>NC_135897.1:47484681-48174681 GCF_964194155.1 Cetorhinus maximus | reverse complement strand
TTGTACAGTTCACATTTATATATTCACTGTAGGGGTCACTGGCAAGGACAACATTTATTGCCCATCCCTATACAACTGAATAGCTAGTCAGGCCATTTCAGAGAACATTGCTGTGGTTCTGGAGACACATATAGGCCAGACAACATAAGGACAGATAATTTCCATCCTGATAGGATATTAGTGAACCAAATGAGATTTTTTACATTTGTTACCTTTACTGATATTATCTTTTAATCACAGATTTATCTAGTTGACTCAATTTAACTACCACAGTGGGATTTGAATTCATCTGTGTGGATCATAAATTCAGGCCTCTCGATTGTTAGTCTGGTAACCTAAGCGCCATGCTACTGTACTTCCATGAATGGTTTGCTGAGACAGTAATTACTTATCACACCAGAATATTTTGAAAAATGATAAATTGGCAGTTAATCTATTAAATCACAATTTCAGAACTGAGGACCCTCTAACCACTATGCTGCTTGTATCATCACATAATTCAAATGACATTAAACTCTATATTCATCCATTCAAATTTTCAAATGGTTTTAAATTGTTTGAATTTTTAACTAAAAATTTCCAGTGAACTTAACAAGTAATGTTAAGTGCCATATTCACTCATTTATAAGTCACACTCATTTCAAATTAGCATGATTAATTATATTGTTAAACCGAGTGCATAGAAGTTACATCTGGGGTAGAGTTTCTGCTTTGTCCACAATCAGGAAACTGGGCACAAATTACACTTGAAATTGTGCTATTTTCTGAAGTGAAGTTATGCTTCAATTTTCTACCTGAACTCACTTGCATAACCACAAATTTAAAGTCTTCCCTGAACTAGTGCAATCGGTCACCATAGTAGAAGGTAATCATTTTATTTTTTTTTTGCATTAAAAAATATTCATTATTTAATAGATGTACCCTGCAAACAGCCACTTGATAGGTCAGAACCTGAATATTACTGAAAAGGAGACATATTGCTGAAGCTTTTCATCTTGCACTCATCAGGACAAACGCAAGAAAGCCAAATTTCAAACACTCAACATTTATACTACAGGAGAAAAAGATGCTGATTGGTTAGCAAGTGGACTTTGATTCGCAAAGGCATTGCCATGGAGAAGGCAATGGGCGACTGTAGGCTCACCAAGCTTCTGGGTAATTCAAAGAAGACGCGAGGCGTGAACATATTCCCTTTATTTGCGGAGAACAAGTCCCTATGTATGAATGTATGTCATTTCTAGCAAGTGTAAATGAGCCACGTAATGAGCTTGACTGATTATCTTAAATTGGTTGTTAGTGTAGCTATTAGTGCACTCAGAATTGTTCAGCAAGTACTGCCCAATCATGGAAACAACCGCGTTAGACTGTTCCATCTCAAAGGTACAGTCTATCCCGCTCTTAAATTCACTTTTGAGATGGAGCAGTCTAACGCACTCACTTTCCTCAACATACTGGTTGAGAAACCTGCTAAAGAATTTTCCATTACTATCTTCCGCAAGCTGACCTTCACCAGTCAATATACAAATTGGGATCTACATAGCTCCATGTGCTATAAGTTGGTCTTATCCGCAATCTTGTACATACGGCCCTAGTCATTTGCTCACGTTGCAAGCTTGATGCAGAAATAGAGCACTTCAAAGCTATCCTGTGGGACAATGGCTATCCTGATGAGATCATTGTTCACTGTGTATCGCACAAATTCGCACAAGGGCTAAAGGCCACCACTTTCGGATCTGAAAAGTGCCCAATCTATCTCAAATTACCCTGGAAAGGCAAAGCACCTCAAATATTTGAACAACAGGTTAAGACAAGCCATTTCACGCTGCTACTATGTAGGGAAGGCATAAGTGGTATTCTTCCACTAACAGGATGCTGCTGACAGTCCAAAAAGATGTTCCGCCTACCACACAATTGAGCAACGTTGTATATGAATTGCAGTGCTGGTGCGATGAAGAGTACGTAGGCCATATATCCCAGTAATTGGCTGATTGAATCAAACAGCATGTTCCTTCAGTTGTTTGTAGTAGGCAGAGTACAGATCGTACTCAACCAGCCCATGCTAATAAAAGCTGAAACAAAACACCTACTATTACATGTGATTCCATGATTGGGCAGCACTTGCTGAACAATTCTGAGTGTGCTAATAGCTACTAACAACTAATTTAAGATAACCAGTTGAGCTCATAAGGTGGCTCATTTATGCTTACTAGAAGCGACATGCATTTATACACAAGGACCCGTTCTCTGCAAATAAAAGGAATATGTTCAAGCCTTGCACCTTTTTTGAATTACCAGGGAGCTTAGGGAGCCTATAGTTCACTGTTGCTTTCTCCATGGGCGGGATTTTCTGGCCCCATCCGCTGCCGAGATCGCCTGATCCTGCTGAAAGTCAATGGACTTTTGGCTGAGCCGCTGAATCTCTGGGGTCCCGCCACGACGGGGCCCCAAAATCCCAGCTCATGGCAACACCTAAGCCAATTAGAGTCAAATTGCCAACCAATCAGCACCCATTTTTCCTGTAGTATAAATTATGATCATTTGAAATTTGACATTCTTGCATTTGTTCTGATGAATGCAAGACGAAAGTTTCAGCAACATGTGTCTCTTTTCAGTAAGCTGTAACCTGGTTCACTTGTATTGATACAACTGAAAATGGATTTATCACAGAAAAGTAGTTTTTAAAAATAAGTAGTTCCAGCCTTCCACCTGTGGGTAACCTGATTTTAAATCACTGATAAGATCCGATTTGTGTATGCATGGACTCAGACATACTGTAGAGTTGGACTGTCATTGGTGGCTTTAATAAGGGCTATTTCGGTACTTTGGCATGGAAGAAAACCCGATTGAAGAGATCTAAACATGGAGTTCTGGGAAATATGGGAATAGATACGGGAGGCGACAACATACTCAAGGATCTCGGGGAGGGAAGGGAGGTTGGAGATGGGATGGTTGTTTTCAAGGACAGACCAGTCAAGGGTTTTAAATATGAATTATAATGTACTATCCTCATTAATTTCTTTAATTAGTATATAAGATTTTATTTTTGTGTTTGTGCAGCCTCAGATTTAACAAAAACAAACTGTTTTCACATCATTGTAAGTGAAATTGTTATGAATATTTGATATTCCACTGCATTTTCACAAATACAGAAAGCTGTTTTAGAATTACTGAAATATTATCAGAAACCATCGAAATGTGGTTGTTTCCTTGATTCAGCATATCTCACTGAACATTTAAAAATTGTCTGCTACTTAGCAGTAATGAAGAAGTTCGTGTGGGGAAAGATTAGGTATTCAAAATGTAGCCATCACTGAAAACCTGTGGGTGGTTAAGGAAAGAAACACAAAAATAGATTTCACGTTATATAAATGATGCATGTCAACATCAAAAGCAATTTGCAACAATAGTCTTATCTCTGAACCCACGCTAACATAATCATGTTTTCTCATTTAATACAGTTTCTGCAATATAGTTCATAATATTGATGCTCACAGCATACAAAAACCAGGTAGTGCGCTGTCAGTTTGCATCTGTTAGGTCGGTTACAGCATTGGGATTCTGCAAGGTCAGTAGGTTAACTATGCCTAATCATTTCCCACGTTACAACAGTGACTACCCTTAAAACATACTTCATTTTGGCTGTAAACTATGTGCTATGGGACATCTTGTAGTTGTGAAAGATGCTATATAAACAGAAGTCTTTGGGTGGAATCATCCCAGATTTGCACCAAATAGCAGGCGGGAAAAAGGTCATTTTACCTGCTGGCTGCAATGGCCAGTTATCGCACCACATCGTCCCAATCCCGCCTCATTAATCATACATTCCTGTGAAACACGCCGTTTCACTGGCGAGCGGCCTCTGATTCGCCCACCACGCTGTCACCTCGCCGCTTCCTCACGCCGGGCACCATATTTAAAGTGCAGCCATGCGCACACCTCCGTGCTTCCAGCCCAGGACTGCTGCACAGAAGGCATGGCTTGAAAAGGTAAGAAGACTTCAATGACGCATCCCTGGGACACTTTCTGGACACTGTTAGAGCCTGCCACAATGTCCTCTACCCCCACTCTAGCCACATGAGGGATGAGGGGCAGCAACATTACCACTCCAGCTTGGAAGGCGGCGGCAGTGGTGGTCAGTGCCAACATTGCACAGAAGAGATTCGCCATCCAGTACAGAAAAAGGATGAATGATTTTGTCTATGCTGCCAGGGTAAGGCGACTATCTCATCACTCTAAATTCACACACTCGCAAACTATCCCCCCACCTCCACTTCTCCAAACAAGCCATAGTCCTGCAGCCGTTGAAAAGCCTTATGTCAGTAGAAACCTGCCCGTGAGCCCCCCTAAAAGTGATGTGGTGCTGCCTGCGAAGCCTGGAGCTGATGAGTGCTGCCTGAAGTAAGGTAGGCAAACAAACCTCAAAGTCCCGAATAAAGAGCAGCTTGGCAGGTGCACCATCGCTTAAGTTCAGTTATAAAACACGTCAGCGTGCAATCACACCAATGTGCCCGGATGATCCAGTGTGGGGGGTGATTGTAGCGAGCAGGGCTTATAATAATAGCAGATGCATTGCAATGAGGTTCCTGACGTCCGATGGCAGGAAACATGGCCCGCCACTGACGGGTGGAGCAGATGATTGCAGACTGGTTTGGCTATGTCGTGAAACCAATTTTTGGCCTTCCTGCCATATTGTCTGCTCATTCCCGCCATGATGCCTGATGCCAGCAGGCACAGAAAATTCCACCTCTTGTTTTCTGCTTTTTTACTCGGAGATGAAGTGTTGATTCACATATTCAATGTTCTGAGTGCTAATTCTTCACCATAATAGACGATTTATATATTGTGCATGTGTTTTGACAGGATGAAAAATGGAAAATAGATTGCTTTGAAGAATCAATCAACATGTTACAAAGCTGCAGGTTTTAACTTCCCCAGTACTTTATTTATACTCTGTCAGATATTTTTATAAGTGACAATAGATATAACAATTTCAAGAATTGGCATATAGATGAATTATACTCAAAATTATGCTAACTACTTACAGTAGTGCAGTGGTCATGGTACCGGGCTAGTAATCCATTCACCCCTGGAAGAGAAGAACACACCCAAGTCATGAGTTCGAGTCCCATGAAAGCAGCTGAAGAACTTAAATTCAGTTAGTTAAATAAACGTGGATTAAAAAGCTAGTATCAGTAATGGCGACCATGAAACTACTGGATTATCATAAAAATTTATCTGGTTCACTAATGCTCTTTCGGGAAGGCAATCTGCTGTCCTTATCCTGTTTAGCCTACACGTGACTCCAGATCCAGGTTGACTCTTAACTTCCCTCTGAAATGGCCTAGTAAGTCACATGGTTAAATCAAAAGCTACAAAAAACTCTTAAGAATAAAACTACCCTGCATCACCAAAGGCAGAGTCAACCCTGCAGAAGTCCTCTTCACTAACATCTATAGACTTGTGCCAAAATTGGGGAGCTGTCCCACAGTGTAGTCAGGCAATAGCCAACATTCCAGACTGCTCCATCTCCATCCCTAGGTATGCCTTGCCAGAGTTGATGGACTGTGATAAACAGCCAGGAGAGAGCGGCCCTAGGAGTCCTTAACATTGACTCAGGGCAAAGAAACCTCTGGCTGATTGCCACCAACTGTCCTCCCTCAGTTGATGAATCGGCACACCAATGTTGAATACCACCTGGAAGAAGCACGGAATGTATTTTGGATGAGGGGCTTCAATATCCATCACCCAAGAGTGTCCTGAGGGACATAGTTGCCAGACTAGGCCTGTGGCTGGTGGTGAGAAAACCAACATGAGAGAAAAGTCTACTTGACCTTGTCTTCACCAGTCTATCTGTTATCGATGCATCTGTCCATGACAGTATGAGTACCACCATACAATTCATGTGGAGACAAAATTCCGTCTTCACACTGATGATACCATCCACTGTGTTGTGTGGCAGTACTGCTGTGCTAAAGGGATAGATTCTGAACAGATCTAGCTGCTAAAAACTGGGCATTCATAAGCCACTTTCAACCATCAGCAGCAGTGAGGAGGATGTTAAGAGACTTCAAGGCGATTTGGACAAGTTGAGTGAGTGGGCAAATACATGGCAGATGCAGTATAATGTGAGATGCCGTATAATGTGGATAAGTGTGAAGTTATCCACTTTGGCAGGAAAAGCAGAATGGCAGAGTATTATTTCAATGGTGATGTATTGGGAAATATTGATGTACAAAGGGACCTGGGTGGCCTTGTACACCAATCACTGAAAGCAAGCATGCAGGTGCAGCAAGCAGTTAAGAAGGCAAAATGTTGGCTTTCATTGCGACAGTACAGGAGCAAGGGTCTTTTGCTGCAGCTGTACAGGGCCTTGGTGAGACCACACCTGGAATATTGTGTGCTGTTTTGGTCTCCTTACCTAAGAAAGTATATATTTGCCATAGAGGGAGTGCAGTGAAGGTTCACCAGACGGATGGCAGGATTGTCATATGAGGAGGGATTGGGTCCACTAGGCCTGTGTTCACTGGAGTTTAGAAGAATGAGAGGGGATCTCATTGAAACGTATAAAATTCTGACAGGGCTGGAGAGACTGGATGCAGGAATGATGTTTCCTCTGGCTGGGGGGGCACGGTCTAGAACAAGGGTCAGGATACGGGGTAGGCCATTTAGGACCGAGATGTGAAGAAACTTTTTCGCTCAGAGGTTGGTGAATCTATGGAATTCTCTACCACAGAAGGCTGTGGAGGCCAAGTCACTGAATATATTTCAGAAAGAAATAAATGGATTTCTAGATTCTAAAGACATCAGAGGTATGGGGAGAGTGGGAGTATGGCGTTGAGATAGAGGATCAGCTATGATCGCATTGAATGGCGGAGCAGGCTCGAAGGGCTGAATGACTGACTCCTGCTCCTATTTTCTATGTTTCTTTGTATTTCACCACAATCTGTAACCTCATCACCCAGCATATCACTCACTCTACTACAACATCAGGCAGGGATCAAGCATGGCAAGTGCAACACAAGTCATAGTTAAAAATAAAATGCCAATCTGATGAAGCTACAGCACAGGACCATGTGAAACAGCAAAAGCAGTATGCTAATTGATCCAAGACAAACAGATCAGATCAAAGCTCTGTAGTCTTGCTACATCCAGTCATGAATGGTGGTAGACAATTAAATAATTAACAAAAGGAGGAGCCTCCATGAACTTCCCCATCCACAACGATGGTGGAACCCAACACTTCTGTGCAAAATTCAAGGCTGAAGCGTTTACAACCACCTTCAGCCTAAAATGCCAAGTGGATGATCCAATTCGGCCTCCTTCTGAGCTCCCCACAATCGCAGAAACCAATCTTAAGCCTGTTCCACTCACTTAATGTTATATCAAGAAACAGCTGAGAGTACTGGATAAAGCAAAGACTATTGATCTCGCCAACATCCTGGCTGTAGTTCAACAGACTTGTGCTGTAGAACTAACCACACCCCAACCAAGTTGTTCCAATACAGCTGCATCACTGGCATCTACCTGCTCAAGTGGACCATTGTCCAGGTATATCCACAAAACCCAGGGAAAATCCAACCTGACTATCACCCATCGGTCTACTGAGAAATTCAGCAAAGTGACAGAAGGTGTTAACGGACAGTGTGATCAAATGGCACTGACTCAGTAATAACCTGCTCACCACCAGGGCCTCTCAACTCCTGACCACTTGCAGCCTTTGTCCAAACATGGACAATACAGCTGAATTCCTAAAGTGTGGTGAAAAATGACTTCACTTGATATCAAAACAGCATTTGACCAAGACCTAGCAAACTGAAGTCAATGGGATTTGATGGAAAACTCAACGTGCTGGAGTCAGGCCTAGCACAAAGGAAGATGATTGTGGTTGTTGGAGATCTATGATCTCAGCCCCAGGATATTGTTGCATATGTTCCTCAGGATAGTGTCCTAGTCCCAATCATTCTCACCTGCTTCATCAATGTCTTTGCCTACATCATAAGGTCAGAAGTGAGGATGTTCACTGATAATTGCACAGTGTTCATTAACAGTCATGACTCCTCTGATAAGTGACAAGTATAATTTGGCCATCGATAACAAGAGAGACTCTCATCACTGCCCTTTAGATTCAACAGCATCACCACTGTTGAATCCCCCGCCATCAACATCCTGAGGGTCAACATTTACTAGAAAATTCACTAGACCAGCCACACAAACACTGTGGCCACAAGGGCAGGTCAGATGTTAGGAATTCTGCAGTGAGCGCCTCATCTCTTGACTTCCAAAGCTTTTCCACCATCTACAAGGCACAAGCCAAGAGTATGATGGAATACTCCCCATGAGCCTGGATGAGTGCAGCTTCAACAACACTCTAAGCTCGACACCATCCAGGACAAACCATCTTGCTTGATTGTCACCCCACCCACGACCTTAAATATTCATTCCTTCCATCACCGATGCACAGTGGCAGCAGTGTTTATCATCTACAAGATATACTGCAGCAACTTGCCAATGTTCCTTCAACCTTCCAAGCCTGCAACCCACATCACATGAATGAATAAAAAAAGAAAAAATAGGTAATATGTGGAAAACTGATGGGAGAAACCAATTTAACGTTTAAAATGGAAGTATTGTTGTATTTTCACTTGCTGGATTTGAAAGAGCAATTACACTTATCTTCAAGTATAGCATTGCTACAGCTTTAGAGCTGAAAGTATATAGGAATGATACAATATCAACTTAGGATGTGAAATTGTAAGCAGACAGTATGAAATGAACACCATACTGCCTTGTCTAAATGACTGCAAACTACTTCACAGTGGCTATCCTAATAGACAGGTCAGGAACATGAGGCACCAAATAAGATGATTAGCCAGTGACAGCAGTTCTACAAGCAAGAAAATTCACCCCTCTCTCACAAAAGGTGATTTGCAGTGATGTCAGTTGAATATGGTCTCAGTATGGAAGGACTGATGGCGGCAAAAGTGGGAAAATAAGTGCTATAATTTTGGGAACAACACATCTTCAACACATGATCCCTCATCTTCTGGACAATGAGCCATGTGGGGTACAACCAGAATCTGGTAAAGTTCAAAGCAAAGAAGTGTGCCATGGGATTGCTGTATGCAAGAGTTCAGCAGTAGAAATTAGTATCTGTAACTTGATATGAGATATATCATAAATAAATTGTCTACAAAATTCCTGCGCCTATACTAATTGTTTTGATGCATGTGCAATGCTCCATAAGAGCTTGGAGGAAATTGCTCTGGTTATCATAATGCCATACAAGTATTGCAGGCATCTAAGATCTATATTACAAATTGTCAACTATTTTTCAATCTGTTGACTTCAGTCTAATTCTTCAGGAATAGTCCTCTACATCCTTATGAAGGTAACAGTAAAGGATATCACAAAGTTGGCATAGCAACTCCTTGGTGGGTACATGAGGACAGACATGTGGTGTCATAGATCTTTTCATTCTGTCCACATTCCCCGATAATCTAACCAAGGTTGACAAACTCATCTATTGAGAAAGTTACATAGCGAATGTCAATTGAGATAGGGATTTGAACTTGGATTTTGAAGTTGATTGTGCAACATTGTGGCTACCAGTTCTCCTATGCATTTTGAGTTTCAGTTGCAAATATTCAGTATTTTGAGATATTCGGTGTCTCAATTCAGCGAGAAATGAATGATAATCGCCAAATTAAATCATCTATCATTCCTATTAATTTGTAGAATATTTAATGTGGTAGATTAAAGTTTCCATTTACAGCATAGAGCACAGTCAAATCTCTAAAGCACTGGATAAAGCTCTTTCACGATGCTGAAATGGGATCAAATATTTCTCAATTTAACTGCCCTAAAAATGAATTTGCAACATCAAACTATTCAGGTCCATCATCAATTAACAGTTTGAGAATTTGATTCCAAAGCCTTCCAAGGACAGAGAAAGGGCAATGAAATCATTATTCATGGAGGTTATGGAGGGTTATCACTCTGACACCAACATATATTTATTGTGACAAGATTGAAACACTGTGGACACTGGAAAGGATATAAAGACAGAAAATGCTGGAAATGTCCAGGTCAAACAGTTTCTGCAGAGAGAGAGAAATAGAGTTAATGAGGTGAATTTTTCCTCTGGTGGACGAGCTGTTCGGGAGTGGGCGGACCGCCTGCGATTGGCTGCGCGCTGCCATTTTACTCAGGCAGGCCAATTAAGGCCCACCCAGCATAACGCGCGGCCGGTAGTGCTCAGCGGGAGGAGGGAGAGTCGGGACCTGGGCTGTTCCGTGCATGTACGCGAAAGAGCACATCAATCTCCCTGAGGCACGAAGCTGCCTCAAGAAGATTAAGTTGATAATAAAACTTTTCTATAAATAAAGTATAAAATTATTTAAAAATGTCCCCTCATGCGACAGTGTCACGTGAGCTGGGACATGTTTGTGAAGTTAGCAAAATTTATTTAATTATTTTATAAAACCTTCAGGAAACCTCATCCCGCCTGTGGATAAGGTTTACTGGAAAATACGAAGGCTGCTTGGGCTCTTTGCCTGCCCGCCAGCCTTTAGGTTAGACGGGCAGCGTTGTTAACAACTTTAATTACCTTTTTAATGGCCTTAATAGGCCGTTGACAGTTTGGCGGGCGCGCTGCCGCCTCTGGCGTATGCCCGCCAAACGAAATATCGAAATGACACGCAATGATGTCGGGGCGCATGCCCGATGTCATCGTGCATCATTTTAGACATCGGCATGTCGGGCCCGCCCCCGCACACTGACGGCAATATACTGCCCAATGTTTCAGGTTGAGAACCAGTCCTGATGAAAGGTCATATGACCTGAAACTTTTACTCCATTTCTCTTTCCATGGATGCTGCCAGACTTGCTGAGCATACTTAGAGGAAAAAAAATTGTACAGTATGAACACAATGTGGATTGTAACATTCCTTTCAGTATCTGTTACAAAGGTATGTGTTGCTGCAATAGATAACTGCAGTATTAAAGTTTGTAATAACCTTCAGCCTCCTAATCCTCCATATAAAATCTGACTACAATAGGTGTACTTTAAGCAAGGACAGTGATCACATCAGCAGTAGCTGAACATCAATCTTGCAAATTATGAAAAAGTAGGTTATCAAGATTTTCCAAAAATGTTGTAAAGCTTCTACAGAAAATTCACCGCAGCAAATGCCACTGTTTGAGCATAAATTTATAAGGCCAAATTTGAAATCCTTCCCAGCGATTCCTTAATTTTGGGTAGAAATTGACAGCTGTTCACCGACTTTGTGCTGATGGAATATAATATGGGAAAATGTGAAATTATCCATTTTGGCAGAAAGAATAAAAGAGAAGCTTATTATCTAAATGATGAGAAATTGCAGAGCTCTAAGTGCAGAGGGATCTGGGTGTCCTAGTGCATGAATCATAAAAGGCTAGTATGCAGGTACAGCAAATAACTAAGAAAGCTAATAGAATGTTATCATTTATTGCAAGGGTAATTGAATACAAAAGTAGGGAGGTTATGCTTCAGTTGTACAGGGCATTTGGAGTACTGTGAACAGTATTGGTCACCTTATTTAAGGAAGGAGATAAATGCGTTGGAAGCAGTTCAGAGAAGGTTTACTAAACTAATACCTGGAATGGGTGGGTTGTCTTATGAGGAAAGGCTGGACAGAATAGGCTTGTATCTGCTGGAGTTTGGAAGAGTAAGAGGTGAATCGACTGAAACATATAAGATCCTGAGGGGTCTTGACAGGGTGGATGTGGAAATGATGTTTCCTCTTGTGGAAGAATCTAGAACTAGGGATCTGTTTTAAAAATAAGGGGTCACCCATTTAAAACAGATGAGGCGAAATTTTTTCTGAGGGTTGTGAGTCTTTGGAACTCTTGTCCTGAAAAGGTGGTGGAAGCAGAGTCTTTGAATATTTTTAAGCAGGAGGTGGATAGATTCCTGGTAAGCAAGGGGGTGATAGGTTATTGGCGGTAAGTATGATGCAGATTTCAGGTTCCTATCAGATCAGCCATGATCTTATTAAATGGCGGAGCAGGCTCGAGGGGCTGAATGGCCTACTCCTGCCCCCTGTTCGTATGCTCGTATGTTCATATGCTCATTTCTCAGCCTGTAAGTAGGAACATTCTTCACCTCAAGTGCAAGTGAGTGCCCCATTCTCAGCAATAGGATAGCTAGCCCTGATGTGGTTGGACCAGTGGTTCTCAAACTGGGGTTCATAGACACTTTCCAAGGATTCCGTAAAATAATGTGGAAGCGCTTACCAAGCAGGGCTGGCCTTATGATTGGATGACTTGGGCGACCACCCAGAAGCTATGGTCAGGCTTTGGATCTGATCTTGCCACCACACAGCCACTCAGAACCGCCTGCTGCTAAAGATGCTAAACTTTTTGCATAAAAGCCCGGTCCAAAGTGATTATGGCAAATGTTTACAGTCTGCAGCCTCTTTCATTGGTGCACTCAAGTAGATGCACAAAGCTGCCAAACTAGTCTCAGACCATCCTTCAATTGGTCTCCAGTACTCTGCAAGACCATTGCTTTACCAGACTGATTAAATCAAATTCTCTTTTTAATTAAGTTGTACTTTTATGCATGTTTTTAGGGACCATATTCAGTAATTCCATTCAGAAAACCAAGTAACATTGACTTCTATATAGAATGAGTGTCATTGTCAAACATCATACTGACTGCTGTGCATTGAGTAGCAGGCACATCCATCTCACTGATCTCTTGTAAATGAATACCTGTTTTCTTAGAACTATTATTAACAGAATCTTTACATACTTAATATTGTGAGTATTATAATTCAGATGGGGGTTTATAATTAATTCATTTGAAAAGGGGTCCTTCAACCAAAATTGTTTGAGAAGGACTGGGTTAGACAATTACCCCCCCCACCCCGCCCCGCCTAACCCCCTAAATTAACCACCTTGGCTAAGTGCAATTTGCATTGCTTTGACCCCTTTGAAGACACTGATCTGTTCGATAAAGGCATCTCCCAGCTTCTCACCCAACTTCCCCCTCCGCCTCAACGAGCCAAATTCCTTGGCCGGAGAGAACCGAACGTGCCCCCTTCCAGCTTTCCTGCTGAATTAATTTCCCATCATCCGTGCAATCCTCATCTTCGCTTCCCTTCATCCATCTTATCTCTACCTGTTTTTCATGTCCTCACACCCTCTCCCAATTTCCTCTCTCCCATAGTTGCCTGTATGTAATCAACATCTATGTAACAAATGAGGACCAACAGTTTGAATACACTGACACAATATCCAAAAGCTGTCAACTTAACAATGCTTCTCAGATGCTAAAACAGATAGCTGCATGAAGTTTGTAATTTAAGCAATGGATATGCATAATGCTTCTTCACTTATTTTCTATACCTTGATCTTGTGTAGGAGGTCTCTTCCTTAACCTCCTCCTAGAAAGGACTAATATTTTATCCAAAAATTGAGCTTTGTGACATTGGAAACAGGGTATTTTAGAGATGGGAAGAAATCCTTGGCCTAAAGCTCTGACTATTTTTTCTTTGATATCAACTCCTCCTGACTTTCACTCTATATCCTCCTCTACAAAAAACATGACAAACTATCTCTGGAACCTACTTTATCATTAACCATTCTTGGTAATTAATTCCAATATCTTACCATTTGTTCAAATGAGATTTGCCTCATTTACAGCTCATTACGCAATTTTGAAATATGCACTGTAACTTAAACACTTTCGCAATGTCAACAAATTATCTGTACTATCAGTCCTATTCATAATTTTGAAAACTTCTAGCAGACCAACTTGAATCTTTTCTTTTCCAATGATAATAAACCCAACTTGCTGAGACTTTCCTCATATGAGGAGAAAGATGGATGGATAACCCCGTATGCAAGCAATGTGTTGTTGTACCAAAAAGGTCAATGGCGGGGGAGGTGAAAGGAGATTTACAGCTCCATTAACCCACTTCACCGTATTCTCTGGAAAAACAAACTAATTCAGAAGGGAACAGAGAAAGTGGTTTCAAAAAAACATGATGGCAAGAATTACATAAAAGAACAGTCCATATTTAAGAATCAGAATTTCTTAATTCAGAGGAATGCAAGAGATGTCTCCAGCTGTATTTGTTCAAACTGAAAATCAATCAACCTAAACAACAGATGAAAACACCCATGTGTTGTGTGTGGAGGAAGTGTTTCTTGAATTTACATGCCAGAATAGCAAAAAGCCACAATTTCCAGAGGTAGCATTGAAAGAGTAAATGATAAATTGAAGGTCTTGCAAAGGATACTTGAAGTTACAGAACAGGATTTCAAATTCAGGAGAATTCTCATGCCACACATTAGGCCAGATAGGATGAAGCTTAGTAACAGAAGAATTGAAGTAGAATATTAAGCCCCTCAAACCTGTTCCACCTTTCAGTTAGATTATAGCTGATCTATATCTCAACTCCAGTTACTTGCCTTTGTCCGTATCTCTTGATATTCTACCCTTGATATTCTAACATAACAAATCTATCAATCTCAGTTTAGAAAATGTCAATTGATCCAGCATCTGTAACTTTCTAGGGCTTGAGTTCCTGATTTCTGCACTCACCTGTGATGAGGGGTAATCTGTTTCAAACTATCACTAAGGGAGGGATTTAATAAAAAGAGCGTGGCTCCTGTTGGTGGGACAGGAAGTGGAACTGATGTACACGCAATCACAATGCAAATTCTAAGTGCATGCGGTGGGCATGTGTCCCAGGTACAATCACATGGCTGTGGCAGGCAGGGAGTGTCTGCCCCCATCATCTGCTGACTCAATTCCATGTTGGCATTTTGGACCCCTATCGCTCCCCCTTCTACCTACATCATTATCTTTTTTGAGGCCCATCACTCCCCACACCATTCACCAAGATGTCTTGCCACAGAGAAAGGGTGGCCCTACAGTTTAGCGATGCTTCTCTGCAGTCTCTCCACCAGGCTACCTGGGAAAGGCAGGAGGTTGTCTTCCCCAGGGATGGCAATAGAAGACTCTCCTCCTTGACCAAGGTGGCCTGGACAGAGATTGCACCGAGATTACAGAGGAGTGAACAGCCAGGATCCTGAGTCCAGTGCCGTAAATGGATGAATGACCTCCTCCGATCAGCCAGGACAGTTGTACATGATAAGGCGATGGAGTACTAGTTAGAATGTGTGGCTAGCATGTGGCATGGGGCAAGGGAGTTATGTGTCCTTTAACATGTCAATAACTCTCTAAATTGTCATGCAACATAAGGACACATTCAATGACAAGGAGAGGGCCAAAACAGGAGAAAGGCAAAGCCAAGAGTGTCTTCGATTAAGATGAAGAACAACCAGAACGTGCATCTACCTCTCCCTCATCCTCCTCCAGCATAGTTACACTAACACGGGTTTCTGAGGATTCCTGTGTAGAATTTGCGGGCACATGCTAGTGATTACGTCACATACTTGTCCCAGCATTTGAGGGAGGTTCTGTTAACCCATGTCCCTTACAGTGGGAGGACTGTTGGGGATCAGGCCCGTACTGAGCCCCTTGCTGATGATGAACCTTTGGTCTTGGCCACAATAAGCCTACTGCAGAGGCCCTCAGGGAAAATATGGCAGAGGTGCCAGAGTCAATGCAAAACCATACACAGACGGCAGAAGAGTCCATTCATGCCTTGACTTCTTCAATGGCTCCGGCATGTGAGTGCATGGCTTCCTCAGTGGAGAGGTTGGCAACCGCCATGGAGAGCCAGGTCTATCATACGCCTCATATGTGCAAGGACCTGCACTCCATCGCTCTGGCAATGGACTCAGTACCTCCCTCAAGGTGCCTTTTTTCCTCGAGGGGACAGAAAGATGCCATTGCACACCAAGAGGGAGAAGGTGTCAGCTACCCTATGGGCTTTCACTCAGGACACCCCCAAGGTGAGAGACCTCTCCTCATCCTCTCTGCCATTGACTCCAGTAGGTGAGGCCAAAGAGATGCCCCTGTACCAGGTCAGGAGACCCCCCCAATAGGCTGGAAACCTAAATGCCTCAGACCTCCAGAGGACACCGGACACCTGCCACAGCCCTTGCAGTCAATGGGGCAGTGCACTGAGCAGACTGCCTCCGCCTCAGCTGCTGATGTTGGGGTTGCACCAAGGTGTAGTGGCCATAAGTGAAAACGTAAGCAGATATGACAGCAAAAAGTGGCACAGGTATTTTAAAACGTTCACTTTAGCACATAAAAATATTGCATGATATACTGCTTTCACTTCATGCATGTGTGCTTAAAGGGCCTGCATAGTGGAGGATATGATGTGTGTTTGTGTTTAGCCTTTATTGGATGTTCAAGTGTGTGTCCAGTTTTGTACTTGCCAGTCAATAGGCCATGGTTGAACATAAGCTCAGCTGGTTCTCCTTTAGATGCAGTATCAACGAGTTGGTCCGAAATTATTTTCAATGGGGACAATTGAACTGTTGTAGATGCACTCAAAACCCTGTAACAATGGTGCAGGATCTGAATTCTCAGCCATGGTGGGCTGATTGACGTATGTCCAAGTGCAAAACAGATATCCTCGGGAACAGAATTCACTAGCGAGTGTGTGTGACAATGGTTCACTCCCCTTGCTCTTGTAGGTGGTAGAGGATGAAGATTCAGAGGTTGCCCTGTGAGGGAGGCTGGCAAGGGTTGGTAGACATCCCGAGCAGGCAATAGAGTTCCGGTGATAGGACCATGGTCATGTAAATGCCTCAATCTTGGGCGAATCGGGAGTACATTAGGTTGTCCCTGGTATGACAGGTATGTCTCTTCATGGCCCTGGCATCCAATAAAGGCTCTTGCACATTCATGACCCCTTCCTCAGGCTCATTCAATTCATCTTCAACTCCTCCCCTTTCTTGAAGCCTTCCTTCCTTGCTTCATGGCTAACCCCACCCGCTCTCCTTCCTTGAAGGCCTCCTTCTCCCCTTCATGGCCTGACCTCACCCACTCTCCTTTCTCTAAGCTCTCTTGCTCTCATAGATGCCCTGATCTAAACCATCCTCCCTAATCTCCAATTGCCCTTGCCCCTCATGCATTTTTATCCAAGCTGCCATTCTCCTACTCCCCTTCCTTGTGCTGCAGAGTTCAACAAAGACATGCACTCATTTCAGATCCAGATGGACAAACTTGAATGGTGTATGCCACCTTTAAACAAGCACAAAACTGGTGCCATGAGATTCATGTGTGTCACAGACTTGATCTCAAAGGTAGGAATTAATTTGAAAAAGTTTTAATATAATGAATATTCATGGATGCAAATGTATTGAAAATAGGAACCTGCCACCGGACAGCATGAAGCCCAACTCTCCACTGCAATGCTGCCTGCTTGACCTCTACATCTCAACCTGCCATCTCAAAACTGAAATTTTACATCACGTCTAATTTAATACCCCTACCCATCTGCCAAATTTCCCACTCCTGGATACTGCATTAAATACTACCCGAAGAGTGGGAAAAGTGGTTAGGAAATGAATTTCTATGTACTCAGAGATTGCAGAATGGAATGTTTTGAAACAGGATGTGGTTGAAGTAGAGATAGATACAGAGCTTTTGGGAGACCCAGGACAGTGAGTTCAGTTAATACAGACAAAAACAAAAATACCTGGAAAAACTCAGCAGGTCTGGCAGCATCTGTGGAAGGGAGCACAATTAACGTTTCGAGTCCGCATGACTCTTCAACAGAACTAAGGAAAAATAGAAAAGGGGTGAGATATAAGCTGGTTTAAGGGGGTGGGGGTTGGGACAAGAGAGCTGGATAGAGGGCCAGTGATAGGTGGAGATAACCAAAATATGTCACAGACAAAAGGACAAGGAGGTGTTGAAGGTGGTGATATTATCTAAAGGAATGTGCTAATTAAGGGTAGCAAGCAGGACAAGCAAGGTACAGATAGCTCTAGTGGGGGTGGGGTGGGGTGAAGGAATTGAAAAAGGCTAAAAGGTAGAGATAAAACAATGGATGGAAATACATTTAAAAATAATGGAAATAGGTGGGAAAAGAAAAATCTATATAAATTATTGGAAAAAACAAAAAGGAAGGGGAAAAATCAGAAAGGGGGTGGGGATGGAGGAGAGAGTTCATGATCTAAAATTGTTGAACTCAATATTCAGTCCGAAAGGCTGTAAAGTGCTGAGTCGGAAGATGAGGTGCTGTTCCTCCAGTTTGCGTTGAGCTTCACTGGAACAAAGCAGCAAGCCAAGGACGGACATGTGGGCATGAGAGCAGGGTGGAGTGTTGAAATGGCAAGCGACAGGGAGGTCTGGGTAATGCTTGTGGACAGAACGAAGGTGTTCTGCAAAGCAGTCACCCAGTCTGCGTTTGGTGTCTCCAATGTAAAGGAAACCGAATTGCGAGCAACGAATGCAGTAGACTAAGTTGAGGGAAGTACAGGTGAAATGCTGCTTCCCTCAACTTAATAAAATACTTTTTTTTTATTCATTCACAGGATGTGGCCTTCGCTGGCTGGGCCGGCATTTATTGCCCAAGCCTCGTTGCCCTTGAGAAGGCTTCTTGGCCGCTGCAGTCCATATGGTGCAGGCACACCCACAGTGCTGTTAGGAAGGGAGTTCCAGGGACAGAAATTTGTGCTGGGTGGGCGGGTGCTTGCCCGACCCGCTTGAGCGTAAAA
Source organism: Cetorhinus maximus (assembly GCF_964194155.1). Taxonomy (NCBI): domain Eukaryota; kingdom Metazoa; phylum Chordata; class Chondrichthyes; order Lamniformes; family Cetorhinidae; genus Cetorhinus; species Cetorhinus maximus. The sequence continues at coordinate 48,156,045 of NC_135897.1, read as the reverse complement.
TGATGCACGATGATGTCGGGCGAGCGTCCCGATGTTTTTGCGCACTCGTGCAATATTTCGGTCAGTGGGTGCACGTGGGAGTTGGCAGCGCTCCAGCCGACAATTAAGAGGTCTATTAAGGCCATTAAAGTAATAATTGACTGAAATTTTTCACTGCCCATCCAACCTTACGGTTGGCGGGCAGGCGAAAATGCCAATCAGCCTTTGGATTTTTGGGAAACTTCATCCACAGCAATTAAAAATTAAATAAAAATTTTAAAATTTCATTTACAACCTGTCCCTGCTCATGTGACTCTGTCACATGAGGGGACATGATTTTAACAGTGGTAAGTTTTTAATTTTTACGTGTTTAAATGTTCAGCTCCCTGAGGCCGCTCTGTGCTTCAGGGAGCTTTTATTGCGCACGCTCGCGCGCATGCATGAACTTCCGCGCTCGCCCTCCTCCCGCTCCCATCCCGGTAGCACTGAGCGTGAAATTGATGTCGGGGCCTGGGGCCTGATCGTGGGCGGTGGTCAGCTTTGCGACCACTCACAGGCCTGCCCGCTGCGCTCGCCTGCCCGACAAGGTAAAAATCCTGGCCCAGGATTTTGACCCAGTGACAGGGAAGAAACGGCGATATATTTCCAAGTCAGGATGGTGAGTGACTTGGAGGGGGACTTCTAGGTGGTGGTGTTCCCATTTGTCTGCTGCCCTTGTCCTTCTAGATGGTAGTAGTCGTGGGTTTGGAAGGCGCTGTCTAAGGAGCCTTAGTGAATTCCTACAGTGCATCTTGTAGATGGTACACACTGTGTGCCATTGTGCGTCGGTGGTAAAGGGAGTGAATGTTTGTGGATGTGGTGCCAATGCCAATTGAGTGAGCTGCTTTGTCCTGGACGCTGCCAAGCTTCTTGAGTGTTGTGGGAGCTGCACTCATCTAGGTAAGTGGGGAGTATTCCATCACACTTCTGACTTGTGCCTTGCTAATGGTGGACAGGCTTTGAGGAGTCAGAAGGTGAGTTACACACCACAGGATTCCTAACCTCTGACCTGCTCTTGTAGCCACAGTATTTGTATGGCTAGTCCAGTTCAGTTTCTGGTCAATGGTAACCCCCAGGATGTTGATAGTGGGAGATTCAGTGATTGTAATGCCTTTGAAAGTCAAGGGACGATGGTTAGATTCTCTCCTGTTGGAGATGGTCATTGCCTGGCAGCTGTGTGGCGTGAATGGTACTTGCCACTTGTGCCCAAGTCTGGATATTGTCCAGGTCTTGCTGCATTTGGACATAGACTGCTTCAGTATCTGAGGAGTCGCGAATGGTGCCGATCATTGTGCAATCATCAGTGAACATCTCCACTTCTGACCTTATGATGGAAGGAACGTCATTGATGAAGCAGCTGAAGGTGGCTGGGCTGAGGACACTACCTTGAGGAATTCCTGCAGGGATATCCTAGAGCTGAGATGACTGACCTCCAGCAACTACAACCATCTTCCTTTGTGTTAGGTATGACACCAACCAGTGGAGAGTTTTCCCCCTGATTCCCATTGACTCTAGTTTTGCTAGGGCTCCCTGATGCCACACTCGGTCAAATGCTGCCTTGATGTCAAGGACAGTCATTCTCACCTCACCTTGGGAGTTCAGCTCTTTGTCCGTGTTTGAACCAAGTCTGTAATGAGGCCAAGAGCTGAGTGGCCCTGGTGGAACCCAAACTGAGTGTTAGTGAGCTGGCTATTGCTATGCAATTGATGATTGATAGCACTGTTGATGACCCCTTCCATCACTTTAAGTATGAGTTTAGATTGATGAGATGGTTACCTTGCCCTGGCAGCACGGATGAGATCATTCATCCTCTTTCTGCACTGGATAGCCAACCTCTTCTGTGCAGCGTTGGCACTGACCACCACTGCCACCACCTCCCAAGCTGGAGTGGTGAAATTGCTGGACCTCCTGAGGCTAGAGCGGAGGTGGAGGACATCCCAACGGGCCTTTAAAAGGCATTCTGGCGGCGGGTCACTTCTTGGCTTTTGGGGCCATGTCTTCACTGGAGCAATCTTGGGCTGCAAGCATTGAGAACTATGTGCACGGCACATAGTTTATATATGGCACCTGGAGTGAGGAAACGCTGAAGTAATGGCGTGGTGGGCGATTCAGAGGCCACCTGCCAGCAAAATGGCATGTTTCCTGTGGCTGCATAATTAATGAGGAGGGAAGAGGACAATACAGCACAAAAACCTGCCCTTGCGGCCGGTGGGAAATACACCTTTTCTGTCCCGCCACTGCACTTAGTGCAATTCAGCAAAAATTCCCCCTAAGACTAATTAAGGAAGTTAAGGATGGTATTACATTGAAAGAAAAGGCTTACAGTGCTGCTAAAATTAGGCCAGAGGAAGATAATTGTCATTGTTGGAGGCCCAGGACACCACTGCAGGAGTTCCTCAGGGTAGTGTCCTAGGCCCAACCATCTTCAGCTGCTTCATCAATGACCTTCCTTCCAACATAAGGTCAGAAGTAGGGATGTTCGCTGATGATTGCATAACATTTAGTACCCCTCAGATACTGAAGTAGTCCATGTCCAAACATTGCAAAACCTGGACAACATTCAGGCTTGATAAGTGGCAAATAATATTTGAACATTTTAAACATATGAGAGCCTCTTCATCTCCCTTGGCATCTAACAGCATCACCATTGTTGAATTCCCCACCGTCGACATCCACTTGCCTGAATGAATGCTGCTCCAACAACACTCGAGAAGCTCAACATCCAGGACAATGCAACGTGTTTGATCTGCACCCCATCTTCCACCTTAAATATTTACTCCGTCCACCACCAATGCATGATGGCAGCAATGTGTACCATGTACAAGATGCATTGCAGCAACCCACCAAGCTTCCTTCAATGGCACCTTCCAAAGTTGCAGATTCTACCACCTAGAAGAACAAAGGCAACATAATGACATCAAGGGACATGGAGATACTGGGGTAAAATGGCATAGAGGTTGTTGATCAGCCATGATCTGTTTCAATGGTGGAGCAGGTTCAACAGGCCGATTGGCCGCCTCTTGCTCTTATTTCCTATGTTTTTATGCTTTGGAACATCACCACCTGAAGGTTCCCCACCAAGCCACACATCATTCTGATTTGAAGCTATATACCTGTTCCTTCACTGTTACTGGATCAAAATCCTGGAACTCCTTTCCTAATAGCACTGTGGGTGTACCTACACCAGACAGACTGCAGTGGTTCAAGAAGCTTGCTCAACGCCACCACATTAAAGGAAATTCGGGATGGGCAATAAATGCTGGCCTAGCCAATGATGCCCACACCCCTTGAAAGACGTCAAAAATCTGTCCTGCCTCACCCACTGCTGCAGCTGTTATCTCCAATCACTGTATCAATTTAGCATTTTTAGCAAGTCACAACTTCTGTAAATTTTCAATATTTTCCATATAGATAATTACTCCATGAAATGTGTAGCAGTTTATTAGGGCAGAAATACTAGTTATAAACAATGAAATACCCTTTTTGCAACTTCCTGCCCTCAAACTGCCATTTCACTGCATGGTGGCTTTTTGCACCACTAAAGTTAGGACTTCAGTGATGTCTGAGGAGTGCTCGCTTTTATGGATCTTTAAGGCCTTATTGACATTCATTTTCCAAACATGTAAAACCAAGAGATGATAAATCTAGCTTCTTACTGATTACTCTAATGGCTTGGATTTTGCGGTGAGCAGTGAACCAAAGGCACATACTTTACCTCAAAGAAACCTGCCCACAAAGATCTACTGATCTTTTCCCCATGTCTGTTTAAATCTGGTGCCAAATCAAGTGGATGTCTCCATGTGCAGCAGCAGTGATGTTAGCAGGAAACGTAAGCAGCCAATCACATTGAAGTATTTACACTCAGCAAATCAGCAAGTTAACGCATGTGATATCCTTCACTTAATTTTCGGATAGCAAAATAAACCATTGACCGGATTAAGATAGAAGCTAAAATAAGGGTAGATAAACTTTTTGCAAAGAAAAAAATGTTTTTTTAAAAATATGTGGATTTTTAAAATCATAATTGAGAAATTTGACATTCCATAAATGTAAAATTAGTTTTGTAGGGCCAGTGAGGCTGTATATTAGTATTTATGGAGTTAAAATATGTTAAAAATCCATTTACACTTCTTTCAACAAGGTGTAACTTTGTCAAGGGTGTTTAGCAGTGAGGCTAACAGTATAAGGGTGGAAGATCTAATCAATTCAGTTGATTTCCATTCATCGTGATGTGGGGGTACCCCAACGGCACAGCTTCTGGAGGGGCATAGAATCACTGACAGCAACTTCCGGATTTCCATTTTTTAATTGCATAAGTGAGAATTTTTGTAATTGTTGTCTGTGTCAGTGGAGTTGTGATGGAGAATGCTGACAGTTTTGTCATCTTTATCAATGCAAAATGCAGGCCTATATCTCAATACTGGTAGTTTATAATACCAGCGGAATATTGCTTTGGTGGTAGTGGTGACTATCAAGTAAACAGCTCATAAATTGATAGCGAACTTATAAACATGAATTGGAGGCTAAAACTTCTTGGTGCAATGTTATTCTTTTCACTGTTAAATTATTGAGATGTTGTACATGTCTTCAATATTAGTGCACATTAAGTACTCAGCAGTGCTGGGCAGGACATGTCATTTGTATGTCTGACACCAGACTCCCAATGCAATTGCTCTACTTGGAATTTGATGTAGCAGGAGACTCCCAGGAGGACAGCAGAAACAGGTTTAGGGATGTTCTCAAAGCATTTCTGAAGAGACCAAACATATCCATTGACTCATGGTAGACCCTGACTTGTGACCAACCAAAATAGAGAAGGCTGATTCTGAAAGGCACTGAACGCATTGAGAGACTTCATCGGGAACTTGCAGAGTTGAGGTCAATGCTTCAGAGCAAGTGCACAAACCTCCAAACAACCCTTCTACCCAACCCTGCATGTTTCAGAGTCTGCAGATTGTGCATTGGACTTATCAACCATTTCAGAACACATCGCACCGGAGTGGAAGCAAGTCTTCCTAGATCCCGAGGGACTGTCTAAGAAGAAGAGAAGCATCATGTACACATGGTTATGTAATATTAGAGCCTTGCAGATTGCACCTGAACCCATGAAGTCTATTTTTTGCAGTTCTGGATGTACTTTTAAATTATTCAGTTTGCTCCAATGGAATTTTTCAAAGGCCAGGGTCATACTGAAAAAAGATAAAACAAATGATGTATACAGTAAACTTAGCCGCTGAGGATCAGATAGAAATTCATTTTTGTAATGTAATATTCAAAAATATTGATGCCCACACGGCTTCACATCTTAAGATTGGGTGAACGGATCTATATGATTTAATTCTTCCATCTTCTTGGCTTAGCTTCTCAGTTTTGCAGAGTATAATTCATGCAGCTTCAAAACTGTCAAATCAGTTACATCTGGGATTGCCTCACTGGTAGGTGCCTCAGCACTAGTTTTTATGTGGATCTGCTATGCACCACTGTTAGGGTAGTGGTTATGTAACTAGAAGAGTAAACCAAGGGACTGAATCAATAATTCAAGAACATGAATACAAATCCTGCCATGGCCTTTTGAGAATTTGAATTCAGTATAAAAACTCTGGTGATGAAAATCTGATATTAGGAAAAGCAAAGCTGTCAGGTTGTTATTGAAAGCCCAACTCTATCCCAACAGGAACCCTGCTCTCCTTTTCCATTCTGGCCTATTTGTGGGCTAGACCCACATAAACCTGGTTGACTCTTAATTGCCTTCTGACGTGTCCTGTCACTCTGTATGTACCACTACTTTCTCAGGGTGGCAACTGGGGATGGGCATAAATTCTACACAATTCTGAATCATCAGATAAAAAGTGGCTTTTCTTGGAAGCTGCGTATATTAATTTAAATTACTACACTATGATTGCATTAATAGCAATTTAAACCATGAAAGATTAAAAGAATCAAACAGCCAAGTATTTTCGTAAACATGATTTTTCTGGAGAATATTGCTGAGCCTGAGCTGCCAGTAAGTAAGTTTGGGAAGGCAGTAAATATACTAGTATACGATAAGTAGTGTTTTCCTCCAGGATTGCCACATCTGTTCTCACTCAGTATTATAGTTTACTCAATGTTATTTCTATACACATTGGATGAAACCAAATTATCAATCCTAAAAAAGGACTGTTTGAAATCAAATCTGCAGGAGGACATGAATATAACGGGCTATTCAATACTTCAACACAGTGGAAGGATGTAGTTGAGGTATCCGGGTTCACAGTAAGATCATGGCAATGACAGCACATGGGCTTTAGCAGTTCTTGCTTAAGCCAATCATGAACTCAGGAGTTACATGGTGTTCCAAACTTCTGTTGGGGGGGAGGGGGTGAGGGAAAGAATTGCTGCACCGCAAAAGTCTTGTGCAGCTGGGAATTATTGGACCAACCTAGTTCTATGGACTCCTTGGGCGGAATTTTACGCCAAGGGATTTTACAATCCCACCGAAGTCAATGGAGTTTAGAATGGCTCGCCACATTTTACAGCCCCCGCCCCGGCACGACAGGCCGTAAAATTCCATCCCTTAAGACTGTTTCCCACCCGCTTGGGGCCAAGCCTGTCAATGAGGCTGGCTTCCCAATGAAGAGCTTGGTGGTGATGCTACATGCTACTGAGTTAAAATTCCACAGTGCAGGGCAACTCTGACTCCTAGGTTTCCTATGCTTTATTGGGCTTTCCTCCCACTCCTTGTGAACATACAAATGTATGAACAAGGAGCAGGAGTAGGCCATCCGACCCCTTGAGCCTGATCCACCATTCAATAAGGTCATAGCTGATCTGATAGTAACCTCAAATCTGCATCCTGCCTACCCCCAGTAATCTTTCACCCCCTTGCTTACGAAGAATCTATTTGCCTCTGCCTTAAAAATATTCAAAGACTCTGCTTCCACCGCCTTTTCAGGAAGAGAATTCCAAAGACTTGACTCCCTGAGAGGAAAAATTTCGCCTCATCTCCATTTTAAATGGGTGACCCCTTATTTTAGAACAGTGACCCCTGAGTTCTAGATTCACCCACAAGAAGAAACATCCTCTCCACATCCACCCTGCCAAGATCCCTCAGGATCTTATATGTTTCAGTCAAGTCGCCTCTTACTCTAAACTCCAGCGGATACAAGCCTAGCCTGTCCAACCTTCCCTCATAAAACAACCTGCCCATTCCATGTACTAGTCTGATAAACCTTCTCTGAACTGCTTCCATTGCATTTACATTCTTCCTTAAATAAGGTGACCAGTACTGTACACAGTACTTCAGATGTGGTCGCACCTGTGCCTTGTATCACTGAAACATAATCTCCCTACTTTTGTGTTCAATTTCCCTTGCAATAATTGATCACATTCTGTTAGCTTTCCTGATTACTTGCTGTACCTACATACTAGCCTTTTGTGATTCATGAACTAAGACACCCAGATCCCTCTGCATCTCAGAACTCTGCAATCTCTTACCATTTAGATAATATGCTTCTCTTTTTTTCTTCCTGACAAAATGGACAATTTCACATTTTCACACATTATGCTCCATTTGCTAGATCTTTGCCCACTCGCAAAACTTTGTGGCCTCCTTATGTCCTCTTCACAATTTACTTTCCTACATATCTTTGCATCATCAGCAAATTTGGCAACTGTCCCATCTATCCCTTCATCCAAGTCATTTATGTAAATTGTAAACAATTGAGGTCCCAGCACTGAAACCTGTGGCACACCACTTGCTAACCTGAAAAAGACCCATTTATGCCTACTCTCTGCTTCCTGTTAGCCAGTCAATCTTCTATCAATGCCAACATGTTACCCCCATACCATGAGCTTTTATTTTGTGCAATAAGCTCTGATGTGGGACTTTATCAAATGCCTTCTGGAAATCTAAGTTCAGTACATCCACCAGCCTTCCTTTATCTGCAGCACATGTTACTTCCTCAAAGAATTTCAATAAGTTGGTTAAACATGATGTCCCTTTCACAAAACCATGTTGACTCTGCCGGATTACCATGAATTTATCCAAGTGTCCGGCTATGACTTCTTTAATAATAGCTTCTAACATTTTCCCTATGACAGATGTTAAGCTAACTGGCCTGTAGTTTCCCACTTTATGTCTCCCTCTCTTTTTGAACAATCTAATGGGACCTTCCCTGAATCTAGGGAGTTTTGGAAAATTAAAACCAATGCATAAACTGTCTCACTAGCCTCTCCTTTTAAGACCCTAGGATGAAGTCCATCAGGACCCGAGCACTTGTCAACCTGCAGCTCCAACAATTTACTCAGTACCACTTCTCTGGTGATTGTAATTTTCCTGAGTTCCTCCCTCCCTCCCTTCCATTTCCTGATTTTATAGCTGCTTCTGGGATGTTACTTCTATCCTCTATAGTGAAGACTTATGCAAAATACCTGTTCAATTCATCTGCCAACTTCTTGTTTTCCATTATCAATTCTCTAGACTCACTTTCTACAGGACCAATGCTCACTTTGTTAATTCGTTTCTATTTTTAAGTACTTATAAAAACTCTTACTGTTTTAATATTTCTGGCTTGCTTTCTCTCATACTGTAATTTTTCCATCATTAATTATTTAGTCATCCTTTCCTGCTCCTTATATTCTGTCTAATCTTCTGACCTTCCACCTGTCTTTGCAGTTTGATACCATCTTTAACCTTTCTAGTTAACCACGGATGATGTGTCCGTCTCTTGGACCTTTTCTTACTGGTTGGAATGTATCTATTCTGTGTATTCTGAAATATCCCCTTAAATGTTTGCCACTGCACCTCTATTGCCCTATCCCTTAACCATATTTGCCAATTCACTTTAGCCAGCTCTCCTTTCATGCCCTCATAATTAGCCTTATTTAAGTTTAAAAACATGGTCTCGCACTCACACTCTCTCCCTCAAGCCAAATGTAAAATTCAATCATATATTATGCTCGTTGCTACCTAAGGATGCCTTCATTATGAGGTCATTAATTAATCCCATCTTGTTGCACATTATCAGGTCTCGTATGGGAGGTGTCAGCTGTGGCTCAGTTCATAGCACCCTCGCCTTTGAATCAGAGGGTTGTGGGTTCATGTCCCACTCCTGGAAACCAAGAACTGTGATTGTACTCAAAAAAAGAGTTGCAATCTGTGACTGTCGATAACTCGAAAGAGTATCAGGTCTAGTATAGCCTGCCCTCTGGCTGGCTCCAGAACATGCTTTCTAAGAAACTATCCTGAAAATATTTTATCAGCTCCTCATCTAGGCTACCTTTGCCCATCTGACTTTTTCAGTCTATATGTAGAGTAAAACCTCCCATGATTATCGTTGTGCCTTTCTGACAAGCTCCCATTATTTCTTCCTTTGTGCTCCATCCTACCATGTGGTTACTATTAGGTGGCCTGTACATGACTCCCACAAATGACTTCTTGCCTTTACCATTTCTCATCTCCACCCAAACTGTTTCTACATTCTGGTTTCCTGAACTTAGGTCATCCCTCTCCATCATTAATACCATCATTAACTAACAGGGCCACCCCTCCGCCTTTTCCTCGCCTCCTGTCCTCCCTAAATGTCCTGTGCCCTTCAATATTCAGGTCCCAATCCATGTCCTCCTACAGCCATGTCTCTGTAATGGCTATCAAATCATACTTATTTATTTCTATCTGCGCTCTCAGTTCATCTGTTTTTCTTTCGAATGCTTTGTGCATTCAGATACAAAGCCTTTAGTTTTATCCTTTTATTCTTTTTATAACTTCTAGTCTCATCAGTTGCTTTATTGTTAGATTTGTACACTCTATCCCTTCCTCTCACAGTCTGTTTTTCATTTACCGTAATAATAGCTTTCTCTTTTGCCTTGTCTCTACACTTTGATTTACCACATCTTCCCAAATTTGATCCGTTGTCCCACTACTTAGTTTAAAGCCCTCTCTACTTGTGGGACAAGAAAAATAAAAAAATGCACCCCCCCACCATGCCCCACTGCACCAATCCAAAATCAGTTTCACAGACTTTTACAGGAACTTCATACAGTGTCCTGTCAGAGCACTGTTGTCATCTAGAACCTTATCTCTTGCATGCAGAATTTCAGTCATTTGATGAATACGTTAGGCTATGAAGGTATGAGGCGTGAGTTGGCTAAGATAGGTTGTGGAACTTCATTAAGAGGCATGACAGTGGAAATAGTGGATGCATTGGTTGTCATCTTCCAAAATTCTGTAGATTCTGGAACAGTTCCGGCAGATTGGAGGGTGGCAAATGTCACCCCACTATTTAAAAAAGGAGGGACGGAGAAAACAGCAAATTCCAGACCTATTAGCCTAACACCAGTATTGGGAAAATGCTAGAGTCTATTATAAAGGATATGATAACAGGACACTTAGAAAATATCAACAGGGTTAGACAAAGTCAACATAGATTTATGGAAATCATATTTGACAAACTTACTGGAGTTTTTTTGAGGACGTAACTAGCAGAATAGATAAGGGAGAACCAGTGGGTGTGGTATATTTGGATTTTCAGAAAGCTTTTGATAAATTCCCACAGAAGAGGTTAGTGTGTAAAATTAAAGCACATGGGACTAGGGGTAATATATTGGCATGGATTGAGAATTGGTTAGCAGACAGAGAGTAGGAATAAATGGGTCTTTTTTGGAGTGGCAGGCGGTGACTAGTGGGGTAATGCAGAGATCAGTGCTGGGGCCCCAGCTATTCACAATATATATCAATGATTTGGATGAGGGAACCAAATGTAATATTTCCAAGTTTTCTGATGACACGAAGCTTGGTAGGAATGTTAGCGACGAGGACGGTGTTAAGAGGCCTCAAGACGATTTAGACAGGTTGAGTGAGTAGGCAAATACATGGCAGATGCAGTATAACGTGGTTAAGTGTGAAGTTATCCGCTTTAGTAGGAAAAACAGAATGACGGTGTATTATTTAAATGATGATAGATTAGGAACTGTTGATGTACAAAGGGACTTGAGTATCCTTGTACACCAATCACTGAAAGCGAGCATGTAGGTACAGCGAGCAGTTAAGAAGGCAAATGATATGTTGGCCTTCATTGAGGACTTGAGTACAGGAGCAAGGATGTCTTACTGCAGCTATACTGGGCCTTGGTGAGATCGCACCTGGAATATTATGTGCAGCTTTGGTCTTGTTACCTAAGAAAGGATATACTTGCCATAAAGGGAGTGTAGCAAAGGTTCATCAGACTGATTCCTGGGATGGCAGGAGTGTCGTATGAGGAGAGATTGGGACGACTAGGCCTGTATTCACTGGAGTTTAGAAGAATGAGAGGAGATCTCATTGAAACAATTCTGACAGGGATGGACAGACTGGATGTCGGGATGATATTTCCTCTGGCTGGGGGAGGGGGTCTACAACAATGGATCACAGTGTCAGGATACGGGGTTGACCATTTAGGACTGAGATGAGGAGAAACTTCTTCACCCAGAGGGTGGTGAACCTGTAGAATTCTCTACCACAGAGGACTGTGGAAGCCAAGTCACTGAATATATTTAAGAAGGAAATAGATAGATTTCTGGTTTCTAACAGCATCAAGGGGTATGGGGAGAGCATGGGAGTACGTCGTTGAGATAAAGGATCAGCCATGATCATATTGAATGGTGGAGCAGGCTCTAAGGGCTGTATGACCTGCTCCTGCTTCTATTTTCTATGTTTCTATGTAATTCGATCTAGGGCTTAGCCAGTTTTGTGGGCATGTCAGCTTCTAGTGCAATGTTTTTGAATCTAAAGTTTTGAAACTAAATCATGGAAAGTCAATTTGTGCTTGAAACTCTGCTATATTTTGCATGGTGTGGCTGATTTCTGGTGAATAGCACTGGAAAAAAATAGCACCCTCACCCACAAATCAGGAGAAGAATGTCATCCAGAATTTATATTACTGATTACAACCAAGCACTGCTGGAAATACACATCCATGCATGTCCACTGCTTGAATACTGTAGTAATTATGGTTTTATTCAGCGTGTGATGTATCTTTAAGAATAATACTTCTTAAGGAAAATCACATGAACTGTAGTAATCAATAGGAGAGTAGCTTGGGCTTCCTCAGCAGTCAGTGCAGAGATGGAGTTGAAGTAAAAGCACATGTGTAGTTGCTGCTGAGTATATTGTAAATAAACTTAATATTTCCACCCAAGAAGTGTCTGCGGATCAACTCTAGCGTTAATAACACAACTGGGCCACCCTACAACAAACTGGTGATGAGGATAAAACAGGATTGAATAGAAGAAATCAAGTTAGAAAGAAATCAGCACTGTATCTTGCCCAATGATTGTAAGTAGCAAGCTCCATTAGAATTGAAAAAGTTATCCCCTCTCAAAATGCCACAATTTGGGAGAATTGATCCTTTTGAACCAGCCACAGACGATTGGTCTCAATGCATAGAATGCTGCTTTTTGCAAGCGAACGAGATTATGAGGAAAGAGAAGAGGCGAGCGATCCTCTTGAGTACTTGTGGGAGCAAAACCTACTGTCTGGTTCAAAGTTTGACAGCGACCAGTGCCCCAGATTCGAAAGATTTTGAAGAATTGGACCTCATGAATGGTCACTTTCAACCCAAACCCTCAGTCATGATGCAGAGGTTCAGGTTTAATTTACAAAATAGAACCCCAGGTGAGACAATTGCATAATACATGGCAAATTTGAAACAGTTAACGGAACATTGTAAGTTCGCTACAACCCTGAATGGCATGCTCAGAGATCATTTAGTTTGTGGTGTGAAAGGGGACACCATTCAGAAAAGATTATGGTCTTAAGTGAATCTGGATTTCAAGAAGGTGCTAGAGATAGCGTTGACCATGGAAAGCGCAGTAGGAGATTCAAAAGCAATGGAGGGTGCACAAAATGGCACCGTCCTCCACGTAGGGCGGGAAACCTCAGCCGAAAGAGGTGTGAAAAAGAATCACTGTGCCGAGAAGCGAGAAGCTAGCTGAAGAATAAAAGAAAAAAAGCAGTGAAATTGAAGAATAATTTTAATAGAGATGGAAACAATCATCAGTCGTTTAGCGATTGGCAGTTTAAAAAAATCGAATGCTACTATTGTCATAGAAATGGATATATAATGAGGCAATGCAAGGAAAGATTCAAGCAGACTTGTAAATAAAAGAAGAAGCCCATTGAAAGCAACCATGTAGAAGAGCCTGAAATAACAAATTCAGACATTTGCTCATTGTTTGATCTGAAAGTTGGAGAGACAGAACCAATATTTGTCACAGTGAAAGTAAATGGCAAACCTGTTAGAATGGAAGTGGACACGGGAGCTTCCGCTACAGTAATTGGGTAACATACCTTAAGATATTTGAATAATGGTGAACATCAATTAAGTTTAGAAGAAACAGCTGTCAAGCTAAAAACATACAGGGGTGAAGACATTCAAGTAAAAGCCATAAGCAGAGTAACTGTCCAATATGGAAGCCAATTGGCTAAGCTACCCTTGATGGTGGTAGCAAGTGAACGGCCAAGCCTCCTGGGGCAAAATTGGTTAAAGGAAATTAAGTTAGAATGGGCTGAAATTTTCCAGTTGAGAACAAGTGGGTTACCAGAGTTACTTAGAAAGTAAACCACTGCCTTTAAGGACGAACTGGGGAAAGTCCAGGGTCTGCAGGCCAAGATTCATATGGATCTGGAAGCAACCCCTAACTTCATGAAGGTGAGACTGGTGTCATATACCCTGCGAGAAAAAGTCGACATTGAACTGAACAGACTAGAGAAACTGGGCGTTATACAACCTGTTCAGTTCTCAGAATGGGCAGCACCCATAGTCCCCATCCTTAAACCCGACCAAAGCGTCTGAATTTGTGGAGACTACAAACTGAAGGTTAATAAAAGTAGCTAAGCTAGACAGGCACCCCATTCCAAAAATTTAAGACCTGAATGCCAAGCTGGCAGGAGGGACAATGTACACAAAGCTTGACATGAGTCGTGCTTATCAACAACTAAAGTTGGATAATGCCTCCTGGGTATTTGTCACAATTAATAGCCACAAATGGTTGTACCAATATACACGATTGCCTTTTGGTGTCCCCTCTGCTTGTGCAATCTTTCAGAGAACAATGGAAAGCTTATTGCAGGGACAGCCCCAGGTTTTAGTCTATTTAGACGATGTATTGTTGACGGGATTCATTGTAAAAGTGCATTTGGCAAAATTAGAAGAAGTCTTAAAATGTTTCTTGCAAGCTGGAGTGCACCTAAAAATAGAAAACTGCACGTTCCAAGTGAGGGAGATAACCTATTTGAGTCACTGGGTAGATTCACAGGGCCTCCACCCGGTTGAGGAAAAAGTGAGAGCTGTAAGAGAGGCAGCTGTGCCAAAGAACGCCTCAGAGCTCAAATCATTCCTAGGAATAATCAAATATTATGGGTGGTTCTTAGCCAACTTGTCTATAGTGCTGGCCCCTCTGTATTCTTAACTCAATAAGAGCCAATGTTGGCTTGGGAGGCGCCCCAGAAAGAAGCTTTCATAAAGGTGAAACAATTGTTGCACTCATCCAATCTATTAGTTCATTATGACCAGACGAAAGAATTGGTGCTGACATGTGATGCATCTCCCTATGGAATGAGAACAGTGCTCTGTCATTGGATGGACGACGGCATGGAACGGCCAATAAGTTATATATTAAGAACACTCACCACGGCAGAAAAGGGATACTCGCAGTTAGAAAAAGGTGGCCTGTCCATCATCTTCGGTGTTGAGAAATTTCACCAGTACGTACATGGCGTTTTACAATCATTTCAGACCACAAACCATTGTTAGGATTGTTTAGTGAGGACAAGGCTATACCACCCGTAGCCTCAGCAAGAATGCAACAATGGGCTTTAATTCTGGCAGCTTACGAATACACTTTCGTACATAGGTCTAGCAATCAAATCGCAAATGCCAATGCCCTTAGTCATCTGCCTTTACAAGAAAATGATGAGCAAGTCCCAGTTCTACAGGAATTTGTTTTACTGTTAAATTTCTTAGATTCCTTGCCGGTATGTGCTTGACAGATCTGAGACTGGACAAGTCGGGGCCCATTCTTATCCCAAGTACGAGAACAATGCTACATGGTTGGTCACAGGAGCCCGTATCTGACGAAATGAAACCGTACTTCAACAGAAGACATGAAATAACCAGCCAGGATGTCATCTTATTCTGGGGAGCACGACTGATAATTCCTCCAAAGGGAAGAGAGCCACTTTTAATTGAACTACACAGTGCCCATCCAGGAGGACCATAGTACACAGCTATCAATAGTGGCCTGTAATGGATGGTGAAATAGAGACTTTAGTAAAGCATTGTAAAACAATGTCAGCAACTGCAAAAGTTGCCAAAGACAGCTCCGTTACACCCATGGGAGTGGCCAGGTAGACCCTGGGTGCGGTTACATATTGACTATGATGGACCTTTCCTGGGAACAATGTTTCTGCTCACTGTCGATGCCCATTCAAAATGGTTGGACGTATATGAGGTGAAGTCACCAACATCGGCTGCTACAATTGAGAATATGTCAGAGTTTTGCCATTCACGGACTATCAGAAGTAGTTGTTTCCGAAGCAGCACAGCATTTACAAGTGCTGAGTTTCAACGGTTTATCAGTCTGTGGTATCACTCATGTGAAAACTGCACCGTACCACCCTTCCTCAAACGGACTGGTCGAAAGGACGGTTCAAACGTTCAAGGCAGGTATGAAAAAGCTAACTGGCGATTCCTTGGCAACCAAGCTAGCACACTTTCCTTCTCATTACAGGACTACCATTCACACAACAACAGGTGCCACACCTGTGGAATTATTGATGAAATGCTGTCTCAGGACGAGATTGAGCTTATTGCCAAATTTAGAGGGGAAAGTGGAAAGGGGTCGGGGAAGCCAGAAAACTAGACACAGCTGGCATGGTCATGAGAGAGAATTTACCTTGGGAGAGCCGGTATACGTGAAAAATTTCGGGGAAGAACCAAAACGGTCACCAGGTGAAATAAGTGCGGTGACTGGACCTCTATCTTACCACGTAGAGGTGGAAGACTGGCTCATCCATACACATGTGGACCATTTAAGGAAAAGAGAGAGACAAATCACCAAGATATGGTTCCACTAGTGATCATGACCAGGTCTGAATTTCCTGTTAAGGATACTCTACCCAGGACAGACATGTCTGATGTTCCTGCAAGAATTGAGGATACAGAACTGCAAGTGCCCACCTGATGTTCAGGCACCTCCACAAAAGGAGGTTTCTGACAAAGAATCTGAAGTTGTGGAGCTGCGACGCTCCACACATATCAGGAAACCACCTGAAACACTGAACTTGTAAACTCCTTACCCAGTACAAATATTATTTTGTCTTGAAAAATATGTACTTGTAAATATAATATGTATAGCTGAGCTCAAAGGGGGAAGGATGTAGTGATTATGATTTATTCAGTGTATAACGTACCTTTAAGAATAATACTTGTTGGGAAAGATCACATTATCTGTAGTAACCAACAGGAGAGTCGTGTGGGCTACCTCAGCAGTGAGTGCAGAGATGGAGTTGAAGTGAAAGCATGCGTGTCATTGCTGCTGAGTATATTGTAAATAAGCTTAATATTTCCACCCAAGAAGTTTCTGCAGTTCACCTCTAGCATTAACGGCTACCTTGCAACAAATACCTTGTTGAAATTATTTGTCCGGATTCAATATGATTAATGGTAACTTTCGTGGGAAACCAAAGAGTGGAACTTTACCTCAACAAGGAGTTTTTGTTAAATATAAATGAATGAGCAGCTAATCCATAGCTGTCCTTCAGAATTGGCAATTATATGTCTATAGTTGATTTGTTATTTCATAGAAATGTGAGGAAAATAGCACTAAGTGAAAGTTGTTCACGTGGTATTAATCCAATTCTGCCCTTTAGTCATTTTCATTTCACAAACTGTAACCAAGTCTGTCAGTTCAGTGAAAAAATTTGTATTCTTGACATCCCAGAAAGCTAAGGAAAGCTGACCACAGCTTCAGGAAGAGCCGATGAAGCAAAAACAGCCCTGACAATCTAAACAACTAGTTTATAGCTTAGGTATATTCAACATTCTTTTACTTTTTAGAGGGAAAATGACATGGTGTGTAAGCTTGAAGAAGAAATCCAAATGCTGAAGGTGCATTTCCAGAGAGTTCAGAGTTTTGCTCCCTTACCTAACGGGAAGGTGAGTCTGGGTCAGAAAAGTACAGAGAGCTATTTTATTTTTGTTATGACCAGGTGGGAAGGGGTGAATTGGTTCCCCTCTATTCAACCTCCTCGGTAGGTCACAACAAAGGTTTAAGTTCTTTTTCGCAAGGATATGCCTTTTCCGAATCCAAATGTATTTTAAGCTGTGAGCAAAAGGAGTCAAGCAAACAAGGTTTTCTTGAGTCACAGAACAAATTTATTAATCAGTAAACCCGAGGGGAAAAATAATATAAACACAACGTCACACACATGGGTATCAGAAATAAGGGAGGTTAGCTAGTCTAATAAAAATAAAGCTAAAAGAATATACAGTTAAGTGGCCTTTGATTGCCCTTGAGGCGTAGATTTTAAAATGTTGTGGCCGATTTGGATTTACTGGTTTAGTGGATAGGGTCAGATGTAGAAAATGTTTCAATTATTACGAGATCTCGGTTTGCTGGTAGATTTCTAGTAAAGTTGGCTTCCAAACCAGGTAATATCCCTCTTCCAAAAGAGGGAGAGAGAGGGAGAGAGTTCAGCTTTCAGCCTGTTTTCTCTGCTGAAGACTTTCTTGCAATCTCCCTGCAGGCTGGAGCCTGGCCTGTTGTACTTCACCCACTGTGCATTTCCAAGGGCTTTTGGGTGGGTCTGTCTGTGGCAGCCATTGTTTCAATATCCAGCACTTTGCATTTTAATGTATCTTCCTTAGACAGTGACGTGTTTCAATGGGTCTCTGAATTATAGGAATTGTCCCTCTCTTCACACTCCCCTGAGGGTGATTTGTATGTTTTTCACCTTCACCTTCATCTTGGAATGAGGTCTTGCATTTTCAAGCAGTTTGTTCTGTCCCATTTCAATTTGCAAAATTTCCAGTCAGTTGAAAGTTGAAAAATCATATTTTCAAAAATAAAGGGACATGGCATCATGACAATTTTCATTCCTTATGGGATCACGAGGAGCAGCAGAACAATTCCTCCTGGCCCCATGAAGAAAGAGTAGTCCTCCCCTGTACTGAGCTGCACTGTCTCTCACCACTCCCCTCCCCAGCCCCCCTCAACTTGAGTTAAATGTAATGTTTTGTATTTTCACAGACCATCAATTACTCAAAGCTGATCTGAATCATAACAAAAACCCTTCTGCCCACATTGTCACATTTCACACTCACTCTATCTTCGCCCTTTTTCACAGAGAGAATGGACACCGCCCAACTCACAATCCTGTCACCGAGACATCCTGTTTTCTCCAAGCCCCTTATTCATACTGACAACCTTTCTCCCAAAGCACCATGTGCAGCCTCTGTCCACTTGCCAATCCCCCTCATTACTATGCATTTTATCCTTTCTTCTCTGCTTCATTCTAATTGTCCTTATCTTTGATTGCTAGCTATTTTCACTTTCACTGCCATCTATTTATCCTCCAGTTACTATCCATTTCCAATTTTTACCATGCACTTGTTCCTTGCTCGTTGTCATCCATTTCTCACAATAATATCAATCTATTTAGAAGTCGGAAGGAAAGTGTCAGGCAGGTAGTCAGGAAATCCCCAGGGTGCATCTCGCTGAAGAACCACTTTTCTGTGTTGGAAAATAGTGAGAGTGACGGTTCCTCTGGGGAGTGCAGCCATGCTCATGGTACTGAGAGTGGCTCAGCTGCACAGTGAGGGAGGAAAAAGAGGGGAAGAGCAATAGTGGAAGGAGACTTGAAAGTAAGGGGAACAGACAGGCATTCCTGCGGCCGTAGACGTGACTCCAGGATGGTATGTTGCCTCCCTGGTGCCAGGGTCAAGGATGTCACTGAACGGCTGCAGGGCATTCTAAAGGGGGAGGGCAAATAGACAGAGATTGTGGTTCGTATTGATACCAGTGACATAGGTAGAAAGAGGGATGAGGTCCTGCAAGCAGAATTTAGAGAGTTAGGAAACAGATTATAAAGGCAGGACCTCAAAAGTAGTAATCTCTGGATTACTTCCAGTGCCACTCGCTAGTGAGTATAAAAATAGGAGGTTAGTCTAGATGAATGTGTGGCTGGAGAGATGGTGCAGGAGGTAGGGCTTTCAATTTCTGGGACATTGGGACCGTTTCTGGAGGCGGTGGGACCTGTACAAGGTGGACGGGTTGCAGCTGAACCTGAATGGGAGCAACATGCTTCCAGCGAGATTTGTTAGTGCTGTTGGAGAGGGTTTAAACTAACTTGGCAGGAGGATGGGATCCTGAGAGGAGGTTCAGCAGGGGGAGATGCACAGCCAAAATTAGAAGAGAGAGCAAGTGAGTCTGGAAGGTATAGAAATTATAGGCCAGTTAAAGCACAAGGGAGTTTGGCAAGGTTGGATGGTATTTATTTTAATGCAAGGAGTCTGATGAATAAGGCAGATGAGTTGAGGACACAAATTAACAAATGGAAGTATGATGTAATTGCTGTCACAGAGACATGGTTGAGAGAGGGACAGGATTAGCAGCTCAATATTCCAGGACATAGGGTCTTCAGGTGAGACAGGGAAAGAGGTAAAAGAGTAGGGGGTATCGCAGTATTGATCAAGGAATCAGTTACAGCAGTAAGGGGGTGATGGCATCTTAGAAGGCTCCTCAAATGAAGCCATTTGGGTAGAACTTAAAAACAAAAAAGGAGCAATCACATTGCTGGGCGTGTACTATAAGCCCCCAAACAGTCAGAGAGAAATAAAAGAGCAAATATGTCAGCAAATTTCAGAGAAGTGTAAAAATAATAGGGTAGTAATAGTGGGGGATTTCAATTTCCCCAACATTAACTGGGTTAGTCATAGTGTGATAGGTTTAGAGGGAGCGGAATTCTTAAAATGCATTCAAGAGAGCTTTTTAAGCCAGTACGTAGAAGGTCCTACAAGAGAGGGGCCGATACTTAATTTTAGGGAATGAAGCCGGACAAGTAGTAGAGGTATCAGTGGGGGAGCGTTTTGCAGATAGTGATCATAACTCCATTAGATTCAAGGTTGTTTTGGAAAAGGACAAGGATGGGCCAGGAATCAGAGTTCTAAATTGGGGGAAAGCCGATTTTAATAAGATCAGATGTGATTTGATCAGAGTGGACTGGGAGCAGTTACTTTTAGGTAAATCTGCGTCAGAACAGTGGGACTCATTCAAGAAGGAAATAGGGAAAGTACAGGGCCAACATATTCCAGTAAAGATAAAGGGCGGGACCAACAAATCCAGGGAACCCTGGATGTCAAGGGATATACAGGATTGGATAAAGAGAAAAAGGGAGGCTTATGGCAGATACCGAGGGCCCAAAACAGCGGAAGCCCTAGAGGAGTATAGAATGTGTAGGGGGGAGGGGCTTAAAAAGAAATTAGGAGAGCAAAAAGGGGCGTGAAAAAGCATTGGCAGGTAAAATAAAGGAAAATCCAAAGTTATTTTACAGGTACATTAAGAGTAAGAGGATAACGAGGGAAAAAGTAGGGCCCATTAAGGACCATAGTGGTAATTTGCTTATGGAGCCGGAAGATGTAGGTAGGGTTCTAAATGAATACTTTGTGTTGGTGTTCACAAGTGAGAGGGACAACGTGGGTATGGAAATCAGGCAGAAGAACTGTGATATAATTAAAGAAATTAGCATAGAAAAGGAGGAGGTTCTAAGTGGTCTGGCTGGCTTAAAACTAGATAAATCTTCAGGCCTGGATGAAATGTATCCCAGGATGTTGAGTGAGGCAAGGGAGGAGATAGCAGGAGTGCTGGCAATAACTTTCAATACCTCTCTGGCCACAAGAGAGGTGCCAGAGGACTGGAGGATAGCCAATGTGGTACCGTTATTCAAGAAGGGAGGAAGGGATAAATCAGGGAACTACAGGCCAGTCAGTCTAACCTCAGTGGTGGGGAAACTATTGGAAGCAATTCTGAGGGCCAGAATTAATCTACACTCGGAGACGCAGGGATTAATCAAGGACAGTCAGCATGGTTTTGTTAAGGGGAGGTCATGCCTGACCAATTTGATTGAATTTTTTGAAGAGGCGACCAGGTGTGTAGATGAGGGCAATGCATTTGACGTTGTTTATTTGGACGTCAGCAAGGTTTTTGATAAGGTCCCGCCTGATTGATAACGAAGGTAAGAGCCCATGGGACCCAAGGCAATTTGACAAATTGGATCCAGAATTGGCTGAGTGGCAGGAAGCAGAGTGTGATGGTCGAGGGGTGTTTTTGTGACTGGAAGCCTGTGTCCAGTGGGGTTCCACAGGGATCGGTGTTGGGTCCCTTGCTGTTTGTGGTATATATAAACGATTTAGACTTGAACGTCTAAAGGGGAGGTTTGATCAGTAAGTTCGCGGATGACACGAAAATTGGTGGGGTAATAAATAATGAGGAGGATAGCCTTAGATTACAGGAGGATATAGACGGGCTGGTCAGATGGGCTGATCAGTGGCAAATGGAATTTAATCCTGATAAGTGTGAGGTGATGCACTTGGGCAGGACAAACAAGGCATGGGAATGCACGATGAATGGTAGGACCCTGGGAAGTATCGAGGATCAGAGGAACCTTGGTGTGCATGTCCACCGGTCCCTTAAGGTAGCGGGACAGGTAGATAAGGTGTTTAAGAAGGCATATGGGATACTTGCCTTTATTAGGCGAGGCATAGAATATAAGAGCAGGGAGGTTAGGCTAGAACTGTATAAAACGCTGCTTAGGCCACAGCTAGAGTATTGCGTGCAGTTCTGGAATCAGCATAATAGGAAGGATGTGATTGCACTACAGAGAGTGCAGAGGAGATTTACCAGGATGTTGCCTGGGCTGGAGTGTTTTAGTTATGAGGAGAGCTTGGATAGACTGGGGTTATTTTCCCTGGAGCAGAGGAGATTGAGGTGTATAAAATTATGAGGGGCATAGATAGGGTAGACAGGAAGGAACTTTTCCCCTTGGTGGAGGGATCAATAACCAGGGGGATAGATTTAAGGTAAGAGGCAGGAGGTTTAGAGGGGATATGAGGAAGAATTTTTTCACCCAGAGGGTGGTGGTGGAAATCTGGAACTCATTGCCTGAAAGGGTGGTAGAGGCAGGTACCCTCATAACATTTAAGAAGTATTTGGATGTGCACTTGCAATGCCTTGGCATACAAGGCTATGGGCCTAGTGCTGGAAAATGGGATTAGAATAGTTAGGTACTTGTTCGGCCAGCGCAGACTCAATGGGCTGTAGGGCCTTTTTCTGTGCTGTAGACCTCTATGACTCTATGACCTCTGCCTCGGGGGTCTTGATTCCAGGGGAGGGCCTGCTAGTGGCCTCGGCACTGCCCGTTAGCTCGTGGTTTGGTGGACCTTCCCGAAAAGAGGCAGCATGGGTCTCTCTCCGGCTCGCCAACTGGCAGGCAAGACCCCGATACCTCAACAAGATTTCCGCTGTATTAAGTGTGTATGCCTTGTTGCCACTCAGGGTTGTTGTACCTGTTTTCTGGATCACAAATGGGGGCAAAAATGATGAATTTTTCAGGGCTTTTTTGCATTGCACTTTTGTGTTCTACATGGACACTTGGTAAGAGTTCTGAATCGATATTGACTTTGAATGATTTATAGGCATCTGGGACAGTTGTCTAAAATGGCATATGCTAATGAATCAAATAATGATACAGCACTGAAGAAGGTCATGTGGCCCATTGTGCCTCTCCCACTCCCTTATCCTTTCCCCACAGTGCTGCAATTTTTCCTCTTAAAGTATTTATCTCACCCCCTTTTGAAAGTTATTATTGGATCTGCCTCCACCCTCTTTTCATGTAATACATTCCAGATTACAACAACTCTCTACATTTAAAAAATTCTCCTCATCTCAACTCTGCTTCTTATACCTCCAATTCCAGCTCCACAGAACTGCCATCCTCTGACAGCTCATATCTCCCCCTCCCATCTCCTGCTTCCCTTCCTCCTCTCATTGCACTTACCTGAGCACTGCTGCCAGCAAAGTAAGTGTCCTGAAATTTGTTTTCTGATATGGGTAAGGAGAGCCAGGAAATCACAAATCTTACTGAAATGAGGCCCGAAGCTCAATTTTGGGCTGGCTTCAGGCCTACTGGTTGTGGAATGCACTGCTTGCCTAGCACCAATTCTGTGTTTGAAAATGTACCCAGACACATTTCTAACTTTTAGGATGCTATTTGGGTCACTTGTCATTATCACCTCAAGATATGAGTTATGTCCTGTGGCAATCTGTTAGAATTCTTTGAGGAGATAACAAGTAGGTTAGACAAAGGAGAGCCAATGGATGTTATCTACTTGGACTTCCAGAAGGCCTTTGACAAGGTGCCGCACAGGTGGCTGCTCAGTAAGATAAGAGCCCATGGTGTTAGAGGCAAGGTACTAGCATGGATAGAAGATTGGCTGTCTGGCAGGAGGCAGAGAATGGGGATAAGGGGGTCCTTCTCAGGACGGCGGCCGGTGACTAGTGGAGTTCCGCAGGGGTCAATGTTGGGACCACAACTTTTCACTTTATACATTAATGATCTAGATGAAGAAACTGAGGGCATGCTGGCTAAGTTTGCAGATGATACAAAGATAAGTGGAGGGACAGGTAGTATTGAGGAGGTGGGGAGGCTGCAGAAGGATTTGGACAGGTTAGGAGAATGGGCAAAGAAGTGGCAGATGGAATACAACGTGGGGAAGTGTGAGGTCATGCACTTTGGTAGGAAGAATAGAGGCTTAGACTATTTTCTAAATGGGGAGAGAATTCAGAAATCTGGAGTGCAAAGGGACTTGGGAGTCCTAGTCCAGGATTCTCTTAAGGTTAACTTGCAGATTGAGTCAGTAGTTAGGAAGGCAAATGCAATGTTGGCATTTATTTTGAGAGGACTAGAATATAAAAGCAGGGATGTGCTGCTGAGGCTTTATAAGGCTCTGGTCAGATCACATTTAGAATATTGTAAGCAATTTTGGGCCCCATACCTCAGGAAGGATGTTCTGGCCCTGGAGAGGGTCCAGAGGAGGTTCACGAGAACGATCCCAGGAATGAAAGGCTTAACATATGAGGAACGTATGAGGACCCTTGATCTATACTCGATGGAGTTTAGAAGGATGAGGGGGGATCTGATTGAAACTTACAGAATACTGAAAGGCCTGGATAGAGTGGACGTGGGGAAGATGTTTCCCTTAGTAGGAGAGACCAGGACCCGAGGGGCACAGCCTCAGAGTAAAGGGAAGACCTTTTAGAATAGAGATGAGGAGAAACTTCTTTAGCCAGAGAGTGGTGAATCTATGGAATTCATTGCCACAGAAGGCTGTGGAGGCCAGGTCATTGAGTGTATTTAAGACCGAGATAGATAGGTTCTTGATTGGTAAGGGGATCAAAGGTTACGGGGCGAAGGCGGGAGAATGGGGTTGAGAAATTTATCAGCCATGATTGAATGGTGGAGCAGACTCGATGGGCCGAATGGCCTAATTTCTGCTCCTATGTCTTATGGTCTTATGGCATCCTTAATGCACTAAATGCCAGAAAGCAGCCATGCACTGTATTTAAACCTTTACTCATGTGGTATAATTTCAGTTATCAAGTTAATGCAATGTAAAAATCAAACCAATGTAAAATACTTTAACCATTTAGATTTTGCATTGTTACATTCTGGAATAAAATCAGGGAGACTAATTTTGGGGTTGGTTGATTTCTTTGATTATACCTCACGTCAGGCACTCTAGGATGCTTTTCAACATCATCAGCTTTAGAAATGCTAGTTGTATTCTGATACTGCAAACTGCTTCATAGAACCTCAGAAGTTGTAGTATAACTGCATTCCTAAGGAGCACGCGACTGGAGTAGGTAGTTTGGGGCAGGAACATTGTACATTGCTAATGAACAAAGAGTTCACAGCAGGTTTTCTCTCCAAATATAGAAGATGGTATTGATGTTAATTAGCTAATTTGACTTGTCATCATAATAAAGTAATGAATTATATCATTTTGACTTTTCATATGCATTATTTTCCTGTAATAATTTGCACAACATGATGGCATTGAGAAATGTAGTAGCTATGAAGGAATGTTTTGATTAAGTAACTAGGGCAATGCTTTGATTTATTGTGCAGTATATAACTGCTCCAGTGGATAAACGTGCAATGTGTCTATATATGTTTTATTTATTCAGCAATGAAATGTAATTGCAAATCCACAGATTGTAGGTAGAGTGCTGCTTAGATTAACATGTTTTTGGGAACCACATCAAGGAATTAAAGTTCAAGAGCAGGGTAGTACTGCATGGAGCACAGTAATTCCACAGGGCCCAAGTGCACCAGTTAGAGCGTTACTGCTCCATATCTCTGAATTGAGGTCTTGGTTTTTTTCATGTGTTATTTGCCTACTCTGCACATCATTAGACCCCAGAATAGAAACACTGGGGGTAAGTTTTGCTGCCACTGTTTGGCCAGTAATCCAGCAGAGCTGATTGCCCCCACCCCTGCTATAGAATTTACCCAGTTTCCCTATCATTGACTTCAGAAGGTTCTATAACAGGGGATGTGATTCACTTTGTTTGTCTACTGGTCAAGTGATGAAGATGAAAACTATTCTCTCTATTTCATGTTTTTGGCGCTGAATAACAATAACATAGCATTCATTGCAGTGGAAGGTCTCACCCTATTGGGCCCAGCTTTGCTGCAGGTGTCCCAATCGAAGGGCCACTGACCTGTTCAAACCTCTTGGTGCTTGCTAAGACCCCCATAGGTGGTGAAGCCCTGTTCGCAGGCCTTGCAGATGAAAGAGCCAGGTCCAGGGCCGGTGGTCTGATGCATCACCAATTGGTTGGAGCATAGGAGGTTGAATGCCTTGTAGGAGAAGGGCTTCCCCCCACTGTGTGATCACATCAGTGTTTGTGCAGGGCACCAGACTCAGTGAAGCCCTTCCCCCTGACCAGGCATGGAAGGAAGGATTTCTTGTCTGTGCCACCAGTCAGGTTATAGTAGCGGGCAATAGAAGGTCTTGCCACATGTGCTGGATGAAAAGGGTCACTTGCTGTTCTGATCGTGCTTGTGCCAAACCAGATTATTGGATTTCAATGATCCTTTCAATTGTAGCCTTGACCTTGGTTTCTTCACTCTGAATTAAAGGATATCACTTTCAGGAGGGAAATAACATAACTCCAAAGAAGTAGCTAACCCATTACTTAGTGTAATATATTACCAGACAAGGACAACTATAATTAGAATTGCAGAAGACTAGATAGCAGATAAGGCCTTCACAAAGCTAACCAAAATTCCACTTTGTGCATCCTACCATATCACTGGTCTCACATGATTTGCACTTTCCTCAGCCACATCGTACAGTCAATGCAGCACTCTTAACTCTGTAGCCTGCCTGCCTGACACTGGATCAAATTACACATTGCAGAGACTTTCAATTACTCTACAGCAAACCGCATCAAATTAAACATTATAGATAAACTGTTGTGTATGTCTTGTCCTCCAAGGGAACCAATCAGAAATCTGGTCCAATCCACTTGTGTTGCAAATAGATACTTTTGCTGGAGAATTGAGTCCAATTCCGGGCACTACACTTTAGGAAGGGCATATTTTAGAGATGGTATAAAAGGTATTGCTGAAGAAAAGAGATTTTTTTGTCAAAGCTTTTTGTCTTGCACTCATTAGGACACCACAAGAAAATACCAATGTTATGGAAAACAACATATTTATACTGTATGAGAAGCGAGTGCTGATTAGTTGGAAAGTGAGCTGTGATTGGTAGAGGCATTGCCATGGAAAATGCATCAGTTGATTATGACTGACAGTTAACTGCCAAGCATTGTTTGAAATTTAAACCAGGCAACTTGACCCTGATCAAGACATTGCCTTCGGGAATGAACCAGCAAATGGCTGTCACTCACTTTGTTTAGCTGAAACAGGTGCAATGTGTGTACATGTTTTTTTCTGTCTGCGAAGAGCAGGGCCCTGTGTATTAATATATGGAGCTTCCAGTACACGCAAATGCACCACATTGTGAGCCTGACTGACAATCTTAAATTGATTGTCAGCATAATTATTTGCACACTGAGGATCATTTAGCAAATGCTGTCCCAATCGCGGAATCACATCTAATGGTGGACACTGTTTTGAGTTTTGCAAGCACGGGCTGGTTGGGTACACATTTAGCTAAGGCTTCATTTTTAAGTATTTACCCAGCTTCTAATCTTTTCAGCTTTTCCCTTTATGTTACAAGCTTTGTTTATAATTCAGTAGGTGTGTAGTTCAAATGCTTATCTTTGACCATGCTATGTGGTGCTTTGAAAATTGGTCTCTTAGGTGATGAGCCTTTTTCTTGCCCTTGTGTTTCCAAGCTGTCTGTTGTTCATATACAGAGAAAAGATTATGATTTCCTTTCCTTGCACATTTTCTCCAACACTAAAAATACTAAAAGAATGGAATGTTGGGATAACTTAGCCATTTAAATCATTTCTTAAATATTCTAACAATATTCAACTCTAATCCATTTGTATTGTGGTAAAGCTTAATAACTGCATTCCATGTTCTCTTACAAATAATTCCTTCTACGTATTTTAAAATTTTTGCTATCTTAATTCGAAAATGAACCTCTATTATTTGAATGCCAGTTCCTAAGTTTTTTGTTTTTCCCAACATTATTTCCCAGCCTCTGATTAAACCTGTCACTCCAAGTTCTGACATGGCTTTTCCAATCTGCGAAATTATCTTGCTGGCTGCCAACAGCTTAGTTCTTTAAATTAGCTGACTAAGGTTCAACCTTTCAATTAGAAACATCTTCTGTAATAGCTGTTGCTCAATTCCAAGCTTGATTTAGTTGTATCCAGCTAAAAGTTTCATTGTTTACAACATTTAAGAACAAAATATCTGCAGTCCCAGAACATAGGGCAGAATCTTACAGCCCCCTGCCGGCTGGTTTACAGGCACCAGGGGGCTCATAAAAGTCCCAGGGTGGCCTACCTATCACCTTCCTGCCAGCCTCCGACCTGTCCGTACTTTTATGGGGGAGTGGGGGTGGGTGAGTCCTCAGGCAGCCCTCCTGCCCTTGCCCCAGTTGAAGCTCTTAAGTGGCCAATTATTGGCCATTTAAGGGCCACCTCCCGCCCGGCTCAATTTTCTGACCAGTGGGAGGTGTTCAAGAGGGGAAACCTCGCAGGTCACTCTGCGTGGGCCTCATGTGGGAATGGTGGGGACACCTCCAATTCTTGCCCCCCTTTCGAGAGCCCCCAAGGGTGCTCGATCCCAGCCTGGCATTGACATCATGACCCTACCCTCCTCTCCCCACCACCCCTCAGCTTCCTCTCCCGTTGCCACTGGGAGACCCCCACACTTACCTCTATCCTGGGCTCTGACACTTAGAATCTGGGGACTGCTTGTAGTCCCAGCCCTGGCCAATGCTCCCGGTGGCATTTCTGGGACCTCAGAACTGCTGGCCAATCTGATTGGCATGCAACTCCCTGAGGCAGGCCTTCCTCCCAAGTGAGGGGCGTAAACCCTATCTCCAGCTGCTCCTCGAATGGCTGTGGGGTGGCTGGCATCAACGGGGATACATTTCTGTAAAATTCTGCCCATGTCTCACGATGTGAGAGTTCTTAGGACCAAGAGAGCACAACTTACTTGGACTCTAATGAGTTCTCGTAATGATGTGAAAACATATTATGTAGAAGCTTGCATGTTAAGTTATTTTGTCATTAGTCCGATTTTCTCCCCTCCTTCTTGAGTTATTCATAGCATACATTTCTCTAACATTTTTTTATAGGGACAAAGATTCTAATTCTTTTTTATATATAATTTACAGACAAATATGAATGTAAAACATTTAGCAATTTTACAATTTCCACCACAAAGGCACCATAGCATCATATCATCTATAAGGAAGTTCTAGTTGATGGTCTGTAGCTACATAGAATTGGGGATACTGCCATCCTGGAACATATTGAAGCATAGTTTCTGAGTGCACTGAATATGTTCAGAGGTAAGTATTTCACAAAGCTAATGATGCATTCATTGTGACTTCTACCATCTAGGCTACTTACAGATCCAATTAATAACGTTCTTGATGAACAAAGAGTCTCCTTTCTTTATTTGGCTGTAAGGGTTCACGCATGAAATGACTTTAGGCAGTCTCAATTTCTAATGAGAGTTCTAACAGCACAAAATGGCTGCTAGATTGGCAGTCATAGAGAAACAAAAGGATCCAATTTGGGAAAGGGTAAAAAACAAGTCCAGTGCTGCAGTATAAGACTCTTTTGAGGTTTAGGTTGGTCCAGGGCAGAGGGAACTTTAACACGTAAATAAATGCTTTGTCCTGTACTCAACTTTAGCACTTGCTTCCTTCCATAAAAGGTGCCTTTAATTACCTTGTCATTGTCTTTCAATTATATTTCTCTGTTTTTGCTGCATAACCACATTCATATACCCTCCTTTATGAAAATTAATTTATTGTTAAAGCTGTTAATTTTATACTGCGGCATTGTAGATAACAATAGAAAGAAGATTAACTCTTGTGGGTTTTGTGCACCTTAGGCTTTTGCCAGAACACTGCAGTTCATTATTAATGAAAACACTAATGTAATCTCCTCCAGTCATGATGTTGAAAGCTCACTGTAACTTCTTCACCTCCTTCCCCAATTAAGATTGAATTGAAATCTATTTTGATCCATTTAAAAATGATTAGGAGATGAACAAAGCTTGTGTTTTTCTTTGCCTTCATCTAAATTAATTTTCCTAATTATTACTCTTTTTAATTTAAAGGAACCTGGGAAAATCAGGACTTCGAGTATCTTGCTTAGGACTTGGTAAGTAAAGATATTCAACATTACTACGATTTCAGGTTAAAATGTCAAACGTTGCCGAGGCACCTTGCAAGGCAGCACTGCTGTTGCCAAGCCTGGCTCATGTTGAGTGCAAATCAGAGAATCTGATTAAAGTGTTGTCTTAAACCTACAGACTGGTCTCATGAAGTTCAGCACCAACAATGGAATCTCCCAGAGTTACTCCTTATATGTCGTCTTCATAAATATATCACAATGTAAATCTGAAATATATAAATGGATACTTTTAGGTTGCTATTGTAAAGTGATTTTGGGTACACGTTGATTTGAAAAGTGATGACAGCATAACATCAGTATTGGATCTGGAGCTGACACTTCAGAGGACCAAAAGCCAAGCAGAATGAAGACTGGCATCCAAGACCTGTCTGAGACTAACCTCGAATTTGTATGTCTGCAATAGAACATCATAGTCCAATATGCTAGCAACCAGCCACATGTAGCTAATTGGAAATCCAGATGTGCCTGATTAGTAAGTAAAAATTAAGCAATAGATACTAGCATTGGCCATGTGATGCCGATACTCATATTAGCATATACATGTGTGCTTCAACGCTTGTTTTGTTGGTAAAATGGTAGGAGGAAAAGTAGAGTGATATTATGTGTGCATTACTTCCTTGGTTATTGCTTTTTGATTATCTGCTAAAATGCTGTGCAACATGGGTGAACTTTGGCACCATGGAAACACCAGTGATATTGTGTATAAAGGAGAGCTATCTTTGTGGTTTATTTGACAAATGAAAATTGAAGAACCAAACAGCAGAAGAAAGCAAACCTAGCCAATATTAAGCATTTTCACTGGGCCACGTCCTGGGAAAGGGCAAGCAATTCTGGATGAAGGACGTGGGTGGATCCAGTGCAACGTATTATGCAAGTCAGCATTCTCTGATGAAGCCAAAGTACTGCAAGCAACTGCTGGATAAAAACCTGGAAGCTGCAATAGGATATGCTGTGTCCAGTACATTCATGGCAGAATTCCTAACTTTGATGAAAGGGACACCTTATATAGAGTTTCGTACTGAGTGGCTATACGATGCATGTTATGTAAATATTCACCCGAGGCATTTCTACTAGCATAAAGATGAAAGATGCATCAAAGCCACATCTGTGAAAAGTCAACAGTTTCTGCTGGACTGCACTGCATTAAGGGCTCCAATGTAGTGTGAAGCCAGCTTTTCTAAAAATACAGAGGTGGTTTTGGCAGACTAAGATTCTGATAGATGCTAGTTTCACATTGATAGCTGTAATATAACTGAAGTCTATTGTTAAACACTTCTGTATATTCTTTAAAAATATAAAGCAATGGGAAAGGATTTTCACCTTCATTGTCTGGGTGTGGTTCTGTTAAAATGGATCATGCACCCTTTGTGGAACCTACCCAATCAGATGTGTTGTGTAAAGGGCAGAAGACCCACTAAGTAAAATTACTTAGATGAAAATCTACCCAATGATTTTATTTAGTCAAATCTTTTACTAAATTACTTGGAAAGGCTATACAAGTTATATCTACAACTAAAATGCTCATTTAATGTTAGTCAACATCACTTTAGGGAAGCCTTTAGAGCTTCCACTTCTGCTTTGACTGTAATTGAGAGGCTCCTTCCTGGTGTGCTTTCTACAAACGCTAGCAACTCTCCATGCCTCCCCCAAAGTGGCCATTCTTTACTTTTGACTGTTGCCAGTCTGTTCTCTTGGAGCATCACCCATGAGCCAGAAGATGTCCTCAAATGATGTTCCTACACATCCAATGATTCCAACATGGGTCACTGGAATAGAAATTCTGTACATACGACTGTCCATATTTAGAACATGCAGCTTGGCACAACGGATCACAGCATGGTTGCTCCAGGATCTATGTTTCAGCTATTCACTTCCTTAAGTAACTGGGTTACTGAGGAAGCTGAATGTATTGTTCACAATAATAGTCCAGATTTTAGAGTAATAATGACGGTGTTCCTGCTGGTGTTTGCCATCATTACTTCTTTGTGACTGACGGATACATTTGCAGTCCGCTCAAGTGTATACGGAAATCAAGAAGTTGCCCTCAGTGATTCCATACTTCTCCATGATGTTGATGTTCCTGCAATATATTAGAAATCACTGATGAGAACTTTCCCTTTTACATTGTAATATCATGTTAACTTACTTAGACTTAGGGCGGGATTTTACTGCTCCATCCACCATCAGGATTGTATGGTCCCGCCAAGGCAGTGGAATTTTGGCTTGGCTGCTGAATCTTCCGCGGCAGGTCCCAGGACAGGGCTGAAAAATCCCGGCCTTAAACATTGTCCCACGTGGGAACAGAGGAACTATGGGCAGCAAGGCTCCGCAACCAGCCCTGGTCCATCGCAGTCTCTTTCACGTTAGCCCAGGTGGTGTCCCGCTCTTGAAGGTCATCCTTAAATGTATTTCACTAGGTCTTCTTTGGCTGTCTCCATCTTCCTCTCCCATCTGGTGGTGCCCACTCTATATCTGGGAGGTGAAACACGCATCATGCCAGCCTCCGTCATCTCTCCGTCATGATGTTCCACAGGCGCCTCTGATGTAGCACTTCTTCATTGATGATGCTGTGTCTCCATGTGGTGCCCAGGATCTTACATAGACAGTGCTGGTGAAAGACGTCCAACTTTTGTGATACCTTTGCTGTTCCCTTTCATGTCTCGCTGGCATAGAATGCAATTGGTGCTACTACATGCAGAGTCACAGCTTCATGGCCATATTGATGATGTTGGATGTCCAGATTGTGTGGAGCTGCTGGAAGACCAATTCTGATTTCCCAATTCTTATGTGGACATTGATCCATACATCAACCTCCCTGGAGATGTTGCTTACAAGGTAGGAGAAGTGGTCAACGTCCTCTATGTTCTGTTGCCCGATGGTGAGGACCTTGTTGTCATCCAGTCATCATTTTCTTGGTCGTCTTGAAGCTGACGCGTAGACCAACTTTGGTGCTTCTATTCTCAGGAGTGCTGGTCATGCCTTGAAGCGTGAGCAATTCTTCAGCCAGGCAGCTGTTGTTGTCTGCGAAATTCAGGTCCATCAACTAATGGTGTTCCCACTGGATGCCAAAGTTTGCATCCACCATCGCCTTCCTCATGATGAAACCAATAACCAAGAGGAAAAGGAATGGGGAGAGTATGCAGCCTTGCTGTATTCCTGTGATGAAGTTGAAATAGTCCATGTTGCCTGTGCCTCTCTTGGTGCAGCAGCAGGCGTTGCAGTGTAAGGCTTTGAAGATGTTAATATGCCGCTCCGGGATATGAACATTCGAACATACAAAATCGGAGCAGAAGTAGACCATTGAACCCCTCAAGACTGCTCTTCAATAAGATCATGGCTGATCTGTTAGTGTTTTGAATTCCACATTCCCATCTACCCTTGATAAGCTTTGATTCCCTTGCCTACCAAGAATCTATCTATCTCTGCCTTAAAAATATTCAATGACCCCGCCTCTTCTGCCGTCTGAGGCAGAGTTCCAAAGTTGCCCAACCCTCAGAGAAAAAAATTTCTCCTCATCTCTAATCTCGTCCTAAAAGGGTGGCTTCTAATTTTAAATCAATGCCCCCTAGTTCTGGACTCACCCACAAGAGGAAACATCCTTTCCATGTCCACCTTGTCAATATCATTCGGGATCTTATATACTTCAATCAAGTCACCCCTCACTCTTCTAAACTCTATGGAAATGAGCCCAGTCTGTCCAACCTCTCCTCATTAAACAACCCACTCATTCCAGGTATCAATCTAGTAAACCCCCTTTGAACTGCCTCCAATGAATTTACATCCTTCCGTAAATAAGGAGACCAAAACTGCACACAGCATTCGAGCTGTAGTCTCACCAATGCCCTGTATAACTGAAGCATAAGATCCTTACTCTTATGTTCAATTCCTCTCATAATAAAGGATAGCATTCCATTAGCCGCCTTAATTACTTGTTGTACCTGCATACTAACTTTGTGACTCATGCACTAGAACACTAGGTCCGTCTGCACCTTGGAATTCTGCAGCCGTTCTCCATTTAAGTCATACTCTGCTTTTTTATTCTTTCTGCCAAAGTCGGCAACTTCACATTTTCCGACATTATATTCCATCTACCAGATTTTTGCCCACTCACTCAACCTATCTATATCCATCTGCAACCTCCTTATGTCCTCTTCACAACCTACTTTCCTACCTATCTGTGTCTATTTGTGTCGTCTGCAAATTTAGCTACTATGCCTTCGCTCTCTTCATCTAAGTCATTGATATAAATTGCAAAAAGTTACAGCCCCAGCACAGACCCCTGTGGGACTCCACTCGTCACATCCTGCCAATCAGAAAATGACCTATTTATTCATATTCTCTGTTTTCTGCCAGCTAACCAATCTTCTATCCATGCTAATATGTTATCCACTACATCATGAGCTTTTATTTTCCACAATAGCCTTTGATGTGGCACCTTATCAAATACCTTCAGGAAATCTAAGTACAGTACATCTACAGGCTCCCCTTTATCCACAGTGCACATTGCTCCTTCAGAGAACTCCAATAAGTTGGTTAAACATGATTTCCCTTTCACAAAAGCATGCTGACTCTTCCTGATTACCTTGAGTTTCTCTAAGGGCCCAGCTATAACCTCCTTTAATGATTGATTTTAACACCTTCCCCACAACAGATGTCAAGCTAACTGGCCTATAATTTCCTATTTTTTGCGCCTCTCCCTTCTTGAATCGAAGGGAATCTAGTGAATTTTGGAAAATTAACACGAACAAATCTCCTACCTCATTTGCCACCTCTTTTAAGACCCTACAATAAAGTTAAGCAGAACTTAGACTTGTCAGCATGCAGCTCCATCAGTTTACTCTTGTGATGTACCAGAGTGACTGCTGATGGACGCTATCGAAAGCTGCCTTGAAATCAATTAAGTTAATGATAAGTGGCTTCAGATGCTCTAGGCGCTGCTCTGTGATGTTCCTGATGGTAAAGATTAGCTCGCAGCATGATGTGCCACCCCGGAAACCTGCCTGTTCTTTGCGAAGGGTATGTCTACTTCTGCTTTCAATCTGTTGAGGAGCACTGTGTTGAAGACCTGGTGAACAAGCCAAGGATGAATCAGCGGTGAAGATGTGATAATCTTGTAGGCCAGGCAAGAA
Organism: Cetorhinus maximus; assembly: GCF_964194155.1. Lineage (NCBI taxonomy): Eukaryota > Metazoa > Chordata > Chondrichthyes > Lamniformes > Cetorhinidae > Cetorhinus > Cetorhinus maximus. The sequence continues at coordinate 48,120,964 of NC_135897.1, read as the reverse complement.
GAACACCATACCTATGGAGTTGGCCTCATACTCAACAGATACCCAGCACAAGCATTAGTTGGGTGGAAGCCAGTAAGCCATTGCATCATCACTGCCAGACTCCACACAAGGCAAGTTTACACACCAATAGAAGCAGACACAGAGGGGGAGAAAGATGAACTCTACCACCAATTCGCCAATTGCAGGACACGCTGGACAAGGTACCCAGCTATGATATCAAGCTACTGATTGGTGACCTCAGTGCTAAGCTCAATGGCAACCAGCGAGGACTGAACAATATGTTCGGGCTCCATGGGTCAGCAAGCATGCTCAATCGAAATGGCGAGTGTCTACTGGCCTCCTGCGCCAGCAGTGGGCTCAGCATTGGGAGGGGGGTATCTTCTTCAAACACACTGGCATCCACAAAAAGACAAGAAAGTCTCCAGATGGTGACACCCTGAATGAGATTGACTATATATACATCAGCAGCAGACCGAGGACATCCCTAAAGATGTCTGGACGTGTCAAGGTGCTGATGTAGGATCTGACCACCGCGCTGTGTTAGGCAAGATCCACCTGAAACTGAAGAAGGCAGCAACCATGAAGTCACCATAGCCATTTGCAATGGAGCAACTGAAGGACAAGGACATTTCAGACAGTTTCTGGCTGGGCCTCTCCAACAGATTCTAAGTACTACTGAGGCCAGGCAATATCAAGGAACAGTGGGAAATCTTCAAAATAGGGATTAAGGAGAGTGCAGAAGTCACTATTGGACAGAGGAGAGGAACCAACAAGGAATGAGGATTACTGACATAAGGTGGAAGTTGATTAATGAAAGAAAGTTGGCAAAGTGCAAGAAAGACCAGGAAAAGTACATTGAGCAAAGATGAAAAGATGATGAGAAATACAGAAGGCTGAATAAAGCCATGAAGAAGAGCTGCAGGAGAGACAAACAAGGATGGATAGAGTTAAAAGGCAGAGAGGCACTTACTCTGGTGGAGCGGATGAGATCTTTCATCCTCTCCCTGACTGGATGCCATTTCTCAGGCAGGTGCCTGACAAGCTGACCTCCCCTGCAGCCACCTCCCAGGCCAGCAAGTGAGGTTGGTGGGTCTCCTGGAGCCATCCCTTGGGTAGAAGACATCCAATCATTTATTGCACTTTCTGTAAAATTTTTAAAAATGAAAGATAATCCGTGCATTTTACCTGCTGGTTTGCTGCTTTTGAGAATACATCAATATGATTGACTGCTTTCCCTGCTTAATGACATCACTTTTGTTGGATGCCTTATCATGAAAAATAAACATCTTTAATCATAATCATCAATCCACCACCTGTGAATAACTCAATCTTAAATGACCGAAAATAAAAGAATAATGGCCCAGAATTTCTGATCTCTGGATGGTCATACCCTGCATGTATCCCCCAAGATGAACTAGTGTGCCCCTTGGAAGTCCAATGCACTGACTACAATGAATTGCCCAGGAAGTTTGAACCTTCAATGGACAATCCCCCAAATCTGGAACCTGTCGAAAAAGTCTCCAACCCTGAGTTAGAGTCGGAGACTTCGAATGGTTCCGAGTCACTTATCTGAATAGTTACCCAGGAAATGTTAGAAGGATTAAAATTAGTTCTAATACCTAGCTAACTATACTACTGAACCCCACCACCCCCCCCCGAACCCCAACAACCCCCTGACTCAATCATCCACCCAACTACCCCACCTAACCCAACTACCCCCAGCCCTGGTTCCCCCACAACTCAACTATCCCCTTCTACCACCCGACTACCCCAACCTGACTGCCCCTGACAGCCAACTACCTCTCGTCCTCCCAAAAACCACATGACTAACACACAACACACCCACCCCCTGACCCAACTACCTCCTGACCACACGACTTAACCCCCAACCAACCGACTACCCCCCCAGACTCCCACCTGACACCCAACCCATCCTATACCCTCATATACACACCTGCCACCCATGTCCTCACCCACTCACCTGCCATCCTAATCCCACCTGCCACCCTACTCCGTCACCCACTCACCTTACACACATACCTTCTCTCCATAGCTTCTCAAATTGGCTTTGGGACATTTAAACTCTCTATTTACTGGCAGCTAGTGCTGTAAAAAGAGGGTGTGGCTTCTATGATGATTCTCTCCGCTGCTCCCTGTGAGGATTGCTGCACTGTGTGATTTTGGAAGGATTTTCCATCAGAAGATGGGCCCAAAATATCGTAAACAACATTTCATCTGAACTGTGTCGGAAATAGGGATTCCGTCCCAAATCGGAACCTCTGGGCCAATATATCATTTGCTAGTGGATAAGTCAGAATGCTGTTGTAGGGTGGCTGAGTTTGCTATTAATGATAGAGTTGATCTGCAGACACTTTTTGGGTGGAAGCTTTTAAGTTTATTTACAATATACTCAGCAGCAACTACATGTGTGCTTTCAACTCTAACTCTAACTCTATCTCTACACTGAGTGCTGGAGTCTTGCAGATCATGTGATCTTCCTTAACAAGTATTATTCTTAAAGTAACAATTACTACATTCCTCCCCCTTTAACTCAGCTATACATACTATATTTACAAGTACATGTTTTTCAAGACAACATATTATTTACATTGGTAAGGAATTTACAAGTTCAGTCTTTCAGGTGGTTTCCTGGTATGTGTGGAACGTCGCAGCTCCAAAACTTCAGATTCTTTGTCAGGAACCTCCTTTTCTGGAGTTGCCTGAACATCAGGTGCTTCGGTGGGTACTTGCAGCTCTGTATCCTCAACTCTTACAGGAACATCAGACATGTCTGTCCTGGATTGGGTATCCTCAACAGGAAATGCAGACCCGGTCATGATTACTGGTGGAACCATATCTCGGTGATTTGTCTCTCGCTTCCTTAGATGGTCCACATGTTTATCTATGATTTGGTCTTTCACCTCTATTTGATAAGACAGAGGTCCAGTCACCGCACTTATTTCACGCGGTAACCACTTTGGTCCTTCCCCGAAGTTTTACCGGCTCTCCCACGGTAAATTTCCTCTCGCGACTATGCCAGTCGTGTCTGGTTTTCTGGCTTTCTTGACTCCTTCCCACCTTCCCCTCTAAAATCAGCATTATTAAGCTCAATCTCATCCTGAGACAGCGTTTCAACAATAACTCTGCAGGTGTGACACTTGTGTGAAGGGTAGCCCTGTAATGAAAAAGAAAACATACTAGCTTGGTTGCCAAGGAATCGACAGTTAGCTTTCTCATACCTGCCTTGCATGTTTGAATCACCCTTTCGGTCAGTCCATTTGAAGAAGGGTGTGAAGAAGTGATACCGTTGAGGCTGATAAACCTTTGAAACTCAGCACTCGTAAATGCTGTGCCATTATCGGAAACGACTACTTCTGGTAGTCTGTGAATGGCAAAATTCTGACGTAGTTTCTCAATTGTAGCGCCTGACGTTGGTGACTTCACCTCATATACACCCAACCATTTTGAATGTGCATCGACAATGAGCAGAAACATTGTTCCCAGGAAAGGTCCAATGTAGTCAATGTGTAACCGCACCCAGGGTCTATCTGGCCACTCCCATGGATGTAACAGAGCTGTCACTGGCATAGCTGCATGCTATGGTCTTCATTCGGGAAATTCCTGGATCGGCACTGTGTAGTTCAATTAGAAGCGGCTCTTTTCCCTTTGGGGGGACTATCACTCGTGCTCCCCAGAATAAGATGCCACCCTGGCTGGTTATTTCATGTCTTCTGTTAAAATACGGTTTCATTTTGTCAGATACGGGCTCCTGTGACCAACCATGTAGCACTTGTTCTCGTACTTGAGATAGGACTGGGTCCCGACTTGTCCAGTCCCTGATCTGTCGAGCACATACTGGTGAGGAATCTAAGAAATTTAACAGTAAAACAAGTTTCTGTGGAACTGGGACGTGCTTTGCAAGAAAATGAATTATTTTCTTGTAAAGGCAAACGACTAAAGGCATCAGCATTTGTGATTTGATTGCCAGGCCTATGTACGAAAGTTTATTTGTCTGCTGCCAGAATTAAAGCCTATTGTTGCATTCTTGCTGAGGCTATGGGTGGTATAGCCTTGTCCTCACTAAACAATCCTAGCAATGATTTGTGGTCTGAAACGATTGTGAAATGGCGGCCGTGTACACACTGGTGAAATTTCTTGACACCAAAGATGATGGACAGTCCTTCTTTATTTATCTGCAAGTATCCCTTTTCCACTGTGGTGAGTGTTCTTGATACATAACCTACTGACCATTCCGTGCCGCCATCCATCCGATGAGAGAGAACTGCTCCCATTCCATAGGGAGATGCATCACATGTCAGCACCAATTCTTTCATCTGGTCATAATGCACTAATAGATTGGACGAATGCAACAATTGTTTCACCTTTATGAAAGCTTCTTTCTGAGGCGCCTCCCAAGACCAATGTTGGTTCTTTTTGAATAGAGAATGTAGGGGGGCCAGCACTGTGGACAAATTGGATAACAACCGCCCATAATAGTTGATCATTCTTAAGAATGATTTGAGCTCTGAGGTGTTCTTTGGCGCAGGTGCCTCTCTTATGGCTTTCACTTTCTCCTCACCCGGGTGGAGACTCAGTGAATCTACCCGGTGACCCAAATATATTCCCTCCCTCGCTTGGAACGTGCACCTTTCTGTTTTTAAATGCACCCCAGCTTGCAAGAAACATTTTAAGACTTCTAAGTTTGTCAAATGCTCTTTTTCAGTGAATCCTGTCACCAATACATCGTCTAAATAAACTAGAACCTGGGTCAATCCCTGCAGTAAGCTTTCCATTGTTCTCTGAAAGATGGCACAAGCGGTGGAGACACCGAAAGGCAATTGTTTATATTGGTACAACCCTTTGTGGGTATTAATTGTGACAAATTCCCAGGGAGGCATTATCCAATTCACGGTCAGCACAGGACCGGTCCTGGTCATCACCGGCCAGCTGGATGGCTCTGTTTTCAAATTCTGTGAGAACTTTGAATTCCGGCATCCCTCCACCTGTCTGCGACCTTTCCCTCCTGTTGTGAGCCAGTTTGTCCTGCATGGATAGAGATGGGGAGAGTGTATCAGGACGCCTGCCAGGTCAGATGATAAGTATGCCTGGCCTGTGGGTGGTGAGTGGTCCCATGGATGGGATGAGGACAATGACGGTGTGTGTGAAAGAGTGAATGGTGATGTCCCCTGCACTGGCCGTGAGCGAGGGCCTTGTGGGTTTGTGAGTGTGAGAGTTGGGAGTGATGAAAAGAGTGACTTACCCTGGCGGAACGGAGGAGATCATTCATCCTTTTGCGGCACTGGGTGGCTGTCCTCTTCAGAAGGGCGTTTGTGCTGATCACCGCTGCCACTACCTCCGAAGCCGGGTTGGTGACATTGCTCCCCATCCTGTGGCCAGAGCGAGGGTAGTGCACATTCCAGCGGGCCTCCATGGCATCCAGCAGTCACTCGAGGGACCCATTATTGAAGCGGTGGGGCTGCAGTCTTTTTGCCTTTGCAGGCCATGTCTCCCGGGCAGCGGTGGTGAGCTGGTGGTGATGAGCGTTTTGCTGGCAGCTGCCTTTTAAAGATGGCAGCCGGCGTGATTCAACAGCGGGGTGATGGCGAGCGGGTGGATGAAAGCCCGCCCCGCATGGAAACGGCGTGTTTCGCGGGAGTGAATATAATAAAACAATTGTACGAAATAGTGAGGTTTGATAAGTTTCTTAGCCACCCAGCATGCAGAAAAGATGGCTGTCTATGCCTACAGCAACTAGAGAGGCTAGTGCCTCGAGACAGTGGTGCTCAGTGCCTCTTCAGCTGATTCTTAGAGCCTCCTGCAGCAGCATGACCACCCCAATTATCTTGCAGTTGACTGGAGCAGTATTATAATGATGTAGAATTTATATACTGAGTACAGCTTGTATCCATCATCCAAAAGGAATATGGAAAGTCAGTATGAGCAGGAATTAGAATTATCAGGAGGTAAAATTATTAGTTTCGAAGTATAAACTTACAATCATTTTCAGTACAATGCTTTTAACGGTAGTTAGAGTTAAAAATCATGAGGCTATTAATTGGGTTATGCAGGTTTCAGGCAGAGGGATCATGATTCACAACCTGCCTAGGCCCATGCAGCTCAAGATGGGGACCATGCAATTATCGTGTACCTGCCTCATCTGCATGATTGTAGTATTGGCATTAATGGCTCCAGCACTGCTTCTGTGTCCTCCGAACTATCTGTAGCCTCTGTGCACAGCAAGGGGCCTTGGCAGCATTGCTTTCTGATCACAACCAGCCTGCACTCTTAAAGGCAGGCTTTATCTTAAAGAGCAACTGCACAAAAAATATTGTTGCAATGTAAATTATTGCAAAGTCAACATTGGGGCAGACAGAGGGTTCCAAAGTGATGAATGTGGTGCTGGAGACATTAGTGGTGGGTGCAAGGTGAGAAGCCATGGCCTTGGGATAGAAGGGCGGGGAGGGGGGGGGGGGCGGAGTTGCGGGGGGTGTGTGGAGATGGTGTCAACGACCTCAAGGGCCATCTTTAGAAAGGAGTGGAAACAGGTCACCAAGGAGGTCAACTACTAGTGTTTGGACTTGAGGACCTGGCAACAGTGCCCCAAAAGGTCTAATGGCTTCACGCCCATGGTCAAGATCAATGAATACATCCTCGCAGGAGTCTCCACCACACCCACAAATCTTTCACATTTCTCAATACGCCACACTCCCATTATTCACCCCCGAGCACTCCCTGACATTCAGGTCTCGCTCCTGCCATCCTGATAATCCACCTCACCCTCACAAACCCATCAATGTTGCAGGCCTCATACCCACTCTCTCTGCCTCCACATACCCCCAGCTATTCATCTATAGCAGACACATTACCCAGACAGTGCTATACCATCACTTATACTCTTCCCTCTCTCTTGCAGAACAAGGTGGCACAAAATAGAAGGGAGCAGAGCAGAACTGCTGGGGACAAGGGCACCTGCATCTCCTGAACCCTCCACATCATGGAGCTGGCTGCGATGTGGCCCATGACATCTGACATCACTCAGAATATTGAGTATGACAGTATGTTCCTGCCTTATGCCTCTTCTCAGCTCCCAGCTCACCCTTAACCTGCTAACTGGCCTGATGAACAAGCTGCCGATGGGGTGACCATGGACCTCTTGCTTCCCACCCCAGCCCTGTTCCCTTACACTAACCTTCCCCTGAGTTCCTGCTTTCAGACACCCAAGAACTGTCACCTGCCCTGCCACAGATGCTCCAGGCAGAAGAAAGAACAGCACTGATAGAGGCTCTTCACTTGATCTGACATTGTCAGCCACCAGCTCAGATACTGGTACTGTACTTAGCTTGGAGGTAAGTTGGGATCTGCACATGCTGAGTCCCCAGGCATGAGTGGGCTGCAGCCAGGATGAGGGTAAAGGGTGGTTCGTTCGCCAGCTCACCGGAGGGCAAGATCGCAGACAAGTTCAACAGAGGACCTTGATGGGGTGACACACAGGAGAACACTGGCATGCACACCAAAATGTGAGTGCGTTGGCTGACCTGCCAGACAGCCCCCAGCCAAAGGGTATGGAGGAGCCCAGCTCCGAGTTGGCAGGGGCATTGCTCAGTGCTTCCCTTCTCTGCAGCTTCAGTTCTAGCTCCCTTTTGTGTTGAAGACCCAGAGGCACTGCCACTGTTGACCCATACCTCTTGCAGCATTTGTGTTGACAGGTCACCTACCCCTCTGGCTCCTCCTATGATGATGCAGCAACCCCTGCTAAATCCAGGAACTCACCAAAACACCTGCGAAAACACTTTGAGTATTTCCAGATACTTTGCAATAGAAAAGTGCTAAACAATCACCTTACCTGCGAGTTGAATAACACTATAGTGCTGGTTGTTTGCAAAGTGAAAAACAAAGTAGCTGCCTGCACATTCTTTAACCAGATTTGGGATCCTGAATTCACATCAGCTGATTGTGCCGGGAACACAGAGTTGGGACGTTTCCTGGCTCCGCAAACCCAACCCGGAAGAATGTGCTCTGGAAGGCCGGATTTTTGTTCCAGGGTGGTGGGGTTCTCTGTGAAGTTGGGCCCGCCACCCCCACAAAAATAGTGTAGAGGCTGCTGGGTGCGGAGACTGCTGGGCCGAAGGCCTGCCTCTGTGCTCCAATACTTTGTGCAAGATGTTTTTAAAAAGCAATAAAACAAAAACACAGCCCTCATCTCCTCATCCCTTCATACACTCCCTGTCCCCATCCATGCCAACCTATGCCTCTCCACCCAACCCCCATGGTGTCTCATACCCTCCATGCCAACATATGCCCTTCTACCCACCTGATGGCCTTTTATAGCCCCTTTTATAACCAATCCATGCCCTCCCACCCATCACCCTTTGCCCTTACACCTATCATGCCAACTCACCCAGCATCCACCATGGCCAGAGCTCAAGAACCACACTGAGATTAAATAAAATAATAGTTCTGAGTGTTTATTGTGGCCTTACTTAAAAAAAAACACTTGCATTCATAAAAACCCATTCAATAAATTTACATTCCTTCAACTACATTTTATAAAAACAAACATTTCATTGAAGTGTTTAATCCCCTATAAAAACAAATATTGGAATTCATAATCCCATTTCAAAGAGTGCATAAACACTTGGAGTGGTCTATCAAACTGTCAAATGGAAGGCACCCTGCTGTGATAACGGAAGGTTGTGAAATCAGTCATGCAGTACTAATCCAGTAATGGAAGGCCTCAGACTTATATCAGCAGAGTGAAATAGGAAGCAATGATTTTTTTTCTAAAACACTCCAGACATTTTTCAAAGATTTAAAGAGCAGGAGTTTTAAATGCCTTGACAGCTTGCCAACTGCCTATGACAGTTCGTTTTGACACATTTAACAGTTCCAATGAGTTTGACTGTTAATGTGTTTATGCACTTAGACACACTCAAATTACAAGGGGCACCCGACCTCCCCCCCAAAGGTGTCCAGCCAGGGAACATAATCCAAAGGATTACCCTACCTTTCCAAAAGAGTACCCCACCTCTCCAAAGGACTCCACAAAGTTTAGACCTGCTCCTACCATTTCTAACCTACACACATCCTGTTTCACACACCTGAGTCACCAAAATTAGACATGAGTGGAGGCAACTGTTGTTTTATGTGGACAGCTGCTCGAAATGTATTTGCACATATTGCGACCTGGGCCCATTCCGACCCTGTGAAAATGGTTGGTGCCATGTTCGGGGATGGGACTTCTGATTTTCTGCCTCTTACACCATTTTTGCAATGGCTAAGAAGCTCTTTGTCCTTGTGAAAATCCAGGCCTGTATTTACACTAAGGCCTAACTCACCTTGGGGTAAATTTAAAATGACCCTATTTCACTGATGCTTAAATCTCAAACATTATCATCAATAACTATCTAAAAGGAATTGAGAACACATTTCTCTTTTCTGTAGTTTTCAAAAAAAAAGGCTGGGTTGAAAGCTCAAATTAAGATTCCTTCCCTCCTTCAGTCAGCTGACTGAATATTGCCTAAACACCACACGGCTGTTATGTGTTCAATTTTCTCATTTTTCTGTGCAATAAGGATTAATACTAATTGTTGCTACTTTCAGCCTACAGGCCTGCTGCAGTTTAGACTTTTGGGTCCAAAAAGGCAGAATCCAACTGCAATCAGTGATATACTTAGCATTCATTTCAGGAATTAATTAAATTGGTATTAAAGAAAGACATGCGTTTATACGGTGCCTCTTGTGGTCACAGTGTGTCCCTAAACGCTTTGCAGCCAGTTAAGTGCTATAAAAGTGTAGTTGCTATTATAATGTAGGACACAACAGCCAATTTCCACAAATGCCAGCAAGCTGCTATAAGCAGCAATGTGACAATGACCAGATGACCTGTTTTATTAGTTGAAGGATAAATATTGGCCAGGAGACTGTGGAAATCTCCCCTGTTCTTCTTCAAAATAAATTGTGCAAGGATGATTGAATAAAAATGCTAAAGGACTTGAGAGATTTCGTAGTACTAACTGATAATTATTAAACTTGCATAACCTTTTCCTAATACTTTCTGCTTCTCCCTATGGCCCATCATAGAAAATCAGGTGATGAGGTAAAAACAGGTGGCCAATCTGCTTTCACCCATTTCTCACTGGACAATAAAAGTTTAAGCGGGTTATTTTGCTGAAAGGGTTCAAATAGGCACTAACTGGCGCTGTGCTAGCAACAAACACAATTTTGAAAGTCTGCTTTTAGCAATGTAATTTTGGGCCAAATTGTTGATTACTATAATTTGAACTTGCCTTAAGATATTAAAATAGACACCTCGCGGTTCAGCACTAAAGCATGATGGGATGCAGTTTTCATGGAGCAGCGTATGTAGCTCCACAAACCAACTTCTGTTGAAGGTGTGGAGAGTGCTGGCTGACACACAATGGCATGTTTCAGAATCACCCAGGAACCAGAGCAGAGGGCACACAGGTTCTTTGACCCAGCACTGGAGGTCCTGGTGGAGGAAGTCCAGAGGAGGAGGGAGTGATGTACCCACAGGCAGGAGAGAGTCCACCTCGACCTGTCCTTTTGCTCCCTGCTGCAATTAATGCTGCTCTGCCTGCCCTCATCTCCTCCTCCCACACCTCCTGTAGACCAAGGAAGACCTCTGGCAAGATGCCCATGACCAAGCATTCCCTTTCTCCTGATGACTCCTATAAGGTGGAGTAACTCAGCACTTATTCTTTTTAGGTGAAATCTTCAGAGAATTTCCAGAATAAATGTTTATAGAGTCTTCACGTAGTCGTGACAAATCGCCCCAGAAAGTTTCCCAATGCATTTCAAGGTCTTTTTCAAATCTCCAGCAGCAAGTGAAAATTGAAAGGCGAGTATGTCTTTAAGTAGCGCTTGAAATCCTCAATGACAACTTGTTTACTCCTATTCAACTGGTCACTATTAGAAAAGGGCATTAGTTCAAGTGCTACCCATCAAACTGTCGCAAGCCTCGTTAATGCGTGCTAGCAAACAATTTAAGAAGTAAATAGTTATGTAACGATCCTCCAGGCTACTGTTCCTCATGTGTGCTATAAGTCTTTCCCCGAGGTGGAGCCTTGCGCTAAATATGGGCTAAACCAGCGTTGCAGCTCAAAACCCCGACATGGGCAGTTCAGAGACTCTGTAGCATCTAAAGGAGCTGGGCAAAATTGCTCAAAACATTACAGCCTTAGGGCAGAATTTTGCCCTTGATGGGCAGGCGGGCCCCACCGGCTCGGCGGCAGGCGGGTAGCCAATCGCTGCCGCCGAAACAGGCCCCGCCGCCATTTTGAGTGGGTGGGCCAATTAAGGCCCACCCAGCGGGCTGCCCAACGGGAAGCACCATGCGCTTCCTGTGCGGTGCGGGGGGGGAATTTCCCCAACTGTCAGAGTGCGCTCTTTTGCGCATGCACGTGAAAGAGCGGACATCTCCCTGAGACTAAGTGCTGTCTCAGGGAGAGCACTAAAAGTTTTATAAACTTAAAAAATAGAGAAATAAAAAAATTATTAACATGTCTCTCTCATGTGACAATGTCATACGAGATGGGACATCTTAATAAATATCACAAAGTTTGTTAAATTTTTTAAAACAGACATGAAACCTCATCCCGCCGGTGGGTGAGGTTTCATGTTTTTTCAGAAGCTCACTGGGGCTCCTGGCCTGCCCGCCAGCCTTAAGGTTGGATGGGCAGGGCCTTTAATTGGTTTAATTATCCTGTCAATGGCCTCAATTGGCCCTTGACAGGTCGGCGGGCGGACAGCTGATTTCGCTGTCCGCCCGCCTTCCTCAATAGTTAAATGGGGCGGGATGACGTCGGGGGTTTCCCCCTACATCATCCCGCGTCATTTTCGCGTCGGCGAGTCGGCCCCACCCCCAACTTGCCGATGGAAAAATTCTGGCCTTAGAGTGGGATTTATCATCACTCGTTCACTGAGCAGGGGAAGGAAGGGTGATGATGGATATTCCATCCTGCCTTTTATTTGGATGGATTGCTTTCTCCTTTTTAAAAAAAAAACACCGTTTATAAGCTGATTTGTTTGGCTCTGCCAGAACTTCTCAATCGGCAATGTTCCGGATATCGCATTACTGACGGTGCGTGAAGATCCCTGGCAGGACAGGTGAAATTACATTTTAAAATGGGCCAATGAAACACACGTGCATGTACACACACAGTGCATTCATATTTTAAAAAGGAACAACTTTTAGTTTCTTGTTAGGAAATAAGGGGTTTTGCTACTATAGCACCCTAATCAACAGCCGCTGCCCGCTTTAATCGACAGCCGCTGCCCACCCTAATCAACAGCCGCTGCCCGCTTTAATCGACAGCCACTGCCCGCCCTAATCAACAGCCGCTGCCCGCTTTAATCGACAGCCACTGCCCGCCCTGATCGACAGCCGCTGCCCGCCCTGATCGACAGCCACTGCCCACCCTGATCGACAGCCACTGCCCACCCTAATCGACAGCCACTGCCCGCCCTGATCGACAGCCACTGCCCGCCCTGATCGACAGCCACTGCCCGCCCTGATCGACAGCCGCTGCCCGCTTTAATCGACAGCCGCTGCCCGCCTGATCGACAGCCACTGCCCACGCTGATCGACAGCCGCTGCCCGCCCTGATCGACAGCCACTGCCCACCCTAATCGACAGCCACTGCCCGCCCTGATCGACAGCCACTGCCCGCCCTGATCGACAGCCACTGCCTGCCCTGATCGACAGCCGCTGCCCGCTTTAATCGACAGCCGCTGCCCGCCCTGATTGACAGCCACTGCCCGCCCTGATCGACAGCCGCTGCCCGCTTTAATCGACAGCCGCTGCCCGCTTTAATCGACAGCCACTGCCCACGCTGATCGACAGCCAATGTTCTGGAAACAGTCCCTTAAATAGGATCAAGATCTGATTATTTTGAGGTTTGGAGAATTTGTTCCACATTATTGACTAAGAATATTGAGGAGATTTTGCACAATAGAAAATTTAAAACAAACCCATGGCTTGTTGTTTTGCTGTCTTGTTTATTTGAAAAACTTTCAAAACACGCTGATAAAATTCATCATCATTAGATTATTCGTTAATAATTATACATTCATATTTATACTTATGACTACGTCCCTTCCCATGAGTGAATCTTCAGGCAAAAATTCCATTAACATGTCCGAATCAGAGGAGGAAAGCATTAAAAAGGTTTTATAGGAAACAGATAGAATGGACCTTGTGTTGCTAAATATTCAAGGACCAATGAATTTAGGACTGCTGAAAAAAATTAAAAGGAAGTGGATATAATTTCAGTTCCATAAGACAAACTCATAAAGAGTTGGGGACAATCATCAAGGGAGCACTGTGAAGCATAAACAAGTGTATCAACCATTTAGAAGCTGTCCCTTCTTCATATTTTGAGACATCTGTCGACAAGGCCCTAAGCTCTTAAACATATTTTTAATATTGTACAGTTCAGCATTGCATTTTGCATTGCAAAATACAAATTGATTGAGTATTAGCAAACTCAGTGGTGGAAATCACTGAGTACACAAACAATACGATGCGGCTCGGCCACACTATAATGAATAGTTTTACGTCTCACCCTTGGCTCAGTGGTAGCACTCAATCCTCTGAATCAGTAGCTCATTAGACACAGCCTGAGTCCTAGACTTCACATAATCCAGATTGACATCTCAGTGCTGCAGTGTTAGAAGTGTCATCTTTTGGATGAGACATTAATCTTAAACTTCATGCACCCTAGCAGGTGGACATAAAAGATCCAATGCCGCTCTATAAGGAACAAAAGGAGAATTCTCCCTGTACCCTGGCCAGCGTAAGTCCCTCAAGCAATGCCACCAAAGACAGATTAACTGATCCTTCATCTAATTGTTCTTTGTTTGACCCTTATGTGAACATTGACTGTTGTGTTTGCCCATTAAACAGCAACAACTACATTTCAAAATTCCTTGCCTATAAAGTGTTTTGGGACACCCTGAAGATACGAAAGGTGTTACATAAATGCAAGTTCTTTCCTCTTAACACTTCCCCATGATCCATAAAAAAAATAGGCACTTAGATAAGGCACCTGATGATTCTGGAACTGTAAGCCAGGATGAGTTAGTGCCTTCTAGATAAGAGTAGAGGAAAGGAGAGAAAATCTGGGAGATGGGGGTGGGATTGGTTCTATCTGTGTTGTGCTGTGGCTCTCTGTCATACAGATAATATTCTGGAATTTTGCTCTGTGGCATTCTATGGCAGCTCTTGCTGCCCTAATTTAGAAGCCTACCCTGCCATTCTCTTTTCCTGATCCTGCATATTTGCAGCTATACCACTAAATATTTTATGATATTAAAAAATCACGAAGTATTGACAAAAAATGGAAAATGGTCTTCCTTTGAATCCATAGAGAATTTATTAAATTACATTGCTTTTTAAGTATGTATTTTTGGTTGAACTGCTTTTCAATAAAAGTACATATTGGAATTTTAACAACTATAAATAATTAATAAAATGAATGTCAATAATGTGAATGCTGTGAGAGAATGAGCTTCCGTAAGCTCCCATTTTCACCACGGACATGTGGGGAGGGCCGGCTCAATAATATGCAAAAGTAAATGTCTTTCCAAACTAAAAAAAAAATTAATTAAGCTTCCCTGACATGTCAATAACATGTGAAAGGGAGAGAAGAACTTGGTGAAATTGAAGTCACTAGGGAAACGGTACTGAGCAAATTGATGGAGCTGTGGGCTGGTAAGTTTACGGGTCCTGGTGGATTACATCCTGGGGTCTTAAAAGAGGTGGCTAATGAGGTAGTCAATGCACTGGTGTTAATTTCCAAAATTCACTTGATTCTGGAAAGGTTTCATCAGATTGGAGAGTAGCAAATATAGTAGCTCTATTCAAGGAGGGAGGGAGCCAGAAAACAGGAAAATATAGGTCAGTTAGCTTGATGTCTGTCTTGGGGAAATTGTTAGAATCAATCCTTAAGGAGGTTACAGCTGGGCATTTAGAAGAGCTTAAGGCAATCAGAAAGAGTCAGCATGGTTTTAGGAAAGGAAAATCATATTTAACCAACTTATTGGAGTTTTTTGAAGGAGTAACGTGCGTAATGGATAAAGGACAGCCTTCAGATGTAGTGCACTTGGATTTCCAAAAGGCATTTGATAAGGTGCCACATCAAAGGTTATTATGGAAAATAAAAGCATGTAGCGTGCAACTTATTAGCATGGATAGAAGACTGGCTGGCTGGCAGAAAGCAGAGAGTATGCATAAGTGGGTCTTTTTTGGATTGGCAGGATATAATCAGTGGAGTCCCACAGGCAACTTAGATGAGAGGAGTGAAGACATGGTAGCTAAATTTGCAGATGACACAAAGATAGGTAGGAAAGTATGTTGTGAAGAGGACAGGAGGAGGTTGCAGATGGATAGAGAGAGGTTGAATGAGCGGGAAAAGATCTGGCAAATGGAGTTTAATGTGGGAAAATGTGAAGTTCTTCACATTGGCAAGAAGAATGAATAAGCAGAATATTACTTAAATAGAGAACGGCTGCATAATTCTGAGGCGCAACGGGATCTAGGTATTCTAGTCCATGAGTCACAAAAAGTTAGTGTGCAGGTACAGCAAGTAAGTAAGAAGGCTAATGGAATGCTATCCTTTATTATGAGAGGGATTGAACATAAGAGTAAGGATGTTATGCTTCAGTTATACAAGGCATTGGTGAGACCACACCTCAAATACTGTATGCAGTTTTGGTCTCCTTATTTAAGGAAGGAGGTAAATGCATTGGAGGCGGTTCAAAGGAGGTTTGATTGGACAGACTGGGCTTGTTTTCACTGGAGTTAAGGAGAGTGAGGGGTGATTTGATTGAAATATACTAGATCCTGAACGACCTTGACAAGGTGGACGTGGAAAGGATGTTTCTTCTTGTGGGTGAGTCCAGAACTAGGGGGCCCTGATTTAAAATTAGGGGATGCTCTTTTAGGACAGAGATGAGGAGAATTTTTTTTCTTTGAAGGTTGTGAGACTTTGGAACCCTTTGCCTTAGAAGGTGATAGAAGTGGGGTCATTGAATATTTTTAAAGCAGAGGTAAATAGATTCTTGTTAGACAAGGTAATCAAAGGTTATCAGGGTTAGATGGGAATGTGGAAATCAAAATACAAGAATATCAGCTATGATCTTATTGAACGGCAGAGCAGGCTCGAGGGGTGTAATGGTCTACTCCTGTTCCTATTTCTTATGAATGAAATCAAAACTGTGTACATCAAATTTTATTCTTTTTTGCTATCTTTAAAATGGACTTTGGCTGAACCAAAAGATGGCTGCTATAGGTCACATTACTCAGAGGATAGGCCACCTGTCCTGGAAGCTTCCAACAGGAGTTACAAGAACAAATGAGTTCCCATCTCATCCTTGTGGCATCTCGTACCCCATTGTGAAGACATTATAATCTTGAAACCAGGGAACTTGCAGAGATCAAAACTCGTTATTCCTGGAGAGGAATTAATAGACCCATCTCACACCTAGGATTGTCCAGGTCCATTTAAAAAAGGGACCATTGAGGGGAAAGTGGACATCATTTGCATCTTTATAAGCTTATCCCTTTAGAGGAGTCACAGGGTCTGCCCAGACAATAGCTCCCCGAAACATGATCCTCAACATGGATGGTGACTCTTTCAGAGACTAATGACTGGGATATTATAAGCCATAAAACAAAAGCCAAAACCAGACACCAGATACACATCCCTTTGGAAATCATTGTGGAGAAAGGAAGTCACATGATTCGAGTGACCATTTTGAAATTGCTATATTCAGTTGGGAACTGAGAAACAAGCAGTCTGCTGATTACCTCCAACCTGAAAAGAACAACAGCAGGACTCCCAGATGACCAAGCAGCCAGCAACACATCTCAGCTCCTTGAAACCTGTTCATCTGGAAGCCACTGGCCACCACCTGCCAAGCAGAACAAGTCTCTGAATATCAATCTTATCTTGCTGCACTGCCCTCCACTCTAAAGGAAATTTTTTCTGCTGTCTTCAGCCAGGAAATCACTGGAATTGGAAGCTCTCCATGGAGGAATCGTCCCCTGGATCTTGACTTTCTGGATTCTGGAAATCATGTGAACTAATATTCACTTCTCTGGTTCTTTTACTGTTATCCATAGTTGTAAAACTCACTTTTCTTTCTATCCTGCTACTGTATGTGTGTGTGTTTGTTTGTTTGTGTGTGTGTGTGTGTGTGTGTGTGTGTGTGTGTGTGTGTGAGTGAAGTTGCGTACATCTCCCCCACCCCCCACCCCCAGCAACTCCCCAGGTTTGAATGTGGAATAAAGTAACCTCCTGAATTAATCTTAGAGAATTTGCTGTGAGTTACTTATAAAATTGAACCACACAAACTGAGGGTTTGGGGAAACGCATCACAGCTTAGTTTTAAAACAATTAAAGACACATCTGCTTATGGACAGATGGTGAGAGGATAAAGAAGTTCAGTGTGCCGCTCTCTCCCATCCATGACATTCCCCTCTGTCAGCAACAGGATTTTGAATGAGTTCCAGTGAGCACCCATGGAAGAAAAATGCTTTTGTTTATACTGTACAGGTAATTCACAAATGCAATAATGACAGCAAAGTTTCAGTTGATATGTTGTATTTTCATTAAAGTGGTAGTGATTCTCTATTATATGTATTGGATTAATAATTATGTAGTTGACTGGCTGTGGTCAGTAGTTGAAATGTTTAATGTGATGTGCCATTGTGCCCCCATAGCACCCTATGATCTTTCCCAGCATCTTGTGAAATGTTTCAATTTTAATTTTCAACATAGCTGCACAGACTTTTTCATTTACTAATGAGGTGAAAATTCTTCATAGGGTGTTAGTGTCATCACATTATCGTCTTAACATGCCCAGTAGAGAAGTATGTTCCATGGCCTTAATTTTAAATGCCACAGATTATGTAGATATAAGCAAATTATTTCAATTAGAATGCAACTATAAATCTATAAGACTCAATTTCAAAATTAATAAGCCTCAAGCGGGACTCGCGACCAGAAGAAACGGTTTAAGTTGTGTACACAGGAACAACACTTGCAGCAAATACAATAATTCCTTAAAAAAAAAGTTAGATAAAATCTGCTTGGAAACAAGACAGAAATCTATAATGATAAATATGGTCTGAAATGATCAAATAGTCCTCGAGAGACAATAGTTGGGAATTTCCTCTGAGTTCCTCCACCTCTGACACCATAATTTCACTGGAAGAGCGGCACAAAAACAAAGCTCTGCCACACTTCTGATAAAGTTATGGTGATAGAGTGGGAGTAGCTCAAAGGAAATTCCCATCCAGTGGCTCATGTGCTACTAGGGCTGAGGAGCAATGTTCTGTGTCGAGGCCAGCAGGTCAGATATGAATCGTGGAAATGAATAAATATTCAGGAGCTTTGTTTAATTAATTTTTGGAGTCTGGAAGTGTATGTTGTGACATTACCTTTAGGACCTTAGCTAAATGAATTTGATCCATTAAAGGGTATAAGGTCTATGAAAGTTTGTGTGACCTTTTCTCACTCCATGCTGTGTATGCTCTTAGTGTATTTGTGCTGTCGGTGAAATAGTTTTGAAGACAATTCTCCTGGACACAAATGCAGCTACATTTCTTTCCAAATGTCTGCATGGAAGAGATAGAGTTTCAAAATCAATTCCAATTCATATTATTTGTGCTTTCCCACTAATTAAAATTCCATTTGATAAACATATGTACCCAAGTGGTCTACTTAAGTCTTGGGGTAAAATTGTTAAATTGTATTACTAATGTTCTGGTGTTAAATAATGTTAGATCTATTGTATTACTTTGCAGATTTTAGAACTTCACTATCAAATATTTATTCATAAACTTCACTGATGTGTTACGTTAATTTAATGCCATATATCTTCGAGTAATAGTTAATCTTGTGTAAAAGTTTGCCCCCAGACTTTCTACTTATTACCCGCTCACTGCTGAAGTCAAACTCGCCCTGGTGCAAACCTACTCATTCAGAGGTGTCTGTTCAGTTCCTCATGTCTGTGCAGAATAATAAAAAATACTTTTTGGCTCCTTATTTGTATTAGTTTTGGTGGGGGGTGGGATGGAAAGTTGGTGGGAATAGTCTCTGACCAGGCAACTCGGTGATCGGCTGATGTTAGACCATAAACAGTTAGGTAGTGAGACGATGGGAGAGGTAGGATTTCAACCCCTTGAAAATATTACTCATTTATGAGTCAATCCCACCCCCTCCTTCCTTTTTGGCTAAAAATCTGGTCTCAGAATCTGGACTTTTATATGAGTATATATGGTGTTCCATTAAGCAGATGAGTGAGCCACAACCACTTGCATTTATACCACTGTTGTCTGAAACATAAAAATGACCTAAAATTGAAAGGTAATTAATAAAACATTTAAAAAAAGATACCAAATGAAAAAATCCAAACATTTTGATTCTTTATTGATCTGTTGTATACTCACTAGCTTTTTAAAAAACTTACTCACTCTAGCACAAGGCTCCACTTTTAAGTTATTTTTATTAGTGCCATTTCTGTGCTTGTAAGTGGTTTCAAAAACCAGGGATTTAGTGGACAGGGACCAATTTGATGATCCAATAGCAAAACAGTGCGGATGCTGGAATTTGATGATACTGTTTGTTACACATTGAGTAACTGTATTGGCATTGCTGGACCAAAACAGGAAGGGCTACTAAAAAACTCTGGACTGAATTTTGATGGTAATGGGGAAGTCCCACTGCCGGGCTGAAAGTGGACTGGTTGTTTCAACCGGCGACTTTTTGCCAGCAGCGGCCAATCAAAATACCGCCGCCGAGGCCGCCATCCAATTAAGGACAGTGGCCCACCCCCAAGAGCTGCCGACTTACCTCAATGGCAGAGTGCCCTTGAAAACAGGTTTTTAAGGTTGGAGGATGCCAGCGATTAGGGGTAAGGGTGGTGCTGAGCACAGGCACTACGATTATCGTGAGGGAGGCCTTTGCTGCTGGGAGGCCCCTTCTTGGGCCATGGAGAGCCCATAAAGGAGGGTATTCCTTGGAACTCACTGGGAGGCTGTTGGATTGGGGTGAAATTTTGTGCAGCTCCCATGACTGGGAAATGGAGTGAGCTGGGGCACTTAATTAAGCAAAAGACAAAATGTCAGCTTCCCCCATGGTGGGATGAAAGTTGGTTATTAAGTTGGCAGCAGAATGCAGGAGGATAGTGCTTCATGCAGGCAAGCAGCGAGAACCCCTTTTTAATACATTAGTGTGCCATGCATGCTCATTGAAACACAGCTTCACCAGATTAAAATGAACCTTTGGAATTAAATATGCAGTAAATGAGAAACAAGTGGCTTCAGATTCATGACTGGTTAAAGGTGGTGTGCAGCAAGAAGGCATAGCCTTCCTGGTGGATTTGGACTGAGTAGGAACTGCTTTTCTTGTATGGGGAGAGTTGTTGCACCAGCAGAGAGGAGGATTGATGCATTGAGATTGGGTGGTGGCCTTGAAAGGGGAAGGGGTCTTGGCTGACTGATGGAGGGAGGGACAGAGGTGGACAGCCATATGAAGGCATGTGGAGGACAGAGGGAGGAAGCTGGACTAGAGAAGGAAGGTCAATGTCTATGGACTGTGGTAGGTCAATCATAATTGTGGGAAGATCAAGGGTTATAGAGGGGAGGTCAGCAGTGATGGAGGGAGGTTCAATGCTGATGGATGGCAGGTCAAGGGTAATGAAGGGAAAATGCAGTGCGCTGGGAGGGTGGGAGTGCTGACTGATGGTGACAGGGTTGGGGAACGCTTTAGGGTGAATGAAAATTGGTCAAGGGTGATGGGAGGGTGGGTGGAGGGTCACTGAAGGCAGGGCTAGGACAATGAAGTGACGCATAAGACAGGCCCATTACACGCCATTGCATCCAGATTCCAGCCAGAGTGAGGCCTCTGCAAGATCTCTTTATCTTCTCATGAAATGTTGCTATGTAAGTGCCAGCAGATCCAAGGAATACAAACTCCTCACAAGTAGCCAGACTGCTGCTGTTGGATGGCAAGGTGTGGATGCCTGCCTGTGTGTCAGTCAAATATGACACCCAGACCTTCGACCCCATGAAGTAATGGCAGATCTGGCTACTTCCACTTATCCCCACTGCATGATTGACCGGGACTCTCGCCTCTGCACATCTAATTGGTTGGCATGATTGCAATTTGGCGGTGGCTAGCCGCTCTATCTCTGCATGAAAGTGCAGCACACTCCCAGTCCCACCCATTGTGACCCTTGATACGAGAGGAAGATTCCGCCCAGGGTTGAGTATTTACAGTGGCCACCTAAATGACTCAATTGGCCCTCTCAGTGGGCTTCAAACCACCAACTTTCTTGCCGCTGACAAAAATGGCATGGCAATGGGAAGGCATTGGGCTCCCCTCCCAATGCCTTCCTCCCCATTTTGCCTGCCCTCCTGCCACCTAGCCTGTCACAAAATTGCCCAGAAAATTCACATTTTGTGTTCACATCAAAAAGGCAATTTCCATAAGAGGATTTATCTGTATGAGACCAATGAAGAATGAAAGTCACGAGAATATGATGTTTACCTTCATAAGAAGTTAAGCCTTCTAAGGAGCTAAGCCTTGTTAGCCTAAAATCAAAACTGAAGGGCTAAATCGTTAAGTTTTGTTTCTTCAGCTTTTAAGAGAAGCAAGTTTAGTTCAGTAAGATGAGACAACTGAAGCTTATGGTGTGCATGGTTTCGGAGGTCTGGGGTTCTTTATATGCCTGAGATGACTACACATGCTGCAAGTGTCTCCAGTTGTAATCAAAATGGTAATTGATGTTGCTAATAAAAGGCAATTCTAAAATATATCAAATTTCAATCTGATTCTGTGGGGAGGGCCTACACTGGGGGAGCCTCAGTGAAAAGTGACATGGTAGCCACAGAACACTCAAGATTGGTCATCAATCTTGACTCCTATCCAATAGTTCCATGGATCTCTGGTTGGCGATATTTCTGTTTCACTGCATGGTAAGTAATAGCTAGCTGTGTAGCAATATAATGAACAGACTAACTACAGAGGCATTAGGATTGTTTAGTTATGCGCAGCTTTGTTGCATCATGTATTGGAGCTGATATGAAAAACTGGTAAAGTGGCAGTCTCATATTCAAGGACACTCCCTGACTACAACTGTCTTTGAGTTTGGAGTGGGTTGGTCAAATTTGACCTCATGTGTTGCAGCTTCTCCTAAGAGTGTAAATAACTGATCAACAATGGACACTGAACCAAAGGAGAAAAGATTAGGAGGAGCTACAGAAAGCGTAACGGGTGTAAAGGAGAATTAAGAGAGTTAGAAATGTAATTGTTTAGGAAGGGTCTTCAGAGATTGGACTCCAGGTGACTGGAAGCAATGGCTGTATGTTGGAGGGCATTGGTGTGGGCAGATAAACGTGAGGCCACAGCCAGAAGCATGAGCAGTTTGAGGAAGGGAGTTGCACAGTTGGAGGGGTCTATGAAGATGGGAAGGAGCAATGGCAGGGAGGGATTTAAAGATAAATGCTATAGTTGAGTAATATCATGTATATAACAGATTATGCATGTACCAACAAGTCATTTTAATTAAATATATTTTAAAAATACAGTGTGAAACTGTCAGCTCTTTTCATCTGTCACCTCCAGTACCATCTGGTTTGACTGTATTTTTCTGTGTATTATTTTCTTTCTAGGAACCTGGGTGACATTTGGAGGTCAGATTTCCGATGAGGTAAGAACGGTTTTATTCGTTTAAGAGTGTGGCGTTGTGTGATTTTTGAAGAATTAATTAATTGTATTATATTTGGAACTAACATTTCTGAAGCAATTGTAATCTGAAACAGATTTATACCTAATGTGGAATGTACAATTCCAAGTTAAACAGCTAGAGGCTGAAGGTGAAAATTTAAAAAATGTTTCTTAAATTCCAGTACGTACAGAACCTATGCCTGCTCTCAATAGGCGTGGTTTCTGCAGAAACTAATCGGGCAGGATTTTACAGTTCTGCCGGCGGGGAGACCAGATGGCCTTCCCACCGCCCTCCCGCCTGCCCCGAGCTGTCCACAATTCTATGGTGGCCTTTACGTGGGCAAGCAGGGGAGAAGCTTGGAAAGTCACCCTGATCAGGCCTCAGGTGGGAAGGGGGGTGTCGCCTCCTTCAACAGCCTCCTTTCCACATTGGGCACCATTCAACAAGGCCTGCCCCCCATGGGTGATTTCCACCCCCCCCCCCCCAACCGCCTCAACCACCCCGATCTCTCCATCAAGACCCCGTCCACCTTTCTCCACCAACCCAGGCCTCACCTCCCAACCCCACCATGAGACCACCCACACTTACCCTGTCCTGGACTCCGGGGATTTGAATCTGGGGACTGCTTTAGTAATAGTCCTGGCCTCAGCTGCTACTGGTGCTGCTAGAACTACAGTGCTACTGGGTCAGTCTTCCTGAGTAAGGAGCAGAAATCCCATCTCCTAAGTGGCTGAAGGGCAACCAGTGTCGGGTGGGGATGTGTACCCCATTGACTCTTTGGGTGGCAGGGTGGGAAACCCTGCCATCTGAAAATTCCTGCCCATGAAGGCATAATGGACAGGCATCCTAGGAAGACCCTCATTTGTGCTGCAAACGACTCTTGTAGACATCTGGGGAGTAGGTGGGACTCCCACCCAATATCACCTGATAGAATGAAGGGCAAAGGATTCCTGGTTTCTTCCCCAACCCAGCCAAATTTCACAACTTTTCCCATGCTAGGTATTTCAGCCTTTTAATATTTTAATTATTCTGAAGCATTGGACAGAAAACATACTTAAGGTGATAAATATTATTCTCATAAAAGTTCAAAGTATGTTTTATGAATCTGTACTCAACTCTGTCCAGCCATCATGTTTCTATTACCAACCGTTACTTTTTCCAGTCAGCTGTAATGAAACATTATTTTCTAAGTGTATTTTAATAATTTGACAAACATATTGACTGTGATTATGGGTACTGTACTGCTGCTGGTGCCAGCACTACTGAATCCCCGAAGCCATGAAATGGCACTGGCCATGCTGCCTGTCACTTCTGGTGCATTCCAGATGGTGCTCCTTGCTGGGCTAGATGTTAGGGCGGCTGTTCCATGTGTACAGTGACAGCATGAGGAGAGTACTGATTGTGACATTAATGAACTAATCTGGCTGATTTGGTGCATGTTTCACAAACTTGAGGTGGAATTTTCCATGCCTGGTGGTGTCGGGCATCATGGCGGGCATGAGCGGACAATATGGCGGGAAGGCCAAAAATCAGTTTCACAATGTCACGAAGCCAGGATCTAATTGTTCGCTCCACCCATCAATGGCGGGCCGCGTTTCCCGCTGCTGCACATCAGGAATGTCATTGCAATACATCTGCATGTCATTATAAGCCAAGCTTGCCGGAATAATCCCCCACACTGGATCATGCAAAGCTGCACTTTCACTCGGGACTTTGAGGCTTATTTGCTGACTTTGCTTCGGGCAGCACTCGTGGTCATCAGCGCCAGGCTTCGCAGGTAGCACCACATCACTTTTAGGGGGGGCTCACGGGCAGGTCTCTACTTACGAGACCTGCCGTAAGGTGGGGCTGGCATTTCAGTGGCTGCAGGGCTAGGACTTGCTTGGGGAAGGTGGAGAAGTGACCTCAGTCAAAGGAAGAGGCTGCAGGGCAAGGGCTGTACTGGGGAAGAGGGGTGTCCTAAGGTGTGCAGGGGGCACACGTTGATCTGTGCAAGTGGCATCAAGAGTGTTAGGGCTGAGGAGGTAGTCACCAGAGAAGATGAGGCCAGATGAAGATGTGAGGGTATATGTGAGAGAGTGAGCGGTGATGTCCCTTTGGCTGGCAGTGAGTGAGATGCCAGTGATTGTGCGATGGGCTTGTGTGTGTGTGTGAGTTTAGAGTGATGAGATGGTTTCCTTACCCTGGTGGCACGGATGGGATCATTCATTATCTTTCTGCTCTGGATAGCCAACCTCTTCTGTGCAGCGTTAGCAGTGACCACCTCTGCCACCGCCTCCCAAACCGGAGTGGTGGTGTTGCTTCCCCTCCTGTGGCCAGAGCGGGAGTAGAGGATGTCACGGCAGACCTATTAGGCGTCACTGAAATTGGGGGGGCTGCAGTCTTCTTGCTTTTCAGGGCCATGTCTTCTGTGCAGCAGTCCTGGGCTAGAAGCACGGAGAGGTATGTGCGCAGCTGCACTTTAAATATGGCGCCCAGCATGAGGAGGTGGCGAGGTGATGTGTGGCAGGCGAATGAGAGCCCGCCTGCCATCGAAACAGCGTGTTTCCTGGGAATGCATGATTAATGAGGCAGGATTGGGATGATACGGCGTGAAAAGCCACCATTGCAACCGGCGAGTAAAACGTTCTTTTTCCTGCCCACTACCATACTTAGTGCAAATCTGGGACAATTGCACCCTTGGTCTGCGTGTATCCACTGAACGTCTGTGCCAATCACTCTGTAGTGAACCAGGGACCTCCCCCACGATCCCACACTTCCTCACTCTTGTTAGTTAAAGGGCCACCAACTTGCAGGCGAGGTGCTTTTGACTTCCTTCTGCTGTGGTAAAGTTAGTGGAAGCGCTGTGACTTGTTTTGGGGGGTTTTGTGGTGAGCTGCCACATATTTTGGGGAGGCCAGAAGATTTGGGGATCAAAGTCAGCAGCAAGTGTGATGTAGTCCAGTGCCTCTGGGTCTGTGACATGACCAGTAAAATGGAATAGAGACTATAAAAAGGGAAAGCTCTGTGAAGAAGGAGGAGGAAGGAGGTTATTCACCAAAGACCCAACCCACCACATTGTTTTGGTCTCAGTTGAGACCAGTAACTTTCTTTTATAAAAGAGGAAATCAAAAATCCCAGTTACTTTCTGAAAGAATGAAGCCACAAGATTTCATGGTTTAAAACAAAAGAATTTTTTACTGTTCAAGAGTTAAACAAAGCAAATACTGAATACTATCTTGGATAACTACCTATACTCTAAAACCCAGAATCAACATAAGTTAAACATGAATTAACAGGCAAATTGTGGTTGATTATAAATTATAAATTATATATTAATTGGCAGATACAGCTGAGACTGACCTTACAAATTGGCTTGGCAGTCCACTCAGCACCTATATCATCAGTCTCAGTCACAAAGTCCTTCAGGACTCTGCCTTCCTCACAGAATTTCCATTCCTCTTCTCAGATTTAGCCTGATCCCCAGCCTGCAACAGCGCACAACCAACCATAGGCACAGTCTTCACCAAAAATGGTACAAATCTAAAGAACCTTCTCGACTCTGCTTACAAAGGTCTGGATGGTGTAGATCCACCAATGTTATCTTCAAGTAACAGAAACAGCTGCAGCAGCTGTATATTTGCCTATTTTGAGCTTCTGAATCTGGCCTCCGCCTTCTTCAACCTGCCTGTGCTGCACCATTGGGATTATCATCTGAGCTCTGATAACTCTCTGTCCTTTTATGTGGTGTTAACCGGTTTCAGTTTTCCCAGAAGTTTTGGTTTCCATTCTCAGTTTCAGCTTTAGTTTCCTTTCTCAGTTTCCCTTTTCAATTAGGGTCTCTTTCAAAAAATACAAGCTTTTGGAACCACAGATTCCATCACAGCATGTTCCTTGAGAGCAGTTCTCTTACCTCAGCCTCACCTAGGAGCCGTGTCTGTGGAGACTCAGATTCAACAAGTAAGACGCCATAGAACTGCCATCTCCTTCAACACAACCTGGAGCGTCACACCAGAGTGAGGATGGTGTTGTCAGTAAAGGTCACAGTGGCATTAAACTTCTATGCTTCCAGAGTTTTCCAGGTAGGAGCGGACAACATATCCAATATCTCCCTGTACGCCATCCATCAGCACATACAGGAGATGTATGCCAGGATAGCAAATTCATTGTTTTCTTCCTCAGCAGGGAGAATCAGGAGAAGCAGGGCACATGGCTTTGCCAGGATATCGAGATTGCCAATAGTGCAGGGCACATAGCTCTGAGGGGTTCTCATGTCAATAGGATGAGGTATAAGACCCACAAGAGCTCCCATTCCATCAACGTGCTGTTGGTATGCAACCATACAGAGTACATCATGTCATTGAATGCCTGCTATCTCAGCAACAGCCATGGGGCCTTCATTCTGACCCAGTTTGCCATTCTTGCTGTCTTTACACCTCCAAGAATACCCAGACAGTGACGGCTCAGGGACGAAGGTTACCACCTCTACACCTGGCTCCCCTCTGCCTCCTGTCCATGCGGGCACAACGCACTTATAATAAGAGCCATGAAATCACCAGGAACATCATGGAGCAGACCATTGACATGCTGAAACAGTGGCCGGAATTTTATCAAAAGGCCAGGAAGTCCAATCTCATGGACTGAAAATAGGTCCCGAGCCCACTCTGGCAGATGGTGGATGGGGGGACACCAGGCAGAATTTTGCTGGCAGTGGCCAATTAAGAGGCCACCACCGGAACCGCTATCCAATTGAGGGCAGTGACCCATCTCTCAGAGCTGCTGGCCCAGTCAAAGTGTCGGAAGCTCACCAGCCTCAGCAGTACAGCCAGTAGAGGTTGCCGCTGCTGAGGCTGTAGGAAGAGGAAAAGGGCACCTTCGAAGGTGTCCCTGTGCCAGTGCCAGGCAGGCAGGCCCCGGCGATCGGAGGGTGAAGCTTTTCAATGGTCATGTTGGAGCTGTGGAGACAGTCTTGCTGCTTGGGGGCTCCTCCATGGGCCATGGTCATGGAGCTTCCATAAAAGGGCACCCCCCCAGCCCCCAACCCCCCCAAGTAAAATTCTGGTTGTGCGGGAGGTGGGGAGCAGTAAGTAGCTGTATATTGGTTTAATTAGCCTCTGGCCTTCATTCAGCAGGCAGCTGGCTGCTGACTTTTTCGCCCTTGAAAATATCCCATGGTGGCAGGAAGATGTCGGGCTCCACTCCCAATGCCTCCCGTTGTCCTTTTGTGAGGCCACCCACCTCCGAGCCCGTTTCCTGGTAAAATTCAGCCCAATGCTTCACGCTGGACTGATAGCAGAGGAGCCGTCCAGTATATTGCGGAGCCTGTTTCCAAGTTCATGGTAGTCTCCTTTGTTCTCCATAACATTGCCACCATGAGGGCACAATTATTGCCACTAGGAACCCAGAGCTACTTTAAGAGGAGGAGGAAGAGGAAAATGCAGGGAGGATGCATTCTGGACCTCTTTTTTTCAGAACGCACTATCCAAGAGCATTGGCTCAGACTCTGCTTCCCACAGGACCACTTCCCTTTACCACCTGGGACTTACCATCCCCTCTGGGGGAGGTGATGGCATAGTGGTATTGTTGCTGGACTAGTAATCCAGAGACCCAGGGTAATTCTCTGGGGAGACCCAGGTTCGAATCCCGCCACGGCAGATGGTGGAATTTGAATTCAATAAAAATCTGAAATTAAAAGTCTAATGATGACCATGAAACCATTGTTGATTGTTGTAAAAACCCATCTGGTTCACTAATGCCCTTTAGGGAAGGAAATCTGTCATCCTTACCTGGTCTGGTCTGGCCTACATGTGACTCCTACAGCAATGTAGTTGACTCTTAAAATGCCCTCTGAACTGGCCTAGCAAGCCTCCCAGTTGTATCAAACCACTACAAAGTCACAAAAAAGGAATGAAACCGGACAGACCACCCGGCATCGACCTAGGCACCGGAAACAACCTCAGCCCTGTCGACCCTGCAAAGTCCTCCTAACATCTGGGGGCTAGTGCCGAAATTGGGAGAGCTGTCTCTCAGACTAGTTAAGCAACAGCCTGACATAGTCATCCTCATAGAACCACATCTTAGAAATAATGCCCCAGACAACACCATCATCATCCCTGGGTACGTTCTGCCCACCTGCAGGACAGGCGCAGCAGAGGTGGCAGCACAGTGGTATACAGTCGGGAGGGAGTTGCCCTGAGAGGCCTCAACATTGACTCCGGACCCCAAGAAGTCTCAAGGCATCAGGTCAAATATGGGTAAGGCAACCTCCTGCTGATTACCATGTACCGCCCTCCCTCAGCTGATGAATCAGTGCTCCTCCATGTTGAGCACCACTTGGTGGAAGCACTGAGGGTGGTGAGGGCGCAGAATGCACTCTGGGTGGGGGACTTTAATGTCCATTACCAGGAGTGGCTCGGTAGCACCACTACTGGCCAAGTCCTAAATGACATAGCTGCTAGACTGGGTCTGCGGCAGTTGGTGAGGGAAAAACATACTTGACCTCGTCCTCACCAATCTGCCTGTGCAGATGCATCTGTCCGTGACAGTATCGATAGGAGTGACCACTGCACCGTCATTGTGGAGACAAAGTCCCGTCATTACATTGAGGATATCCTCCATCGTGTTGTGTAGCACTACCACCATGCTAAATGGGAAAGATTTTGAACAGATCTAGCAACTCAAGACTGGGCATCCATGAGGTGCTGTGGGCCATCAGCAGCAGCAGAATTGTACTCGAACACAACCTGTAACCTCATGGCCTGGCATAAAGTAATGGAAGGGGTCAGCGACAGTGCTATCCAGTGGCACTTTCTGAGCAATAACCTGCTCACTGACGCTCAGTTTGGATTCCGCCAAAGCCACTCAGCTCCTGACCGCGTTACAGCCTTGATTCAAACATGGATAAAAGAGCTGAACTCGAGGTGAGGTGAGAGTGACTGCCCTTGACTGAGTGCCACATTTGACTGAGTGTGGCATTAAGGAGCAATAGCAAAACTGGAGTCAATGGGAATCAGGGGGAAAACTCTCTGCTGGTTGCAGTCATATCTAGCACAAAGTAAGATGATTGTGGTTGTTGGGTCAGTCATCTCAGCTCCAGGGCATCACCGCAGGAGTTCCTCAGGGTAGTGTCCTCGGCCCAACCATCTTCAGCCGCTTCACCAATGATCTTCCTTCCATCACAAGGTCAGAAATGGGGATGTTCACTGATGATTGCACACTGTTCAGCACTGTCACAACTCCTCGGAAACTGAAGCCATCCAGACTTGGGCTGACAAGTAGCAAGTAACATTCGTGCCACACAAGTGTCAGGCAATGACTATCACCCCTTGATGTTCAATGGCATTACCATCACTGCATCCCTCACTATCAACATCCTGGGGGTTACCATTGGCCAGAAACTGAACTGGACTAGCCGTAAAAATGCTGTGGCTACAAAAGCAGGTTAGAAGCTAGGAATCATGTGATGAGTAACCCACCTCCTGACTCCCCAAAGCCTGTCCACCATCTACAAGGCACAAGTCAGGAGGGTGATGGAATACTCCCCACTTGCCTGGATGAGTGCAGCTCCCACAACACTCACGAAGCTTGACACCATCCAGGACAAAGCAGCCCGCTTGATTGGCACCACATCCACAAACATTCACTCCCTCCACCACCAACGCACAGTAGCAGCAGTGTGTACCATTTACAAGATGCACTGCAGGAGTTTGCCAAGGTTTCTTAGACAGTACCTTCCAAACCAACGACTTCTACCATCTAGAAGGACAAGGGCAGCAGATAGATGGGAACACCACCACCTGGAAGTTCCCCTTCAAGCCACGCACCATCCTGACTTGGAAATATATTGCAGTCCCTTCACTATCACTGGGTCAAGATCCTGGAACTCCCTTCCTAACAGCACTGTGGGTGTACCTACACCACATGGACTGCAGCGGTTCAAGAAGGCAGCTCACACCACCTTCTCAAGGACAATTAGGGATGGGCACTAAATGCTGGCCCAGCCAGCGAAGCCCACATCCCATGAATGAATTTTAAAAAAACATCCATCTTAGATGCCCCATCATGGTGTCCACTTGGCCAACATCCTCTAATAAAATCCACCAACAAAAACCATTCCATTAACATCTTTATCCAACAATGTAACCAATTATGCAAACAAAAGTGAACTATTCGCCCTTGTACCTTCCCTTCATGCCTCCCAGCGACAGAAGCATGGCTGGGCGGAAGGCTGCTAACTTGAACAGGAGGGAGACTGCAGGACAACCTAAGCAGCTCCGTGTCTTGAGGGACCAGCTTTGGACTGCGTCAATTTGGCATGGGTGGCTGCAGTCTGGGCTGGCTGACTGACAGGCAATAACAAGGACTGGTAGAATGGCAGCAGTGGGAGCATGAATGTAGTCATTGTGAGAGAGGTGAGCAGACTCGCCATGCTTCATGGTGCTGCTCCCTTGGGTGATAACCCAGCGATTCCCGTAGCCTGAGAATGCTGGATTGCTGTGAGAGCCTGAAATTCCCTATGAGCATTGAGATCTACAGTCATGATGGCAGCAGTCTGAGGCTGTATGGCAGAAAGCATGGATCTTCTGACCTCTATCTGAGCTTCCACTGCAGCACTGAGATCTTCTATCTATGCTGCAATGGAAGTTGAGACATCGCCTGCCCTGACACTGCATCATGTCTGCATCAACTGGTGCTGTCATGGAATTGGCCACCACTTCCACAATGGAATGGATGGGCTTCAAGCTCTGCACGATGCCCTGAGTAACATTGGAGCTGGACCTCTCCATGCCCCTTGACAATGTCAGGAGGCTGCTTAGTAGGCCTGGCTATGCACCAAGCATCTCAGTGTACATGTTCATCAGCATTCTCCTGTAGGTGCCCCCCATCAAAATCCTCACCTGACTTCCCTTTGGCTGTACTCTTCTGTGACCTCGCCCCCTGGTGAACTGATTCACGAACTATCCTTTTCCCCGGCCTGGCTGCAGCCCACTTGTGCCTAGAGGTTCACTACCTGCCAATTGCAACCCTAAAATTTGCACAGTGCCAGTATCTGAGCTGGTGGCTGTGAGTGTCAGATGAAGTGACAGTGCTTCTTAATCAGTGATATGAAGTGACAGTGTTTCTCTTTCTCTCTTCCTCCTGGTGGTGCACTGGCTGGCCAGGTGGCATTTCTTGGATATCTGAAAGCAGAAAGTCAGAAGGGGAGGATTGGGTTGAAGGGAGGGCAGAATGGAGAGTAAAGCAAGAGGTCGCTGGTCACACCATCTGCAGCTTGCTTGGCATTCCAGGGAGCAGGATGAAGGTGAGGTGGGAGTTGAAAAGGAGCACAAGGCAGTAACATACGACAGTGAAGTGGGATGCCACAGGCTCTGTCATAGTTGGTTCCATAATCTGAAGCACCATCTCCTCCATCAGGTTCAGGGGATGAGGGTGTGCCTGGCCCCTGCCTTGCTGGTGCCTTGGATTTCATGCCAACTTGTCATGCAAGGGCAAAGGAAGCATGTCACTAAGTGTTGCACTGTGTTTGAGTGATGTGCCTGCTGAATAACTGGATATATGTCAGGACAGTGGGAGGTAGATGTG
Source organism: Cetorhinus maximus (assembly GCF_964194155.1). Classification (NCBI taxonomy): domain Eukaryota; kingdom Metazoa; phylum Chordata; class Chondrichthyes; order Lamniformes; family Cetorhinidae; genus Cetorhinus; species Cetorhinus maximus. The sequence goes on along the minus strand of NC_135897.1, from coordinate 48,088,648 downwards.
AGGCTGGCATTATTGGAAGGTGTGTGAGAGCGAGGTGGAACATCTGAATGCTAGGCATGAGTCCTGAGTGGTAGGGATTGTTGCTGTGTGAGTGATAGGGCTGTAGTGCATTGAGCAGTGTGAGGGGTTGGTGCTGTGGTGAGTAAGAGACGTCAAGTGAAGATGCATTCATTGGATTTGAACACCCGTGAGGTCAATAAACTTCTTCCAGCACTACTGGCAGGTCCCTGCGTCCAAATTCCATGCATTGACCTCTCTGGCCACTTGGTCCTACTCCCTTCAGAGGGTGGTCTTCAGGGCCCCCGGGCCCTGCGGAAACATGACATCCCCCCTCCTGTCAACCTCCACGACTAATGCCTCCAATGTTGCATACATGAACCTCGGAGCCTTCTCTCTGTCCTGCTGTTCTGCTTGACTAGTCTCCACTGGAACGCTGGTAGCAGCCGCCTTTGATTCAGTGCAGCTTCCCTTTAAGAGGGGCAGGCTGCATTTAAAAAAACTGGAAGTTAGCTGCAACACATGCTAGTCTCACACACTCCGAGGCCCCTGTTGTGCGTGCAGGCCTCCAGCAGGGTGAGTTGTGCTCGGCTGCATGGAGAAATTATGGAAATGAGGAGGCAGCGTGAAGTTTGCATACTGCCTACCTCAGCAGGTGCAGGCAGTTCATGAATCGCGAACCCCAGCTCCAGAAAATAAGTGCAAACCATTTTTTTGTTGACCCACTTTTTTTTTCATATCATTATAAAATGTGGAACTTTTATCACTGGACACTACAAAACCTTCCCAGCCACATCTAGTTCTCCACTGTAACTCTCATCAATCAAATAATATTTAGTCCCAACATTTTGTTAGTGCAATGTTTAGACAATTAAAAAATAATGTTGTAGGATTTTTAAAAATAAAAATAAATATTAACTAACTGACAACTAAGTGATGAATTGAAAATAGGCTGCTATTAACCCAACAGTGTACCTCTGAACAAATGCCATTAGCAATGTAGTTTGTGCCAAATCAGCACCTTCACTAATTGAGACACAGCAAAGGTAGAATTAATAGATGGTTTTGGAAACTCAACTTGTGGGGTCAGCCTGTTGAAATAGGCTTCATGGTTCCCAAGCAATTCTTCAATATGTGCAATTATCTATCAGTTTCTAGGCCCTGTGGTAATTATTTTGCTCCTACTGTGGTAAATAGTTGGTTCAATCCTGTTAATTATCAATAGGACAATGAAACCTTAACTTAATTATACAACAAAACCTAATGAACTCCCAAACTGTGAACTGAAGAGTGTTGAAGAAAGTTAGATTCTCTAATATAAAATAAAAAACAGAAAGTATTAGAAAAACTCAGACGTGACAGCATCTGTGGAGAGAGAAACAGAGCTTTGAACCCAATGTGATTCTTCTTTGGAAATGGGCTTCCCTACTCCCTGGTACAGTCTAATTCATTTTTCAAAAGAATACATTCTTTATCTACCACAGGTTTCTAGGGTTTGGTATTGCAAAAGGGGATGTCATGCTAGTTTGTTGAGGTGTTTTTTTTTCAGCACTCCATATTTGATTGTCAGTTCATTTTCACTTTAACTTATTGTGACAAAGTCTAACTAGCTGGCGCACCCTGAATTGGAAATGGAAGTCTTATCAGAGCTGCGGGAGGGATGGTAGAGACCAAGAATCCATCCATTCAAGGAATGAAGTAGACTTTACCAAGGTAGATAAGTGTGGTAAAGTGGAGTGCTATGTACCTTTACGAGAATGTAGTTAGTTGACCATGTGACTGTATTGACCAATCGCTAACACAGGGTGGGCTTCTTGGGTAACTAAGTCTAGAGCTGGAGGTGATTGAAGAAACACACGTGGTGTTAGTGCTCTGTTCTTAGTTCCAATAAACTACAAGTGTTTGTTCAGTTAATTAGTCTCTCTGCCTGTATTGTTTCAGGCACCAACAAATGTGTTAATATCAAGGGCACAGCTAGTGAGCGTTCGCCGGACAAAGCGAACCTGATAACCAAAAACATAAAACTGGCAAACAGGATAAACTGGATCAATTGACGCAATCAAGAAAGCCACAGTAAGCCAGCTACATTACTTCGCCACTACCTTGAAAGCTGTTTGAAAGTGCAGTCTCCTTAGTCATTGAGTATGCTGTGGTTTAGGCATCTTGAACCATTCGATCCCGTTTCCAATGACTGGTCTCATTACATTGAAGGCCTAGCGTTCTTTTTTACCCTAACAACATCGCGGGAGAGGACAAAAAGATGGTGATTCTTTTGTCCACATGTGGGAGCAAAACACATTGGCTGATCCGTAGCCTCACGTCACCTGATACCCCCGATTCAAAGACTTTCGATGAGTTAGTAAACATTGTAAAAAAACCACCTGAAGCCAAAGTCCTCAGTCACTATGCAGCATTTTATATTTAATTCAAAGAATGGGCTTCCAGGAGAGACGATCGCTGGCTATGTAAGGAATTATTGTGAGTTTGGAACTTCAATTAATGATATGTTGAGAGACTGATTGATATGTGGAATCGGGGACGATGTTATTCAAAAGCGATTGCTATATGAAACTAATCTAGACTGCAGTAAGGCATTAGAATTGGCAACAGCCATGGAGGGCGCTGTTAGAGACTTAGAGGCAATAAAAGATACACAAAATGGTGCCGTTCATCTTGTAGGGTGGGAAGGGCCGGTAACAAAAGGCGCAAAAACGTCAGACTCGGCAGAAAGGCAGGGAACGCCCACTATGTACAGACCATTGAAGAACAACTGTACTATGGTGAAAACCCATGACAATAAGAGAAATGCATCCAGGCAGCCTGCAGGCGATCGACAGTTCAGAAATATCGAATGCTTTTTCTGCTACCGCAATGGTCACATAATGTGGCAGTGTCAAGATAGACTAAGACAGCATTTTAAAAACAAAGGTAGAAATTGCGCAATCTGTATCGTTGAAGGATCAGAGGAAGCAGAATCTGACATCTATTCATTATACAACCTGAAAATGGGTAGAACTGAGCCAATTTAGGTAGTCATTAGAGTCAATGAACAACCCATCAAGATGGAGGTCGATACTGTGGCATCAATGTCTGTCACAGGAGAACATACATTAAGACACTTGAGTAAAGGAGTCCATCCTTTAAGTTTTGAATGATCAGACACTAAATTAAAAATATATACGGGTGAAGAATAAGAGTGAAAGGGATATGTCAAGTCCTGGCGCAGTATGGGGATCAGTCTACAAATTTACTCCTTATAGTAGTAGCTGGGGCAGGCCCCAGTTTAATTGGCCGCAACTGGCTTAAAGAGATTGAATTGCAATGGGCTGCCATTTTTCGAATCAGAACAAGAAACTTACAGGAATTGTTACAAAAATACATTTCCATTTTCAGTGATGAGCTAGGAAGGATTCGTGGGCTACAAGCCAAAATCCACGTAGACCCTAACGCAACTCCCAGATTTATCAGAGTCAGACCAGTCCCTCATGCTCTATGGGACAAGGTCAAGACTGAGATAAACAGGCTGGAATAGTTGGGTATCTTACAGCCGATGCAATTTTCTGAGTGGGCAGCACCCTTGTACCCATACTGAAACCAGACCAAAGTGTTCGCTTATGCGGTGACTATAAGTTAACTGTAAACAGAGTGGCCAAACTTGATAGACAACTGATACCGAAGATTGACGAATTGTATTTGAAATTGGCAGGGGCATCACATATTCAAAACTCGACATGAGCCACGTCTACCAGCAGGTAGAGTTGGAAAAGGACTCTAGGGAATTCGTGACCATCAATACACATCGAGGATTGCATCAATATACTCAACTACCCTTTGGGGTCTCATCGGCGTGTGCTATTTTCTAGCATACCATGGAAAATCTGCTTCAGAGACTGCCCCATGTCGTTGTTTATCTGGATGATGTCTCAGTCACTGGACGAACTGACAATGAACACTTAGCTAACTTGGAGGAGGTGCTGAAATGCTTCTCACAAGTGGGGGTGCGCTTGAAGCGAGAAAAATGTCCTTTCCAAGCCAAAGAGGCAGTTTACTTGGGCCATAAAGACACTCAGGGCCTGCATCCCTTGGAAGAAAACGTCAAGGCTATTAGCGAGATACCTGCACTGAGAAACACTACAGAACTAAAGGCCTTCTTCGGCATGATAAACTACTATGGATGATTTGTCCCAAATCTATCAACCATACTGGCTCCATTATATACATCGCTTAATAAAAACCATAAATGGATTTGGCAAGCTCCGCACCAGGAGGCGTTTATGAAGGTAAAGCAATTATTAAGATCATCGACTCTATTGGTCCACTTTGACCTAAAGAAAGAATTAATTTTAACTTGCAGCGCATCCCCTTATGGAGTATGGACTATACTTTCACATCGGATGGCGGATGGCTCCAAACCACTCATTGGTTGTACATCTCGCACGCTCAATGCTGCAGAGCGACAATATTCTCAAATTGACAAGGAGGGCTTGTCTGTTGTATTTGTGTTTGGAAATTCTATCAATACCTCCACGGTCGCCATTTTCACATTATATCCAACCACAAGCCTCTGCTGGGATTATTTGGAGAGGTTAAGGTGATACCCCCTGTTGCATCTGCTTGCATCCAGAGGTGGGCACTGATATTGGCTGCTTATGAATACACTTTCATTCACTGATCAGGAAGCCAAATCGCACCTGCTGATGCACTCCCTCCCCATCCAGATAACAACATGAAGGTTCCAATTCCCACAGGAACTTGTCTTACTACTAAATTTTTTGGGTTCCTCTTCTGCCCAGGCCAAACAAATCTGTGAGTGGACAAGCCAAGATTCACTTTTATCTCACGTCCGCAAGCAGATCATGATTAAATGGTCAGGTGAGCCAAAGTCTGATGACATGAAGCCCTATTTCAATCGCAGATATAAGCTCACCTGCCAGGACGGCATATTGCTCTGGGGAGCAAGGGTCATTGTGCCCCCAAGAGGGTGAAGGCCATTAATGGCCGAATTACATAGCACTCATCCTGGCATTAGTAGGATGAAGATGCTCACGCGCAGCTACTTGTGGTGACCAGGGATGGACATGGACATCGAAACCCTAGTCAAAAGTTGTCTTCAGTGCAAGCAGGGTACCCCCTTAGCCTCATTGAACCCCTGGGAATGGCCGGGGCAGCAATGGGTGTGCCTCCACGTTGACCATGTGGGGCCCTTCTTGGGCACGATGTTCCTTTTACTAATAGACGCCCATTCCAAGTGGATGGATGTCTATGACGTCCTGTCACCCATGTCTGCTGCCACCATAGACCGTCTGTGACAGAATTTTGCAGTGCATGGGTTACCAGAGGTGCTCGTGTCAGACAACGGGACTGCATTTACCAGCAGGGAGTTCCACAGGTTTACAACCCTCAACCGAATACAAAACCTCACCTTACCACCCCGCCTCTAATGGTTTGGCTGAGCGGGCGGTCCAAGCTTTTAAGTCTGGGATGAAAAAGCTGGACGGGGATTCCATCAGCACTAGATTGTCGCAGTTCCTGTTCGCATACCGGACGATGCCACATGCGACCACTGATATTGCTCCTGCTGAATTACTAATGAAGTAATTCTAACTCTCATCAGGCTGAATTCAGGGGGGAGGGTGGAGAGAAGCCAAGAGGCCCAGAAGGCTAGACATGATGCTCATAATCGTGAAAGAAATTTCACGGTGGAGACTTAGTTCTCGCAAAGAACTTTGGAGATGGGCCAAATTGGCTATTGGGTGAAGTGAGTGCTGTGACAGGACCTGTCTCTTATAATGTGTCGGTAAAGTCTGAATAATTAGACGATACACGGATCATCTCGGGAGAAGAGAGACAATCCCACAAGGATAAACGCCATCATCATTTGTGTTTGAGTCTGCACCATGCGTGGAAGAAATGTCTCACGATTTGGAAGTACCAGTGGGGCGAGTCGGACCCAAGAGGATGGAAGACACAAACTTGCCCACTTCCACCAAAGAGCTTGGTGGGCAGTTGACCCCTGAGAACGGGCTCTCGGAAAAACCAGCCGAGGCCGTTGGGCTACGACGCTCGACACGACCGAGGAAGCCTCCTGAGAGACTTGACTTGTAAATAGTTATTCCTGTAAATAATTGGGATGTTGTGATGCTTTTCAATTGTACTTTCAAGTAAAGGGGGAGGGATGTGGTTAAGTGGAGTGCTATATACCTTTAAGAGAAAGTGGCTAGTTGGCCATGTGACTGTATTGACCAATCGCTACACAGCGTGGGCTTCTTGGGTAACTAAGTCTAAAGCTGGAGGTGATTGAAGAAGCACACATGGTGGTAGTGCTCTGTTCTTAGTTCTAATAAACCACCAGTGTTTGTTTAGTTAATCAGTTTCAAGTACCAACTATTGTGTTAATATCAAGGGTGCAGCTCACGTTCGCCAGACAAAGTGAACTCGATAACCAAAAACATAAAATTTCTTCTTCATTTGGCATTCTCCACAGACAGCAGGAATATGATTAGCTATTGCCAGTGAGGAGGAGGAAGGCCCTGCAGCAAACCTCCTACAGAGCTTGCAATGAAGCTTCAGCACCAAATAAAAAGACTGATCTTGCAAAATTAAAGGTTAGGTCTAGGATGTAATGATGCATAAAGGCTGTGTCATGTCACAGCCATGCAAATAATGTTGATGATCACCCGATTGAGCAAGATACATGATGTGGCTGTTGACTGGATGGAATTACTTTATTCTACCCTGGGCGCTCTGCCAGAAAGATAATAGTACAAGATGCTTTGTACTATTCATGCTATATGCTGATAAATCAATGGTTTTCTTAGGGTCTTTGGGCCATAGAATATGAATTGCCATGAGTTTGCTTAATACAAAGTTTGCATTTCAAGCAATGAAGCCTTCTTTCACAGTTAAATTTACAGAAAGGAGCGCAAAATAATGAAATTTCCTGCCCTAAATGAAACTAAGATGCAGCTTTCAGCAATATTTAGATTGGGTTTTAGGCAAGTAGATACATTGGGCTCATCCACAATGTGGGCATGATTCAGTTTATTTATTTTACAGGCTGAGATTAATGCTATTAGCAATGCCTTAAATTTAAGGTTCGACAGATGCCTCATATGGAGACTACATTCATTTTTGGAAAATTAAGTTAAGGTGTCAACCCAGAACTAATGAAGTAAAGTTGTTCACAATTTCCACGTTGTTTTCATGGATTGGAACATCAACAGGAGATTCTGTGGCCAAATAGGGACATCTGTTTTGGGTGCAATCAGCAATCTGGGTGCAAATTGAACCCAAAGTTGTGCTTTGAGAAGTTTCCATTCAAAGGCCAGAATTTTCCAGCACCCCCACTGTGGGTGCCATTGAAATCTCCATTCACATTGGCGGGACTGGAAGATCCTGCTGGCATGAGGGGCTGGAAAATTCTGGCCAAATTCATTTACATATTCTGAGCGTAACACTTGCCTGAACCAATACAATTGAGTAGTGTCTTAGAATGTAATTTTCTAAATAGAAATATTCCCTTTAAAAAATATTCCTTGATATATTGAAAAGTGGTAACCTGGTGCAGTTTGATTAATACAGCTAAAAAGAGGTTTATCACAAAAAATAGGCATTTTTAATCATGGATGAAACTTACCCAGGCAAGGGGAGGTGAGTTTGGGTAGAGCAGGGAGTTAAACTCCCTAAAAACAACGTATGGTTGGGATCCCAATATCATCCTGCCCTTTCCCGAGTTTACTCAGAGTGAGATTGAAGGCGAGCAGGGAACGCCCATGTAGCTGTTGGATAAGTAATTTAAATATTCAGCTAGGTCATTAAATACTGTTAAAGCTCTCAATTCTGGACTTCCACTTTTTGAAGATAATGCAATACGTAAATAACATTACTTGAAGTAGGATCAAGGAATTGATTGGAGGACCTAACATTTCCTGAGAAGCAAAGCGGCCTATCACTCAAGAATTCCCATTTCTGGAATATTATGTTGATATATATATGAATATATAGGCTGGAATTTCCACTCATGCAATTGGATGGTGAAATGGTTGAGTGTATTCACTGCTGCACTGAAATACCTACATATGGTAAAGTGCAAAGAGTTACCTGTTGATCCAAGCTCCAATGAATGAGATGGACTCTGTTGAGCAGTGGTCTTCTTGAGCTAGTCTCTCTCTGTTCGTTCAGTTAGCAAACTAGATTCATATTGTCACTCTAAGTACATACTGATCTTTCTTGAATTAAAAGTAAAAAGTGCTTCAATGTATATCCAGTTTGAGGCATCTAAAGGTTTTTTGTAGCATGCAAGGCTAATCTCTAAGTGTGACAGCAAATCCTGTGTCCAGTCTTTCGCATGCAAGACTGCCTATGCTGAAGAGCAGTTGCCTATAAAGCCATTTATATCAACGGGTAAAAGTTAGTCACAAAAGATCATAGGCTTGAAGTTTTAGGACCAAGTTGGCGGGGAATACATCCCCACTGATTCTGGCTGCCCCACAGCCATTTTATGCTCGAATGAGCATTGATTGGCAGTAGGTGGGACGTCCGCCCCTCACACAGGAAGAAGTCCCACCTTGGAGCGCTGCCGGGCAGTCTGATTGGCCGGTGGCTCTCCTGTCCCTACAGCAGCAGCACTGCAGTGGCCGGAAGAGGAACTGCACGGAGCTGCGTGAGAGTCTGCCCCGGAACCAGAGACCCAGCTAAGTGTCAGGCGTCCCAGGGCAGGGAAGGCCTGGGGCTTCTTGGGGGATAGGCTGGTGGGGAGGAAGTCCAGAGGTCACCGAGCCTTAAGGGAGGGGTGCCCTCAGTCAGAAGGGGGCTTCTGATGGAGATGCCTGGCCCCCCCATTCACTTCCTGCCTGAGATCGAACTTTGCTTATTTTTGGGTTTCCCCCACGGATCTTCAATTAAAAATTGAGGCTGGGCAGGAAGCGGCTCTTAAGTGGCTGTTAATTGGCCACTTAAGGGCCTCAATTGGAGCAAGGGAATGCGCCCAAGAGAATGAGGATGAAGGTATCGATCTCAGGGAGAGACTGCGAGGTTCTTAAGCAAATTGATATAGGGAGTGACAAGGTATTGGAGGTGTTGGCAGGCTTAAAAGTGGACATTTCTCCAGGTCCAGCTGATTTGTGTCCCAGACTGCTGAGGGAGGCAAGGGAGGAGATCACAGGGGCTCTGACCTAAATTTTTAATTCCTCTCTGGCCACGGGTGCCAGAGGACTGGAGAACAGCTAATGTGGTTCCGCTATTTAAGAAGGGTTGTAGAGATAAGCTAGAGACCTACAGGCCAGTGAGTCTCATGTCAGTGGTAGGGAAACTATTGGAGAAAATTCTGAAGGAGAGAATCTATCTCCACTTGGAGAGGGCAAGGTTTGATCAAGGATAGTCAGCATGGCTTTGACAGAGGGAGGTCATGCCTAACAAATTTGATTGAATTTTTTGAAGAGGTGACCAGGTGTGTAGATGAAGGTAGTGCAGTTGATGTAGTTTAAATGGATTTCAGCAAAGCCTTTGACAAGGTCCCACATGGGTGGCTTATAAAGAAGGCAAATGCACATGGGATACAGGGTAATTTGATAAGGTGGATTCAAAATTGGCTTAGTTGTAGGAGACAGAGGGTGATGACAGAAAGATGCTTCAGTGACTGGAAGCCAGTGTCCAGTGGCGTACCACAGGGATTTGTGCTGGGTCCCCTATTATTTGTCATTTATATAAACGACATAGATGACTATGTTGGGGGTAGGATTAGTAAGTTTGCGGATGACACTAAGATTGGCTGGGTGGTTAACAGGGAGGTTGAGTGTCTTGGGCTACAGGAAGATATAGACGGGATGGTCAAATGGACAGATAAGTGGCAGATGGAATTTAACCCTGGAAAGTGTGAGGTGATACACTTTGGAAGGAGTAATTTGACAAGGAAGTATTCAATGAACGGCATGACACTAGGAAGTTCTGAGGAACAAAAGGACCTTGGCGTGTGTGTCCATAGATCTCTGAAGGCAGAGGGGCATGTCAGTGGGGTGGTGGAAAAGGCATATGGGACACTTATCTTTATCAATCAAGGCATAGATTACAAAAGTAGGGAGGTCATGTTGAAGTTGTATAGAACCTTGGTGAGGCCACAGCTGGAGTACTGTGTGCAGTTCTGGTCGCCACATTATAGGAAGGATGTGATTGCACTGGAGGGGGTGCAGAGGAGATTCACCAGGATGTTGCCTAGGATGAAACATTTAAGTTATGAAGAGAGGTTGGATAGACTTGGGTTGTTTTCATTGGAGCAGAGAAGACTGAGGGGCAACCTGATTGAGGTGTACAAGATTATGAGGGGCATGGACTTGGTGGATAGGGAGCAGCTGTTCCCCTTAATTGAAGGGTCAGTCACGAGGGGGCATAAGTTCAAGGTGAGAGGCAAGAGGTTTTGGGGGGATGTGAGGAAAAACTTTTTTACCCAGAGGGTGGTGACGGTCTGGAATGCGCTGCCTGGGAGGGTGGTGGAGCCGGGTTGCCTCACATCCTTTAAAAAGTAACTGGATGAGCACTTGGCACGTCATAACATTCAAGGCTATGGGCCAAGTGCTGGTAAATGGGATTAGGTAGCTAGGTCAGGTGTTTCTCACGTGTCAGTGCAGACTCGATGGGCCAAAGGGCCTCTTCTGCACTGTGATTCTGTGATTCTGATTCTGTGAAGGGTGGGTTTCCTGTCCGAGGCCTTGCCTGGTCCCAGTGTAAAATAGCTGCGAGGTTGGGGTGGACGGGAATCCGGAGGGAAACTCGCCCTTGCAATTTCACATTTCCCCTGGCCTAAAAACTCCCTGGGGTCGGGGGAGTGTAAAATTCTGGCCATGGTGTTCTGCTGTGATTATTACTCAAGATAAAGCTGCTCTCAAACTTGTCGAGCAGACCGAGAGACAGCCAATAAACATTAGGTTAGACCCTTGGGCAAATAAACAACTATGTCAAGGCACTTGGATACATGCTGTTAGTGTTTTATGATTGAACTCGGTGTAGAAAATTTTACAAAACAAGAAAATGCGTAAAGAATGAAAGCAAAGCCTGCATTGAAAATGTTAAAAAAAAGGAATCCGTAATTGCACATTATAACTTTCAGTCTTTATTAATTCAGGATAAAATGGTCTGATAGTATGCAGTTATCTACCCCAAATATCCTGGAGAGAGATTGGCATGATGGATGCTCAAAATAAAAGTAACTGAGGAAAACACTAATTTTTGAATTAAGGGACTGGATTTTACCAGTTCCCCTGGAGATGTGTTGGGAGGCGAGAGACCTCATAAAATGGTGGCGGAAGGTATTGGGGGTAGAAGTAGCGGCCAATTAAGTCAATTAATTGACCAGTTATTGGCCACTTTCTGGAGGGGCATCACCATGTGGGGAGACTGCCAGGTATACCCTAGCAGCCTCATAGTGAGGTCCTGGCAGAGGAGCCCTCCTTTATGGCTACTCCAGGCACCCACCCTCCCCACAGGGAGGCAATGGCTGCCCCCACAGCTATGGCACTGCCGCTGCAGAGTGCAGCCCCTAGTATGCACTCTGCCTGTCTGCCCCCGATACACTAAATAAAGAACTTGCCTTGCCTTTGAGAATGCCTCAGCTTGGAGCTGCCCTCTCCTTCCTGCAGCCTCAGCAGTGTCCACCTCTATTGGTGATGCTGCCGAGCTGCTGGCCCTCTGACAGCTGTGGAGGCAGGTCTCCATCCTCAATTGGATGGCAGTCCCAGCAGCTGCCTCTCAGTTGTCTGCGGCTGGTAACATGCTGTCCAGGGATGCTGCCTGCCTGCATGGGGTCAGGCCCTGTTTTAGATCCCAGCGGTGGGCCTACTTACCTTTTTGAAAAATTCTGACCAGTTTCCATCTTAGTGTCAAGCATGTCTGGAGGAATGTCAAGCAAGACTTTAGTGACCTATATCTGGTATTGGCAAAGTTATTATAATGATTTACTGATTGTAGTTTCTTGTTTTACCAAGTAAGAGAACAAGCTGGCTGTAGTGTTACATTTTTATATTTGTAGCCAGTTCCAGAATTTGAGTCCAACTTATATAATATCAAACAATCAAGTACACATTAGGACAATTGGGAAAGGCTAAACGGATAATGTTGCATGCTCTCTCAGGTCTGCTGCCTCCTTTTTATAGAAAATGGCAAACAAACTTCAGATATTGCCAGGCATATTACTGCCGAGGGCCATTGGACAGGAAATTTAATCCCATGCTTGAAGAGAAGTGCTGAAAGAAGAATGGAAAACATGGGCCTAAGACAGAGTAGTCAAATATTTCAGAACTGCACAGCTCAGCTGTCTTTTATATTTTGTATTTACAGGTGGCCGAGCAGCTAATGACAATTGCCTATGAACATGGAATAAATCTGTTTGATACGGCAGAGGTGTACGCAGCTGGCAAGTAAGTGAATTGCCTTATTCTCTGAGACTGTGCACTATACCAAAATAAAACAGCCACTGTCACCAAATGACTTAGGTTGTATCAAATTCTTATATTTGAGGTTTTATTGTTAAGCAGATATTTAAAACCCAGGGCTAGACTTTCAAAGCTTTTCTGACAATGATTTTTTTCCTATTTTCCCCTTTATACAAAATACTTTTGTATGTGTTTCTGGAACTTACACTTTACTTTTAGATGCTTATTTTCTATATGTGCAGCATTTTAACATTTTTGCACAACCTGTGCATAATTGTTCTGGTAACTATAATGACACTTTAAAATATTTGCAGTCTGAAATGATTGTTTCTCCCTGGCCTCTTTGATTAAAAATGACATAGACCAGAAAGTGATGTTATATTGAGCGAAATTGTCCAGTCCCGTTGGCAGCAGGTGACATTGCAGATGTGAGCGGACAATGTGGCAAAAAGACCAAAAATTGGTTTTACATCGTCGTGAAAACAGTTTACAACCATTCGCTCCACCCATCAGTGATGGGCTGCGTTTCCAACTGCTGCATGTTGGGAACCTAATTTCAATACTTCAGTGTCTCATTGTCAGCTCTGCTCGCCTGAATCATCATCCAACGCTGGATTATCTGGTCACACCATGCCGACGTGTTTCGCAACTGTACCTGGCAAATTGCACTTTGCTCAGAACTTCAAGGTTTGTTCGCCTATCTTGCTTCAGGCAGCACTCGTGGTCATCAGTGCCAAACTTCACAGGCAGCACCGCATCACTTTCAAGGGGGTTTACAGACAGGTCTCTACCTACCAGACCAGCCGTAAGGCGGGGCTGGCTTTTCAACGACTGAAGGGCTAGGGCTTGTTTGGGGAAGGGGAAGAAGTGGCCTCAGGTAAGGGAAGAGGTTACAGGGCAAGGGCTGTTCTGGGGAAGGGGAAAATCCCAAGGGCATGTGTGGGATCACATGTTGATCAGTGCAAGTGACCTCAAGATGGTGAGGGCTGCGGCGGCAGGCTCCAGAGGAGATGAGACTAGATGAAGATGTGAGAGCGTGTGTGAGTAAGTGGTGATGTCCCTTGAGCTGGCAGTGAGTGAGCTGCCAGTAAATGTGTGATGGCCTTGAGTGTGAGAGTTTAGAGTGATGAAATGGTTGCCTTAGTCTGGTGGCATGAATGAAGGATCCTTCATCATCTTTCTGCACTGGATGGCCAACCTCTTCTGCACAGCATTGGCACTGACCACCACTGCCACCATCTCCCAAGCTGGAGTGGTGAGATTGCTGGACCTCCTGTGGACAGAGCGGGATGGTGGACATCACAGCGGGCCTCCAAAAGGAGGCCACTGAACCCTTCTTAGTTTTCAGAGCGACGTCTTCACTGGAGCAGTCTTGGGCTGCAAGGATTGAGAAGTGTGCGCGTGGCTGCAGTTTAAATATGGTGTCCAGTGTGAGGAAGCTGTGAGGTAAAGGTGTGGTGGGCCAATTGGAAGTCACCCGCCAGCAAGATGGCATGTTTCCTGTGGCTACATATTTAATGAGGCGGGAAGCAGATGATAGGGTGTGAAAACCCACCATTGCGACTGGTGGGTAAAGCAACTTTATTCATGCCCGCTACTGCACTTAGTGCAAATCTGAGACGATTCCACCCATTGTGATTCACCAGTGATGAAACCATTGTTGCCCCATTGATAGGGTATGTGAATGAACCATGGCTTATTGGATCGGTAGGTGTCGGGTGAATAATGCCATGTCCTCACTGCAAAGATAGTTCAACTTTTAAATTGATCTAGTAGTTCAGGAGGTTCTAACATATTTTGGAGTGAAAATGAACTTTCTCAGTTTAATGAGATCTCACTATGACCAGGACTCCATTGTTCTAAAATTTTTAATGCCTGCAGACAGAACATCTGTCAAACTAGACAGATTTCTGTATTGGGATGTGAATTTCATGCTAATAGGTAGATTATTAATTGTAATCTGATTGTCCTTGATTAGACATGAATCCCTAATAGAGCCCTAAGAATTCAATTTAAATTTTAAATACACTATCTGGCCTTAAATAGCCAGAGTCTGAACTATTCACGACTGGCAACAGTAAATCAAGCACAGAATTTAGTTTAGATTAGTGAGCCTTGGGATACCAGTAAAACATTCAGCTATTACTTCAACTAGCATCCAGGTTTCCGATCCAGCATTGGACTTTGTGGGTGCACTCTCAAATCATACCCAAATTAGATATGAGACTGAACTGGCTGTCCAAATCTAGTCCTAAATTAATTTTGGTTTAAGCCTCATTTAAAAACCTTTGTGAGTTGTAGCTACCACACAGCTACCCAGGCTGCAGGTTAATGATACAATAGGATATCAGATGACATCCATGCTGAGCAAGCAAGCAGATCAGGCCTTGAGGGTGGAGATAATCAGGGCTGTAGGGGTGATTGAGATTGGGGGAGTGGTGGGGGATGCTATCATGGCCTAACAGGAGCACTTTTTGAGTTAATTCCAGTGGTTCCTTTGAGGACTGATTGGTAAGCTACATTGCACCTGGTTCAATTGGGCCAAATATACCTGGAGGATGCTGTGCCCATTTATGCATGAAAAATTACAAACAGGGTCCTATTATTGGCATAGGACCCCAATTTTCATATTTACAGACCTCAGGAGGTGAGGTGAGAGTGACTGCCCTTGACATCAAGGCATCATTTGACTGAGTGTGGCATCGAGGAGTCAGTGGGAAATAGGGGGAAAATTCTCCGCTGGTTGGAGTCATACCTAGCACAAACGAAGATGGTTGTGGTTTCAGCTCCAAGATTTCACTGCAGGAGTTCCTCAGGGTGGTGTCCTAGGCCCAACCATCTTCAGTTGCTTCATCAATGACCTTCCTTCCATCGTCAGAAGTGGGGATGTTTGCTGATGATTGCACAATGTTCAACACCATTCATGACTCCTCAGATACTGAAGCCATCCATTTCCAAATGCAGAAAGACCTAGACAATATTCAGGCTTGGGCTGACAAATGGCAAGTAACATTCATGCCACACAAGTGCCAGGCAACGACCATTTCCAACAAGGGAGAATCTAACCATCACCCCTTGACATTCAATGACATTACCATCACTGAATCCCCCATTATCAACATCCTGGGGGTTACCATTGACCAGAAGCGGAACTGGATTAGCCAAATAAACACTGTGACTACAAGAGCAGGTCTGGGGCTAGGAATCCTGCGCTGAGTAACTCACCTCCTGACTCCCCAAAGCCTGTCCACCATTTATAAGGGACAAGTCTGGAATGTGATGGAATACTCCCCACTTGCCTGAATGAGTGCAGCTCCAACAACACTGAAGGAGCTCAACACCACCCAGGACAAAGTGACCCACCTGGTTGGCACTCCATCCACAAACATTCACTCCCTCCACCACTGGTGCACAGTGGCAGCAGTGTGCACCATCTGCAAGATGCACTGCAGGAATTCACCAAGGCTCCTTAGACAGCACCATCCAAACTTATGACCACTACCACCTAGAAGGATAAAGACAGCAGATGCATGGGAACACCACCAACTGGATGTTCCCCTCCAAGCCATTCATCATCCTGACTTGGAACTATATCGCAGTTCCTTCACGGTTGCTGGGTCAAAATCCTGGAACTCCCTAACAGCACTGGGGCTGTACATACACCACAGGGACTGCAGCGGTTCAAGAAAACAGCTCACCACCACCTTCTCAAGGGCAACTAGGGATGGGCAATAAATGCTGGCCCAGCCAGCGAAGCCCATATCCCATGAATGAATAAAAAAAAGTTTCCTGCTGGAAACAGTAATGCAAGCTGCTCACTCATTCACCTCAAAATCGCATCCGCTGGGCCTTGGGTATCACTGGGAAAAGCAAATATTCCCTTCAGTGTTTGTTTTTCTGGCAAGAAGGCTGGAATTTGAAAATCACCTTGTGTTTCTCCACTGCGGGCATAACATTACAGATAAAACAAAATCTACTAAATATTCCTAAGTAAATAACTTGCTCACCAGAATTTGTTGTTGTTCTGTCCCAAGTGTGTAGATTTCTATTGATTACCTGGACATGATTTACAATATTTAAACTCCTGCTCATTTTAACTGCCAGTGGGAAATTGCGAGTTAATTTCCACATGTCTGCAGCACAATTAGTCAGGCCTCCTTTAAACCTCATTCACTGACTTCTCACCCAAAGCAGTGGAACATCACTTGACTACAAGGTGGGTGACAGGATTAGGTTCCGAAGGTTTCTCACACTCATGAAGGGGAGGTCCGGGGCAGGGGAATACTAAAGTTGCCTTGTCAGGGAAGCTTTCCTGGCCCAACATAGGGAATTAGTGCACTTACTTTTACCTCTGCTGGGGCTGATCTTCTTTTGTCCAGCTTGGCCTGATGGGAAAGCCACAGCAGCTCCCTTGTTCATGCCTGAGTTATGATTGCATTTAACATCATCGTGTCCCAACATGCATATTGAACAATGGACCTCGCTGACTTTGGGAGGGTGTCCTTGCTACCTACTCAGGCGAGCAGGTTAAAATCAGAGGGAATGCAGGATCCTTGCAGCTATAGTGGGAGTAAGGCCATCTTACTGCCTATCTGCCTGGTTTTCACTGGACAAATAGGGTTCAAATTGGTCTTTGTGGCCTTCATCAGTTCCATGGTTGAGCAGTTGGCGTTGTGGTTACAGAGAGCTTGGCAGTGTCAGGTTTTCATTCTTTGGATGGGGCATTTTTTGACAAGAGGAAACACATCCAACTATTGCAACTGGGTTAGAATACATGGCAACCAAGTTTAGGCCAAGTTTTTATTCTAGCACTTTAAATGTTGGACCTAAAATAATGCAAACCGATTTCATATTTAAAAGAAAACATCAATTCCTAGGGACCTGGTACATTCAATGTAAACACTTTCTATCGTGGGTATGTTGTGGTTATGTCACTGGAATAACCCAGAGATCAAATCCAACTATGGCAGTTTGAGAATTTGAATTCAGTTTTAAAAATCTGGAAATAAAAAGCTCGTATCAGTAACACGTGACCATGACGATTTTGGATTGTCATGTAAAAAAAATCCAATAAAATATTTTAGAGAATGAAACCTGCTGTCCTGACACAGTCTGACTTACTTGTGACTCCACTCCCACACCAATGTGCTGGGCTCTCAAGTTGCCTAGCAACTTGCTACAAAGCCTCCTTACCTAAAACATTTGTGGGAGCATCTTCACCACATTGATGACAGTGGTTCAAGAAGATGGCCCACCATCAGCTTCTCATGACAGCTAGGGATCAGTAATAAATGTCAGCCTTGCCTGCAATGCTCACAACCAAGGCTGATTTTTTAAAAAAAAAAGTTATTTCATTATTGTCCTGCCTAGTAGAATAGTTAATTTGGTGATGGGGTACGTTACATTGAAAGTACATCGCCAGAAATGAGATTCCTCTTGAAGAAGTATGAAGAGAAATAATTGGTGTGCAAAGGTTAGACTGCTAACTGGCAGCGTTCATTAAAATGAAACCTACCTGTCACCAAGCACTGAATATATGAATAATTAGAGGAAGTTCTTGCTCAGTGTTGTAGTTGCATCAAAAATACTACTAAATGGAAGCTTATAGAACTTGATTCACTGAACTTAAATTTCATGTTTGCATCAGGGATGCTTTTCTCTGGATAGTACTGAACAGAGAAAGCACTGTTTATAAAAGTTCTCCTATAGCTTACTTCTACAGGACAACAATACTAAAACTGTTATCTGCAACTACCTAAACTATACTACAACCAATCAACTAATAGGTTTTTGGCTGTGAAATTCAGCTCCTTAGCACCTGTTTTATTGGTGCTATGAATGCTGTTTTTCCCCTACCCTGCAGCATGTGTACGAAATTATGGTGCTAGCCACACTGGATGCCATTTTGATGAGGTTGCTGGTGCGTGCAGGGAGTGACCAGCACAACAATGCAGAGTAGGCAGATGGTGATGCCAATCAGCATGTAATGGTAATATAGGAGAGGGTGTGGAACGTGCTGAAGGCCTTGGTCATGACTTCAAGGATTCTGCGCAAACTACTTGCTCCCAGGCATTAATGTATATCCCCTTGGGCTACAGTATAGCAGGGAAAATAAGCAGGAGTGATACAGAGCAGGACAAGTTGCTCAAAGAGAGAGAGAGGAGGAGGAGGAGGGAGAGAAGACCTCTCAGCAGGAAGCCATATTGAGATAAGGTGTTCAGGGGCAATTCTTCTACCTGGACCACAGCAAGGAACAGCGTGTCAGATGTCTCCATTTCATGAAGGATGTCCTCGCTGAAATCTGCTACCTGTTGCAGCCACAACTGTAACCTCCAAACAGGATGAGGACAGTATTGCCAATGGATGTGACAATGAATGTGGTGATGAACTTTTATGCATCTGGATCCCTCCAGGCTGGAACAGGTGATTATTACAACCGGGATGGGAGCAGTGCTTGAATTATCAAGCCCCACTGCTCCGCAGGCTGAACCATTCATTTAAATGTTTAATTTTCGCACCAAATGGCCAATTGTTTACCTATATGTCTAGCACCCAGAAGAAAAGAGACTCTGACCAGGCTCCTTTCAAAAGACTCAGAATGATTAATTTATTATAAAACTAAACCTCTTTTAAACAAGTTTCAAGAACTGGTTGACACTCAGTTGTAATCTGGAAGTGTAACTAATTAACCCTTTTGAGCTTCCCTCAGTACATTTCTTTCACAGCACTTTCTGAATAAGCTACCAATGAAAGTTCAATTCTCCTTATTCTTCAAAGTGTTCTTTGCATTATCTCAGAAGTGGTAAACAGCACACATTGGACAAATCTTTTGAATCATCAAGGTTTCCTACACTAAAAATGAATTTTGTGGTTTTAAACATTTGTGTTAAACATTTTCTAATAAATATCCAGTGACTGTTACCCAAGGATTCCTCCTGTTGTATTATGCATCGACCAGGTAGTCAAATATAACAAGTCCCATTGGTGCCATTTGTATTTTTACTCTATTTGGCCATGTGCTGATGTAATAATGGCTGATGCATGTTATGACATTAATTCTGATCTATTCAATATTGTTTCAGGGCAGAGGTCTTACTTGGAAACATCATCAAAAAAAAGGCCTGGAGGTAATACTTTTTATTACTCAGTTTGGGTCTGTTTTGTTTTCTCTTCCTCCCATTCTATCAGTTGTACCCCTCTTCCCATACATGTGCACATCTCTGTGCATTCTTCCTTCACTGATAGGTCACATGGATATTACTAGCAGACAGGACTTGCTGTGATTTTCTTTTAATTCATAAAATAATTACTGCATTTGGACAACAAGGATCATAAATGCAGTCTGATATGTTTGCAATGGAACAATAGCTTCAATCTTTTACCAGCATGCATTGAATGACCAAATGAAATATATACTGAGCTATACAATGGTCATAAAGAATGAACATTTGGATTAATTTGCACCTTAGTTGGAAGTTGAAGAAAGACATGAAGGGCCAGATCCATAAGTGCCTTTACAGCACTGCTAGTGGGCCAGGAGGAGCAGCAGTGTTTTCCCCCACTTCCCAACAAACCGGTAAAAAGCTTGACTGTGCGATCTGACTGACCCCTCTGCCATCTGCCTGGCCCTCTCCATTATCTGATTGACTCATTCCCCATCTCCCCCCATCTCCATTGATCTGACCATCCATTGATTTACCCTTGTTGTTGCCAGATACCCTGTTGCAGGCTGGAGCCTCAGGCCTACCTGTCCAAGAGCTAGCCAACCTTCAGTCTGGCTGGTTACAGCTGGAAAACAGAATTTCTGTCAAATCAGATCCTGTTGTTAAATTGGGCAGGACCTCCCCGATCCCACAACTTTCCTGTCTGCGTGTTATTATCAGGACCAACAGGTCACATCTTGTTTTCGAGTCATGGATTTCAATCGCACTAAAATTGCAGGTATTGCACCCACAATTTTCTTATCAGCAGCTTGCTGCATGCAAGACCCCACCAGTGGTGCAGAAACTTGGAACATTTGGCCAACTGCAGTTGCAGTTCTGGTGAAGAGTCATACAGACTTGAAACGTTAACTGTATTCTTCTCCGCAGATGCTGTCAGACCCGCTGAGTTTTTCCAGGTATTTTTGTTTTTGTTTCGGATTTCCAGCATCCTCAGTTTTTTGCTTTTATGCAGTTGCAGTTCTCTCCATTAACAAGTATGCCTCAGGGACACTGCAGAGCTCCCAGGAATCCAGTACGAAAATGTGAAATTGGGAAGTAAATTAGATTTCTTCCATGGCTTATTTACTCTCTTGATTTGCTTCAGGTGATGAATAGCTTCGGCATTTACCATTTATTTTTATTGGCATTTGAGCTTATTATGCAGAACTACCAGTTAATGCTAAAAGAACTGAACTGTCACCCACAAAGTCTTCTCATTTTAGCAGTGCTCACTTGATTTAATCTCCTGTCTGCCGAGTACTGACAGAACATTTAACATTTGGTTGGTAAACATAAGACCAGGCATACCTATGCAAATAAAGGGGGTGCTATGGATTCACTTTAGTTTGATCCCTTCCTCCTCTAAAGCTCACTCGCTGAATTTTTAAAAATGATCCTTGATACTTGTGATGCTCGGAGTTCAAATGTGTTTAATGTAAATATCAAATGAGCCTGTACATGCAAAGTTGTATTGATGTTCCAATGCCATTTTGACCTATCTTTTCAACTCGAGAAAGGATTATTGCCTTTTTGTGTTTACCCAAAAATACTGCTGTAATTGTAATTTTAATCTTTCCTATTTCTTGATATTTTAATTTAAGCAAAATTTGTTGTCGTTATCAACCATCTAATCAACCCGGGGATTGACTGCAACCAATATGGTGGTTATGTTGAGTTTAATCAGAGTTTAAGATGGGATATAATGCACTAGTTGTACAGCAAAAACATACAACAATGACAAGTGGCAAATACCTGCCCTGGTCAGGCAGAATGTTGACATGTGCAAAGCGCTTTTTCTTTCTTTCATCTTTCTCTTCTCTTCTCGGTGCTTCATGTCTTCACGACTTCTCAAACTACCCAAGAGTGTTAGCATGTACCCATGGGGGTTCCTCAACACTGCCCACTGCTCTGAAACCTCCCAAAGTCTTTTACAGGGGTGGCCCTGGATGGATTATTTATTATTTTCAGGGCCTGATTGCCCTATAAAGATATCTTTTATTACAAAATGCTCGATGATATATCAAGTTCTTAGTCTAAGCCATGGGTAAAAGCTCAGCCTAATGTCATCCGCCTGCCAATTGATTCTTGAGCCTTTGCACATAACTTCTGTCCTTGATTGACCAGGTTTTTTACATCACCTTTCCTTATCTCATCCTCGGAAATACCCCATGATTTGTTTTATAACTCCCTTTCATCTCATCTCTGGCCTTCAACTAACCCATTGTTCAGGTTATCAGTTATTTATGCCTAAAGTTGTTCATAAAGCCTGTTAATGAGCTGTTCAAAATGGCTGTCTGATCTAAGTGGTCTAATTCCTTATCAGACTATTGAACCATGGGATTGTTCACTAAAGTAAAATCTATTTTACTTCCATGCCCTAACTAACTTTCACATTTCAGCAAGCATCTTAATTAAGCAAGGTTAACTGAAAAACCTAACACAGCTTTGCAGTATGATTATTTATTTTAAACATCTATCCAGTTGCCCTCCCACTATTACAGAGCCCTCATTTGACAATGGTGCCTTTTCAGCCTAGCTACAGTTGTCAACACCTAAGAATAACCATTCTACTAGTGTTTGCTTCCAGGGAAACAACACTCTTAAGCAGCTTCCAGTCAAATTAAACTTATAGCACTAACCTATCCCTTTCTGTTTCAAGCTAATTATATATATTAGGCATGTTGCTAATTTCTAATACTATCTGTACTATGAACAGTGGCAGTTCACTCATTGCCATTGTTGGTGGATCCTGATTTTTATTTCCATGAATGAGTAAAATGTAACCTGAGATTAACAGTGTGTCTCCTACCAGAATGAAATTCAGAATTCTGTTTTTAAGACATACATAATATTTAACATGAAAATAAATATAGTGGTGCCTCTGTGGTCCAACTTATTAGTATTCCAAAGAGCTGTGCTATGGAGGATGCTGGATGTAACTTCTGAACTATGACTTGCAATGAGGTGGGATTCATTTACTGATGATTCCATTTTGCAAGACACCAAGCAAGGGTCAGATTTCCTGTTAGGAATACTTTAAATTTCATTTGCGACCTCCATCTACCCGAGGAGATTGAAAAGCCACTAAACCTCCAGGGACACACCCACCCATGGCATTATTAACATACACAATGTATTAAAAAAAAACCTCAGTACTACTAGCTAATGACATCAACTTACGTTTATATGGTGTCCTAAATCTGGGGGCAAAAAAACAAGGTGCATCACAGAGGGATGAGGAATAAATGGAGACCAAACCAAAAAACAGAGCTGAGAAAGAGTGACCAACATGTTTGATCAAAGAAGTGGATATTAAGGAGGCCATAAAAAATGAGAAAGGTGTGGTAAAGCAAAGGGGCTTAGAGAGGTAATTGTGGAAACGTGGTCTAAACGACTAAAGGCAGGACTAGGAATGGTGCAGGGAAAGGGGCAGAGCAGATGCACTAAAGGCTAGTTCAGAGAGGGTTTGTAAGGCTGGAGGAATTTACAGAGGATTAGTGGGGAGAGAAGACTATGGAAGGATTTAAACATTGTGATAGGAATTCTGAATTTTAAGGCACTGGGGCACCAAGAGCCAATATGAGAATAGGCGTGATGGATGAGCAGACTTGGTGTGAGATAAGGTACGAGCAGCAGTATTTTAAATTAGATGAAATTTACTGAGGGTGGTGAAGTGAAGGTCAGATGGGGAGACTTTTTTTCTGTATAATTCTTTTAGAAATTAGTTATTAGTTCCAGGCCATCAGAATAAATGAGAATTATCTGTTTACCAAAGAGCGTTAATTACTAGCAGCAGTGTTCAAACAACCTCGCTGTAGTTTTGCATGTTATTCACATTAGGGATTTAGGTGTTCATTGAGCTTCAGCAGATGCACTAATGAATTTTCTGAATGCTGTAACACAAGAACACAAGAAATAGGAGCAGGAGTAGACCATATGGCCCGCTGAGCCTGCTCAGCCATTCAATACGATCATGGGCTTCACCTCAACTTCTTTCCCTGTTCCCCATATCCCTTGATTCCCTGAGACACCAAAAATCTGTCTATCCCAGCCTTAAATATATTCAATGATGGAGCATCCACAACCCTCTGGGGAAGAGAATTCCAAAGATTCACAACCTTTTGAGTGAAGTAATTTCCCCTCATCTCAGTCCTAAATAACTGTCCCCTTATCCTGAATCTGTTCCCCGAATTTTAGATTCCCCAACCGGTGGAAACAATCTCTCAGCGTCCTCCCTGTCAAGCCCCTTGAGAATCTTGTACATTTCAATGAGATTGCTTCTCATTCTTCTAACAGAAAATAGACCTAATTTGCTCAGCCTCTCATCAGAGGACCAACCCGCTCATCCCAGGGGCCAATTTGGTGAGCCTTTGTTGTACCGCCTCCAATGCAAGTATATCTTTCCTTAAATGCGGAGACCAAAACTGCACACAGTATTCCAGATGTGGTCTCACCTAAACCCTGTACAACTCTAGCAGGACTCCTTTATTCTGTACTCTAATCCTCTTGCAATAAAGGCCAATGTGCCATTGGCCTTCCTAATTGCTTGTTGTACCTGTATGTTAACTTTTGGAGTAATGCACTCCACCCTGTCACGTTAAAGTCATTGGTTCTCAGTCAGCTGCTGCCAGGACATCAGATCACAGGTTTGGACTTCAGCAAGTGCCTCCATTTCCACATTAATAAGTAGATTTACTATGTGACTTAAGATAAGGTCATGGTTTTATTTGATTAATTTGTTCCTTTCCATTTGCCATGGTGATTAAGCAAACCTACTAATCAATGCTTTTCCTGTACATTAGTTAACCAAACTATTAAAGGGGCTGTTGACAACATACTTACTCAGCTTGTCTTTACAATCTTAATTTACAACTTTAATTACAGTAAGAAGCAAAAACAAGTCACCATTTGTTGCTTTTTCTATTTATGGAATATTAAATCTATTTCTTTAAGTATGATATTAAGATAACAGTAATTATGAGCTAGTTGTGTTAAAACAAGGAGAAACACTAAACAACATAAAGTGGACTTACCCACGTGCTTAAATAAATTGTCAATTTTAAAACAAATATGGCAGAAATTTAACGCTAGCCACCAGGTTTCTGGAACGAAGTTAAAATCTACAGGATGACTGCAGAAGCCAGAGGCAGGCCATTGCTGATCCTTAACTGGTATTTCTTGATAGACAGCTAAGCTGACCACCCAAAGCTGGTGATGCCCTTCCTTAAATATGCAGATATGGTCCGATGATGCCACCGCGTCCTAACTGCAATTTGAACTCTAGCCCGAACAGCTGCCATTGCAGTTTTCCTACCAGGTGAAAACTGTCAGAAGAGGGTGGGAAGCAGAAGAGGCCATTAAAAGTAAGTTTATTTTGACTTTCCATTATGAAGAATTGCATTTCTGGGATCCACAAAGCAAGTTTAGGCCTCCCGCCCTGAAATACCCCTCCTCATGTATTAAGATGCTTTCAGAACTCCCATCTCCAAACTTGGCAGGTGGTCCCTGGCTGTTGAGTTTTCCATGGGCTGAAAGCCATTTTTCCCCCTTGACATGTTTCCTGCTGGAAGTTAAAATCATCCCATAGTTCATGGCCTGAAGTTCACACTTGGCGTGCGTGCCAAGTCAGTGGGCCCAGAAGCGGACATATAATCTGCTCCCAGGTGAGATTGTGTTTCCGACGCTATTTCACGACAGGTGGCCAATTCAGGCTCACCCAGTGTGAAAAGCATCTTCTCAATGGGTGGAAGGGCTGGGCGGGCGCAGGAGCCTGCTGGGCTTCAGGTCCAATGGCGACCCTCTGGGGCATTATAAAGCAGCAGAGGCAGCTTCCTGAAGGCTGCCAGGGGACACTTTGTAGCTTTGGAGTTGTTTGACAAAACATTTTTTTTGAGCTGTAATGGCATCTGCACCTGCTGGGCACGCCAGTGCAATGGCAAGCCCTGTGGGCACTCGACCCCCCTAGTTCTCAGATGAGTGCCTGGGAATCGTCATGGAGGAGGTCAGTGCCAGGTGGGACACCCTCAACCGTAAGGATGGCAAGAGGAGGCCACCGCATCTGACCAAGAAAGCACGGGCAGAGGTGGAAGCCCAGGTCAGCGGCCATGATGTTGTGCAGCATACATGGGCGCAGTGCTGCAAAAGGTTCAACAATCTGCTGCGCTTGACAGGGGTGAGTACCGAGTTGGCATGGACCTTGTGTGGAGAAGTTTTAATGGCTGGCCGTCCCCCCATGGTGCTCAGGGGTGTAAGAATCTGAGTGCCAACTGTCAATGACATCAGTGCTGGCCAAGGCGGTGAACTCTGGCTACTTGGCCTGATTGCTTTGCGGGTTGAAGGCTCTGACTCAGATGTGCCCTGCAAGGTGTTCCACAGGTGGGGTTGGCCAGGCTGCAGTGGCGCTGCAGGTAGACAGCGGATTAATCAATGCTGCTCTGTCCTTTCAGGAGAAGAGAAGCCATAACAACATTGAGAGGTCACGGACAGGTGGAGGCCCCCCAAACCTGCCCATATTGATGAGGAATGAGCTGGATGCCTTAGAGATGGAGTGCTGGCACCCAGCTCATTCCACCGGTCGTGGAGAGGCAGGGGTCTCTGACGAAGGTAGAAGTGCAGTGCACGGATGTGAGAGCGTCGGAGTGTATAAACGTTGTTGTGTTGTCTCATCTGTAATGGAAACCTCAAACCTGGAGTCCCCAATGTCATTGAAAGACAATGGCACCATGATGCAAATCTTCATCGTCTCACCAGCCCGCCGAGCATGCACAGTGACAGTGTGATGACTAATACTAATGACATGTTGTTTTCCTTCCCTAGAATTGCCATCCAGTAAATGAATGCAGGACCCCGAGGAGCCACACTTGACACCTGAGGACCAGTGCCCATCAGATGCACCTGCGTCACACCCCCTCTCTGCACCAGGTACCAGCACAGAGATAAGCGCCTTGGTGGTCATTAAATCATTGGCTACAATGTTAGTGCATAGTGGGGAGGGCGTGGCACACTTGCATGAGGAGCTGATGGAGGCAGAGAGTGCCCAAGGTACCAGCAGCCGGAGGACTGCTGGAGATTAGGACCATGCTGAGTCCAAAGCAGGTGACAAGTCTCTGGAGTCGTCAATTAGGCGGCAGATGCTGGGTGTCCAGCAGGATGTGCAGGAAGATCTGGCAGAGATTCCTGAGGGTTTGCATGCCATGTGCTATGTCATGGAGGATTCCATGCAGAGCATGAGTACTGGGTTGACCCTCAGCACCGAGTGCACTGCCTCCTCCATTGAGAAAGTGCCGACACTCATGGAGAGGCAGCTCCAGGAACAGGTTCGGGTTCCAGGGGTTGCGCTCAGACCTGTAAGCCCTCACACAGGCGCTGACCTCAGTGTGAGAGATGGATAAAGCACCTAGTATCTCTGGTAGGTGCCTGTCCATCAATGGCGAGCAGGGAGGTCCAGACTTTGGCACACGAGCTGCTTGTATCTCTGGGAGTTCCTCTCAGGGCACTCTGGATGATGGCAGTAGCACCTGCAACCCTCTGCCATGACCATGGCATCTGATGAGGCTGTGATGAATGAGGAGTGCCCAACCGTGGTGCTGGACTCTCCCTCTCAGGTTGGGCCTGCATAGGCTCCACTGGCCAGAGGACGACTGCCAAGGTCATCAAGGCCAACAGGACAGCACAGTCAGCAGGCTGCCTCCAATGCCACTGCCAGCAAGGGGGGATGGCCACCAAGACCCAGCACTCGCTGCACCATGAGCACAAGAGGGATTTTGACAGGTGGCCTTCTGTTCTGCCATGTTTTGTTAATTTGTTTACTGGTGTCATTATTAACACCATATATTGTCATGTTCATTTTCTGTGAGTACCAACATTATTATAAATTTTGCTTTTGTGTTACTGGCCTGAGTAGGCTTCACTTGTTTTGTAGGTGCAGGGCACACCAATATCTCATGCTGTAATGAGTGGCTCTAAACTTTATTGCATAGGCACTGAGTGGACTTTGGGTTCAATGGAACGGGTCATTTCAAACATCCGGTAACGAGGCGGTGCCCCTGGCATGAGGTGGAAGCAGTACCTTGGCGGCCGAGCTGAAGGTGCACTGAATCAAGGCTTCCCTGGTGAACCTGCCTCCCTGAAGGCTCCAGCAGTCTGCCTGCATATCTTCATCGTGTTCTTCCCCGGGCTCCTCTTCTGATCCATCACTGGAGTCATCTGCTGTGGCCTGTGGAGCTGCCTCAAGATCCTCTTCCTTCAGTGGGTCCCCCCTTGCCAGTGCCAGATTGTGGAAAGCGCAGCATGCAACCACTATGAGTCTCACACTCTGGAGGGCATTGTAGTGCTCCCCCCCCCCACCAAATGGTCCACGCACCTGAATCTCATCTTCAGCACACCTATGTTCCCCTCAATCACCGCCCTTGTGGAGGCATGACTCCTATTATGTCTATGCTCTGCTTCTGTTCTTGGGTGCTAGAGAGGTGTCATCAGCCACCTTTTCGATGGATAGCCCTTGTCACCCAGCAGCCATCCACCCGAACTGGAGCAGTGAACAGCCTTGGCACCTGTGAGTGTTGGAGGATGTATGCATCATGGGAACTGCCAGGGCACCTTGCACAGACTTGTAGAATCAGCATCCTGTGATCACACACTATCTGCACGTTCATGGAGTGGAAGCCCTTCCTGTTCATGAAGGCACCGGGCTCACCTGCTGGTGCCTTGATGGCCACATGTGTGCAACCAATGGCACCCTGGATGTGGAGGAACCCAGCAATTGCAACAAAGCCTCTGGCTTGCTCAGCCTGGCTGGGCTCGTCCTTACAGAAATGAATAAATGTTATTACTTGCCTGAACAGAGCTTCTATCACTAGCTTGAAGCAACTGTGGACAGCTATTTGGGACACTCCACACAGATCCCCCACTGACCCCTGGAAAGAGCCAGGGGCATAGAAGTTGAGGGCCATTGTGACCTTCAGAGCCACTGGCACGGAGTGTCCACCCATACAGTTGGAGGTGATCTCTGTCCCAATCATCTGACAAATGGAGTTCACAGTCTCCCTGAAGAGGCAGAGCCTCCTTCGGCATAGCACCTATGACATGCTGAGGTAGCTGCATCGCTGCCTGTAAACCCTGGCAGCAGGATAGTGACATCTTCTGCGGCGCCCCTTGTGCCTGCACCTCTCCTCCCACAGGACGCTCCCTTGGATGCTGCCTGCAGACATCTGGCCTCCCCTCCCTTCTGCCCCTTTCTTCTTCCTCAGTGAGGCTTCCACCAGAGGAGTACACAATCCCCATTTCCAGAGAAACAAAAGACTGTCTGGTTACTGGAAGGGTCCTCACGGTATAAATCCTTCGGGGCATTGGAGACACCAATGAGCCCTGAAATGAAGGCTTGCAAAGCAAAGACTGAAGCTTAAAACAGAGATAAAGCTGTCAGGTTTCACTAAGCAACCAGTAGCAAACTATCTCCTAAACTCCCCACTACTCACAATGTCAATGCTCCAGACCCTTTTTATCCCACCCTTAGATGACAAATCATTAAAAAACAGGCTGCCTGCCTGTTTTGCCCGTGTGGTGAGTGCAAAATTGCACGGGCAAAGTAAAATCATGGACAATAGGCTTTTTAATGGCCTTAATTGGCCCTTCAATTGTCGGTACCACTCCCGCGCATACCTGCAGACCTCAATATTGCTCGCATGCGCAATGACATTGGGACGCACACCTGACGCCAGTTCACGCAATTTCACATGCGTTCAGATCAAGCGCGTGCCCGCCCAATCAACGTAAAATTCTGGCCCATGTGTTAATTCATTATGTTATGGTTTGGGCTTAATTCTTGATGTAATGAACCTTCATCCATGAAACAGAATGTTAAGTAGAATGATTTTTTAATGAAACTTCTGTAATGGAGGTTCATTCATAGTTCATGAGGTATAGTTATGTAAGTGTTTGTAAAACAGTGTTTTTAAGCAGATGGCCTGAGTAGGTGGCACAGTACTCAATATTCAAGTGCACTACAGCATGGAGAGGTGAAACTTGGATTTGTGCTCATAACTTTATGCATGACAAGATTCTCTTTTTTTTTGCCAGTGCCCCCGGGGTAAGGCACACAGCAGACTCTGAGTGGGTGTAATACACTTGGATTTCAGAAGACATCAGATAAAATTCAAAACCATAAGCTTCTAAAGAAAGAGAGAGATAGAATAAAGAGAAATGGAATTTGTGGCAATTAAGCAGGTTGGATAAAGCATTTGCTTAGCAATAGAAAGCATAGCTTGGTCTGGTGGGCAGTGACAAATGGAATTCCATAAGGATTTTTTTCTGTACCCATTGAAGTTTACACCCCCAGTTGGTACAATTGAGGAGCAGGCAGACCATCCAATCTATTAATCTGTACCTGAAGGTTGCAAACAAGGTCTTACAACTGCCGTACGACTCCAGTTTGCATAATACAACAGCTCCGTGCTCATAAATTGCAGAAGGACATGCCTTGGCATTAACATGGGCTGAGGTGCCCTCTCACCCTGATTTTCAATCATTAGCTTCCCATTTTACATCTGAAAAGTTGCAACTGGCAGTTGAAAGTTGGCCCCAGTTAATTTATGTATTAATATGTAGGCTTCTTCAGCTGCGTTTTCACAAAATGGCACCCCTAGTCAAGCTGTTCCAGTACAGCTACAACTCTGGCATCTACCTGGCTATGTGGAAAGTTGCCCAGGTATGTCCTGTCCGGTGGAGAGTTTTCCCCTGTTTCTCATTGACTCCAGTTTTGCTAGGGCTTCTTGATGCCACACGATCAAATGCTGCTTTGAAGTCAAGGACAGTCACTCTCATCTCACCTGTTGTGTTCAGCTCTTTTGTCCATGTCTCCCTGTCCACAAAAAGCTGGACAAATCACACCCAGCCAATTACTGCCTCATTAGCCTACTCTCGATCTCAGCAAAGTGATGAAATGGGTTATCGTCAGTGCTAGCAAGCGGCACTTACATATCAATAACCTGCTCACTGATGCTCAGTTTGGGTTCTAAGAGGTTCTTTCAGCTCCTAACCTCACTACAGCCTTGTACTAATCATGGACAAAAGAGCTGAACGCAACAGGTGAGGCGAGAGTGACTGCCCTTGACACCAAGGCAACATTTGACCGAGTGTGGCATCAAGAAGCCCTAGCAAAATTGGAGTCAATGGGAATCAGGAAAACTCTCCACTAGTTTGAGTCATACCTAGCACAAAGGAAGATGGTTGTGTTTGTTGGAGGTCAACAATCTCAGTTCCAGGACATCACCGCAGGAGTTCCTCAGGGTAGTGTCCTTGGCCCAACCATCTTCAGCTACTTCATCAATGGCCTTCCCTCCATCATAAGGTCAGAAGTGGGGAATGTTCGCTGATGATTGCACAATGCTCAGCACCATTCTTGACTCCTCAGATACTGAAGCATATATGAAACTATATTGCAGCATATGCAGCAAGATCTGGAGAACATTTAGGCTTGCGCTGATAAGTGGCAAGTAACAATCATGCCACAAATGCCGGGTAATGACCATCTCCAACAAGAGAGAATTTAACCATTGCCCCTTGACATTCAATGGTATCACATAGCTAAATCCCCCATTATCAACACTTCTTTATTATTTATTCGTTCACAGAATGTGGGCACCACATGCTAGACCAGCATTTATTGCCCATCCCTAATTGCCCTTGAGAAGGTGCTGTTGAGTAGCCTTCTTGAACCACTCCTTGTGGTGTAGGTACATCCACGGTGCTATTAAGAAGGGAGTTCCAAGATTTTGACCCAGCGACAGTGAAGGGATGGCAATATAGTTTCAAGTCAGGATGGTGTGTGGCCTGGAGGGGAACTTGCAGGTGGTGGTGTTCCCATACATCTGCCCTTGTCCTTCTAGGTGGTAGAGGTCGTGGGTTTGGTGAGTTGATGCAGTGCATCTTGTAGATGTTACATACTGCTGCCACTGTGCATCGGTAGAGGAGGGATTGAATGTTTAAGTTGGTGGATGGGGTGGCAATAAAGCGACTGCTTTGTTCTGGAATGGAGCTGCAGTCATCCAGGCAGGTGGAGAGTTTATCCCATCACACTCCCAACTTGTGCCTTTTAAATGGTGGACAGGCTTTGGGGAGTCAGGAGGCGAGTCACTCTTTGCAGAATTCCAGCCTCTGACCTGCTCTTGTAGCCACAGTATTTATATGGCTGGTCCAGTTCAGTTTCCGGTCAATGGGAACCCCAGGATGGTCATTGTGAGTGATTCAGTAATGTTAATACCATCAAATGTCAAGAGGAGATGGTTAGTTATTCTCACATTGGAGATAATCATTACCTGGCACTTCTACAGCACAAATGTACTTGCCACTTATCAACCCAAGTCTTAATATTGTCCAGGGCCGGAATTTTCCATGCCCACTGGCATCAGGTGTGTTCGGTGTCATGAGCGGACAATATTGCGAGAAGGTCAAAAATTGGTTTCATGAGGCCGTGAAACCAGTTTGTGATCGTCCACTCAGCCCACCGATGGTGGGCCACGTTCCCCACCATTGGACGTTGGGAACCTCATTGTAATACATCAGCATATCATTATAAGGCCTGCCTACTGGACTCATTCCCCCTTGCGCTGGGTCGTCCACCCACGTTGGTGGGAAAACATGCCGGTGCAAAACACATCTTGACAACTGTGATGTGCTAAAGCCAGGACTTACCGTCAGGGCCTTGCTCATGTTACGAACATCCGAGAAGCAGAAGATGCTGGAGCTGAGAGCAACAGGATCCTGGAGGAATGTCCATGACATGCTGGGTGGATTCTCTTGGACATGGCTCTGTTGCGAAGCAGCTCACAGAAGTTGGAAAGTCACTGTTGATGCTCACAACAGACGATGGTCGAGGGCGTCGTCTAGGATCGACTGGGAGAGGAAGAGGTGTCGGGGGGGTGAGGTTGGAAGGGTGGGGGAGATGGTATCGGGGGGTGAGGTTGGGCTGGAGGGAATGAAGGTATCGGGCTGGGTGAGGTTGGGAGGGGGGAATGAAGATGTTGGGGGTGAGGTTGGGAGGGGGAGAATGAAGGTGTTGGGGATGAGGTTGGGAGGGGGAGAATGAAGATGTCAGGGGGAGGTGAGGTTGGGAGGGGGAGAATGAAGGGGTCAGGGGGAGGTGAGGTTGGGAAGGGGAGAATGAAGGTGTCAGGGGGAGGAGAGGTTGGGAGGGGCAGGTACTACAGCAGAGGGGAGTAACAGGGAAGATGGCAACTGGGGAGGTCGGTGTGCCAGGGGGTGTAAGGTGTAAGGGAAGGAGTTCGGAGGGGGTAAGGAGTGCAGAGAGGGGAAGGAGTCTGTGGGGGAGGAAGGAGTGCAGAGAGGGGAGGTAGTCCAGGGGGAGGAAGAAGTGCAGAGAGGGAGGGAGTCTGGGGGGGGAGGAAGGAGTAAGAATGGAGAAGGAGTCGGAAAGGGGGAGGAAGTAAAGCTGGAAGGAGAAGGGGGGGTGTCTGAGGGAGCCAGGAAGGGGTGGAAGGAGTGAGACTGG
This sequence comes from Cetorhinus maximus, assembly GCF_964194155.1. Taxonomy (NCBI): domain Eukaryota; kingdom Metazoa; phylum Chordata; class Chondrichthyes; order Lamniformes; family Cetorhinidae; genus Cetorhinus; species Cetorhinus maximus. The sequence goes on along the minus strand of NC_135897.1, from coordinate 48,055,520 downwards.
AGGAAGGAGTCAGGAGGGGGGAAGGACTAAGGGTGACGGAAGAAGTAAAGGTGTCTGAGGGAGTCGTAAGGGGAGGGACTAAGCGGGGGGCTGGAGTCTGGGGTGGGGGGTAGGAGGACTAAAGGGGGAGGGAGGACTTCTGGGTGGGGAAAGGGTTCCAGGGACGGAAAGGGTCTGGAGGGGGGAGATGTCCAGGTGAACATGTGAGGGAGGAATCTGATGGGTCCACGACTGCTTCCTAGGGAGCAAACTGAGCGTTGACATGGTATGAGGGCATGGTGAGAATGACCAAGGGCAGAGTGAGGTGGTAAGTTGGGAGGGTGAGGGTTTGAAGGCAGCGGTAGAAGAGACAGCGAGGGTGGTTGGTGGGGACTCGGAGGCAGACACGGACCCTGGGGGTGGGAAGGAGGAGGTCGGGGTGGTGAATGTGGATGGGGGTGGGATTTTCGGGAAGGAAGGGAACGTGCACATTCACCTGGACATCCTCGAAGGAAAAGGGTTGTGGCTGGTAGGTAACGGAGAGGAGGTGGAAGGTGATGCCAGGTGGGTCAATTGTGATGGGGAAAGGAAATGGGCAACTAGGGGAGGGGAAAAGACGGGAGAGTCCACAAAAAATTGAACCCAGACGATGCCGTCCAAATCGAAAGTGAAATGACAGTTGTGGTGGGCGAGATCAGGTGCTGCATGGGCGTGTGATCAGTGGGTGGGCAGAGATGCAGGTCAGCTCAGATGAATGTGAACCCCAGCAGGCAGCATTCAATATGCTCAGGACATTGAGGTTAGTATGATACTTGAAGGATGTGTGTGTGTGGGAGAGCGCTTGCATGAGACACATGCTTCTCCCTCCAGAATCACTCGTTGGCCAGCTGCTCCCTCTGCGGTGACAGAGGACGAGGTTGAGGGGCTCACAGGCAAAGGGGACTCGGAGGGAGAGGACAGCCTCTGAGATTCCTGAGTGCATGACCCAGGGGTGTCCAGCTGCCACTCCTCCTCCCTTCGGGTGTCCAGGATCCCGACCTGAGTCCTTGACGGAAAGGAGCACTTGGCAGGACGTTGAGGTGCCCCATTTCCCTCATGCGTTGTCATTGCAGGAACGCACCGGTGGCTCCTGCGATGGAGAGGAGCTCTGCACACATCTCCACTTTTTGCGGACCAGGGTCTCCATGGTGTCCACCATCCTCCCCATGGAGTCCTCCATATGAGCACATGAGGGCATCACTTCATCAGAGACCAGGCGGACACGCTCCGACTCATGTGTACTCTGCTGAGGGCTTCCAACAGCTCAGCGAGATATTCCCACGCCTTCTGTTGACTCTCCAGGATGAGTTGGAAGGCCAAAGAGGTTCATCATCTGACTCGGACTTCACAGATGCCTGATCCCCAGCAGTCCCCTGAGTGCCAGGGAGCTCACACGGACCTGCCTCCTGCTGCTGAGGACATGTGTCCGTGCAGTGACCACCAGATTATGTACTCGAGCCTGCTCTAGATCTAGGTCCCACTGAGGTGTGTGTCTCTGTGCTGACGGAGGGTGTGGGTAAGCGCTGTGACAGGTCTTCCAGGCTGCTTATTTCCAGCTCTTCAATGGAGGAGGTGTTCTCTTGGCTGGAGGTGAGGATGTGGATGGAGGTGAGGGACTGGCTGGCTGAGGCTGTCGGTCGCTTGGCAGAGCTCCCTGTGAACCAAAGTAGAGATAATTAGTGCATGGCAGCAGAGTCAAAAGCAAGAGAGAGAGCACTCATATTTGCGTTAAGAGAGGGATGATGTGGTGAAGGATCCATACGAGGGCGTTAACCACTGATCTCACCGTCACCGCAGGTACGGTCCACAACCTCACCAGTCAGCGCAATGGCACACTTCTCAAAGTGAGTGAGGGGCCTAACGTGAGCCACTCCACGCCTGGTCTGGGACCTCTCCCTGCTGATGTGAGTAGGCTTCTCCCACGTGGAGACAGATGGAGAGTGTGTGACAGGGCACATGATAGTGCATGGAATGTTTGTGTGGTGAGCGGAGCCATGGACAGGTTGAGGACATGAGTTCTAGAGGGTATGAGCCTGATGGAGATGTGAGGGTGTGTGTACGTGAGAGTCAATGGTGTTGTCCCTTGAGGCGTGAGATCCCTGTGGATGTGTGATAGGTTTGAGTGTGTGAGTTGAGACTGATGAGAAAAATGAATTACCTTGGCAGAATGGATGAGACCATTCATTCTTTTTCAGCACTGGGTGGCTGTCCTCTTTTGCAGGGCACTGCCACTGACCATTGCTGCCACTGCCTCCCAAGCGGATTAGTGAGGTTGCTGCCCATCCTGCAGCCAGAACGGGGGTAGAGGACATGAGACGAGCCTCCACTGCATCCAAAAGGTGGTGGAAGGATGCCTGGGGAATGCAGTCTTTTTGGCTTTCGGGGCCATCCTGTCATCTTTGCAGCAGTCGTGGGTTGGAAGCACTGAGTTGTGCGCGCAGCGGGACTTTAAAGATAGCGCCCATCATCCTGAAGTGGCGAGGTGTTGGCTTGGCTGGTGAATGAGAGCCCGCCCGCCATGGAAATGGCGTGTTTCCCTCGAATGCGTAATTAATACGGTGGGTTTGGGCGCATTAGTGCAAATCTGGGACGATTCCACCCCAGGTCTTGTTGCCTATGGACATGGACTACTTCAGTGTCTGAAGAGTTGGAAATACTACTGAACATTGAGCAATCATCAGTGAACATCCCCACTTCTGACATTATGTTGGAGGGGAGGTCATTGATGAAACAGCTGAATTGGTTTGACCTAGGACACCACCCTGAGGAACTCCTGTACTGATGTCCTGGAACTGAGATGATTGACTTCCAACAGCCACAACTAGCTTCCTTTGTGCTAGACATGCCTCCAACCAGTGGAGAGTTTTCCCCCTGATTCCCTTTGACTCCAGTTTTGCTAGGGCTCCTTGATGCCACCCTGGGTCAAATGCTGCCTTGATATCAAGGGCAGTCACTCTCACCTTACCTCTGGAGTTCAGCTCTTTCGTTCACGTTTGGATTCTAATGCATTTATATCCTTTCTTAAATAGGAAACCAAAACTGTATGCATTAATCCAGATGTATGGTGGTGTAGTGTTAGTGTCGCTGACTAGTAATCCAGAGACCCAGAGTAATGCTCTGAGGACCCGTCTTGAATCCTGCCAAGGCGGATGGTGGAATTTGAATGCAATAAAAATCTGAAATTAAAAGTTGAATTAACTTGGCAGTTAATGTTCTTTAGGGGAAGGAAATCTGTTGTCCTCACCTGGTCTGGCCTAAATGTGACATCTGGAAGTCTTCAAAATCGTCTCTGGCATGGCACCAAATCAAACATGGGCAAGGAACCTCCTTCATATTACCACGCACCGCCCTCCCTCAGCTGATGAATCAGTGCTCCGCCATTTGAAAGAAGCACTGAGGGTGGCAAGGGCACAGAATGTACTCTGGCTGGGGAATTAAATTTCCATCACCAAGAGTGGCTCAGTAACACCGCTACTGACCAAACTGTCTGAGTCCTAAAGAACATAGCTGTGAGACTATCTGTGGCAGGTGGCGATGGAACCAACAAAAGGGAAAAATATACTTCACCTTCACCTGCCTGCCACAGATACATCGGTCTATGACAGTATCGGTAGGAGAGACCATCACACAGTTGTTGTGGCCCGCCTTCACATTGAGGATACTCTCTGTCGTGTTGTTTGGCACTACCACCGACCTAAATGGGATAGATTTCGAATAGATCTAGCAACTCAAGACTGGGCATCCTAGAGGTGCTGTGGGCCATCAGCAGCAGCAGAATTGTAGTCAAACACAATCTGTAACCTCATGACCCAGCACATCCCCCACGTTACCATTACCATCAAGCCAGGGGATCAACACTGGTTCAATGAAGAGTGCAGGAGGGCATGCCAGGAGCAGAATCAGGCACACCTAAAAATAAGGTGTCAACCTGGTAAAGCTATAACACAGGACTACTTGCGTGCCAAACAGTATAAGCAGCAAGTAATAGACAGAGCTAAGTGATCCCACAACCAACAGATCAGATCTAACCTCTGCAATCCTGCCATATCCAGTCAGGAATGATGGTGGACAATTTAGCAACTCACTGGAGAATGAGGCTCCACAAATATCCCCATCCTCAATGATGGAGAAGCCCAGCATATCAGTGCAAAAGATAAGGCTGAAGCATTTGCTACAAGCTTCAGCCAGAAGTGCCGAGTGGATGATTCATCTTGATCTCCGGAGGCCCCCAGCATCACAGATGCCAGTCTTCAGATAATTCAGTTCACTTCACGTGATATCAAGAAATGGCTGAAGGCACTGGATACTGCAAAGGCTATGGGTCCTGACAATATTCCGGCAATAGTACTGAAGACTTGTGCTCCAGAACTTGCCACGCACCTAGCCAAGCTGTTCCAGTGCAGCTACAACACTGGCATCTACCCAGCTGCTATGTGCAAAATTGCCCAGGTATGTCCTCTACATAAAATGCAGGACAAATCCAAACTGGCCAATTACTGCCCCATCAATCTCCTCTCAATTATCAGTAAAGTTATGGAATGGGTCATCAACAGTGCAATCAAGCTGCACTTTCTTAGCAATAATCTGCTCACTGATGCCCAGTTTGGATTCCGCCAGGGCCACTCAGCTCCTGACCTCATAACAGCCTTGGTTCAAACATGGACAGAAGAGCTGAACTCCCAAGGTGAGATGAGAATGACTGCCCCTGACATCAAGGCTGCATTTGACTGAGTGTGGCATCCAGGAGCCCTAGCAAAACTGGAGTAATTGGGAAATCGGGGGGGGAAAACTCTCTGCTGGTTAGAGTCATACCTAGCACAAAGAATGATGGTTGTGGTTGTTGGAGGTCAGTCATCTCAGCTCCAGGACATCACTGCAGGAGTTCCTTAGGGTGATGTCCTCAGCCCAGCCATCTTCAGCTGCTTTATCAATGACCTTCCATCGTGAGGTCAGAAGTGGGGATGTTCGCTGATGATTGCAGAGTGTTCATCATTCATGACTCAGGTACTGAAGCAGCCCATGTCCAAATGCAGCAAGACCTGGACAATATCCAGGCTTGGGCTGACAAGTGGCATGTAGCATTGGTGCCACACAAGTGCCAGGCAATGACGATCCCTAACAAGAGAGAAACTAACCATTGCCCCTTGACATTCAATGGCATTACCATCACTGAATCCCCCACTATCAACATCCTGGGGGTTACCATTGACCAAAACTGAACTGGGCTAGCCATATAAATACTGTGGCTACAAGAGCAGGCCAGAGGCTATGAATCCTGCGACGAGTAATTCACCTCCTAACTCCCCAAAGCCTGTCCACCATCTACAAGGCACAAGTCAGGAGGAATACTCCCCACTTGCCTGAGTGAGTGCAGCTCCCACAACACTCAAGAAACCTGACACCATCCAGGACAAAGCAGCCCGATTGATTGGCCACCATATCCACAAACACTCAATCCCTCCATCACTGGCGCACAGTGGCAGCAGTGTGTACCATCTACAAGATGCACTGCAGGAACTCACCAAGGCTGCTTAGACAGCACCTTCGAAACCCATGACCACTACCATCTAGAAGGACAAGGACAGCAGATACACGGAAACGCCACCACCTGAAACTTCCCCTCCAAGTCATTCACTATCCTGACTTAGAAATATATGGCCGTTCCTTCCCTGTCACTGGGTCAAAATCCTGGAACTCCCTTCCTACATTGTGGGTGTACCTACACCACATGGACTGCAGCAGTCCAAGATGGTAGCTCACCACCACCTTCTCGAGGGTAACTAGGGATGGGCAATAAATACTGGCCCAGCCAGCAAAGCCCACATTCCATGAACGAATAAAGAAAAAAAATGTGGTCTCGCCCTGTTGAACTAAAGCAAAACATTCCTATTTTTATATTCTTTCCCTTGCAATAAACTTTGTCTCCACAAGAATTGTGTGGTGGTCACTCCTACCAATACTATCATGACATGCATCTGTGCTAGGTAGTATGTTGAGGATGAGATCAAATAGGTTTTTCTCTTGTTGGTGATGGACATTGAAATCCCCCACTCAGAGTACATTCTGTGCCCTTGCCATCCTCAGTGCTTCTTCCAACTGGTGTTCAACATGGAGGAGTACAGATTCATTAGCTGAGGAGGGGCGGTAGATGATAATCCGAAGGAGGTTTCCTTGCCCATGTTTGACCTGATGCCCTGAGGCTTCATGCTTCCTGGAGTCAATTTTGAGAACTTCCAGGGCAACTTCTCCTAAGTGTATACCACTGTGCCGCCCACCACTTCTGGTGGGTCTGACCTGCCGGTGGGACAGAACATACCCAGCAATGGTGATGGTGGTGTTTGGGACATTGTAAGACGTGATTTCATGAGTATGACTCTATATAGGCTGTTGCTTGACTAGTCTGTTGGACAGCTCACCCACAGTTCTTTGGCACAGGATCCCAGATGTTAGTAAGTAGGATTTTTCAGGGTCGACAGGCTGGGTGTTTCCGGTGCCTAGGTCAGTGCTGGGTGGTCCTTCCTGTTCCTTTTAGACTTCATAGCTGTTTGATACAACTGAGTGGCATGTTAGGGCATTTCAGAGGGCATTTAAGAGTCAAACACATTGATGTGGGTTTGGAGTCATATACAGGCCAGACCAGGTAAGGACGGCAGATTTCCTTCCCTAAAGGACAATATTGAACCAGATGGGATTCTGCGACAAGTGACATTTTTTTTTTTGTTTTATTCAGCTATGGGATGAGTGTGTCACTGGCTAGACTATGGTTTCATGGTCACCATTACTGAGACTAGCTTTTAATTCCAGATTTATTAATTGAATTCAAATTCCACTGTGGTGGGATTTGAACCCTTGCCCCAAGGGCATCAGCCTGGATTACTAGTCCAGTGACATTACCACTGCGCCACCGCCTCCCCACCCTGGGGGGGGGTTACCATTGACCAGAAACTGAACTGGACCAGCCGTACAAATACAGTGGCTAAATGAACAAGTCAGAGGCTAGGAATTCTGCAGTGACTAACTTAGCTCCTGACACCCCAGAGCCTGACCTCTATCTACAAAGCACAACTCAGGAGTATGATGGAGTACTCTCCACTTGCCTGAATGAGTGCAGCTCCAATAACACTCAAGAAGCTCGACACCATCCAGGACAAAGCAGCCCGCTTGATCGGCACCCTATCCACCATCGTAAATATTCACTTCCTCCACCACCAATGCACAATGGTGGCAGTGTGTACCATCTATAAGATGCAGGAACTCACCAAAGCTCCTTCGACAGCACCGTCCATACCTGAGACCTCTACAACCTAAAAGAATAAGGGTGGTAGATGCATAGGAACACCACCACCTGGATGTTCCCCTCCAAGTCACACACCATCCTGACTTGGAAATACATTGCCATTTCTTCGCTGTTGCTGGGTCAAAATCCTGGAACTCCCTTCCTAACAGTACTGTGGGTTTACTTACACCACATGGCCTGGAGCAGTTCAAGAAGGCAGCATGCCCCCACCTTCTCAAAAGCAATTAGGGAAAGGCAATAAATGCTGGCCTAGCCAGCGACACCCACATGCTGTGAACGAATAAATAAAAAAGAGAACATAGCCATTGAAGCATCACATGAATTTTTCAGTTCAATAATCAGATTACATCAGCGTATAGATGTGGGAAATGACTAAGAAGAGACAGAATTGTCTGGAAGGAGTGTCATTTAAGAGCTGGTGAACTTGTTTATTATCTGTGCTGCTTTTTGTTGGGTTTTATGATAAGAGAAAAATATATTGCACATATATTAATGACATTAGACACCATTGTTCTATTTAGTCTAGAAGGAAATGCAGAATTTTTAAAATAATATTGGTCACTTATGAGCCATGTCTTTCTCAGCCTGCAAGGAGCTGTCATTTATCATTAACAACTTGATTTTTGAACACAAGGACATTAAGGCTCAATTGCTGTAAAATTACATATTTTTAAAATAAATGCTTAACTTGCAGAAATGAACTGTACAGAAATACTTTCTAAAAATTCTTGCACAGGCGTTGACCCCACTGCTACATTCACGTGGCCCATTGTTTGGTTATTCCAGACAGCCACCTGAAACAGACATAAGGCACCTGAATTCATCTGAGGCTCAACACCTGTTGAAGGACCTTGTGTAAAATTTGTTATTGCTCAGTGGAACCAGCATTAGGCCACTCAGGATTCTTCATGTGCTGTAAGACCATAAAACCATAAGACGTGGGAGCAGAGGTAGGCCATTTGGCCCATTGAGTCTGCTCTGCCATTCAATGACATCATGGCTGATCTGATCCTCAAATCCACTTTCCTGCCTTGATTCCCTTACTGATTAAAAATCTGTCCATCTAAGCCTCGAATATACTTATTGACCCAGCCTCTACAGGTAAAGAAAGGTAAAGAATTCCACAGATGCACTATCCTCTGAGAGAAGAAATTCCTCCTCATCTTTGTCTTAAATGGGTGACCCTTTACTCTGAGATTATGCCCTCTGGTCCTAGACTCTCCCACAATGGGAAAGAACCTCTCAGCATCTACTCTGTCAAGCCCCCTAAGAATCTTATATGTTTCAATAAGGCTGCCTCTCATTCTTCAAAACTCCAATGAGTACAGGCCCAACCTACTCAACCTCTCCTCATAAGAAAATCCCTCCATGCCCGGGATCAACCTAGTAAAACTTCTCTGGATTGCCTCCAATACCGGTATATCTTTCCTTAAATAAGGGAACCAAAACTGTTCACAGTGTTCTAGGTGTGGTCTAACTAGTGCTTTGTAAAGTTTTAGCAAGGCTTCCCTATTTTTATATTCCCTTCCCTTTGAAATAAAGGCTAAGATTCTATTTGCCTTCCCTATCAACCTAGTAAACCTTCTCTGGATTGCCTGCAATACCGGTATATCTTTCCTTAAATAAGGGAACCAAAACTGTTCACAGTGTTCTAGGTGTGGTCTAATTAGTGCTTTGTAAAGTTTTAGCAAGGCTTCCCTATTTTTATATTCCATTCCCTTTGAAATAAAGGCTAAGATTCTATTTGCCTTCCCTATTACCTGCTGAACTTGCATGAATCACAAAAAGCTAGCATACACGAGGACCCCCAAATCCCTCTGTTCTGCAACTTTCTTCAGTCTTTCTCCATTTAAATGATATTCAGCTCCTCTATTCTTCCTGCCAAAGTGCATGACCTTACATTTTCCCACATTATATTCCATCTGCCAAGTTTTTGCCCACTTACTTAACCAGTCTATATCCTTCTGTAGACTCTTTGTGTCATTCTCACCACTCGCCTTCCCATTATTTTTGTGTCATCTGCAAATTTGGCGATAGTACCTTCACTTCCCTCATCCAAGTCATTAATATATATTGTAAATAATTATGGCCTCAGCACTGATCCTTGTGGAACGCCACTAGTTACAGGTTGCCATCCTGAAAATGCCCCTCTATTAGTTAGCCAATCCTCTATCCATGCTAATATACCACCCCCAATACCACAGGCTCTTATCTTATTAAGTAGCCCTATGTGCAGTACCTTATCGAATGCCTTTTGGAAATCCAAATATATTACATCAACTGGTTCACCTTTATATATCCTGCTTGTTACCTCCTCAAAGCTGTCAGGCATGATTTCCATTTCGTGAAACCTTGCTGACTCTGCATTTCTAAATGCTCTGCTATTACACCGTTTATAATAGACTCTAACATTTTCCCAATGATGGATGTTAAGCTAACTGGCCTATAGTTACCTTTTTTTTTGACTCCCTCCCTTTTTGAATAAGGGTTTTACTTTGGCAGTTTTCCAGTCCTCTGGGACTTTTCCAGAATCTAAGGTTTCTTGTAAGATTACTACAAGTGCATCCACTATCTCTGTAGCTACTTCTTTAATATCCTAGGATGCAACTTATCGGGGGACTTATCGGCCTTTAGCCCTATTACTTTCCCTAGTACTTTCTCTCCAGTGATAGTTATTGTATAGTTTTCCTCGCCCCCCCCCCCCCCCCACCCCTTTTTCCTCTTGATTATTTAGTATTTTTGGAATGCTATTAGTGTCTTCTACCGTGAAGACTGATGTAAAGTATTTATTCAACTCCTCTGCCATTTCCTGGTTCCCCATTATTATTGCTTCAGCCTCATTCTCTAAGAGGCCTATGTTCACTGTGGCCTCTCTCTTCCTTTTTATATATTTAAAGAAGCTCTTACTGTCTGTTTTTATATTACTTGCTAGTTTACCCTCAAAGTTTATTTTCTCCCTCTTTTTTGGTCATCTTTTGTTGGTTTTTAAAACTTTCCCAGTCCTCTGGCTTACCACTAATCTTTGCATTGTATGTTTTTTTTCTTCTTTCAATCTGATACTATCCTTAACTTTCTTGGTTAACCATGGTTGATTTATTCCCTTCCTAGAATCCTTCTTCTCACTGGGATATATCTTTGTTCTCAGTCATAAACTATTTTCTTAAAACGTCTGCCATTACCTAAATAGCTGCCCTGCTTTTGCTTTGTAGGCGTACGTATCCTCTCTCCAGAAACCCCCTCCCCTCTATTTAGTTTAAAGCCCTCTCTACAGCCCTAGTTACTCAATTCACCAGGACACTAGTCCCAGCGTGGTTCAAGTGAGGCCCATCCCACCGGAACAGCTCCCTTCTACCCAATACTGGCACCAGTGCCCATGAACTGAAACCCATTCCTCCTACACCAACCTTTGAGCCATGCATTTAACTCCTTGCCTTTATTTACCCTATGCCAGTTTGCCCGTGGCTCAGGTAGTAATCCCATGATTATTACCTTGGAGGTTCTGTTTTTTTAATTTAGCTCCTAACTGTTCAGATTATTTCAACAGAACTTCCTCTCTAGTCCTATCAATGTCGTTGACAGCAACATGGACGACGACGACAACTGAATCCCTCCCCTCCCACTCCAAGTTCCACTCCGGCCCTGAGGAGATTTCCTTAACCCTGGCACTGGGCAGGCAACACAGCCTTCTCACGTTCATGGCTGCAGAGAACAGTATCTATTCCCCTAATTATACTGTCCCCTACCACTACTACATTTCTATTTCTTCGCCCCACTTGAATGGTTTCCTTTACCACAGTGCCTTGGTCAATTCACTCATCCTCCCTGCGGTCCCTGCTCTCGTCCATACAGCTTGCAAGAACCTCATAACTGTTGGACAACTGCAGGGGCTAAGGTTCCTCAAACACTATCCCCTGGGTCCCCATACTTGCCTCACCTGCAGTCACACCCTCCTATCCCTGATCACAGACCAAATTTGAATTACCTAATCTGAGGGCTGTGACCGCCTCCTGGAGCAAAGTGTCCAGGTAACTTTACCCCTCCCTGATGTGGCGCAATGTCTGCAGCTCGGACTCCAGCTCCTCAACTCAGATCCAACGTTCCTCGAGCTGCAAACACTTACAGATGTGTTTGCTCTGGATCACCTTGGTGCCCAGCAGTACCCACATGCTGCAGCAGCAACACATCATCCATCCTGCCATCGCTATCAAATTTTATTTATTAATTGATTACTCTAGAATACCTGCTCTTTACACTTTATTGTAATTATTTTTTTTGCATCAGTATCGATCTTATATTTAAGTTATTTTTAAGAAAAAGAGAAGAAAAAAAAGACTAGAGACCTAAACACAAACTGAAGACCTTACTTCTACTTTAAAGGCTAGGAATATTCACCAATCCTACTCACCGATCAGCTGCTTTCCCTGCACTCGAGTCACGTTGTGGTTTGTGATGTAACTCCACTGCTGAATTCTCCACATTCTCCACACACACTTTAAAATGAAGTCTCCCTGCACACCACGTTCTTTTTTAAATGAATTCTTCCCACTCTCTGTGCTCTTTTTAAAATGAAGTCTCCTCTTTCCCTGGGCCCTTTTATAAAATGCTATTTTTAGTCCTTTATATGGAGCAAAGGGATACTGCCCTTCTCCCACCCCTGCAACCTCCATCTTCACAGCCCTGGTGATCAGCCTGCCCTTTCTCCCCACCCTATTTCCTGCTCCACCAACACCTCTTGGAACTTCAACAACACCTCTTCGAACTTACTTTAGGCCATTGCAACAATGCAGACAACCAAAAATTGATTTTTCTGAAGGGGCAAGTATCTGTGGCACCACGACTGGCACCAACATCTCACCCCAAATATATAGGTGAGGTCCGAGGATCAATTCCTGGTGATCCTCAATCCTCTTGGTTGTTGTGTATACTGCCCCCAGGACAAAAAAGGACATCGATGAAAACCTACCCAGTGTATTAATGCAATTAAAAACAAGGTCTGAAACATAGGCCTGGATTTTACACTTGCCACTGGTGGGTTTGAGGGTGGGGGGGGGTGGCATGTAAAATCCAGCGGGTGCTGTGCCCACCTCCAGCCAACCTGTCCCTGGCCCCCCCACGATCATATGTACAGCAGGGGAGCCACTGTGCGGCCAATCGCTTTAGGGCCAATTCTCACTACTGCAGGATGACATTGGAGGGATGCCCATGCCATCTATACCCTCCATCCAGTCTGTTAATCCCAGCCCCACATCACCTCACTCCCCACCCTTTCTGGGGCATATCCCTCCCCCAGGGCACATGGAAGTGGCATGGGGATATGAGGGGGCATGGAAGGAGCATGGGGGATGTGAGGGAGCATGGGAGATATGAATTTTATGGGTGATATGAGTGGGCATTGGAAACAGCTTTTAAACTTACCTGTCAAAAAGTTCCCGAGTCCTCAGTAGGCTTCCCCCGAGATACACAAACTGACTTACCTGTTGAGGTTCCCAAAGGCTTCAGGAACCCACCTGCCTACACAAAAAGAGCAAAGACAGAGAAATTTGAATTTCCAGCAGGAATTTAAATTGAAAACCCCATGACTTCAAGTGAGCATCGAGTCATAATTGTCACGATTCCTGACCCAACAAATATGGCGGATGGTGGGAATCATCTGGAAAATTCAAAGCTGTGGCCCTACATGCCTCCACTTTGGCCCTCTCAACTTGGGTTTGCTCCGCATCAGGAGATGAAAATTCAGCCACTTAGTTTGAAACTGTGCCCTCCTAGTTATAAGACCATAAGACATAGGAGCAGAAATTAGGCCATTTGGCCCATCGAATTCAATCATGGCTAATAGGTTACTCAACCCCATTCTCCCGCCTTCGCCCCGTAACCTTTGATCCCCTTACCAATCAAGAACCTATCTATCTCGGTCTTAAATACACTCAATGACCTGGCCTCCACAGCCTTCTGTGGCAATGAATTCCATAGATTCACCACTCTCTGGCTAAAGAAGTTTCACCTCATCTCTGTTCTAAAAGGTCTTCCCTTTACTCTGAGGCTGTGCCCTCGGGTCCTAGTCTCTCCTAATAATAGAAACATCTTCCCCACGTCCACTCTATCCAGGCCTTTCAGTATTCTGTAAGTTTCAATCAAATCCCCCCTCATCCTTCTAAATCCCATCAAGTATAGACCCAGAGTCCTCAAACGTTCCTCATATGTTAAGCCTTTCATTCCTGGGATCGTTCTAGATACCTGCACAAGGGGAAATATCCTTTTATCATCTACCCTATCAAGCTCCCTCAGAAACCTATATGTTTCAATATGATTACCTCTCACTCTTCTAATATAGGCCAAACCTGCTCAGCTGTTCCTCTTAAGACAATCCCTTCATCACTGGAATCAGCTTAGTGATCCTTTTCTGAACTGCTTCCAGTGCAATAAGTCCCTCCTTAAGTAAGGAGACCAAAACTGTGTATAGTCCTCTAGGTGCAGTCTCATCAATGCCCCATATATTTGGAGCAAGACTTCACTACTCTTATGCTCCATCCCCCTGCTGTACCTGCATGTGTACAAGGACTTATTCCTCTGCACCACAGCATCTATAGTCTCCATGTAAGTTACCTTTGCTTTTCTTGACTTCCTACCAAAGTGGACAACCTCATATTTTCCCACATTGCACTCCATCTGTCAAATCTTTATCCACTTATGTAACTTCTCTATTTCCCTTTGCAGACTCCTTGGATCTTCCTCACAACTTGCTTTCCTACCTACCTTTGTATTGTCAACAAAATTATCTACAATACAATTGGTCCCTTCATCCAAGTCATTGGTATAGATCGTAGATAGTGAGGCCCCCACACTGATCCCTATGGCAGTCCCCTAGTTAAAATTTGCCAACCTGAAAATGACCCATTTATCCCAACTCTGTTTCCTGTTAGTTAGCCAATCCTCTATCCGAGCTAATGTGAAATATGTTAGATTGAGAATCACAACTGACACATTTTCACTGCAAATCCAACAGCTTTATAGCCAAAAGATTAAACTTCAGAAAAAACCAGAGCAATTTTAAGAACATACAGTTAATGCCGAAAAAAAGAGAAATGCTGCTGAAGTTTTCCGGTTTGCACTCATCAGGACAGATGCAAGAATGTCAGATTTCAAAGGGAAACAATTTATACTGCATGAGAAAAGAATGTTGATTGTTTGGCAAATTGACTTTGGTTAAGGCATTGCCATGGAAAATGCACCAGGAAACCAGAGGACTGTTTGAATATATGTAGCTTCTAGCAAATATAAATGAATCACATTGCAAGCCCGACTGATTCTCCTCTGCATGCAGAAAGAACATGTCCAGGCATTGCGTCTTTTTTGAATTAAACAAAAGCATGGGAGACATGATGAGTGATGATAGTGCAAGACAAAAAGCTTAGACTGCATGCCTTGTTATTCAGCAGTACTCAAATTCTGTACCACCAAGCGGCTGTTAACAGTTACCTGCTAGTTAGTTAGATTACATTGACCGCATGTCAATTAGATCCTATCTGACTAGGACTGATCCATTTCCAGAGGGATTTCTCCTGTTGATAGTCTTGTTCCCAATGACGCCGTATTGATGATGGTTTTCAGCCTGATTTTATATATTAGCTGCACGGCAACTGCCTTCATGCTTGATCCTTCTGAGGTCTCTGATTGGTCTTCAGGATGCATGGTCAGTATTTGATTGGTCCATGTCTCACCAGACTTAGTCCATATGGTTTGTTTTCTCACATGATCCTCCAACACGTAGTTGTTTAGCCACAGGATATTTGGTCTTTGATCTGTTGTTGCTTCAAGGCCTCATTTATTTTCATAAGTGATGTACGACTGCCCACGACTCATGCGGCATCTGCGTGTATCAAAGGTAAACAGGACAACAGTAAGCTCCTTCAGCAATAAATTTTTAACAATGAATCTCAGGCATTCCTTTAAGCAAACTTTTACAGGAATTCTTAAGCATGTTCTTATATTAACGTATCATCCCAAAACCATGAGCTCTTATTATGTTTAGTAACCTTTAATGTGGCATCTTATCAAATGCCTTTTGGAAATCCAAATACACCACATCTACTGGTTCTCCTTTATCCATCCTGCTTGTTACATCCTCAATACTAATAAATTCTAATAAACTCTAATAAATTTGCCAAACATTATTTTTCTTTTACAAAACCATGTTGACTCTGCTTGATTGTATTATGATTTTCTAAATGTCCTGCTACTACCGTCTTAATATTTGATTCTAGCATTTTCCTAATGACAGCAGTTAGGCTAACTGGCCAATGGTTTCCTGCTTTCTGTCTCCCTCCTATCTTGAATAGAGATGTTATATTTTTGGCCTTCCAAGCCAAGTAAGGTGTTAGGGAAAATGTGATATGTTCCTTACAGTGAATTGTCACATGAAGCTAAGTTGTAATGATTGAATCAAATGATTCTGATTGTAAGATAAAGCAGCTTATTGATTCATATCAGGCCTCACTCATCTTCTCAAGTGTTTGCTTGGTCTTCAGAGAAGATTGAAGGAGTACATGTGTAGAAGACTCAAAGGGCAGAATTGTCCGTGCCCGCTGGCTTTGGGCTTGTTCGGTGGCGTGAGCGGATAATATGGTGAGAAGGCCAGAAATCGATCATCCGCTTAGCCCATCGATAGTGGGTCGCGTCTCCTGCCATTGGATTTCGGGAACCTCATTGTGATACATCTGCATATCATTATAAGGCTAGCCCTGCGGACTCATCCCCCCCCCCCCCACGCTGGATCATCCACCCACGTCGGTGTGATTGCACACTGACGTGTATCACAACAGCACATAAGCAACATGTACCTGGAGATCTGCACTTCGCTCAGGTCTTTGAGGTTTGTTGCCTATCTGGCTTCGGTCAGCACTTGCAGTCATCAGCGCCAGCCTTCGAAGACAGCACCAAATCACTTTAGGGGGGCTCACTGGCAGGTCTCTACCTACTAGATCAGCCATAAGGTGGGGTGGCTTTGTACAGCTGCAGGGCTAGGGCTTACTTGGGGAAGGGGGAGAAATGGCCTCAGGCAAGGGAAGAGGCTGCAGGGCGAAGGCTGTACTTGGGAAGGGGGGTATCCCAAGGTGTGTTGGGGGCACATGTTGATCTGTGCAAGTGGCCTCAAGATTGTGAGGGCTGAGGAGGCAGTCTCCAGGGCACAAAAGGCCAGATGGAGATGTGAGGGTGTGTTTGTGAGAATGAGTGGTGATGTCCCTTGAGCTGGCAGTGAGTGAGATGCCAGTGAATGTGTCATGGACTTGAGTGTGAGAGTTTAGAGTGATGAGACTGTTGCCTTACCCTGGCTGCATGGATGAGATTATTCATCCTCTATCTGCACTGGATGGCCAACCTCCTCTGCACCGTACTGGCACTGATCACTACTGCCATTGCCTACCAAGCCGGAGTGGTAATGTTGCTGCCCCTCCTGCAGCCAGAGCGGGGTAGAGGACATCATGGCAGGCCTCCCCGGTGTCCAAAAGGTGCTCAAGGGACGCATCACTAAACCTGGGGGCTGCAGTCTTTTTGCCTTTCAGGGCCATTCTGTCTTCTGTGCAACAGTCGTGGGCTGGAAGCACTGAGAGGTGTGCACACGGCTGCACTTTAAATATGGCGTCCAGTGTGCTGAAGCAGTGAGGTAATGATGTGATGGGTGAATGAGCGCCCGCCTGCCATCAAAATGGCGTGTTTCCCCGGGAATGTATAGTTAATGTGGCGGGTTTGGGATGATATGGCGTGAAAAGTCTCCCTTTGTAGCTGGCAGTAAAACATTGTTTTACCCACCGGCTACTGCACTTAGTGAAAATCTGGGACAATTCCGCCCAAACATTCCATTTAGATCAGGAGAGAATACAACTACTGTTGTACCTTGGGATGTGATCGCATACAAGTGGGTATAGAGCTGTGTAAGTCAAAGCACATAAAAGTGATACTCTCAGACTGCTCAGATAATATACCTATGGCAAATCCAAATTTATAACAATCCTATCAGTAATCAATATAAGTAGAAAAAGCACCAGCCTAGATTTTAGGCTCTTGTTGTTGTGCACGTGATTGAGATATTCTTATGTTTCTCTTTCAGACGATCAAGCCTGGTGATAACAACTAAGTTGTACTGGGGAGGAAAGTGAGTGCTCATTAAAGTTGCTCGTCTCTCTGCTTCTTTGCTTTAGATCTATTTTTATACAAAATCAGAAGTGAAATGTAATTAATTTTGCTGTACTGAATTGATTTTATTTGACTCAATAGCAATTGTTAACTATTAACTAATGGGCTTCCTTAATAGCTCAGCAAACTTAGTGAGTGACTAAGTCATGCTGAAAAAGAAGTTTCCTCATTCAGCCTACGATTTGTGCCTCCCTCTCTGCAATCGGCTGATCTCAAAACTATGTAATCGCAGATTCTTTAAAAAGTTTCTTTAACGGCCTTTTCCAAATGAAGCCAACAATTTCAAACATTCAAATGACATCTTAGCACTGCAACTACCCCTCGCCCTTACTAATGTACATACTCAGACACCTATTCTTCTGTTTCTATGATATGCTCCGTGGCAAATATAAGGTTGAGAGGGGAGTGGTTGGGCTGGTTTTTCTGCAGCCTTTTGGAATTAAAGTGACTCTTGGCAGCCAAACTGCTGTCCCTGATTTCCAGTCATCTTTCTTTTGGGTAAAGGAATTTGGCTCCAAATCTGAATCTCCCTCACGTGCTAGTATTGGAGAGGGTCATAAAGAAGGCAATGCATTGTCCTTCTCATGAAAGACAACGATATCTGTTACCATTCATTCTGACCTTGGGCACAGGCTCAAATGTACCACTGGGTCAGTGTGAGAACAGATTGAATAGTCCAATTAAATCCTAGAAGCCCTGTAAGTTTTTCATGGTAAGGCTGATCCTCAAGTCATCGATTAAAGTAGTGCTAGCTACTGCTTCAGAAACTACCAATGTCCTTGGTACTTCCTCGTGTCACCTTGTCATCACAGATAACCCCTGACCTGATACCTTTCTGAGGTGTTATGCACGGAGTAGTAAATTCCTGCATTGTGTTGCAGAAGGGTGTAATGGATCCTTCCACTTCCCCATCAACACAGCCATTTTCATGGCAAGCATCTCCACTGACTGTATGTCAGGTTTCTTTTTAAGGTTGCCTCAGTCAATAATGGTCATTTCTCACCCATCTGGAAGAATGACTTACTCATCTTCTTCCATTCCCTGTTCCTTGTGCTTATTAGTGCGAATATCTGATTTTATAATTCACATGTTTTAGGAAATAACTTTTAGTTTAGGAATTGAATTTAAATGTAGATAAATGGAAGTACTTGGTTGAGAAACTAGTATACAGACCTGGGGTAATTACAGTTCAGAGAGAAACCCATGTTTATTTCATAAGGTCAGAGTTAAAAGTGAGAAAACTTAAACAATGGATGACCCATCTCTGAGCTCTTGGCAGGTACAGGAGGTGTATGGCTATTTCATCAAAGAATTTAAATTATTCATGTAATTCCCAGATCAAAGAAGCAAAAAACACCTTTGTAAACAAAGGGTTTTCTTGGTGGAACCAGCCAACCTGGAAAGAGGGCCGTTAATTCCATTAGAGATGTAAATTATTTGTGTGGATCACAGAATCATTGGGTTGTTTTGAAAGATATGCTATCTTAAGATAATTAATTTACATTGCTGTTGGGAACATCCCGAGTATGTTATGTTGCTATGGAGATAAGCTATACAGGAAGGTACTCGTTTGTGTTTTGGGCTTATCGGTGTGCTTTCTCACATTTAATGGGAGCTGGAAGCAGCTTTGTAGCAAGCAGAGAAAGAAATCTGCCAGGAGCTGTAGACCACTAAGCAAGAAGGCAGTGAAACCCATGTTTGAGTTGCACTGTCCACAATCATAAGGTGCTTAAAGAGAGTTAGAGGGTTGCCTAACTGAATGCTAGTGGAAGGATCCCAAGGAATCGCATACCTCGGAGAACGGCAGGAACACTGAGAAGAATCAAAGTGAATTCCTTAAGAGCTGTGGCACACCTTGGTTTGGTCCCAGGAGAAGTGAAAGAACCCCTCAGATCCTGGGAAGTGTAGGGGAGTCTTGGATGGAATTAAAAGAGAACAGGAAGTGGTATTTTAAAGTTTTCAGGTTTAAATTATAAGGATTTACCAAATATAGTGTTAAATTAGTTGTACTTGCTTTATTTAATTCTTGTATAGTAAATGTTTTTATTTAAAATGTGAAACTTTGTGGCATAATTCCTGAAAATTAATAACAGGAACTTTGAATTTCCTTTTAAAAGTTAATGGTCTCCCTCAAGATCACAACAGTGCTCAGTACTTAACCTTGTCAAAAGCCTTCTAATTCCCTAACTACTGCCACTTCAGTGGTGGTGCTGGAATACATAAGAACCCATGAAGGTCTTTGTAAGTATAGGGCAGGGATTGAGAAGCTTGATGTATAACTTCTGCCTGGTTATCTTTTTGCTCTACACAAAGGCCTAGAAGTTTCAAAACCAAATAGGAACTGTGCCAGTGCTCAGTTAGAAACTTTGAAATTTCACATAGTGTTCCTTTACCTCTGCCTTTACCTACCCCTCCTTGGCAGTTCAATTTCTACTTCCTCATCTCTCTTATTCTCTTGCATCTGTCCATGAGTTGAATTGAGCAGTCCCACCTGATGCTAATCCACCCAGTTGAAGGAAAGCTAGTTCAATGTCTCTGAACTCAGAATGATGGAGGGACTAGAGGTGCAGAGTACTTATGAAGCCAGGGCAGTTGAAGAGGGAGAAGTTCTCTTGCTGCCAGGAGTGGGAACTTACAGGGAGATGGTGTCTGTATGAGGGGAAATGAGAGAAGAAAAGAGAATGATTGTCATGGTATCTTGGTGATCTGTTGAATATGGATTAACCCAAATGAACATTATTGTCCTATTTTTCAGATTAAATATCTCTTAATTGTGAAATCTTACAATATCGCTAATTGTAAATGCTTTTACTATTTTTTATTAAAATTCAAATCTTTCTAGAGATGCAACCTCCCAGACACATCCCAAAAATGCAGCATTAGCAGGAGTGCGGTGGGGATAATATTTGGAAGAGTGTGTAAAGTTTTAAATCTCCTGCACAAACATTCCTGTAGGTAACATGGAAAAGCTTCAAACTGAAAGAAAAACAGAAAATGCTAGAAATATGTCAACATTGAAGAGAGAAGAAGCACGTTAATGTTGACAATGACAACTCTTTCAAACAAAATCCTCTTCACATTCTCCATTCTGTTCTCACTTGGAATGAGTTCCACAGGCAGCAGTCATCGCGCCGTTCATCATCTAAAAGAGTCCAGATATAGAGTCCCAAAATGTGATCCCATTCTGAAGGACATCACAAGTGAACCTGTCCTTTTTCACCTCACTTAGCCACAAAGTGTACTACAATCTGGGGATGGTGATTAGAACAGGAAGCCAAACTGATTGCCGCTTCCCTGAGACTGATTGTAGTATCCTAACCACTTTCTCCACTGACATCAGAGAAGTCTACACAAATCACGGACCAGAACTGGCATTTTCATGATCTGTACGACTCAATAGGCCCTGAAATTTCTTGGGGCTATCTTTGATCTCCCTCCATAATTCTGGCCTTCTACCATTTATTAGAGCATCCTAGTACTCGTAAGAGTCAGAACCTCTGACAGGACAAAGGAAGGCAAAGGGGTGAAACCAGGGTAGACTCTCCCTATACTTGCTGCCTCAGGCTTATGCAGGACCCAGTGGAACACCATACACTGAATGAGATAAGGCACTTAAGCCTCTTACACAAATGGAAAAGGGTTCCACCAATGGGGAACAGGCCAAGCAGCTAGATTTCCAAAGAAGTAAGTAACTTACTTAAGTTTTGATTTCAGAAGGTTGAGAGGAGCATGGCCAAGGTCCGGGATGGTGGGGGGAATCTGGGCAAACCACCCACAACTTCCTTGCAGGTGGTGGCCAAAGTTTCCGGTCTCAGGGAAGGCAGGACCCACAATGTGCCAGGGGCCAATGCTTTCACCGACTTGCTGTATGCTATTACATTGCCCTTCAGATAGCACCACAGATTCCAGCAGGGCAAGTGTTGGGGGGGGTGGTCCCAATGTACATGATCCAATGTAACCATTGGGACCATGTAGTGAGGTATTGCAACCTTGTAAACCTTACCTCAACCATCGGGGGAGCCAGATGCGCTTACTTATAAAGCAAAACAAGAATTACAAAAATAGATTAGAATAGTTTTTCCATCTTTAAAATAGCTCTGACAACTTTGAAACATAGGGAAAAATTATCCCCCCGTTGGGAGGAGGGGGAGGAGTGTGGGGTGTGCTGCTATTTTATGTGGGTGGGCCAATTAAGGCCCGCCCAGCGTGACGTTCGCCCGGAAGCACTGAGCGCTCCCTGTGCAGGCGGTGGGGGGGATTGGGATTCCCTGAGCTCTTCCGTGCATGCGCATGCGAAAGAGCTTAGAGATCTCCCTGAGGCGTGGAGGTGCCTCGGAGATTTGTTTCAGTGCTAAAGTTTTAAATAAAGGTTTTTAACACTTTTAAAACCTGTCCCCTCATGTGACATTATCACATGAGTTGGGACATGTCAAAGAGTAAATGTATAAATTTTTATTAGATTTTAAAACACTTCATGAAACCTCATCCAAAAACACGAAGGCCGCCTGGGCTCTTCGCCTGCCCGCCAACCTTAAGGTTGGACAGGCAGCTCATTAAATTTAATTAATTAAGTTTTAAATGGCCTTACTCGGCTGTGCGCCTGCCGAACTGAAAATCTAAATGATGCGCGGTGAGGCCGGGACGCCCGCTCGACGTCACGTCGGCGAGTGGGCCCCAACCCCGCTTGCCGACGGGAAAATTCTTCCCATAGGCCGGGCTTTTCTGGTTCCGTCCATGGCAGGAATCGTCGCGGGCAGGATGGAAAATTTTACGGACCAGCAAAAAGGTCCATTGACTTAGGGTGGGAATTTCTGATCCCATGGCAGGAGTGATCGGAAAATCCCAGCCATAGGAGAGAATATTTCCTGTAATTACATGCAGAAAAATATACCCAACGTAATCTGACATGTCCAAAGAATGTACAGAAAATTCAGCTGAGGTCTTAATGGCTTCATTTAAATTTGGCTGTATTTTTGCTAATGTCTTCATTATTCACGATGTTGCTTCAAACTTCTCTGTTCAGACCGAATGTTATTCTGCATTCCACTCTTTACAGGATGATAAGATGAGCTGGGATGTCTGGCCACCATTAATAAAAACCTGTGATCATAAACAGAACTGCTGAAAATAAATAGCAGCCAATCTGTGATCAGTTGGCATAGGTCCAATCTGAGTGGCAGAAGTGGTCAGTGCCATTTCCCTTCTTTGCGGTGCTCCATCTGGAGCCTTTTGGAAACCAACTAAACGTCCCTGTTTGAGGGAGGTAATTTCTGGCCTTGAGTTTGGGAGTCTGGTGCTGCATCACTTCATTCACCAAGTTCAGAAGCTCATGAACAAGTATCTATATGCACACATTTATATTGATTTGCATTGTAGTTGAATGGAATTTGAATTTCAAAAAAGCAATGCTTCTTCCCTTCTGATAATGGGCCCATATTTTTATGTACTGTTCAGAAACAACCAACAACAATAACAAGAACTTTCACATTCTGATCAGCCATATAGCAAATGTAATTTCTTGTCAATTAATAACAACTCTCCTTTGAGGATAAGTGCCTGGAGAATGAGATAAACTTGATCAAAATCTTCAACCACTGAAAGTGTCAGATGATTTCTTATTCATTATCTGTGTCCTATGGGGAAGTATAATCTCCTAATGTGTATTTGATGTCATCCACAGGGCTGAGACTGAAAGAGGCCTTTCTCGAAAACATATTATTGAAGGTATGCACCACAGTATGTGATAAAATGGCTTTCATTAACTCTGAATATTTACCTTTAACAATTTGCCTCTGATCTTGTGAAGCTGCTTATTCCCCATTAATTTACCATCATGAATTCTGTTTAGCTGTCAGGTTGAAATTATAGTTTATTGAAAAGTGAGTATAACTAATGTAACAGGAACTTTAAGAGATAATGACCAGTTGTGGGTATATGATGGTCTTGTATCTGTATCATGGTTCCTCCCACTCTGGACTGCTAGATGAAATATGGTCGTGACAGCTCTTTAATGTAGTGTGGGTTGGTGTATTCAGAATTTGTGCAAAATATTTGTGAAGAAGAAGTATGAATATAGAAACATAGATGTTTAACTTCTTCATTGCCCTGGGCCACCCAGCTGGCTTCAGCAAGAATAAATCAGTCTATGGTGTCTCTAATTTAGCCAGCAGGAATCATGTTTATAATGGGACGAATAAACAATGCCATTTTCATTCCCCCATCTCTCTCTAAAATGGAGCATGCTAGCACAGTGAGGCGTTCAACTGTTTTCAGAGATCTCGCTACAAACTGAGAATAACCCTGCCAGTAGCATTCAGGGCTAGATTACAGACAATACAAACACTCATTGCTGAAACGTAGCCGTGAAATGATCGCATACTATGTTATGAGTAATTTGAGATCTTAATAAATGCATGAAAAGATCTTCTTTCCTGTGCCATTCATGGAAAAGCACTCCATATGAAAGAGCCGATAGGAAAACTAGGGGTAAAATAAAAAACTGTATTCATCCTGCAGATGTAGTTTTATCCTTTGTCCCTTTAACCTTGACACATGCTTTATTGTATTTTTACCTAACTTATTTCCACTACTATTTTCTCAAATCATAGGCTGGATTTTCAAATGCCAGCGGGGTGGAGAATGGGCGTGGACGCGATTTCAAATTCACGTTCCTGCAGGACTTCATTGGATCCCAATGTCTCCAGAATGCAACACAATTTTCAAAGGAAGAATGAGAGACAGGGAATCAGGAATCCCCACACCTCCAAATAACGGGCTTGTTGATTGAGCTCGTTGAATAACTCATTAACAGGCCTCAGAGGAGCAGTTTGAAATTCTCAATTAAGAGGCAAGGGGAAGACGCAGTGTCTCACATGTCAGGGTGCAGCTGTCATGAACACAGTAAGGAGCCATGAGGGTTAACGGATATGCGGATCAACATATTTAAGAATGTTCAACCAGTGGCAGAAAGTTCCCATCGCTGGTGCTTACAGGCTAGTATTTCTGAACATTGAATGGCGGTTGAGAGGGACATGGAGCTACTGGCATCACTTGGGCAGCAGAGATTGGCAGAGGAAGCCCTCGTGAATGAATGACCAACAGCTGAGAGAGTTGAAATGACAATAGACTACTCTGATGTTGGACAGGGTAGCGAGGAGGAGTTTCAGTAGATGCATCCCCCTGGTCCTTAGGAGATCAGAGGAGCACAGCAAGGGGCTGTAAACGGAAGAAGGTGCTACCCAGTACATTGGGTGTACCGCCCAAGAGTCAGCTACTTTAAATAACAGCGCTTAAATGCTGCAGGAGACTGCACCTGTCAAGGCAGATGGTCTTGGACATTTGTGTTCTGGTCCACAATGACCTGATGCCTTATGGCTCCCATGGCAGTCCCTGTACTTGCACCCGTTAAGCTGATTGTCGCCCTGAATTTTTATGCATCTGGGTCGTTCCAGTGATCAGTTGTAGACCTGGGTGGCATCTCGCAGTCAGCAGCTCATCATACATTCGAGGTGCCAATGGTCTGTTCAGTGCTGGTTTGAGTTAGGAGGTTGTAGTGCCTCTGCATCCACATCTAGGTACTGGATGGGTGTTAGAATAATCTTTATATCCAGCTGCCACCCACAGAGTATGACTCTGTTGCTCTGAAGAGGCACACCACCTAGGACTCTCACAGGAAGAAGGAATCATGACAGCTGCCCCAGAACCGAGTTCAGAGCTCAAGGACAATTAGGGGTGGGCAATAAATGCTGGCCTAGCCAGTGACGCTCACATCCCGTGAATGAATAAAAAAAAACTAAATGCCATCAGGCAGCTCATAGGTGTCCTAATCTGCAGGGCAGGGGACTCCATCCATTGTGAGACAGATGGGCCTTCACAGGCACAGATAGCATTGGTGTTTGCTGCTCTTGATGCATTTCGTAAAGTACAAGGGGTCATCAATTGCACCCACGTAGCCATCAAGGCACCAGCAGATCAGTCTGCCAGGTTCCTGAATAGAAAAGGCTTCCAATCGATGAATATTCAACTGGCCTGTGACCACAGGAAGTGCATCTTGCAGGTCGGAACTCTGCTCTGGGGCAGCCGTCATGATTCCTTCACCCTGTGAGAGTTCCAGGTGCTACATTTCTTCAGGGCAACATCCAGACTCTTTGGGTGGCAGCTGAGTGTAAAGGTTATCCTGGCACCCCCATTCAGTACCCGGACATGGATGCAGAGTCACTACAACCAGAGCCATCTCCTAACACAAACCTGCGTTGAACAGACCATTGACATCTTGAAGATGGACTTCCATTTCCTTGACTGGTCTGGTGGTGCCCTTCAGTACAAGCCAGCCAGAGGGCCTCATATTGTAGTGATTTGCTGTGCACTGCACCACATAACTATACAAAAACTATACAGCTCCTGGATGAAAAGGAGGACCTGGAATGCCACTCTTCCTCGGATGAAGAGGAAGAGGAGGACGTAACCCAATGCCCTGCACTGGTTGAAGACCACTGAGCTGTCCAAGGCCTCATGGCAATCGGCAGGGTGGCATGGCCGCAAGGGGCATACTTATGCAGCAACACTTCACTTGAGTAGCTCTCAGCCCTATGACAGATGACTCTGTATCTCAAATTCCATCAGAAAAAGACAGTCCTGCAAGCACACACATCTGATTAATCCCAATTCCAACCACAAACATTAAGAATGTTGTCTCCATCACCACCAATTGCCCCACCTCACAGAAGATGGAATTGCACAAAGCTCAAGAAACTTCCCCCCCCCCGGAACCAGCCCCCGCTCCGACCCTGCCACTTAACCCTCAACTCACTTATGACATCAGACTTAAATAACACCACAGTCTGATTGATGCCAAAATCAGTTATATTTACAACAGGAAAAATGACTGACCAAACAGATATGGAAGACTTCATGCAGGTATCCCATTAAGTGTAACCAACAGAATGATGCCTTGTGCTGACACCCACTTCTACAGGGTGTTTCCCCTGTGGCTGAGGATGACATGGAGGCAGTCTGATCCATTGTACCTGCATCTGGCTGAGAAGCCTGTGGCTTCTGTCTCATCTTGGAAGTACCAGTGGGGGATCCTCCACAGGCTGCCTTGCCTGCGCCACTGGAGGGGGAGCCTCCGTCATGGCCTTGCGGCATGTATGGCCCTGAGTTGGAGAAGGCAAAGGATGATGCCAGTCCTGCCAGAGGGGTGGCCCCCTCATCAGCCTCTTCAACTGCCTCAGTCCTTTCATGGTGCTGAAGATAGCTGGATGAGGCCACTGGCTGTGATGCAGCTGGCATCCGCTCCCTGCATCTCTGCGCCACTACTGACACTAAGTACC
This sequence comes from Cetorhinus maximus, assembly GCF_964194155.1. Lineage (NCBI taxonomy): Eukaryota > Metazoa > Chordata > Chondrichthyes > Lamniformes > Cetorhinidae > Cetorhinus > Cetorhinus maximus. Next base: position 48,028,682 of record NC_135897.1, on the reverse strand, counting down.
CCATGCTGCAGAGAGTCTCACTCTTCCTGTGCAGTGGGCTGCTGCTGACCAACTCAGAGTGGCGCTGCATATGGCTGTCCAAGAGGACCCCACACTCAATGGAGGAGATCATCCACTCATCCCTGAGTCATAATGGAGCATATGTGCTGCATGGACTCCTCCATTGTCTGCCCATGGCCCCACAATGCCTCAGGGATCTCCAACATTTGGGAACTCACTGCCTCTGATGCTCCAGAAAGACCCTCCTTTCGGTGACACACTAGGCCCAGCATCTTTGCCAAGAGAAGCATGGCTGTGTCTTGTCCACTGTCCTCCAAGAGGAATGGCTAACTGCTGACTCTGCCTCACTCTCTTCCTCCTGCTTACTTGTGCCGTCGCTCACCCAGTGCTATCCATTCTAAGCTAGATTGAGGTCCAACCGAGGTGAGCATGTCTGCTTTGGTGGATGGTGTGGAGGTATGATGTGACAATATGGACACTGTGGAGCCTCCCTGCCACTGCTGAGGAGACCAGCCATGAATGTGGATGAACACTCTGTTCTCCCTGTGCTGCAGGCTGTGTGGGAAACATAAGAAGGTGGTGACAAGAACCCAGGGATACTCAGCATAATAGATGACAGTGGTTGAAGAGCTGCAGTGCTCATTTCCTCCAGGCTTTTCAGCTGAAGTTAGAGCTATCAAATGATTCTGCTCTTCATGGCCTCCCATCTCGCCATCACTGATGGCCTATCATGATGGCACCCTCACAATGTTCAGTACATCTCCTTGTCAGGCTGACTAGGTCCACCACACTACCGCCCATTTTGAGACATCTCGTACCTGTTGTAAGCTCTGTTTTCCTGCAAGTTGAGGAGAGAATGATGTATGAGTAATCTGGCCTCCCTCTTTTTCTAGCATGACATTGACAACAGCAATTGTGCTCCTCAGTGATGTCTCTTGCCCCATATGTGAGGGTGGTCAACGTCTCAATGATGCAAATGACCACTTTATCTGACAATGTAGGGAAGAACTATGGGTATTCAGTCTGCTTAGCTCGTGTGCATGTTGTTGTGCACAGAGTTTGAGGCCTGTCGCCTGGATGTCGCTTGCTACTCACCTTTCCAGATTTTATCAGCTCAATGAATCTTTTGCGACACTGGACCCACATCCTCCTGATCATTCCTCTACTGCTGACCTCTATATCCAGGCCCTTTTAGTGTCTCTGGATGGATTTCTTCTACCTCATGCTGGGAACAATATATCTCACCTCTCAGCAAGTACTTCAGTTAACGCCTCAAGAGAGGCATCAGAGAACCTTGAAGCCACCCATGGACACTTGCCTGTGCCAATGCTGGTCCTCTGTGAACCCTCTTGCGTCATCTCCTCAGCATGCATCAAGCCCGGTCATGGCTGCCACTCACCTTTTCCAAGGGCCTTTGGTTCCTATGTCCCACCTCCAGGCCACTCCTGGCACCACTTATTGGCCACTGACCTCACCTTGTATTTAAAAATCGTGTCACGCCACTGATGCTGTCATAATGCAGGGTTGGGACCCAGAAATGTTCCAGGTGTCTGGCTCCTGACCCTGGATTGAAAATCCAACCCCCTCAAGTTCAACTGTGTCACCCAATATCATTTCTTGTCTTTATTAAATAGAACCTATTCATTCATCTTAAAGAGTTAGACACCTATTGATACAGGAATTCAAAAAGTACTTTTAAGGCATTATTTCAGCGGGTGTTGCTGATGGCAGTGGTATTGCTGTGTTATTTAATTTGACTTCATTGAATAATGTGCGACATGTTGAGTATTGACAGTGGCAAATTCCTATCAGTAACCAAACGGTTAATCACAGTGGCTGGCTTCATTTGCTGGTTGAATGCTTATTCCTACTGCCAGAACTGAGCATATTTACATTGTATACTACTTTTAGGTTTAAAGGCCTCTCTGCAGAGAATGCAGCTTGAATACGTCGATGTTGTGTTTGCAAATCGACCAGACACCAATACTCCAATGGAAGGTCAGTGACACTTTATTTTGATAATCAAGTTCGGTTGACTGGATCTGCTACACCAGCTGATACCTCTGCATTGTGTTTACACACGGTCACAGTCCACAGTCAAGGCCTTTTTAACATCAAGAGTTCATCTGCTTTGTGTTATAGTGCACCATCATTAACAGGAGCACTGCGGCTTGCACCAATAGCACTTATAAAAGTTCCTTTACTCACAGTAAAACCAGCAGCTCTTGGTACTGCTGTTGGCTTAGGTTAAAGTTCTGAATCAGAATGATAAAGATGAAACTTCCAAATAGGAACACCTTGGTGAAAATCAAGCTGTTCCCTTTATCTAGTCTAATTATATTTTTTTTATTAAAAGATACACCACTAAACCTCTGGGTATTGATTGTATTACTTTATAAAATGTGCCCAAATTAATCAATTGTTGCTTTTAACTCATTTGTTACTTGTCAGGCTGTTATAATAAAACAATAAATGTGTCCTTTCTGGGATGATACAGCAATGATGTTACATTTCTACAGTACTCCACAACTAGATAATGTCACTAAGGTGTTCAACTGTTTTCAGAGATCTGGCTATGAACTGTGAGAAAGCCCTGCCAGTACCAGTCAGAGCTAGACATGTGGCTTCAGCATAAAGACAGAGAAACAATTAGGACTCCAACAACTAGGCGGCTGTTTCAATCTACACAGAATAAAGAGCCAAGAATTGTATTCCAGTTAGTTTTTGCACAATCTGTCAGGTACAAGAGGTGAGGTTGGAATGGATGGTCATGGATGAATTTTTAGTCAGAAAATTATTCCCCTGTTTCAGAATTATCAAAGTATTCTATTTCGGCCCAATCCTGTAGAATTTCTCTGCAGCACCATCTTCCTTCCAGATTCTAAAAGCCTCCTGTTATGCCCTTTACTGACCATGTCTTCAACTCTCCTCCTTAATCCCTGTTTTCCCTCTACCCTGTTTCTTTTCTGTTTGGTGTTCATCTTTTGTGCAAAATATTCTGAGACAGTGGGTAATTTTCAATTCTGACACGAGTGGAAAACTGGTGGTAGAACATATACCGCCTGGAATACAATCTGCCTGATTTTCCTTTCAATAAGCTTCATTGGGAAGGAAAAGTGGCCAGGCTGCATAATGGATAGCCAAGCTACAACTATCAATTCCCCATCTGCGGCCAAGCAGAAAGTTACCTACTTGAGGTGTACGATAGAAATGTAAGTGACATCATTGCTGTGTCGTCCCAGAAAAGACAGGTTAATATTGAACCTGGTGACCTTTTGTCACACTGTTAAAGAAAGGCTATTGAATCACTGAGCTAAACAGTGGTTCGCTGATGACTGAAGGTTACATGTGAGAAAGTAGCACCAAAAGGGGAAAAAAAGCAATGGAATATGAAAACTTGGCAGGAAGACAGACTTTCATCAGTTGACAAAGTCTGAAAAAGCATTCCATACTTGGAGGAAGCAAAACTTTTGAGGTTATGCTACTAGTATTCTTTAGAGACATTTTTGGCTTGACACAGAACACAGGCCAAAAAAGAAAGTTCCTGTGATTGGTAGCTCAAAGAAAGACGAGGAACTGTAGACCTATCATTTCAAAATCATCGGAACAACTAATGCGTTTTCCTGGCAGGAAAAATGGCAAGAGTGAGAGCGCAAGAGGAAGGGAGACATACATACAATATTTTGAAATTGAGAAGATCCACCAGATTGTGCAACTGGCTCATGGTCAAGGGATAGAATCAGAAATTGTTCCTGCATGGAAACAGATCATCAAGTTTGTTCTGACTGCAACTGACTGATGAGATCTCCAAAACTCAATTTAGAAAAACCCAGAAGTTGAACTCCTTCTGGTGTAGTAGAGGAAGAGGGCCTGTTGTTGCATAACCGGGTTTTCTGTGTTTCTACTTCAGAGATCAATTGACAGGAAATTCTGAGGGGTGCATCTTCTGCCTGTGTCATGAAGACAATCTGGGAGCGTACCTGGAGGTGTTCCCGGGAAGCCCATTAGTTACACAGGCTGAGTGATACTGATGCTTACAGGAGTGGACAGTGACCCCACCAGATAACCCAGAAGGAATGATTGCTGTTTGATTTGTAAGGTACCAACATGGACCTTGCCCAAAGATTCTGGCAGCACTTTCATTCTTTGAACTGATGGTCCTGTGGTTCCCTCTTTTTGAGTGTATGGTGTCACTCTGAAATTCTGTTGACTTTACTGGACAGGCAACCCTGCTGTGTTACTCCATCACAGACACCCACCCCTGTTATAGTAATGACCCACGATTTGGGAGGTGAGCAAGGGAAGTTGTAAGAGGCAAGTGAAGGTTCCATCTCATTGAGCTTACAGTGGTGCAATAGCACTGCCAAAATTTCTTACACAAAATATTTCAAAATTAAAATGTGGGGCAACGGAAGAGCTGCTAAGATCCTCAAAGAAGGAGTGGGTAAAAGAAAAGGGGATGCTAAAGATAATCTGGCAGTTTTGCATTTGAAAAAATTGCTTTATATTTATTGTAATCACTAAAAATTTCTGAATATAATATATATATATGGTACACATACAAGATATGTATAAGGGTATATAAATATATATACACGAAAGAACCATGCGAAAGCTACCTGTGCATTACTAAATGCAAAAGTGCAGCACTTATTCCTGTTCCATAGTTATCTGGTTGAACATTTCCTGTATGGAGCTTAAAGTGTTACATGGCAGCATTAAAAATTAAGAAATTAAATGTGGTGTATTATCACTGTGACGCACGTTGATATCATCCAGGGAATTTATAGCGCCTTCTGTTTTTAATCATATTGCAGCAGACCAGTTTGCTGACAGATTATCATCCAACATTTCTTGGCAAGATTATTAAAAGCCCATTACAGTATCCACAATGTACATTGATGATTTCAATGATTGTTTATATCCCTTAGGTCAGGCTCAGTGAGACTGTTCAGTAAGAAACCTGTTCTCTGTTTCCTAATGGAAGTGTCATTGAACAGCCAGAAATTGTCAGATATGATAACGCAATACAACTGATGCTAATCCCCAGTGTGGCTGTGTGACAGATGTTTCTCAAGAGCTTCAGGGTCTAGGAGATATTTGTGAACTTGCAAACTTAAAACATAATTATTTATCACATGTGTAGGGAACTACCATTGTGAAATCACATGTGGCAATTTAACATCACAAAGTAGTTACATTCTATTGGCTTTTAATGTTTACCTGATCATTACTTTTCATCCCCTCTTCAAATCCTTTGAATCTTGGTGATGTTTTACACTAATGGCATTAATGCTTAACTTTGGTTTGTTAGTTTTGCACTTTATTGAAGTGCTATGATTGTTAATATGTAGACAATCATTGGGCTGAACAATATGCTCCGAAAATGAGGACATCACCTGCCCGCACCGATGTATTATCAGGTGTGATGACATCAGGTTGCATTCCCAATGTCATCACACCAGTTCTGGATAATACAGCTGATGGGGGGTTAAAAATCTGGAGTCCATCTACATTATTCAAATGTCATTAAATGGGGTATTTAAGCTCATTAATTAGGCAATTGACTGGAATAAAATGTCATGTAAGCAATAAAACACCTGCAGAGTGTGTTTCCTGCCAGGTGGGTTTCCCTTGCTTTTATTAGGCAGCTTGTTAGGGCAGGTTTAAAGGATTCAGCTGTGCTCTGAGTTTCATCTTAGCAGCTCAGAGTTCTGTGACTGCTGGAAGTGCTTCATGCAAAAGCAGAGCTTGCATTTTTATGTGACCTTATTTAGAGGCGTCATTCCTCCTGCAGTGAGGTCCATTAAGACCTTGACCATCAACTTAGCCTTCAAACTAGACCAAGCATGGGGATAGTGGTCTCTATGGGAAACACAGACTCCAGTGAGGAGGGGAGGAGGAGAGTGAGAGGCAGAAGGGCACAACGGGAGGTCCAGGCTGCACTGAAGGTGGCAGAGCTGCGCCAGACCCAGAGGTTGATGAAGCCGCCATGAATCCCCGATGGAGAAGTAGAAGGACTTATGCAACCCCTCGAGTATATAAGCAGAGAGTGAGCTATCTGCAGATGTCTGAAACACAATGCAAGAGGAGACTCAGGCTGTCGAGCCACAATTATAACCCTTTTTGACATGCTGGCGGGGGAGATCTCGTCCAACTGCTTTGGGGGTCACCCAATGCCGTTAGCTGTTAGCACTCAACTTCTTCGCGACAGGGTCCTTTCAGGCAGCATGTGGAGACCTTAGTGGCATAAAATAGCCTGCTCCACACCACTGTATCAAGGTCTTCACTGATGCTATGTTCAGAAGGGCAGGGAATTACATTTCTTTCACAATGCACTGCCAGAGTCAACTCAAAAGAACCAGAGGGTTTGCGGTGATTGCAGGTTTCCCCAGGGTACTGGGAGCCATTGACTGCATGCATCTCGCCATAAAGGCTACTGCTCAACAGCACTGCACCTTTATTAACAGGAAAGGCCTGTTCGTTCATCTGAGGATGAGGGTGTGGATGAAGTGAGGGAAGATGGCGACGTTCAAGTGGAAGGCCTTGGATGTGATCGCATAGATGGCTGTGATGCCAGAGATGCCTTGATAAGGCAGAGTTTATAACGTCCCGACCTCAGATGCATGCACGACATGTGTCCAAATTTTTTTCCATGTGGAATGTGAGACTCATGTCACCGTCCTGTAGGGGTCATCAACAGTGCCATCAAGCGGCACTTGCTTAGTAATAACCTGCTCACTGAGGCCCTGTTTGGATTCCGCCAGGGCCACTCAGCTCCTGACCTCATTACAGCCTTGGTTCAAACATGGACAAAACAGCTAAAATCTCGAGGTGAGGTGAGAGTGACTGCCCTTGACATCAAGGTGGCATTTAACCGAATGTGGCATCAAGGAGCCCTAGCAAAACTGGAGTCAGTGGGAATCGGGGGAAAACTCTCCACTGGTTAGCATCGTACTTAGCACAAAGGAAGATGGTTGTGGTTGTTGGAGGTTAATCACCTCAGTCCCAGGACATCACTGCAGGAGTTCCTCAGGGTAGTGTCCTTGGCCCAACCATCTTCAGCTGCTTCATCAATGACATTCCTTCCATCATAAGGTCAGAATTGGGGATGTTCGCTGATGATTGCACAATGTTCAGCACCATTCGTGACTCCTCAGATGCTGAAGCAGTCCATGTCCAAATGCTGCAAGACCTGGACAATATCCAGGCTTGGGCTGACAAGTGGCAAGTAACATTCGCGCCACATAACAGCCAGGCAATGACCATCTCTAACAAGAGAGAATCTAACCATCACCCCTTGATGTTCAATGGTATTACCATCACTGAATCCCCCAGTATCAACATCCTAGGGGTTACTATTGACCAGAAACTGAACTGAACTAGCCATCTAAATGCTGTGGCTACAAGAGCAAGTCAGAAGCAAGGAATCTTGCGATGGGTAACTCACCTTTTGACTCCCCAAAGCCTGTCCACCATCTACAAGGCACAAGTCAGGAGTGTGATGGAATACTCCCCACTTGCCTGGATGAGTGCAGCTCCCACAACTCACAAGAAGCTTGACACCATCCAGGACAAGGCTGCCTGCTTGATTGGCACGCCATCTAGAAACATTTACTCCCTCCGCCACTGACGCACAGTAGCAGCAGTTCGCACTGCAGGAATTCACCAAGACTCCTTTGACAGCAAACTGATGCCCACTACTATCTAGAAGGACAAGGGCCTCAGATAGATGGGACTAGCACCAGCTGGAAGTTCCCCTCCAAGTCACTCACCATCCTAACTTGGAAATGTATCATCGTTCCTTCATTGTCACTGGGTCAAAATCCTGGAACTCCCTCCCTAACAGCACTGTGGGTGTACCTACACCACATGGACTGCAGCAGTTCAAGAAGGCAGCTCACCACCACCTTCTCAAGGGCAACCAGGGATGGGCAATAAATGCTGCCCCAGCCAGCGAAGCCCACATTCCCTGAATAAATTAAAAAAAAACCCTGTCCAGTTATTGACACTCGATGCATCTTGCCCTGCCACAAACTATGAAAGCTAATGTCTATCTCCCTAAAGAAGTTCAACAGCAGTAACATATTAAAATAACCTCTGCATGAGGGACAATGAAGTCAGGGTTTATTTCCATAATAATTATGAGACTTAACAGTAACAAGCAGAAGGAATTCACCCATCTGACCCACTTGGTGACTACTGTGGAATCTTTTTAATGTGTTTACGAGTGGTCTGGCGCAATGCTCCCCCCCTCACTTGCAGCTGAACTGGAGGGAGGCTGCTGATCTGCTATCTCCCTTGTCCTCAATGACTTCAATAGGCGTCCTCTGTACAGCTGAGGCCTTGAGCAGCCCGCCATGTTAGAAGACACCTGCTGAGTGGCAGGAGGAGCTTCTGGCGCTGTGGCACTGGACAGGGACTATGCCAATGGTGGATGGATAGAAGAGATACTGCCCCCTTCAGAAGTGCACTGAGATGGTGCTTCTCCTCTGTCAATAGGTCAATGAAGTGCTCCCTGCCTTCCTGTGAGGTCCCAGAAGCTGGCTCAGTACCCACGCTCCCAGTCCCCCTGTTGCTCTGGCTATGGGATCCTGATCACAGAGCCAGGGCAATGGGAGTACAATACACTCGGCTTGCCCCTCCAGGACAATTGCTAGTCTATCTATAGAGGAAGCTTGGTGCTCCGAAAAGTGGGTGATTGCAGAGCACATGGCCTGGATGGACACCTCCACAGTCTGGGCCAGAGCACACAACCCCCCGGTATATCCAGCATATCTCCATGGACCTTGTGCTGGGCATCCAGCATCTGTCACCTCACGGACAACTCCAGAGGCTCATCATCTGACTTGGAATCAGTCTCTGGAACACCCAGGACACACCTCTGACTGCCCGAGGCCTGCTGCACCACACTCTCCGGCAGCTGCACATGCGAACGTGAAGTGGCCTCATCAGGTTGTGCCTGCCCTTATCCTGACATGCTAATTCCTGCCAAGGTGCCAATATCTGCGCTGATGCTTGGGCTAGAGAGAGGATGTGATGGTGCTTCCTCCGAGGGTTCTTCCTCATCCTCAGAGGGGAATGACAGCCTTTCAACGACATTCAGGTCAGTGGAACAGCCCTCACTTGCACCAGAGAGAGAAGAAAGGGCATTAGTAGTCTTCAAAGGCCTTTCCACTGCTGTGCAAGTCACAATGTTCAGCAACTTTACAGTCATATGCACCATGAGATATGACGCGATGCAAACACTATACACACTTGCGGCAACATCCAAAGCTTTTGACTGTGAAGCTTCCCTGGGTTTTAGCCTCAGGCCAAGATGTCTTTCATTCAATCCAGCCAGACTTCAATCCACCTCCCACTTTCCCTATCCCTCTTTCTCTTGGTTTCAGCGGTTTGCAATCTCACCAGACCCACGCCTTCCTCCAACCTTGCCTTTGCCAATCGACCTGGAGGCCTCAGATGTGGAGAACATGAGAACCTCCTCCTCAGTATTATCAGGTCAGGAACACCCCCTCCAGTTTGGCGCCTCTCCCGGGCATTATGGGCACGCTTCTCATGAAAGTTGGTATGACTAACCACTTATCACTAACACTGATAGGTTATTTCATGTCATCCCACCTACACATGATCAGCACAATGCTTGGCAGCCAAGATGCTGTCCACATCCCTAATCGGCACAGGTTCCCAACCCCGCACCCTCCACCTGGACCAAAGTGATAAGTGCACACAGACATCGCTAACACCCAATCCCTTTGCTCCATTATGCTGCCTTGGACTTCAAACTCACATGCCTCCTGCATTTGCAATGCTACCCTGTAGCTTCCTGGCACAAGAATACACAAACTGAGGACTCGCTCACCTTTCTGACCTCAGGAGGTCCTTGAGTCTCTTCTGGCTTTGCGCCCATGTACGCTGCACCAGCTCAACACTGCTGACCTCTGCAGCAACCTCCTCCCAGGCTGTACTACTTACAGACAGAGGTCCCCTCTTCCTGTCTGCTGGACACAGTTTGGAGGAGGGCACGCAGAGTCTTGGTCAAACCTAGGGGCTGCTTTGACCCTTCTCCCCTGCCTCTTCCCTTGCTCACTTGCCTCGGACATCTCTGGATGAAAACATGCAATAAATAGACAACTCCTCTGTGCTAAGATCAGGAAAACTTGTCAATGTTCAAGCTGAATGCCACCTGTGATCAGTGGCAAACCAAGGATATTTCAGAAAAAGCTTAAACAGATGCACAATTACATTCAAGGACTGTAAACATCTCCTAGTCAAAAATGCAGAAGTACTATGCTGTTGGAACACATTTGCTGGATCACCTGACTCTGCCCTGTGCCAAGTAGCCCTTGAAATGACTGGCTGTGACCTCGTTCTGGGTCACAGCTAATGACCTCCGACACTGGACATCCTGTCCTCCCGGACTAATTGGGCGAAATCATCACTTCCTTTGGCCCTCAATACCCCCCTCTCTTCAAATTGGCCTATTTGCCATTTTATTCGGCATGTTAGGACGGCAACCCCTCAAATCAAGAGGCCTTCCACTTCTGGATGTGGCTCCTACCCACCGCGTCGGAGCATATTATTCAACCCATTATGTGTAAATAATGTCAATTTGTAAAAAAAAAAACCAGGTGCTTAAAGATCCCAAGCAAAGTTTTAAGAATAATTTTCTAGCTGCAGGCTTCTGCCTGGTATCTTCACCTGCCTATAGCACATATTGAAAATTTGGTTCCCACTACGCAAGATTTTCCAATCATTATTCAGTAGATCATGTGCAGCATATATCCAGATTTCTGATATACGCTTCTGGTGAGTGAGAATCACAAGTTAGAAAATTAGCCTCAGTAGGGACACCATCGCTTTGGGTAAAGAATATTATTTTTCAGCCATCTTAATGAAACGTTTGTAAAATCAAGGAAGTGTGAAGTATTCTAAGATCTTGATTGTGAGAAATGCAATTTCAGAATGAACAGATTATGACACCACTGCAGTGTAATCTTATCATACTTCTAAAAACAGTTCATTTACTCTATAAATTTTCAAATCTTCAAGAATATAGCTGTTCAATGCCCATTTGTAGAAGGAATTGCTTAACTACAGCAGCACAGACACAATTTCTGCAAGCACAGTGAAACTAACATGGAACAGTATACACTCACTTCCAGTAAACCAGATGGGTTTCAAAACAACCAGTAGTTTCATGGTCACCATTACTGATACTAGCTTTTAATCCAGATTTTAATGAATTAATTGAATTTAATTCCCCAGCTGCAGTGGTGGGATTTGAATTCATGTCTCCAGATTATTAGCCCAGGCCTCTAGATTAGTAGTGCAATAACATAACCACCATGCTACTGTACTCCTTTGACTGCTGGCATTAAGTATGGAGCTTTGGAAAAGTTAGTCTAACTAATTGGCAGTGAGCTAACTACAGCCTGTTTTTTGGCACATTTGAGAAGCAGCAGCAGAAGATCTTTTCTGAGTATTGCTGAAAAAAGAGACATGCTGTTGGATCTTTTCACCTTGCATTCATCAGGACAGATACAAAAATGCCAAATTTCAAAGGGAGCAACAATTTATACTCCCATGAGAAAAGGGGTGCTGATTGGTTGGTCAGTCGACTCTGATTGGTCGAGGTGTTGCCATAAGGAATGCACCAGGGAACTAGTGCCCCCTATGCTTTTTTTAATTCAAAAAAGATGCAACGCCAGGACGTGTTCCTCTTGCCTGGAGAGGACAGTTGCCTGCATATGAATATATGTAGCTTCCAGCTAATGTAAGTGAGCAACATTGTGAGCCCGACTGATGCATTACTGTACGTACATTAATGGTGGAATTGCACACCAACAAATGGCTAAGATTTAATTTGGTACCTTAGTAAATCCTGTAATGTGTCCTTGATCATGTATTGTTTTGTGTTTTAATATATGTATTGACATATGGAAATGTCCAGCAGTTAACTTTGTTTAAAAGCTCCTAACTATGGGACAGAAGGAGGGAATTTAGTTTTAAATTAACAGAAGTTAAATAAGTTACATTAACTTAAGTAAGTTACATTAACTTTTATTTATCAATCATTCTCCCACATAATTGCCAGCAGCATGGACAGTTCAAAATTTAAATCGAAATGCTTAGTAGCAAAACTCAGGAGTACTACTGAGGCAAGTCACAAGGGTCCTGAACAAAGAAAGCAGGAGTCTGCAGAGAGTGTAATTACTGTGAACCACAACACAAGCAAAAATAAATCAGCAGAACGTCAGTTTGAGAAACAAGAGGATAGGGTCTATTTTTACCCAAGTCCCTGGCAGAAATGGAGCAATTGTGCGATTAAAATTGGCTCCAATATGTACCACCCCATTCTCACTTGATTTCTTGCTGCCACTGCTTTAACTGTGCAATATCTAAAGTGACTGACCACCCCTGTTAAAAATTACTATTGGTGATAATAGAAACCATGGCATTCCCCTTTACACCCCTTCAAATAATGGTCAGAGTAAATGTGTAAATGTATTTTTTGTCCCCTGCTCTGAGTATATGCATGAGTTTCACAGTCTGCTCAATTCTCTCTGTTCCATACTTAATATGACCCATAGGGATCCAATCCCACTAAGCTTCTATCCCCAGTTATCTTCAGGAAGTGTTTTTTTAAATCACACAAGCAGGTGAGGGTGGAGGAGTAGATAATCAGTAATTAGCACCAGAATGCCCGGTAACCTGCTGCGTTGAAGACACCATCAACAAAATAAATGAAGTATAAACCTGGCTACTCGTACAAATAGCAGAGACAAACAAACTAGAAAACTGCAAAGTGCACAGGGAAGTGTTTATTTATTTATGTAACTGCAGTGGGTCTGTAGCATACTTAGCCACTAAATTAAACTTTAATTTTCATCCATGAACAAACCCTGGGAGACTAGTTCTAAAAGTGCAAGCTGGGTTCTTTTCAAGTTCCCAAAACAAATCAATTTTCACTCCAAAATATAACAAATTGATTGTTCTGCACTCATTCAGAGAGCATAAATAAAAATGTCTACAAGTCACTCCTTCTCATCCTATTGGTCTAACCTCAGTACAAGTACTTCTGACCAAAGGGGAAATGTACATCACTTTAAAATCTCAGGCTTTGACTCAGAAATTAATTTTTATAATCAGTTAAAAGCAAAATACTGCGGATGCTGGAAATCTGAAACAAAAACAAAAATATCTGGAAAAACTCAGCAGGTCTGACAGCATCTGCAGAGAGGAATACAGTTAACGTTTCGAGTCCGTATGACTCTTCATCAGGACTAAGGCAATAGAGAAATGAGGTGAAATATAAGCTGGTAGAGGGGGGTGGGACAGGTAGAGCCGGGTAGGGGGCCAGTGATAGGTGGAGGCAAAGAAGAGATTGCCAAAGATGTCATAGACAAAAGGACAAAGGGGTGTTGACGGTGGTTTTGACAAGCCACTAGCTTGTCCTGCTTGCTACCCTTCATGTCCCCATTAGCACATTCCTTAGATAATATCACCATCGTCAACACCCTTTTGTTTATGACATCTTTGGCAATCCCTTCTTTGCCTCCACCTATCACTGGCCCCCTACCCAGCTCTACCAGTCCCACCCCCCTCTACCAGCTTATATTTCACCTCATTTCTCTATTTCCTTTAGTTCTGATGAAGAGTCATACAGACTCGAAACGTCAACTGTATTCCTCTCTGCAGATGCTGTCAGACCTGCTGAGTTTTTCCAGGTGTTTTTGTTTCTATAATCAATTGTTTCATTTGAAAACAGTAGTTGTTCTTTTAGTGTAGAAAAAAAATGGTACCTTCTTCTTTCAAAAGAACAAAGAGAGGGAAAGCCCCTGGCTTGGCACCATGGTGGGCTGGATATTTTAACAGGCTGGTCAAGCTCTGTTAGGAGCTTTAACAACACAGCGAGAGAGATGGACTGAATGGTTTCTGCTTATTCCTGCTTGTCATTCTTATATTGGCCCAGATTTTGCAATAGTAATGACAGTGAAACTGTCAGCATTCAGCACCGTCACTCCACTGAAACTGATAACTTCTGGAGTCCGCACATGAGCAGTAGACACCGAAATCCAGAAGTTGCTGTCAGCAATTCGACCCTTCTTCATAGAGTGCGCTGTTGAAGTAACCACAGATTGCAATGACAAGAACTTGCCCTTTTATGCTATTAGTACAATGTTGCTGTGTAAACCACCTTGTTGGATGAGGCATTGAATGAAGTTTTTAACAGTGTACTAAGTACTCTGTTGGTGTACCTACATCAGTTGGAGTGCCGCTGCTCATTACCATCTTCTCAAGAGCAATTAGGTATCAGCAACATATGATGGCCTTGCCATTGATGCTCATATCCCATGAAAGAATACAAACAAGTTCAACCTTTGTTTGACAACATGGATCTGTGACAGCCTATATTGCAAAGTTTAGATTGTGAGGACAGGTTTCTTCAGACATCCCTTTCTTGAGTTGTACCTCAGTTTTTCTTTCTTTCACGGGATGTGGGCATCGCTGGCTAGGCCAGAATTTATTGCCCATTCCTAATTGCCCTGGAGAAGCTGGTGGTGAGCCGCCTTGTTGAACCGCTGCTGTCCCTGTGGTCTAGGTACACCCACAGTGCTGTTACGGAGGGAGTGCCAGGATTTTGACCCAGTGACATTGAAGAAATAGTGATATAGTTCCAAGTCAGGATGGTGAGCGGCTTGGGGGGGAGCTTCATGGTGGTGGTGTTCCCATGCATTGACTGCCCTTGTCCTTCTAGGTGTAGGAGTCATGGATTTGGAAGATGCTGTTGAAGGAGGCTTGATGAGTTGCTGCAGTGCATCTTGTAAATGGTACACACTGCTGCCACTGTGCATTGGTGGTGGAGGGAGTGAATGTTTCAGGTGGTGGATGGGGTGTCAGTCAAACGGGCTGTTTTGTCATGGATGGTGTTGAGCTTCTTTGAGTGTTGGAGCTGCACTCATCCAGGTTTGAATGCTTGGGTGCTGTGCAAGTGGGTGCCAGATGCCCAAGGTACAAGTTCAATAGTTTTCTTCCCTCTATCTGAAATCTTCTTCCTCCTCCAAATCTATAACAGCCATTAGTAGGCTCATAAGATCACAAGAAATGGGAATTGGAGAAGGCTATTCAGCCCCTCAAACCTGCCTCACCATTCAACAAGGTCATGGCTGATCATATTGTGGCCTAATTTGTCCTCATCTCTGTCTTAAATGGGGGGGAACCCTTTATTTTTAAACTGGGCCCCTTAGTTCTAGATTCCCCCACAAGGGGAAACTTCCTCCCAGCATCCACCCTCTCACGCCCACCTCGGAATCTTATATGTTTCAATAAGAGCACCCCTCCTTCTAAACTCCAATGAGTATAGGCCCAACCTTTCCTCAAGACAAACTCTTCATCCCAGGAATCAACCTAGTGAACCTTCTCTGAACTGCTTTCAATGCAGGTATATCCCTCCTTCAGCAAGGAGACCAAAACTGTACACAGTACTCTAAATGTAATCTCACCAATACCTTGTACAGTTGTAGCAAGGCCTTCCTACATTTATATTCCATCCCCTTTGCAATAAGGGCCAACATTTCATTTGCCTTTCTAATTACTTGCTGTGCCTGCATGCTGACTTTTTGTGATTCACGTACAAAGACATCCAGATCCCTCAGTACCGCAGCAATCTACAGTTTCCCTCCATTTAAATGGAATTCATTGTAATCAATGCTGAGGAAGCAACTGCTGTTTGCAGCAATACTATGTGAAAAAGCCAAAAGGCAGCAGCAGCCAATATTGCAGCTGAAAAAACGCTCAAACTGCAGTATGAAAAAAAACTTACAAATGCCATCCCAAACTGTCAATATCACCATTAAGGATACAAACTCTCAAGGATAGAACATGGAAATGCAGAAGCATTCATCTTGTACAGGTGAGCTGTGTTAAAGGAGCAATGATGCCTGGGAGAATGACTGCATTTAGGTGATAAAATGGCTTGTGTATGCTTTTAGTTCTGTCCCCAGAAAACTAAAGTATTTTAATCATGGTATTGACCCCTAAATAAAATAGGCCCTTGGACCAGCTTGGCTGATTCAGCATTGTGCTTTGCAGAATGTGTGGATGTAATGAGCGTAACATTAAGGAATTGGCCTTTTGTAGAAGGTAAAGACGAAATTTTAAAAAGTTTATTCCTGTAAGTCAATTAGTTTTATTTTAACTGACAGCGTGTGTCTGTGTCAATTATTTAATTAGCACTATTTGCAAATTGACTGCCACTCTTGTCTAGTTTACCACAGTGACTACACTTTTTAAAATTTATGCATGAGATGTGGGCGTCACCGGCAAGGCCAACATTTATTGCCCATTCCTTTTGCCCTTGAGTAGGTGGTGGTAAGCTGCTTTCTTGAAGCACTGTGATGAAGGGACTCCCACAGTGCTGTTACATAGGGAGTTCAAAAAACACTTTTTGACTTTAAAGCATTTTGGAATGTTCTGAGGTTGCGGAAGTGCTATATAAATGCAAATTCTTTCTTTATGTACGACAACATTGAACAAGACCAGTTAGTTCAGGAGTATAATACCAAAATCAATTTATTGATTAAAGGATAATTTCAGAGATGAAAAACTGTAGTTATGGAGGAGAGATGTGAGATACTGGAACAGGGAAAATTAAGGAGATTTGAGGGAGTTTTTAAATTATGAAGGTTTTTAATAGAGTGAATAGTGTAAAGCTATTTTCTCTGGTTGTGGAGCCACTAACAAATGGGCCATCAATTTAAAATTGTTGCTGAGAGATTAAGGGTTTAGGATAAATTTATTTTTGTAAAGAGTTGTTCAAACATGGAATGTTTTGTCACAGAGAATAGTTAGGACAAAAGCCATTTACATTTTTTAATGAGAAGAGTAGATGAATACTTGCAACAGAGCTTACAGTGTTACGGGGAGAAAACACAGCAATGGGATTCATTTTGGATGTTTCTACGCGCATGATGGGCCAAAAGGCTTCCTAATGTAAACCTCAGTGCCACAAGAATCCACTTCCACACAATTCAGCAATGTAGCCATTGAAATTTCTTGGATTTATCCAATAGTCAGTTAGGCAGTTTCACTGCAGCTGACATTATATAGGTGAGTAAAGTGGCAGCAAAATGCATGTGTATAATGTACCCCACTATGGGTTTTCAGAAAGACACCCACGTATCTGCTCTCTGCTATATTCCTATAGTGTAAATGCTCCTTTAGTGTCAGCACCTGGATTATCCTGAAAGCAGCTGGTAATAGTTCTCAGCCTATGGTGCATAATCTTCCTCCCTCCATAGTGGGTTAGGCATCTTTCCTGGAAGAGGTGCACCTCCTAGTGGCTGTGATGATAGAGCAGGTCTGACAAATCAAATTGTGAGTAATAGAGCCAGAAGAGCCTGGAAAAATAGTCAAAATCAAAAATGATTTTTGTTGCTGGCAATAAAGTAGTGAAAACATATTCAACATATTGTGGTTGGTGATAAATCTTAAAACAACTCAAGATCACAAATTGAAGGGTGAACGGGGTTTATAATTTTTGAGAAATAAATATCTATCTTGCTTTTTCTAATGTGGTGCTTTTCAAAGCCCATTCTAGTGGGGAAACCTGCTGCATGCAAGTAAAGAAAAGATGCAATCAAAAATGTCACACTTAATGTGAACATTTAATATATGTATTATAGACAAAAGTTTTCAGGAAGTGTGTCATGGATTGTAACCTAAATTGAAGATTGTGTCTAAACCTGTTTCACTTAATGAAATTATCAGAGTTACCTTCTTGTGCCATTGTATTAAAATTACTACCAGCCTTTTATTCTTCATTTATTCAGTATTTATTGAAGATTAGACTGTGGTAAATATTGTGTAATGGTTGCTCATAGGAGGAACAGTGATACTAACACTGCAGGAAGAAAATGTGTGCCTCACTGCCTGGGTGATATTCTGGCAGAGCAGACTGTCCACCCATGACCAACTCTGTCCAATTTTTATGTCATTTACTTCAATGAAATGAAAATTGTGCAAGTTCTACAATGAGTAGGTAATCTTTTCTGCCACATCACAATGCAAGCAGTGAAGATTCTCTCTCAAATGTGGAGCAAAATTAAATTATGGTCTTCTATATATTTTAAGATAAAACAGGCTGTTGCTTAGGGATCCTTGGGAGAAAATATCCTCAGTATTTCCTCCATGTTGTCTGATGCCATTCCTTCCGAGACAGCCCTACACTACACTGGCAGGAGAACACTCTGATAGAAATAGATTTTGTTTATATTAATTTAGCAGCAACAGTCAGCACGTCATCTTGCCAAAAAGAATTGTCAAAACAGTGATCTGTGATACTGAAACAAATCTTGAATAAATATCGACCCTTAACATCCTCCTGAGACAGATGCTGTCAGTATTATTTAATTTAAGTATGAGAAGTTTTCTTTTTCTTTCTCAATACCTATTCCTATGACATACAGTATGTTATAAAATCTTGGAACCTAGCTCCTCCATAGTAGAGGGAAACTAATGTCTGTTTTCACTCGTGCATACACAAGATTGTTGATGGAGATCCTTTGATTTTTAAAGCACAATTATGTGTCATGGGAATAAATAGTATTGAAAAGGAACAGCAGATATTGGTCAGAAATTGCTGGACCTGTGCTTTTTCTCTGGAGCAGCTGCGGCATAAACCTTGCCACCAAGTGTCAGTGGCTTGTGCACACGAAGTGCTATGTTTATGAAATGTTACCTCAAAGAATAAAATCATGTCTCTTTTAAATGTCTCAGAGCACTTCACCTGCAATTAATAGTGATTTATGTGGAAGCAATTTTGCTTGCTCTTGGCTAGTTACACTATTTTTAGTGACAGTTGAAGGAGGTACATTGACCAGAACACTGGAAGAACTCTGCTCCTTAATAGGTTCCATCAGACCTATAATGCCCACAAGAAACATTGGAATAGCCATACAGGGCCTCAATTTAATATCTCATCTGAAGAATAGATGCAGAATAAAATAAGTAATCATGTGAAAAATCAAGAGTGTATTGCTAAAATAACGTGATATAGTTTTTCAAATAACTGATGTTTCATGCATATTATTTGGAAGTTTTTCATTTTGTCTTTTGAAAACATTATTTTGTTTTACCTGCTGTTGGTGTTAAAATGATATAATTTATTCAGTTCATCATTCCTTGAAAATATTTTAACTGCAATTCCACTTCAATCAGTAATTTTTCAAAATAGTTGTGATGTTGCATCAGCAGCAGTGATACAGGCAACAAATGAAAAATTGTCTACTTTTAAATGCTTCCATTACCCACTCCTGCACAAACTGATTGGAGTGAGAATAACACTCATGTTTGCTGTTCAAAGAAGATAGAAAGATTATGTGAGTGTTGCCTGATTACGTCCCGATCACCAGGATTTAACAGAGTAGTAAATGTGTCTTCTAACTGGCTGTATTTTCCATTGCTGTCCATGTCGTTTGAGCTCACGGCTGAGGTTTTGTTCACATATGAACAAGATTCCAATAGTGTTGTAAAACTGGAATATCAGAAAATGGGCAGGTAATTTCTGTATCCTGCTCCAATCATATATTTTCTAGCAGTAAACCATTACCTATAATGCTACTGTCGCTACAAAATTGATCTTGTCTGGTAAAACCGATGTATGATTCTTTAATTTACAATATGCTGCAACAAATAGTATCCTAGAATGTAGTACAGTGAACTGGTGTGATTATGGTTATATTTTCTGACAACATTTTATAAACAGCAGTGGGAAGGACAAGTTTGATCGAGGCAAAATCAATCTCAATGGGGCTGCCTGAAAGACATGGGACTTCAGGTCAAATCAACCATGCTTTAAAACCTCTGAAGCAAAGGATAAGCACAGTTCAAAGCTGTCTTGAAAAGCAAAAAATGTTTAATTTCTGAAGTTATGAGGATTTCAGTAGTTGAAAGGAACTGGAGTCATGGAAGTAGAGGAAAATGTAGGCCTGTAGCATTACCAACTACAAATATTACTGTTCTGTCAAAAGTCATGTTTCATGTAGGGCTCTTGTATATTAGGAAGGGTGAAGTACCTAATTTTTATCTTTTTATTTACTTCCCTCCCACCCCAAACCTCATTTAGAGATTGTCCGGGCAATGACATATGTGATAAACCAAGGAATGGCTATGTACTGGGGAACATCCCGTTGGAGCGCCATGGAGATTATGGTATCCATCTTTAAATATTTTATTAGATGTATATCAACCCCACAGTATACACTTCTAAGATTCATTTAATCTCTTTAGAAAAATGTAGCAATTCAAACCTATGATCTAATCTTCATAAACAGAGCTGTCTCGAATCAAATACCAATACTGTGTGGAAAATAATTTTTCTTAAGTTCCAACTAGCATTTATGTGAAGATTGCTTTGGAGTTATTATGTGGTTTGAATGCATTTATTTGTTTTGTCAGACATTCTTTTCATCTCAGGAAGAATTTTAGCATGTTAAATATTTGTTATCTATTCATGCTACAGTACTATTTCAGGATTTTG
This sequence comes from Cetorhinus maximus, assembly GCF_964194155.1. NCBI lineage: Eukaryota > Metazoa > Chordata > Chondrichthyes > Lamniformes > Cetorhinidae > Cetorhinus > Cetorhinus maximus. Next base: position 48,008,140 of record NC_135897.1, on the reverse strand, counting down.
ACCTTTTCACCATTTAAAAGAAAACTCTTTGATCTGACAGGTTAACAATGCTAGTGAGTCCCTTGCTTATCTATAATGAACCCATTTATCTAACGGCATCAGAAAGCTCTATCATTTTATTTTTTGGGTTAGCACCTCAACCACAAAACTTTGTGATATTATAAAATCAAGAAGTAGGTGTGATAGTCAAATGATCAAAGCAACACTTTGTAAATGAAATTCTAAATGATGTAAAAATAGAAAATGGTATAAATAAGCTGCAAATCAGGAGGTGAAAGGGAGAGAGGAACTTGGTGAAATTGAAATCACTTGGGAGATGGTACTGAGCAAACTGATGGAGCTGCGGGCTGGCAAGTCTCCAGGTCTGGATGGATTACATCCTAGGATCATGAAAGAGGTGGCTAATGAGGTAGTCGATGTGCTGGTGTTAATTTTCCAAAATTCGCTAGATTCTGGAAATGTTCCATTAGACTGGAAAGAAGCAAACATAACCCCTCTATTCAAGAACAGAGGGAGGCAGGAAACTATAGGCCAGTTAGCTTGACGTCTGTCGTGGGGAAGTTATTAGAATCGATTAAGGAGGCTATAGTTGGGCACTTAGAAGAGCTCGAGGCAATTGGAAAGTCAGCATGGTTTGGTGAAAGGAAAATCATGTTTAACCAGTTTATTGGAGTTTTTGAAGGAGTAACATATGCGGTGGCTAAAGGGGAGCCTGTAGATGTACTGTACTTGGATCTCCAAAAGGCATTTGACAAGGTGCCACATCAAAGGTTATTATGGAAAATAAAAGCACATGGTGTAGGGGATAACATATTAGGATGGATAGAAGATTGGCTGGCTGGCAGAAAACAGAGAGCATACATAAATGGGTCTTTTTCGGATTGGCAGTATGTGACGAATGGAGTCCCACAGGGGGTCTGTGCTGGGGTCTCAACTTTTTAAGATTTACATCAATGGCTTATACGAGGGGAGAGAAGACATGGTAGCTAAATTTGCAGATGACACAAAGATAGGTAGGAAAGTGTGTTGTGAAGAGGACATGAGGAGGTTGCAGATGGATATAGATAGGTTGAGTGACTGGCAAATGGAGTTTAATGCGGGAAAATGTGAAGTTGTTCACTTTGGCTGGAAGAACAAAAAAACAGAGTATTACTTAAAGAGAGAACGGCTGCATAATTCTGAGGTGCAGAGGGATCTAGGTGTTCCAGTACACGAGTCACAAAAAGTTAGTATGCAGATACAGCAAGTAATTAAGAAGGCTAATGGAATGCTATCCTTTATTACAAGAGGGGTTGAACATAAAAGTAAGGATGTTCTGCTTCAGTTATACAGGAAATTGGTGAGACTGTACCTCGACTACTGTGTGCAGTTTTGGTCTCCTTATTTGAGGAAGGATGTAAATGCATTGGAAGCGGAACAGAGGAGGTTTACTAGATTGATACCTGGAATGAGTGGGTTGTCTTATGAGGAAAGGTTGAACAGACTGGGCTTGTTTCCACTGGAGTTTAGAAGAATGAGGGGTGATTTGATTGAAGCATACAAGATCCTGAATGGCCTTGACAAGGTTGACTTTGAGAGGATGTTTCCTCTTGTGGGTGAGTTCAGAACTTGGGGGCACTGTTTTAAAATTAGGGGTCACTCTTTTAGGACAGAGACGAGGAGAATTTTTTTCTCTGAGCATTGTACGACTTTGGAGCTCACCCTAAGAAGGTAGTGGAGGTGGGGTCATTGAATATTTTTAAGGCAAAGATAGATAGATTCTTGTTAGGCAAGGGAGTCAAAGGTTATCAGGAGTAGATGGGAATGTGGAAATCGAAACACAAGATGATCAGCCATGATCTTATTCAATGTAAAGCAGCCTCAAGGGGCCGAATGGTCAACTCCTGTTCCTATTTCTTATGTAATTTATACCCATATGAAAGAGAAACACAGTTTGGCTGTTTGGTTGTAAACTTCAACCAGGGTTCTGATGAAATTTTGACAATCTATATTTGTCTTTTAATGCATCTCACCCGAGGGAGCCTGTGAATCTCTGATTTCATGTATTATTGGTATCATCTATATGCATTTATTATAATAAAGGGCATTCTTCAATTTACGGATGAACAAATCCTATTGATAATTTTAGAACTATTAATGGGGGAATTTTACCCACAAATATTTATTAAAAAATCTTGGAAGTAAGTTATGTGTATGTGAATAGTGTTTTGTGTTTCATTTCCCCCTTCTATTCCGATTATTGAAGTGTTTCTGATGAAAATCATGGATTGGCAAGTGTAGTCACTTCATCTTTTATTTCCTAGTACAGTATTGTTAGAATCTGATTTTAATTTTTGTGATTTTCCTCAGGAGGCCTACTCAGTAGCAAGACAGTTTAATTTGATCCCCCCAGTTTGTGAGCAGGCAGAATATCATATCTTTCAGAGAGAGAAGATTGAGGTCCAACTCCCTGAGCTTTATCACAAAATTGGTGAGTACTTGCACTATAGTTAATGTAGTGGTCCTGCCACGGTATAATCCACTACTTTCAAGATGAACGTTAATATACTGCATCCTAAGTGTTGAAGAGAAAGATTTGTGTTTAAATAGTGGCTGATTGTGTGGGCAGGATTTTGGCCCCACTATGGGGGTGGGAATTGAGGCTGGTGGGTGTATTACTTCATGCTGCTGGCTGGTTTGCCAGTATTCCAGTAATCAGCTGCCCTGAGCCATCTATCAGGTCAGGGTGGGTGGGCAGCTTGCCCAGTGAAGGCCATAGATTAGAGACCATCTAGAACTCTAACCGGCTGGTCCTTGAGGCACCGCCTCCTCCAGTTACATGCCCACAGCTATGGCCACAGGCTACCCTGTGGAGGGGTTTACTCCTGTGGTCATTTTAACCAAATATTTTAAAAGAGCTCAGAGGGCACGTCAAGGAGGCATCCTCTCTCACCCTTACCTGCAATGGCAAGCTGCAGCAGCCTCAGTGCTGGAGGGCCCTGTATTGACCCTCGAGCTTCAAGAGCTCACCCATCATCCCTACTTGGATGGCGAGGGCACCCTCTGATCACTAATTGGCCAAACCAGGAAAAATCAATCTCGGGTGACTACTCCCAGCCCGGCCCAAGTCAGGAGCCACGTTTGACCACGGCATCGCGTCCTGTCCTAAAACCCAAAATATTGCCCCATTTCTCTGAAGCATTTCAAAGTGCTTTGCATACAATTAATTACTGTAGTTTGAAATACAGTGTAGGTATGTTAAGTAAGATCCCACAATCAGCAATGAGACAATTGATGATCTGAAACTTAAAACTAAAATGTACTAAATTTGTAACTACTACAAAACGTATTACCAAACTGCATATTTTATATCCTTGATTTGCAAAGAAACCCGCTTAATTTTACTAATCAGTCTGATTGACACATGTTAGAAGAGTTCATCTCTTTAGTTATCAAATATCTTAAACAGCCACATCAATATCCTGATGAATAACGTATTAATGAAGATTAATGAAGCATTGGAATCCAAATATGTCAGGTGCCAGTTTGACTCTCCTAACATCTCAGTCTGTTTTTAACAAAGAGACTTAGACTCTTTCAGAGAAGTGAAACATTTAAAACCCCTAACAAATTATCTCTGGGCCTTTACCTTGATGTTTTATGCATTTCTGTACTCATAAAAAATGCCTTATTACATTAGGCTTCAGGTTTTAATTAGAATTTTGGTTCCCAATGTTCAGTCTGACAACCATCTCCATTTCGAGGACAGATTTACGGCAATGCTTTGGATATTGCCCCTAATTTAGGTAATTTTTGGTGTATTTCCATTAGTATTGAAGCCACTCCATAAAACAGCATCCTTTTAACCTTAGCAGGTCTGACAGCATCTGCGGAGAGGAATACAGTTAACGTTTCAAGTCCGTATGACTCTTCATCAGATGTTCTGATGAAGAGTCATACGGACTCGAAACGTTAACTGTATTCCTCCCCGCAGATGCTGTCAGACCTGCTGAGTTTTTCCAGCTATTTTTGTTTTTGTTTCAGACTTCCAGCAACCGCAGTATTTTGCTTTAATCCTTTTAACCTTGTTTCTCAGTTTTGCCATTGTATTGATCGGTGTGTTCTCATTTTCTGTTGCCTTTGTTTTTTTTAGGAGTTGGGGCAATGACCTGGTCTCCCCTTGCCTGTGGAATCATCAGTGGAAAGTATGATATTGGAGTACCTGACAGTTCAAGGGCCTCATTAAAGGTAAAACAAATAATTAATAAATGTCTTGGACTTAATGGGCTCCTTTAATGAAATACAAAGTGATGCCTTTGCCTTGCTTTGCTTACATTGCTTATTTTCTCTGACACTAATGTTATAACTGGATTTCCCAGGTAACAACAGTTATTGTTTTTGCTATTTTCAAATTTTCACATTGTGGTATTAACCGTTCACCATCTTATGAAGAGATGTAGTGTTACAATGTAGCATTATATATATATATTTATATATAAACAATTTCAAAAGGATTTTGTTTCAGCAATACAATGCGAACAAAGATTGTATTGAGCTCCTTCAAATTGCCAGTATATAATTTCCATGAAAATTAATGATTTTACTAATCTGAGATGAAGTTCATGTATACCATTCATCGATTTGACAATCTGATAAATTCTCCTGTTGGGGCACAGAGAATCCAAGTCATTGCTGATGTTTCAGAAGTTCTCAAACTTTACACTGACAGAAACAGCTAGCTCATGCCCAAACAGGAACATTTTTTTTTCTCTCCTCTTCCCCACCCAAATTGCCCTCCCCGACCACCACCTCACACCCAGAGTCCATGTAGCCTCCGTGTCCCCACCAACCACTCTCACCACCCCTTCTACTGGTACTGATGCGCCCTCACCCTCCCATCCTACTGGCTCCCTCTGCCCCCTTTCACACTCACCATTTCATCCTACCACACCCAACCAGAGTTTGCTCCCCAGGAGGCTCATGTTGACTTCATAGACCCTTCCCTTGCACAATCACCTGGACATTTCAACCACCCTCCCTTAACATTTTGCCCCCTCCGTACAACTTCCACCCCCTTACACTTTGCCCTCTCCGTACAACTTCCACCCCCTTACACTTTGCCCTCTCCGTACAACTTCCCCCCCCTCCAACACCTTCCTCCCCTTTACAGCTTTGCTCACCCCAACTTCACCCCCCCAACACCTTCAACCTTCACACAACTTCAACCCCCAACACCTTCCTCTCTCACTCACTCCTCGACCTTCCTCTCCCCCAACCCCCTCTTCGCCACTCATCTGTATCTGCCCATGGTGAAGTCCCTGGAGGATGGTGCGAGCCCACGGCAAACTCCCTGGAGGATGGTGCGAGCCCACGGCGAAGTCCCTGGAGGATGGCGCGAGCCAATGGCAAACTCCCTGGAGGATGGCGCGAGTCCATGGCAAACTCCCTGGAGGATGGCGCGAGTCCATGGCAAACTCCCTGGAGGATGGCGCGAGTCAATGGCAAACTCCCTGGAGGATGGCGCGATCTCCATGGCAAACTCCCTGGAGGATGGCGCGAGTCAATGGCAAACTCCCTGGAGGATGGTGCGAGCTCCATGGCAAACTCCCTGGAGGATGGCGCGAGCCCATGGCAAACCCCCTGGAGGATGGTGCGAGCTCCATGGCAAACTCCCTGGAGGATGGTGCGAGCCAATGGCAAACTCCCTGGAGGACGGTGCGAGCTCCATGGCAAACTCCCTGGAGGATGGTGCGAGCCCACGGTGAAGTCCCTGGAGGATGGTGCGAGCTCCATGGCAAACTCCCTGGAGGATGGCGCGAGCCCGTGGCAAACCCCCTGGAGGATGGCGCGATCTCCATGGCAAACTCCCTGGAGGATGGTGCGAGCCAATGGCAAACTCCCTGGAGGATGGTGCGAGCTCCATGGCAAACTCCCTGGAGGATGGCGCGAGCCCACGGCGAAGGCCCTGGAGGATGGCGCGAGCCCACGGCAAAGGCCCTGGAGGATGGCATGAGCCCATGGCGAAGTCCCTGGAGGATGGTGTGAGCCCATGGCAAACTCCCTGGAGGATGGTGTGAGCCCATGGCAAACTCTCTGGAGGATGGTGCGAGCCCATGGCGAAGTCCTTGGAGGATGGCACGAGCTCCATGGCAAACTCCCTCGAGGATGGCGCGAGCCCACGGCGAAGGCCCTGGAGGATGGCGCGAGCTCACGGCAACATCCCTGAAGTCCCGAAGCAGGTCCAAAGCATCAGTGAAATCCATGAAGATCCAAAGCCTCAGCGAAGTCGAAGCTGCTGTGTAGAGACCTCCCACCTTCTGAGAGCTGCTTCGCAGCAGAGCCATGTGCATGAGGATCCACCCAGCATGCGATGCACATGTTCCTCCAGGGTCTGGTAGCCGTAGGCCTCCAGCATCATCATCTTCTGATCTGAGCAAGCCCTAAAGGTAAATCCCGACTTTTGCACGTCACGCTGGTCCAGACGTGTTCTGGACCAGCGTGTTTTCCCACTGATGTAATGATTAATTGGGCATGGGGGGACAATTCTGGTTGGGCCTTACTTTTGCATCCTGCTAATGTGATGTAAATCAGTTTCATGCCGGCCTCCAAGGGGATTTGCGTTCCACTTTGGCAAAAACCATCGGATGACCCCGCTGTGCTTTGACACCGGTGTGAAACCAATTTCTGCCAAATTTCCACTCCCCGCCTGCCATAATGCCTGCCGCAAATGGGAGCAGAAAATTCCCGGCCGATGACATCAGCTCCTGGGAGAGCACCGCCTTGGACCGAACCAGGTGATGGCAGAGTCTGTGGGAAGGATCCCAGCATTTGAGACCCAACAATGATAAAATGAAGAGGAAAAGCGAATGCAGCAATAAGAACATGCCATGACCCGAACTGATAATAAACGACCAGACATCCCACATGACAACAAATGCCCTACATGCCTAAAAGCCTGCAGATCCTGAATAGGCCACATCAGCCATCTTCGGAACCATGGAAGACGATCATCCTCGCTAGCGAGAGATAACCAATAATAAAAATTACTGGCCTCAGACACTGCTCAATTCATCACTCACCTACCAATAATCTCTATCAATCACGATTCACACATCACATTCATAATTTCACCTCGCCCTTACACACTGCATTGTGCTGCTGCAGACCCCACATTTACACCTCACAGCTTTTACACAGTGCCAGCTATCCACCATGACAGCCACACAACCAAACAGATTGCACCATACTCACTTATACACTTCCCTCTCTATTGCAAGACAAGGTGGTACAAAACCACAGGCAGCAGCACACTACCAGCACAGCTGCATATACTTCCACCCAGGGAGGAGATTGTGCTCTATGTCATTGGAGTAGCCATGACTGAGATCATGGCCTGTATCAGGGCTGAACCCATCGAAGGTAACAGTGTCATCATACATAATCCACTTTCTCATATCCCACTTCCTCTTCATTCCACAAATTTCCCCCCATCCCTTGCCACATCCTCTCACAGCAACCCTGCCCTTGTGCCTTTCTACTTACGCATACCCAGGAACAGTCACCTGGCCAGGCAATGGTGGATGTGCATGAGAAGTAAGATGGTGGTGATGAAAAAATACTGTCACTTGCTCTCACTTTCGTAGACACCAACTCAGATATTAACATTGCTTATACAACAACAACTTAGTTTTGTATAATGCCTTTAATGAAACGCCCCAGTGCATTATAACACAAAGTATGACACTGAGCCACATAAGGAGATATTAGGTTACATGACCAAAAACTTGGTCAAAGAGGGATATTTTAAGAAGTAAAAAGCAAAAAACTGCGGATGCTAGAAATCCAAAACAAAAATAAAAATGCCTAGAAAAGCTCAGCAGGTCTGGCAGCATCTGCGGAGAGGAAAACAGGTAACGTTTTGAGTCCGTATGACTGTTCAACAGAACTAAGGAAAAATAGAAAAGAGGTGAAATATAAGCTGGTTTAAGGGGGTGTGGGGCAGGTAGAGCTGGATAGAGGGCCAGTGATAGGTGGAGATAGCCAAAAGATGTCATAGACAAAAGGACAAAGAGGTGTTGAAGGTGATGATATTATCTAAGGAATGTGCTAATTAAGGGTAGAAAGCAGGACAAGCAAGGTACAGATAGCCCTAGTGGGGGTGGGGTGGGGTGAAGGGAAGGGATCGAAATAGGCTGAAAGGTAGAGATAAAACAATGGATGGAAATACATTTAGAAATAATGGAAATAGGTGGGAAAGAAAAATCTATATACATTATTGGGGGAAAAAAAAGGGTGGGTCGGAAAGGGGGTGGGGATGGAGGAGAGAGTTCATGATCTAAAATTGTTGAACTCAATATTCAGTCCAGAAGGCTGTAAAGTGCCTAGTCGGAAGATGAGGTGCTGTTCCTTCAGTTTGCTTTGAGCTTCACTGGAACAATGCATCAGGCCAAGAATGGACATGTGAGCATGAGAGCAGGGTGGAGTGTTGAAATGGCAAGCGACAGGGAGGTCTGGGTCACGCTTGCGGACAGACCAAAGGTGTTCTGCAAAGCGGTCACCCAGTCTGCGTTTGGTCTCTCCAATGTAGAGGAAACCGCATTGGGAGCAACGAATGCAGTAGACTAAATTGAGGGAAGTGCAAGTGAAATGCTGCTTCACTTGAAAGGAGTGTTTGGGCCCTTGGATGGTGAGGAGAGGGGAAGTAAAGGGGCAGGTGTTGCATCCTCTGTGGTTGCATGAGAAGGTGCCGTGGGAGGGGGTTGAGGTGTAGGGGGAGATGGAGGAGTGGACCAGGGTGTCCCGGAGGGAACGATTCCTGCGGAATGCCGCCAGGGTGGGGTGAAGGGAAGATGTGTTTGGTGGTGGCATCAGTCTGGAGTTGGTGGAAATGGCGGAGGATGATCCTTTGAATGCGGTGGCTGGTGGAGTGATAAGTGAGGACAAAAGGGACCCTATCATGGTTCTGGGAGGGAGAGGAAGGTGTGAGGGCGGATGCGCAGGAGATGGGCCGGACACGGTTGAGGGCCCTGTCAACCACCATGGGTGGAAAACGTTGGTTAAGGAAGAAGGAAGACATGTCAGAGGAACTGTTTTTGAAAGTGGCATCATCAGAACAGATGCGACGGAAGCGAAGGAACTGAGAGAATGGGATGGAGTCCTTACAGGAAGTGGGGTGTGAGGAGCTGTAGTCGAGGTAGCTGTGGGAGTCGGTAGGCTTGTAATGGATATTGGTGGACAGTCTATCATCAGAAATTGAGACAGAGAGGTCAAGGAAGGGAAGGGAAGCGTCAGAGATGGACCATGTGAAAATGATGGAGGGGTGGAAATTGGAAGCAAAATTAATAAAATTTTTCCAGGTCCAGACGAGAGCATGAAGCGGCACCGAAGCAGTCATTGATGTACCGGAGAAAGAGTTGTAGGAGGGGGCCAGAGCAGGACTGGAACAAGGAATGTTCCACATACCCCATAAAGAGACAGGCATAACTGAGGCCCATGCGGGTACCCATAGCCACACCTTTTATTTGGAGGAAGTGAGAGGAGTTTAAGGAGAAATTGTTCAGTATGAGAACAAGTTCAGCCAGACGGAGGAGAGTAGTGGTAGATGGGGATTGTTTGGACCTCTGTTCGAGGAAGAAGCGGAGAGCCATCAGACCATCCCGGTGGGGGATGGAGGTGTAGAGGGATTGGACGTCCATGGTGAAGAGGAGCAAGTGTCTTAAGAAGTGTCTTAAAGGAGGAAAGCAAGGTAGAGAGGCGGAGAAATGAAGGGAGGGAATTCCAGAGCTTGGGGCCTAGGCAACTAAAGGCACAGCCACTGGTGGTGAAGCAATTATAATTGGAAATGCACACACTTTAGATAGGCATTTAAAGGCAAAATCTGCATTTGGTAACACAAGTGGCCTGCAACCAGGACAGGGACAAGGGTCGCTGCAAGGGTCACTGCAGGGAGAGGCACATACAAGTTCTACTCTAGTGGGCTCAGATAAGGACTTCACTGGCAGCCTACAGGAGAAGGCTGACGGGTATATGTACTGAAACATATACCCGTCATACCTCATTCTGCTTGCGCTACAATAGAAACTGAGACAGCAGGCCTGCCGCATATCCTACTGTCACTGTCAAGGATCATGGAAGAATCTGGCTCCAGTTTGGCAGATGGTATTGTGCAGAACTTGGAGCTTGTCCTTTCCAAGGTGCAAGTGATGGGCAACTCCATGAGAACACTTGCAGACCTGATTGTGGTGCAGTGTCTGATGGCTGCTGGCTCAGTTTCCATTGTAGCACAAGCAGAAGCCGCCCAGTGTCTGCAGTGGAAGATCAGCCAAGTCATGTAAGCTCAACCTGTCTGTGACACAAGCTCAGACTATTGCTATCACAGCTGCTGGATCTCAGTTTTTCCACATTCTGTGCTCCTTCAGCACATTTCTGGGATTGTTGAAGTGCTACTCCATGGGAGCGGCTTGGGGATAAACATATTGTTTTCTCTTGGGATGACAGCATTTGTCCTCCCATCACTACCATTCTGCCAGTTCCCTTGCTGTTGCTTGTCAGCCAGTCAACTCAGACTGTTGCTGCCCATGCCCATGGTAGTGCAGTCTGAAGTTGGGCCTTCTAGGGCCAAAGCTGCTCGAGGACATCCCCCAGGACCACCTGCAGTCTCCCCCACCGAAAGTCAGCAATCTTCCACCAACCATCAAGGGATTATGCAAGTTTGAATGGTTTAGTTTTATTGTGGCTTTTATTTCAACATTGTAGCCAAGAAGACACTGTGATGATCAGTAACAGAGGGAAGGTGAGAGGTGAGATATTTGTAGAATGGGGAATTGAGTTGCATTCACTGCAGTCAACTGAATTGATTATGGACAGCCCGGCCAGAAATCGGTATTTTGGTTGCCTCCTCCTCGTCAGTTTAAGCACCACAATGATCTACTTGAACATATTTCATGTGGCAGCATGATTTTCCTTATATGCATGCCGGCTTGCGGGTTGTGCATCGTAGTCATAAGCCAGGTGGTCAGCAGATAGTCTTTGTTACCCAATAGCCACCCTCTAGTTTTTCATGCTGATGGTACAGTGCTCTGGAATAGAATAAAGGCATCATGACTGCTGCTAGGATACGTGGCATTGACCTGCATGATTTACTGCATTTGGTCACATACTAGCTAGGCATTGAGGAAGCAGAATCCCATCCGGTTGTGTTGAATCACTGACTAGACATGTCACGCCCACAAAGTGACATGTATACAGTTAACGGTGCTCCATACCTTGGAGGAGCTGTAATCCTGCAGAAGGTGTGTTTGTGTTCCACCTGCTTCTATCTGGCAAGAGGGAATGAAGTATGTTCAGCTCTCTTTGCGTACAGAACCTCAGTGACCTCCCTTATGTAACAGTGGATTGCAGACGGTCAGATGATACCCATACCTGCTTGGAAGGATCCCAATGCATAAAACTTCATTGCCATGGTCAATGTAGCCACCCTGGCAATGCTCTCCTTGCCTTGCTCTGAGGTGCAATTCTTGCTGCAACAGGTGGCAGATTTAATGATGGCATTCTTAGTGAAGTGGAGATGTCTGACACACTGTTCCTTGCTGAGGTTGCTTGAGGAGAATTGCTCACTGAAGACCGTGAACAGATATGGTCTCCTGCTGAGAGTCCTTCTCCCCTTCCCCTCTTCCCTCTTTAAACAACTTGTCCTTCTCTGTGTTGCTCTGCTTGTTCTCTCTGTAAAGCTGCAGGACAAGGGGGATACAAACTACTACACCAATGTCTTGGAGCAAGTGGTCTAAGTAGAGTCATAGAATCATAGAAAGTTTATGGTACAGAAAGAGGCCACTTGGCCCACTGTGTCTGTGCCAACCAAATAACAAGCCAGCTGAATCCCAGCATTTAGTCCGTAGCCCGGCTGGTTACGACATTTAAGGTGCATATCCAGACACCTTTTAAATGAGTTGAGGGTTTCTGCCTCTACTACCCTTTCAGGAGGTGAGTTCTAGACCCCCCACAACCCTGTGGGGGAGAAAAACTTTTCCTCATCCTCTCTCTAGTCTTACTGCCAATCACTTTAAATCTATGCCCCCTAGTCACTGACCTCTTTGCGAAAGTAAATAGGCCATTCCCATCCACTCTATCCAGGCCCGTCACAATTTTGTACATCTCAATCAAATCTCCCCAGAGTCGCCTCTGTTTCAAGGAGAACAACCCTTGCCTATCCAATCTTTCCTCATAGCTGCAAGTTTCCAGTCCTAGCAAATCCTCGTAAATCTCCTCTGTACCCTCTCTAATGCAATTACATCCTTTTGTAATGAGGTGACCAGTACTCAAATTGTGGCCTAACTAATGTTTTATATAGTTCCAGCATAACCTCCCTGTTCTTGTATTCTATGCCCTGGCTAATAAATGAAAAGATTCCGTATGCCTCCTTAACCACTTTATCAACCTGTCCTGCTACCTTGGGGAGCTGTGGACATTCACTCCAAGGTCCCACACTTCATCTACACTTCTCAGTATCCTCCAATTTATTGTGTAATCCTTTGACTTGATAGAACTCTCCAAATGCATCACCTCACACTTCTCTGGGTTGAATTCCATTTGCCACTTTTCTGTCCACCTGACCAATCCATTGATATCTTCCTGCAGTCCACAGCTATCCTCCTTACTATCAACCGCGCAGCCAATTATTGTGCTCTTTGCAAACTTCTGGATCATTCCCCCTACATTTACACCCAAATCATTAATATAAACCACAAAAAGCAGGGGACCTAGCACTGGGCCCTGCGGAACCTCACTGGAAATGGTCTTCCAGTCACAAAGATATCCATCAACAATTACCCTTTGTTTCTTGCCACTGAGCCAATTTTGTATCCAGCTTGCTACATTCCCCTGGATCCCATGGGCTTTTATATGAGATTTTGTTAAAAGCCTTGCTAAAATCCATGTAGACCACAACAACTGCACCACCCTCAATCCTCCTTATTACTTCAAAAATTAAATCAGATTAGTTAAACACAACATTCCCTTAACAAACTCATGTCTTTCTAAATGACAGTTTATCCTATCCCTCAATTGATTCCAATAATTTCCCCACTACCGAGGTCAGACTGACTGGCCTGTGATTATTCGGTCTATCTCTCGCTCTCTTATTAAACAAAAGTACAAAGTTAGCAGGCCTCCAACAACACCTGTCTCAGCTGTATCCCATGAGGATCGGAAAACGATGGTTAGACCCTTTTCAATTTCCTCCCTGGCTTCTTTTAACAGCTTGGGTCATATTTCATCCGGCCCTGGTGATTTATTCATTTTCAAGGATGCAAAGCCCCTTAATACTTCCTCTTTCTCTATGTCTATCATATTCAATACTTCAACACTCCTCCTCCTTAACTACAAGGTCTGCATTGTCCCCCTCTTTTGTGATGACAGACACAAATAATTCATTAAGAACCATACCCACATCCTCTGCCTCCAAACATAAGTTACCTCCTTGGTCAATTATGGGTCCTACTCTTTCCTTATTATTGATAAAATGTATTGATAAAATACCTTTGGGTTCTCTTTGATTTTACTTGCATATATTCTTCCATGCCCTCTCTTTTGAGGCCAAATTTTTCGCCATTCTCTCCAATAGACTACAAAAACAAATACCAACTACGCAATTTAGTCCACTTCTTATTTACAGCTGATTTCTTCTTCTTAAAAATACCGTAAATGGATTTGAGTAACAAGACTCAAATTTATGGGTCAATAAAAATAATTTATTCACATTAATCTTACCCCCGCAAAACAATCAATTAAATGGCTAAGTAACAGCATGACGCTTCCCCTGAAAAGTTTAAATCTCAACTTCCATTGCTTCAAGTTACTGTTCTGTCCATAGACACCCAATTAAAGAGGGAACTGATAAATAAATGGACAAGCGTGCAAAATGAGCACCTCAAAAGAAAAATACTAACATAGTTTAGAGTGAATCTGAAAATTAAAATAGGGAACACAACATTGTACCAGCAGCCTCAAATATTAACTCAGAGTCTGGAATATCTCAATTTTTTGTGCAACAGTAAAGAAAATGAACATTTTATTATTTTTTAAATTCATTTACAGGATGTGGGCATCACTGGCTAGGCCAGCATTTATTGCCCATCCCTAATTGCCCTTAAGAAGGTGGTGGTGAGCTGCCTCCTTGAACCGCTGCTGTCCCTGTCATGTCGGTACATTCACAGTGCCGTTAGGAAGGGAGTTAAAAAAAAATGACCCAGGGAAAATGTTAAGAAACTGACAACTCCAATATATTGCACATTGTCACAGTCTGTACCCAGTAACTTTTCCCACACTGTCAAAGCAGTTCCTGGCTCAATAGTTAAATTGCATGCTCATCTCATAATTAGAGTGCATATGATCAAAGCACAAGAGTCAACTTTCACACTGCAAACTCTAAACTTAAATTACACCCACCATAAATCTCCCACATTTATAAAACTAACATCCTGCTTAAATGTGTTGTAAACAAAGGGGATGGATTTCCTCAGAGCTTTTTTCTCCTCTGCAAATTTGCCAGAGGTCCATGTGAAAAGGACTCACCAAACATCTACTGAAACTAGTGGCAAAGTGAAAAAGCTCTCAGGATATTCACCATGGTTGCAAATTTGGATGCCTGGTCTTTTCAGTCATCACACAAAAATATGATTATTTTCCACCACTGGTATCTCAATATTTTATGGTGCTATTTTATAGCCACAATCTCAACTGCCCAGTTAATAAAAGGATTCTCTGAAAAGACCTACAATCCACTCAGTTGTGCCAAACCACTACAGAAAAGTCAAAAAGGAATAAAACCAGACAGACCACCTGGCCTCATCTTAGGCACTGGAAACGACAGCAGCACAACACACCCTGCTGACCCAGCAAAGTCCCCCTTCCTAACATCTGGGGGCTTGTGCCAAAATTGGGAGACCCATGTCACAGACTAGTCAAGCAACAGCCTGACACAGTCATACTCTCAGAATCATGATGATGATGGTTGTCCGTACATTTTGAAGATGACGATGGATGTGCACACTCATCGATGAATATGGAGATAGTTGTGTATTCCCAATCTGGAGGCACAGAGTCAGAAGTAGAATCCTTAAAGTCAGGAGAAGGTCCTTCAGTGCATGCCACACCATTAACTGTAGAATTCAGCAACTTTAAATGACAGTGCAAACCATCAACCAGTTCTACAAACTCGGCAACTGCCAGTAGGAATCAAGCCGCAACTAATTTGAAAGTAGTTGATGATCTCTTTAAATCACATTGATGGTGATCCTTCTTGCTGCTGAATGCATATTCAGTTGCGTGAGAAGGTGGTGGTTAAGCTGGACAGTTGAGGACAAAAAAAGCAGCATAGTGTCAAACAAGTATTACATGTTGATTGACATCACGATCTGCCTATCCACATTCTTCCGGTGCACATTCCCTGCACCAACACTCTTACCAAAATGGTGGCTGGCATGGCTAGCACCAACCATGTGCATGCACCCCCAATGGAATCAAAATAGCACTCATATCAGCAAAAATATTGAAACTGTGCAACCCCTTGTTGCGGACATTGTCTCTTCATTAGACTACTGTCCCACTGGTGCTAATTGCTTTCCAGTACTTCACACAAATGCCTATTCTTCATATATGAGCTTTGACGCTGAGTTTCAGCAAACTATTCAACTGCAAAGAGGCATTAAAGTCAATGGACTGCCTGAGATTGTGGTGGAGCCAGATTCAATTGTGGCTTTCAAAAGGGAGTTGGATAAGCCCTGAAGGGAAAAAAGTTGCAGGGCAACAGGGTAAGGGTCTGGGAGTGGGTCTAGCTGAGTTGCTCTTGCAGAGAGCTGAAATGGACATGACAGACAAAATGGCTTCCTTCTGTGCCGTAACCATTCTATAATTTAGAGGTCCTATGGTCAATTATCGCACATACACCACTCTGGCACACCAAGATTAACTAACGTAGGAGAAACCAAAGATCAAGACTGAGGCTTTCTAAGTATATGGAAAAACTTAATGGATATGCTCAGTAATTAGGGAAGCAGAATTTATTGTATTGTGAAAATCAGCAGCAAAGATCTTTTTTATTCATTCGGGGGATGTGGGCTTTGCTGGCTGGGCCAGCATTTATTGCCCATTCCTAGTTGCCCTTGAGAAGGTGGTGGTGAGCTGCCTTCTTGAACTGCTGCAGTTCATGTGGTGCAGGTACACCCACAGTGCTGTTAGGAAGGGAGTTCCAGGATTTTGACCCAGCGACAGTGAAGGAATGGTGATATATTTCCAAGTCAGGATGGTGAGTGACTTGGAGGAGAACTTCCAGGTGGTGGTATTCCCAACTAACTGCTGCCCTTGTCCTTCTAGATGGTGGTAGTCATGGGTTTGGAAAGTGTTGTCAAAGGAGCCTTGGTGAATTCCTCAGCCCAACCATCTTCAGCTGCTTCATCAATGACCTTCCTTCCATCATAAGGTCAGAAGTGGGGATGTTCGCTGATGATTGCACAATGTTCAGCACCATTCGCGACTCCTCAGTTACTGAAGCAGTCCATGTAAATGGATCTGGCTCCACCACACTCTCAGGCAGTCCATTGACTTTAATGCCTCTTTGCAGTTCTTGTAAATGGAACACACTGCTGTTACTTTGTGTCGGTGGTAGAGGGAGTGAATGTTTGTGGATGTGGTGCCAATCAAGCAGGCAGCTTTGTCCTGGATGGTGTCAAGCTTCTTGAGTATTGCTGGAGCTGCACTCATCCAGGCAAGTGGGGAGTATTCCATCACACTCCTGACTTGTGTCTTGTAGATGGTGGACAGGCTTTTTTTGGCATCGAGGAGTCAGGAGGTGAGTTACTCGTCACACGATCCCTAGCTTCTGACCTGCTCTTGTAGCCACAGTGCTGATATTGCTAGTCCAGTTCAGTTTCTGGTCAATGGTAACCCCCAGATGTTGATAGTGGGGGATTCAATGATGGTAATGCCATTGAAAGTCAAGGGGCGATGGTTGGACTCTCTCTCTTGTTGGAGGTGGTCATTACTTGACACTTGTGTGGCGCAAGTGTTACTTGCCACTTGTCAGTCCAAGCCTGGATATTGTCCAGGTCTTGCTGCATTTGGACATGGACTGCTTCAGTAAGTGAGGAGTCGCGAATGGTGCTGAACATTGTGCAATCATCAGCGAACATACCCACTTCTGGCCTTATGATGGCAGGAAGGTCATTGATGAAGCAGCTGAAGATGGTTGGGCTGAGGACACTACCCTGAGGAACTCCTGCAATGATGTCTTGGAGCTGAGATGACTGACCTCCAACAACCGCAACCAACTTCCTTTGTGCTAGGTATGACTCCAACCAGCAGAGTTTTCCCCCTGATTCCCATTGACTCCTGTTTTGCTAGGGCTCCTTGATGCCACATTTGGTCAAATATGGCCTTGATGTCAAGGGCAGTCATTCTCGCCCCACCTAGGGAGTTCAGCTCTTTTGTCCATGTTTGAGTCAAGGCTGTAACGAGGTCTGGAGCTGAGTAGTCCTGGCAGAACCCAAACTGGGCATCAATAAGTAGGTTATTGCCAAGTAAGTGCCACTTGATAGCACTGTTGATGACCCCTTCCATTACTTTACTGATGATCAAGAGTAGACCGATGGGGCAGTAATTGGCCAGGTTGGATTTGTCCTGCTTTTTGTGTACAGGACATACCTGGGCAATTTTCCACATAACCAGGTAGGTGCCAGTGTTTTTCTGTACTGGAACAACTTGGCTAGCAGCGTGGCAAGTTCTGGAGCACAAGTTCAGTACTATTGCCAGAATATTGTCAGGGCCCATAGCCTTTGCAGTATCCAGTGCCTTCAGCCGTTTCTTGATATCACATGGAGTGAATTGAATTGACTGAAGACTGGCATCTGTGATGCTGGGGACCTCCGGAGGAGGCCCAGATGGATTATCCACTCAGTACTTCTGGCTGAAAATTGTAGCAAATGTTTCAGTCTTATCTTTTGCACTGGTGTGCTGAGCTTCTCCATCATTGAGGATGGGGATATTTGTGGAGCCTCCTCCTCCATTGAATTGTTTAATTGTCCACCATCATTCACGACTGGATGTGGCAGGACTGCAGAGTTTAGATCTGATCCATTGGCTGTGGAACCACTTAGCTCTGTCTATCACTTGCTGCTTGTATTGTTTGACATGCAAGTAGTCCTGTGTTATAGCTTCATCAGATTGACACCTCATTTGTAGGTATGCCTGGTGCTGTTCCTGGCATGCCCTCCTGCACTCTTCATTGAACCAGGGTTGATCCCCTGGCTTGAAGGTAATGGTATGGTAGGGGATATGCCGGACCACGAGGTTATAGATTGTGTTCAGGTACAATTCTGCTGCTGCTGATGGCCCACAGTGCCTCGTGGATGCCCAGCCTTGAATTGCTAGATCTGTTTGAAATCTATCCCATTTAGCACGGTGGTAGTGCCACACAACATGATGGAGGGTATCCTCAATGTGAAGGCGGGACTTCGTCTCCACGACAACTGTGCAGTGGTCACTCCTACTGATACTGTTAAGGGCAAATGCATCACGGCAGGCAGGTTGGCGAGGATGAGGTCAAGCATGTTTTTCCCTCTTGTTGGTTCCTTCACCACCTGCTGCAGACACAGTCCAGCAGCTATGTCATTTAGGACTCGGCCAGCTCGGTCTGTGGTGGTGCTACCGAGCCACTCTTGGTAATGGACATTGAAGTCTCCCCATGAAGTCTCATGGCATTAGGTCAAACATAGCCAAGGAAGCCTCCTGCTGATCACCACATACCGCCCTCCCTCAGCTGATGAATCAGTGCTCCTCCATGCTCAACACCTCCAAGGAGGAAGCACTGAGGGTGGCGAGGGTGCAGAATGTATTCTGGGGGGAGAGCTGTCTCACAGGGTCGACAGAGCTGTCGTTGTCGTTTCCAGTGCCTAGGCCGATGCCGGGTGGTCCGATCGGTTTCATTCTTTTTTTGCGAGTTCATAGTGGTTTGATACAACTCAGTAGCTTGCTAGGCTATTTCAGAGGGCATTCAAGAGTCAACTACATTGTTGTGGGTCTGGAGTCACGTGTAGGCCAGGCCAGGTAAGGGTGACAGATTTCCTTCCCTAAAGGGCATTAGTGAACCAGATGTGTTTTTACAATGATTGACAATGGTTCCATGGTCATCATTAGACTTTTAATTTCAGATTTTTATTGAATTCACATTCCACCATCTGCCATGGCAGGATTTGAATGCGGGTCCCCTGAGTCTCTGGATTACTAGTCCATCGAAGATACCACTACGCCATTGCCTCTCCTGATGACTGTCAAATTCCTGGATAACAAGAACCCACGAGTGCATCAAACTGCAATGCTATGATACGATGTGACTCACACTGCACTAATGTCAACTTTTATTTCACTGAATGAGACTCCATTGAAAATGAAATGCATTATGCAGTCTTATATCAAACTTTCCTCTTGCAATTTATATTAACTCCCCCTAGTATTGCATATTACCCACTTCAATTCAACTGTTACTTTATATAATATATTTATACATATTTGTGAATTCCTACTCACTAACAAGCAGCCTCTTAACCCCTCAGGAAGTGCAGGGCATTAGGCCCACCGTAATTTAAGATAACATTCATTAGCGATCATATGACACAACGATTGTGACACACTTCAATGAAAGTTGCAGTCAACACGAGTACAGATACCAGCACCAGTCCTCCCTCGACCTGTCCAGCACTTTTGTATGCAAACTGAACCACAGATGTTGATATTCTTTGGTTACACCCGCTCATTAGCTTTGTGCTCTTTCTTCTGGACTATACAACAGATCGGTTCTGTAATGCATTTCTCTTAATCTCAGTCAGTTTCAGTTCCTATAAGAGGGCTGATTTGCCAACAGTTTGACTTTACTCCCTTTTCTTACTCTACCACAATTCTACTGTGAGCACTCGGTCTATCCTTCAATTGTAACTCCCTTGATGGTCTCCATCTTCTCTGCAGCTATCCTAGTAATGAAAGTCAATGTCCTTCTTGATTTATTCAGGTACTGCAGGCTACAATCAGCTTCTGTCTCTTCAGCATGAAAGACTCCAGCACATGACAAGTGATGATCCCAGAAACTGCCATTCCTCAGGGTCCTATTGGCTGCTGTGTGGCTAATACTTCAGCTGATAACTGCTGCACCTAGCTATGGGCGCTTGCCCCATTATCAGGAATTTCACATCCTTGAACTACTGATTGAAGGCCTCTCCGCATCAAATGCAAACTCCTGCAATCTTCAGACATGTTCCTGTTACACTGATAACACCATAAAATATTCACCATTACAGTCTCTGCAGCCAACAGGGGTTTTTGTGTCAAATATCAGGATAAGGAGGCACAACAATTTGTGTAAGACACTAGTAAATACACAAATCTGTAAAAATGATCAAAAGAGCCAGTCAAGCTTTGTGGCTGGAATGAGGAAATGGCACCTTGCATGTACATTATAATGTTACAGAGAACATGGTTTGTGTTCAGTGTCACGGCAAGTTTAAAAACAGAAGTTTGTAAAAAAATGTACATAATACACAATACTATATAAAATTGTTATGTGTTCTGTAGGGCGTTGGCATCAGAAATATTTGACATGTAATGAACCATTAAAACACTTAAAAGATTTACTGACGTCCAGATACATACATTGTCCAAGTAATTTGCAAAGAATATATTGATTAAATCATCTAAATAAGAACACGCATTTATGTAATGTTTTATTGGATTCTCAGGATGTCTGGAAGTGTTTCATGGCCAATAGATTATTTCTGATATGCAGCCACTATTGTAATGAAACAAATTATCGAATTATTGAAAATATTCAATAAAATCATAGTGATGCTAAGATTGTGCTCTGTTTTCAGTGTTACCAGTGGCTGAAGGACAAAATTATCAGCGAAGAAGGAAGGAGACAGCAGGCAAAACTGAAGGATCTCACTCCAATTGTGGAGCGACTGAGCTGCACGCTACCGCAGTTAGCAATAGGTGAGAACAGTTCCAGAAGATCCAGAAATAACATAGCTACTGCCACTCTGAATCAAAGTGGCAAACTATAAGCAATGGCATCAAGTGAAATCTGTTCTAGTTGTTTGACCCCAAAACTAAGGTCCCAGGGTTGAATCGTAAGCTTCAGCTTGACCGTGATTAAGTGATCAAACAAATACCTTCTATTAGCCTTACACATGTCAACAATGACCAGTATCAACAAACATTGGTGCAGATCGGGCCCTCTCCCTGATGCTGCTTCTAACTCAGTTTGGCTGCCTATGTACCAGATTGGATTACTCGATTCACTCTTTGCTGATGCTAGTGCTAGGGAAGGGATTGATTGGCCTCTGCATACTGTGAGTGGCAGGTCTTGCAAGTAGGAGTTCACAGAATCTTTACAATGCAGAAGGAGGCCATTTGGCCCATCAAGTTTGCACTGACTCTCTCAGAAACATTCTACCTAGTCCCACTGCCCTGCCTTTTCCCTGTAACTTTGCACATTCTTTCTTTGCAGGGAGCAATCCAATTCCCTTTTGAATACCTCAATCGAACCTGCCTCCACCACCTTCTCAAGAAGTTCATTCCAGACTCCAACCACTCTCTGGATGAAAAAAGTTTTCCTCACATCACTGTTACTCCTTTTGTCAATTATTTTGAATCTGTGACCTCTAGTTCTTGACGCTCTCTTGAATGGGAACAGTTTCTCACTATTTACCCTATCCATATCCCTCAGAATCTTGAATACCTCTATCAAGTCTCCTCTCAGCCTTCTTTTTTCCAGGGAAAATAGTCACAACCTCTAATCTATCCTCAAATCTACAGTTCTTCATCCCAGGAATCATTCTTGTGAATCTCCTCTGTACTCTCTCTAACGCCTTCACATCCTTCCTCAAGTGTGGCGCCCAGAACTATACGCAGTACTCCAGATGAGACCTAACTAGTGTCTTATACAAATTCACATGATCTCCTTACTCTTGTACTCAGTGCCCCTGTTAATAAAGCATATAGTAAGATAATATAAGTAGAGAAAAAGTATTAAAGAAACTAATGGGACTAAAAGCTGACAATTTCCCAGATCTGCCTACATCCTAGGGTTCTAAAAGAGGGAGCTGCAGACATTGTGGAAGCACTGGCCATCATTTTCCAAAATTCCCTAAATTTAGAACAACTCCAGTGGATTAGAAGTTAGCAAATGTAACAACGCTATTGTCTAAAGGAGGGAGAGAGAAAAAAGGGAACTACAGGTCAGTTAACCTGACATCAGTTGTCAGGAAGATGCTGGGCGGTCTAGAACAAGTATGCATAGTCTCAGGATAAATGGTCAATCATTTAAGACTGAGACAAGGAGAAATTTCTTCTCTGAGGGTTGTGAACCTTTGGAATTCTCTACCCCAGAGGGCTGTGAATGTACAGTGATTGAGTACATTCGAGGCCGAAATCGTTAGATTTTTGGGCTTGAGGGAATAAGGGATAAGGTGAGTGGGTGGGAAAGTGGAGTCGAGGTGGAATATCAGTCATGATCTTAGTGAATGAAAGAGCAGGCCCGAGGGGCAATGTAGCCTACTCCTGCTCCTATTTCTATGCTCAAAAGAAAGCTGACCCAGCCTCCAAAAAACTGACAACAGTACTCACCCTGACATGAAAAATCAGTAGCACATATGCAATAGGAGCATGAGGAGTATTTAAGGACGGAGACAAGTTCAACTGTTAACTACAGAGAAGTCTCCCTGCTGTCTGCCACTAGGAAGATCATTGCAAGAATCCTCCTCAGTTGCCCCCCAGCAATGGCCGAAGAGCTCCTTCCGCAGTTTTCACCCATTGAGAGGCACCACAGACATGATGTTCACAGCATGGCCGATTTCAGATAAATGCTGGAACAGCACCAATGCAGTACATGGCCTTTTTTGACCTCAAAAAAGCCTCTCTCTCTGTCAACCACAAAGGCTTATGGAGTATCCTCCTCAAATTTGGCTGCCCTCAGAAATTTGTCACCACAATGACATGCAAGCCATGATCCTCACCAACAGAACCACCACAGGCTCTATCTTGGTGAAGACTGAGGTCAGACAAGATTGTCATACACCTACCCTCTTCTCCTTTTTCCTCGCTGCATTGTGGCACCTCACCTCCAGCAAACTACCCACAAGCATGGAGATAATGTACAAAATAGATGGGAAACTGTTCAACCTATGCTGCCTTCAACCCAAAGCCAAAATCATTCCAACCTCATTGAGCTTCAGCATGCAGGTGACACTTATGTGTGCGCTCACTCAGAAGCTGAGCTCCAGGTGATTGTTGGCTCCTTTTCCAAAGCACATGAGAAAATAAGCCTTTCATTGAACACCTGGAAAATGAAGGTCTTCTTCCAACCAGCTCTCACAGTACAACTCCTCCCCGCCATCGATTAAGATTAATGATGACATCCTGGAAAATGTGGACCACTTTCCGTATCTTGGGAGTCTGCTCTCGATGAAGGCAGATATAGACGACAAAATTCACCATCACCTCCAAAGTGGCAGCTCAGCCTTTGCCCGGCTGAGGAACAGAGTATTTGGGGAGCAGATCTCAAACCAAAGACTAAGGTCATGGTTTACTGGGCAACAGTGATCCCCATGCTCTTATATGCTTTTCAAACTTGGACAACCTACAGCAGACACATCAAAGCACTGGGGAAGTACCATAAGTGGTGCCTTCACAAGATCCTCCAAAGCTGGTAGCAACAAAGGCAGTCCAACAGCAGCATCCACTCCCAAGCTAACTTGCCCAGCACCAAAGCACTCAGTCAAAACCAGCTTCACTGGGCAAGATATGTTGTTCGTATACCTGACACCATTCCCCAAAGCAACTGTTCTACTCGAAACTTGGTCACAGCAGAAACCTCCCAGGAGGACAGTGGCAGCGCTTTAGAGATAAACATGCCCACCAACTCTTGGGAGCCCGAGCTGGCTTGTGACCAACCAAAATGGAGGTTTATTTGGGAAGGCATCAAACACATCTAGAGACTTCTTCAGAAACATGCAGAGGCGAAGCTGAGGTGTCAAAGAGAGCGTACAAACCTCCAAACACCTCATCTGACTGAATCTTCAAGCATCACCTGCCCCACATGTGGCAGAGTCTGCAGATCGCACATAGGATATCAGCCATCTCAGGACCCATCGAACCGGAGTTCAGTGTACAACCATTCCTAGACTGTCAGGGATCAGTGTG
This sequence comes from Cetorhinus maximus, assembly GCF_964194155.1. NCBI lineage: Eukaryota > Metazoa > Chordata > Chondrichthyes > Lamniformes > Cetorhinidae > Cetorhinus > Cetorhinus maximus. The sequence continues at coordinate 47,983,918 of NC_135897.1, read as the reverse complement.
CACCCACTCTTGGGCAGTCAAGGATCAGTGAACACCTGCTCCTAGACTGTCGGGGATTGGTCTACACCCATCCCTAGATTGTCAGGGATCAGTGTACATTCACCTCTATACTGTCGGGTGTCAGAGTACACAGTTCTAGATTACAGGGATCAGTGTACACTCACCCCTAGACTGTCAGGAATCAGTACACACCCACCCATAGACCGTCAGGTGTCAGAGTACGCAGTTCTAAATTGTCAGGGATCAGTGTATACTTACCCCTAGACTGTCAGGGATCAGTGTACACCCACTCTAGACTGTTGGGGCTTAGTGTACACCCACTCTTCAACTGTCAGGGGTCAGTGCACACCCACCCCTGGACTGTCAGGGATCAGTGTACACTCCACTCCCTGACTGTCAGGAATCATTGTACACCCACTCCTTGACTGCCAGGGATCATATACACCCACCCCAAGACTGTCGGGGATCAGTGTACACCCACCCTTACACTGTCGGTGATCGGTGTACACACGTTCCTGGACTGTTGGGTGTCAGAGTGCACAGTTCTAGACTGTGGCTATCAGTGTACACTCAACCCTAGATTGTCAGGGATCAGTGTACACTCACTCTTAGACTGTCAGGGATCAGTATACACCCATTCCTCGACTGTTGGGTGTCAGACTACACAGTTCTAGACTACGGGAATCAGTGTACACCCACTCCTAGGCCGTCAGGGATCAGTGTACACCCACCCCTAAATTGTCGGGAATCAGTGTAAATCCACCCCTAGACTGTCAAGGATCAGTGTACACCCACTCCTAGACTATCGGGGTCAGTACACACCCACCCCTGGACTGTCAAGGATCAGTTTACACCCACTCCTTGACGGTCAGGGATCATATAGACCAACCCCTAGACTGTTGGGGATCATGTACACCCACCCCTAGACTGGCAGGGTTCGGTGTGCACCCACCCCTAGACTGTCAGGGATCAGTGTACACTAACTCCTAAACAGTCAGGGATTGCTGTACCCATTCTTAGACTGCCGGGTGTCAGAGTACACAGTTCTAGACTGTGGGGGTCAGTGTACATTCATCCCTAGACTGTCGGAGATCAGTGTACACCCACCCCTAGACTGTCAGGGATTATTAGCATGGTACCACATGTGAAATTATTAGAAACAAAAGCAGAAAATGCTGGAAAAACTCAGCAGGTCTAACAGCGTCTGTGGACAGAGAAAAAACAGAGTTAACGTTTCGAGTCCATATTGACTCTTCAGAGCTTTTATCTTTTGTTTTTATCTTTTTTGAAATTAGAGACAGTTAAGGACATCAGATTAAGGGGAGTATAACAAACTGGATTGAAAATTGATTTTAAGGAAGAGAATAGAGCATCACAGATAAGGCCAGTTATTCACATATCTCAAGAGTTCAATTCTGTTTACTGTGTGGATTATTGATTTGGAAAAACGCCTGAGGGAATGGTATTAACATATGCAGTTAACACTAAAACAGTTAAATCTTGGGGAGTAAAGGAAGTTGCAACAGGATATTGATAAGATGGGGATTGGACTAAAGTGTGAAAGGTAGAAATCAATGTCATTAAATGTGAGGTGTTGCATTTTGCTAAAGAATAATAGCTCTAATTATACACTAAATGCAAATGTGATGGTGCTGTGGAAGTGCAGAGAATTGGGTGTACAGGTTCACTGGATACTGAAGGGACCCCCTCAGATAAAAAAGCTGATGAAAGGCCAGAAGTACAATATTAGATGTAAGAGATTTAGAACAGAGAGCAGGAGAAACTTCTTTAAATAAAGTTATGAGCCTTTGAAATTCAGTACCAGAATTGAGGATGAAGCAATGTTACATCCAAGATTAGGTTGAATTGGTGAATGAGGGGAAATGAGGTTAAAGGATATGGTTACAGGATGAGTAAATACTATTTGGAGGTTAATCGCCAACACAAACTGCTTGGGCCGAATAGCCTGTTCCCAAATTATAACTTTTATTATTTCTATGCATCCCTAGACTGTCCAGCATCCCTATACTCGCATTCTCTCTCCAACCTTTTTAGAGCAACAAGTATAAACTGGAGAAAATGGTGGTCTGAGCTGAGTACTTCTCCAAAGCGATTAACATTACTGCTACTTGCTTGGAAAATATGAAGCCATCTTACTTCCAGCTTTTCAAGCTGAAGATCTTGGCTGTGACAAAGTGCTCCATCTGGTGGTTACACAGAAAGCTAGCAGAAAGAAGTAAATTCAAATGCAGAGAATTGAAACTCAATACTCTTAACGATATAACATCAGGCCACCCATTAGCACTACCAATACAACATCTTAATATGAAAAATTTTAACTTGTGTTTTACTTTTATAAAATAATTTTATATTTGTCGTCTTGCTGTGTAATGTGCAGTGGTATTTTAGCAAAATTGTTGGTGAACTTAATGTAGTTTTTAACCCTCAGCAATTCTCCACTTCTTTCAGCTTGGTGTCTGCGCAATGAGGGTGTAAGTTCAGTTCTCCTGGGAGCCTCCAATGCAGAACAGCTTACAGAAAACCTAGGCGCCATACAGGCAAGTTATTATTGAAAGCTCTGACCAACTTAATACAGAAGAAACCTGTCTTTACAACAGAATTGCTCACACCCATAAAGGAATACAGGGAAGAGCAATCCATCAACAGATCAAGCTGCCTGCCCCTTTAGAAATTGGATTGCTAGTACTCTGATAAACTTCATGAGGAGAAAGTAATGCAGGTCACAACAATTGTTACAAGGGAAATAAACTGTGGTCATTAAAATCCTTACACTTTACAACTTTTAGCACTAAACACTTGTTCAGAAATGCTCTTTTTCTCTCTTGGTACTGGACTTTGCTTCGAACAAATATTACAATTTATTCCTTATTATTATTTGAAGATAGTTAAAGTTGGAGTAAAATGACCCAGTTAAGACCCCAACACCATTTTTGACTACCACCAGTTTTTTAACCTGGCACAATCTGTCGGCAGTACAGTATGGGAGGTGGTCACTTTTCAGGATACTTAAAGGGATCCTTAGCTGCAATAGGGAAAGGTGGAAGCAGGTCTAGTATTTTTATTCTAATTGCTTCTGTGTTTTGAGCCCTAAAGTTTTCCAACATATGATTTTCTTGCTGCTATAAGCGCAAGTTGTTTTCCTACCAACATGCTGCTCCCTTTAACTCCTGACACTTCCACTCTGCCCCTTTAAAATGCTGCTGCAGGCCTAAGATTGGCCACCTCAACTCACTGGCAGCTCACTGACTTTTTCAATGTTAATGAGGCCCAACCACAAAATTGCAGTCTCTCAATAATTGCACTGGGAGAGGAAACCCCACCCACCGCCTATCCAATACACAGTCAAATCGAAAACCAGTCCCTCTCCTGTATATTAGTAAAGTTAATTTCTGCATATAAAAAATACTTTCCACATGGAGGTATGAGTTTTCTATAATTTTGTTCATTTTTCCACCATTAACTTATGTTCTAAAAGCCTTATCTTTAAGGAGAGGTTGCATTAGTTCTATACTATAATATAACCGGAACTTTATCAGTTGTTGCCATTTCAAGATAGGCATACCAACAACTAAATCAAATATGAAGCATTAATGTGGGGCAAACAACACAAAATTAACTGCTTCAGTCAAGTCCACTTTATCCATTACCTAGTATACACGTTAAGTATCTATACATGAAATGGAATTGTGGAGGAATGGCAGCTAGGTCTGAATTGGGTCTTTTACTTCTGAACCATTTATTGGTATCGATCAAGCCTGTCGTCAGACTGACTTAATGTTGTATCTATCACAACATGGCTTCTTTCAGGACCTTACATTAGGCCTGAGGCTTCTCTTACCCTAGTGTTAGCCGTAGCACCCATGCCTTCAAGTCAGAAGGCTGCGAGTTCAAAGTGGTTCTCCAGAGGCTTGAATGCAAAATTGAGGCTGACACTCTAGTGCAGTATTGAGAGAGTGCTGCACTTTTTGAGGTGCCATCCTTCAGACCAGATGTTAAAACATGGCCCATCTGTTTTCTGATCTGGACATAAAAGATCTCAGCTCATCTTCAAAATTATATCATGACAGGTTTCCCCAAGTGTCCTGGTCAATATTTATCCCTCAATCAAGATCACTAAAAAGTAATTCTGTTCATTATTGCATTGGTAGTTCCAGGATCATACTGTGTGAAAATAGTCTTCTGTACCTCCTACATTAGACCAGTATCTACTCATCCAAAGGTACTTCGTTGGATGCAAAACGCATAGAAATATCCCGAGGTCATTACAGGTGGTACATAAATAGAAATAGCAAGTGTTTCTTCTCTAGTCTGTATTGGATAAAATATTTTTCAGGATCTCTTTCCTCAGTTACTTACTGAAACGTTTGGAAAATTTTCAGGTTCTCTCAAAGTTGACAACGCAGACTGTGAATGAGATCGACAACATACTTGGCAACAAACCATTAAGCAAGAAGGACTACAGATCCTAATTTAAAGTTGCATGATAATGACCGGGACTGCATGATGAAAGTGGCACTCTTTACTTGCTGGACCACTGTCTGGCTCTGAATCTAAAGCTGTTTCCTGCTGACTTCCCACAGGTGCATGCCCATGCAATGAGAGATGTACCCTTACACAGAAGCACATTTACAATCTCCCAGGTTAAAGTGGTTCCTGGAGTTTTCTACTCACCCAAACTGAGCTGTACATTCATCTCTTTGCTTAAAATGTAAAAATAACAAGTAAGTTCATAGCTTGTGTACCTTTGGAATCTTAATTCCAGTACCAAGTTTAAGCAATTTTTCCCACAGGCATGTATGTGTAATGGCTTGCTTTATGCTGGAACTTGCTGATTTTTTTAGGACATGAGTCTAAATGTGTTTACATCAGTAAACTGAAACCCAAAGATGCATTTGGGATATTTTATTTTAGGTTGTAAAATATCCTGACGAAAAATACTCATTTTAACCTGTTCCGGGCTAAATAAGTATATTTATATAAGTCACTTATGACAGTCAGTGTGTAATGGTAAAAGCTTAAACTGCGATGTAAATGTATTACAAACATGTGTTAAATCACATGGCTTTCATTGACATACACAAATGCTTGCTGCCTTTTTCAGAAAGCAACAGTTGCTGTATGAGTGGTTTATAAACATAAACTCCTTCTGTTCCCTAAATGTTCAATTTTAATGGTTTCATTGGTTTGGAGATGGGAGAGAGTATAGGAATAAAGGGAATGTACTCTTATTGGCTGAATCTGGCAAATAGTGTTCCTGAGGGATCTGTATCAGCTATTCACTATGTATGTGAAACTTGGATGATGGAGAGCAGCATTTCCAAGTCGGCAGGTGACACTGATTTAGGAGGTACAGTAAGTTGTGTTCAAGGAAGCAGAAAGTTTAAAGTTACGTGGACAGATTAAGTGAGCAGATGAAACAATGACAGAACCTGTGCAATGTGAGAAGTGAGAGGTAATCCACTCTGGATCCAAGTAAGACAAATCAGAATATTTTCTTACTGGTGAGAGACTAGAAGCTCTGGTGGAGCAAAGCGTGTAGATACATGAATCATTAAAAAATAATGGACACATGCACAAAGTACTCAAAAAGGGAATGCTGGCCTTTACATAATGAGGGTTGAAATACAAAGTGGAGGAAGCGATGTTTCAGTTGTCAGGTTGTATCTGGTCTATTGCATTCAGTTTTAGGTACAGCATCTCAAAGAGGATATTTGGACTTTAGTGGGGTACATTGCATATTCACCAAAATGATACCAATCCTTAAACGGTTAAATTATGAGGACAGGTTCCGTAAATGGGTTGCATTCCCTTGAATTATAGGGTTTGAGGGTGATTATATTGAGGTGTTTAAAATGATAAAAAGATTCAATATGTAGATGCAGAAAAGCTATATGCTCTGGTGGGGGAACCCAGAGTAAGGGGTCCATCTTAAAATTAGAAGAACTAGGTCATTCAGGAGTGAAATCAGGAAGCACTTTTTCTACACAAAGGGTAGTGGAAATGTGGAATTCTTGCCCCAAAAGGGTGTGGATACTGGATCAATTGAAACTTTCACGAATAAGGTAGATGTTATTGATGTAATGTTATTAGGTAAAGGTATAAAGACATGAATCAATGGTGAGTGTATTAATTGAGATATAGATCAATCATGATTTGATTGAGTGGTGGAATAGGCTCGATGGGCTGAATGACGTATTGCTATTCCTATGTTCACATATTTTAAAACAAGTCAAGATAATTTTAAATTACTTGAGAAACCATTTAGTAGAATCTACATTATACAGTTTCATTTGCAGAAAATATGTTTTTAAAGAATGTCAGCACACCCACAGGGCAAAAGTGGAAAGATAATCATGAGAAGTAAAATAGAAAGGTGCATTAATTGAAGGAAGATGATCAGGTAACACACCCTTATGAACTTTATTATTTTCACATACTTAAACACATCTGAGTACAATGCACTCTGACTAGTTACCAGATTTAAATTACAGATCATATCTTCCGCTCGATGGTTAAAAAAATGACAAGGCTGTATTTGATTTGATTAAAATATTTAAAAAATAAAATTGATTAGGTGCAGGCAAACAGTGCGAGTTAATTTGTACTATTCCACACCATTATGTTTCACTACCGTAACAAGTTATTTGTTGCTGCATGTGAGAGAAACCAGGACTAATCAACAGACATAATTATGACACAGCAATTTAATTGGCTTGTCAGGTAATATCATGTTATATATTTGTAAGTTCTAAATTAGTAGGTTTTAAAATACTCCCCATAGTAATTGCCTGTGTTTTTAAATGTGCAACATCTCAGGAAGAAATGCTTGGTGACTTCCCTCCCTAGACCTCTCCCTTGGCTGTCAGGAAACAGTAGTGGTTAATGGATATTTTTCAGGCTGGCAGAAGGTTTGTAGTGGAGTTCCTCATGGGTCAGTGTTGGGACTTTGCTCTTCCTGATGTATATTAATGACCAAGACCTTGGTGTACAGGGTAGTTTCAAAATTTGTAGATGAAATGAAACTTGGAAGCATTGTGAACTGAGGAGAACTTCAAAGGACAAGTGGCAGATGAAGTTCAGTGCAGAGAAATATGAAGTGATTCATTTTGATAGGAACAAGGTGAGACAATACAAAGAGGGATGCAGGCGCAGAGGGACCTGGGTGTATACATGCATAAGTCATTGAAGGTGGCAGGACAGGTTGAGAGTGTGGTTAATAAAGCATACAGTATCCTAGGCTTTATTAATAGGGGCATAGAGTACAAGAGCAAGGAGGTTATGTTGAACTTGTATGACACTACTTTGGTCTCAGCTAGATTATTGCGTCCAGTTTTATGCCACACTTTAGGAAAGATATTAAGGCATTGGAACGAGTGTAGAAAAGATTTACAAAAATGATTCTAGGGTTGAGGAATTTCAGTTGTGAAGATAGATTGGAGAATTTGGGACTGTTTTCCTTACAGAGAAGGCTGAAAGATAGATGTATTCAAAATCATGAGGGCTCTGCAGAGCAGATAGGGAGAAACTTCCCATTCGTGAAAGGATCAAGAATGAGAGGATACAGATTTAAAGTAATTGGCAAAAGAAGCAAAAGTTACATGAGGAAGAATGTTTTCATGCAATGAGTGGTTGGGGTCTGGAATGCATTGCCTGAATGTGATGGAGGCAATTTCAATCATAGTCTAATTGCCTTTCGAGTACTATCATCTGGAAAGGAAGAATGTGCAGGGTTACACGGAAAAGGCAAGGGAATGGCACTGGGTGAATTGCTCAGACAGCAGTGCAGACACGACAAGTAGACTAGCCTCCTTGTGCACTGTAATAATTGTGATTCTTTCATACTTCTTAAAACCTCTTTGACCATTCTTGTGTCCATTTGCCATAATATCACTATGTGACTCAATGCCCAATTTTACTTTATAAAACGCTTGAAGCACCTTGGGATGTTATTTAATTAAAAGCTCTATATAAAGAAATTCTTATTGCTGTGTTATCTGCTCAATCATTGGAAATAGTCAATTTTGATCTACTGTTGCTATCTCCATATAATCAGTAATTGCCTTATACTTTTGTTATCCCCATCCTTTTTCCATATCTGTTCAAAATTTCTCCTCCATTTCCCTCCTTCAATTCCAAACTTAGTAATACAATACTTTTTATCTGATTCCTAACCATATTTACTCAGCTTCTTTCTGTACATTAGTCTTTTCATGTATATACTCCTTTTGTTATCAATACTGCCACTCCTTTATCCTTCCCATCCCAAAATTATAACAATGTTTAACGGTAACACAGATGCAGAGAGTTGTAATATTCTTTTAGACCATTATTCCTATTGAATTCTTCATTTGCATTCTAACCATTATGAACTGTGTGCAGTGGGATGTATTCAGATACTTAATTATTTCTTGTGCATCAAGTGTACAGATTTTCCTTAGTATGAAACAACATATACTCTACTTATATGTAGATGCACAACACACCATATACACTAGGGCTCAACTCAATGCCTGGGTTTGACACCATAAGTTTAACTCAATAACTTTTGCAGCATCTATGGAAACATTGATAAATCCAGTGTGTGCGCGTGTATGTATTTAAGTTAAAGCAAAACTGCTAGTAATAGACTTGCAAATAAAAAACTCTGGTTGCAAAATGCATTCATTTTATTAAGTACATCCATAACTGAAAACATGGAATGCAGGTAGATTGTAAAAAAAACGCAGTTCACAGAACTCTAGTTGTCTCAGTTAAGTGGCCAATTCTGTGGTTTCAGGTCTCAAAGTTATAGACTTTAAAATCTAAATGACCTCATCCTTAAGTACACAGACCATTTCATTATTGACATTATCTCACAAAGAAACCAGAGGCAATTACTTTGAGCCTGTAGAAAGAAGAGCAATCAACCCCGATGAAGCACAGATGGACAGGATGTAGTTTCTGAGAGTACAATTAAGGAAAACAGGTTTTATACACAAACCTATGACAGATAATTTATATCTGACTAGAAGGACTGAATATTTTCAGGCAAAAATTGCATCAACACAGGCAATAACTGGAATTTGGGACCCCTCAAGTGTTTTCCCACCTATTTTCTAGAGGATATACTGCATTTTAATTTGCATTTGTGGACACATATTCATAGGCAGATCAAAAGAACTGACGATGCTTATTCGACAATTACATGATCCTCTAACTTTACTGGCACAATTATAACTGGATCTTTGGGCTTCAAATTCACCTATGGAAAAGAAACTTTCTTGTGCAACATGAAATCTGTGGTATGGACTGCTGTTTTATGATGGGCGTAAATTTGTTGACTGATAATTATCGGCCTTCCCTAGACTTAGCAGGGCTTCTAATCTGCAGCTCACTGGGAATAAGGGGGTGGAATTCTCTGCTGGTTGGAGTCATAGCTAGCACAAAGGAAGATGGTTGTGGTTGTTGGAGGTCAATCATCTCAGTCCAAGGGCATCACTGCAGGAGTTCCTCAGGATAGTGTCCTTGACCCAACCATCTTCAGCTGCTTCATCAATGACCTTCCCTCTATTATAAGGTCAGAATTGGGGATGTTCGCTGATGATTGTACAATGTTCAGCACTATTCATGACTCCAGGTACTGAAGCAATCCATATCCAAATGCAGCAAGGCCTGGACAATATCCAGGCTTGGGCTGACAAGTGACGAGTGTCAGGCAATGACCATCTCCAACAAGAGAGAATCTAACCATCTCCCCATGGCATTATCATCACTGAATTCCCCACCAGCATCCTGGGGGTTACCAATGACCAGAAAAAGAACTGGACTAGCCATATAAATACTGTGGCTACAAGAGCAGGTCAGGCTAGGAATCCTGTGGCGAGTAAATCACCTCCTGACTCCTCAAAGCCTGTCCACCATCTACAAGGCACAAGTCAGGAGTGTGATGGAATACTCCCCACTTGCCTGGATGAGTGCAGCTCCAACAACACTCTAGAAGCTTGACACCATCCAGGACAAAGCAGCCCGCTTGACTGGCTCCTCATTCACAAACATTCACTCCACCACCAATGCACAGTGGCAGCAGTGTGTACCATCTACAAGATACACTGCAGGAACTCACCTAGGCTCCTTAGGTAGCACCTTCCAAACCTGCAACCTCTACCACCTAGAAAGCGGAGGACAGCAGATATATGGGAACACCACCATCTAGAAGTTCCCCTCCAAGCCACACACCATCCTGACTTGGAAATACATCACCGTTCCTTCACTGTCGCTGGATCAAAATTCTGGAACTTTTGTAACTGCACTGCGGGTGTACCTGCAGCACATGGACTGCAGCAATTCAAGGCGGCGGCTTACCACCACCTTCTCAAGGGCAATTAGAGATGGGCAATAAATGCTGGTCTAGCTAGCGATGCCCACATCCCATGAATGAATAAAAGGAAAACTTTAAAAACACATTTTTCTTTTCCTATTACCACTTTCTGCTGCAGTTCAGCTCCAAATAGTACCAAGAATTTCGCAACTGTTAAAGGTGAAAGTCTACACCAATTTATAAGCAAAGAACCGATTTCATCCCAAATGCAAATAATTGCAAGCTGCTGTCGCTATATTGTCATTAAAAAGGATACACTGTCGGATTGAAATTCTTCAGAATAAAGAACGAAGCAATGATCACCATAACGAGGAACAGGGTGTTGTTGTAAAAGATTGAAAAGGTTGTAGCTTCATAGTCAGCCACTTCATTCTTTTTCCAGAGAATTCTATTGGGAAGAAAAACAATCTTTAAATTAAGCATGGCTTGCTGGAGCCATAGATACAAATCTAGAAAAAAAACACTTCTGTGCAAATACTACATAAAGGGTAAAAATTTGTTTGCACCCAAAAACAGGTGTACTAGCCCCTGAGAATGATCTCTGTTTCTGAATAGATATGATGAGATGCATCCAATATTGGGCCTCAAGCCTCTATCAGTGAACTGCAGCCAATAAACGTGCGTCACCAGACGGATCGCTAAAGAGGCCCAGAAGATAGTGCTAATTCCATAAGTTCTTAAAGGGAACCAGGAGAGGTTGTCATCCAGGAGGGAAGAGTGATTGGGACTAGGGAGCGTTCCTCCTTCTCCTGGCTCCACAGTCAGGTATGTATTTTATAAAACAAACTCAACCATTTTGGTGGCAGCATGCAGCAGACTCTTAAGTACCAACTGTTAGGCCACATGTAAACCTGGATTTCCTGAATGCAGCTGATGCCGAAAACTAAAGTTCCACCTGCTATGGACCAACAACTGCACAAGTGTCAATTGTTTGCACTTCTCACGCCAGTCACTTCATAGTTTCCCGGGGCGGTGTTAGCATTTGTCCTTTAGAAACCAAACAGATAATGCCAAATTTATTTGACATTCCTTCTATGAGCCTGGGCTATATTCAAAGCCAAGAGGTTTCAGGGGAAAGGAACCTTCCAGGCTCCAAGACACTCTCAGTAACAAAATCAATTCTCTGAGAAATCATTTCTAAATTGGGCTCTTCACCCCATGACTGTAGGAGTTGCAAAGAATTGATATCAGGTAATCAGACAATAGAACAAATGTTAAGAGCCCTTAAACCCCTGAACATTTTAGACTGGTAGCTATGTACTAAAGCCCATAACACCAAAACGGTATGGAGATTCACAAGAATCATGTCCAGAATCAGATTGGTGGGGTTAGAGATATAATTTTAAATGGTGGTACACCTCCAGAATGTCATGCATCCAACTTTAAAATTGAGAACAAATTTTAGGACAGAATAGCAGAACCATTTTGGTTTTGGCATCCACTTAATTGCAACAGACTTTCACAAACATGTGAAGCAAACAGCTCCACCTTGCTCTCTTAAGATCAATGGCCATTGCTTAAAAAATCCTTAGCACTGTGACCTACAACCTATCTTTGCACATATTACAATTTTACATACAAGAAACTGACTTTGCATATTTTGATGATCTCAACTTTTAAGACAGTATATACCATAAAAAAACTTTCAAAACTTAGAAAGCACACCTTTCATCCTTTTCTTTGCGAGACATCTTCCTGTTGTCAGCCTCTGACAATTTCCGAGTGACCTCCTTGGACACTGCATCTTCTCTCTTCTGCGCAACCCTAGACAAATGAATCTCTGTTAACAATGTAACATGCTAACACATCAGTCATAAAAATTGTACAAATAATATTTTTCTAGAAATTACTTACTTGTGTTTCAGGACAAACTTTACATTTTTGTAAGCAAATGCCACAAGATAGGTACTGACAAGGGTCATAACACAATACAGAACTGCAGACTGGACAAGGTCCATGTGCCAGATCCTCCAGTAGAGCCCTGAAAGACAATGTTTAGAGATCCTAACTATTGCAATTGTCAATACACATCATTGGCAGTTAATGACCTGCAGCAGTAAAAAAAAGGCAATTGATTCAGAATTTCAACTCCATTTACAATGAACAGGCATTTTAAATGCTTTTATATCAGTCTATTCCCACAAAGACAGTCCTAAAGATTAAAAATTACAATTCTACCTCAGCTTGAGAAAATATTCGAAATCCTTTGTTCACTAATGATTTTAACTAGATCAAGAGCAGACTGAGGGATGACCTGATTGAGGTGTACAAGATTATGCGGGGCCTAGATAGAGTAGACAGGGATGCCCTGTTTCCCCCCAGTGGAGAGGTCAATTACCAGGGGGCACAGATTTAAGGTGATTGGTAGAAGAATTAGAGGGGTTAATGATGAAAATCTTCTTTACCCAGAGGGTGGTGAGTGTCTGGAATTCACTGCCTGGATTGGTGGTAGAGGCAGAAACACTCAACTCATTTAAAAGGCACCTGTATCTGCACCTAAAGTGCTGTAACCTGCAAGGCTACAGACTGGAAGGTGGGATTAGAATGGGCAGCTAGTTTTTTTCGGCTAGTACAGACATGATAGGCCGAATGGCCTCTTTTTGTGTCATAACTTTCTATGGTTCTAAATTTAATGTAGAATTAAAATGTCCAGAATGAGTACAGAAGCTTAAGTTTTAAGTTTAAGTCTTTGCTCTGGGAATTCTGCAGAGAATAACTCACCTTCTGACTCCCCAAAGCCTATCCACCATCTACAAGGCACAAGTTAGGAATGTGATGGAATACTCTCCACTTGCCTGGATGGGTGCAGCTCCCACAACACTCAGAAGCTCAACATCATCCAGGACAGACCAGCCCACTTGATTAGCACACCATCCACCACCTTCAATATCCACTCTCTCCACCACCGACACACAGTAGCAGCAATGTGTACCATCCACAAGATGCACTGCAGGAGCTTACAAAGGCTTGTTTGACAGCACCTTCCAAACCCACGACCTCTACCATCTAGAAGGACAAGGGCAGTCGATGCATGGGAACACCACCAATTGCAAATTCCTTTCCAAGCCCCACAAACATCCTAACTTGGAACTATATTGCCATTCCTTCACTGTTGCTGGGTTGAAATCCTGAAACTCCCTCCTCCCTAACAGCTAAGTGGGTGTTCCTATGGTACATGGACTGCAGCAGTTCAAAAAGGCAGCTCACCACCACCTTCTCAACGGCAATAAAAATGCTGGCCTAGCCAGTGACACCCATGTCCTGTTAATAAGGAATTTAAAAAATTAAGTGTAAAATTTCTGGTAAGATATTTATTAATGCTAATCAAGTTCTGTTGTAAGTCTTATTGTTGATATAATTCCAAAATAAAGACATTACTCATCTATATCTTCACTTAGGGGAAATGGTACGACTTTATTTGCACAGTGAAAGTGTTAATCTTTAGACAAGTGTTTGAAAACATTTGTATTAAGCATGTATGAACATGGAAGAAATCAGTTTGTCTGAAAAGCGCATATCTGAGATATAGTATTCTATAAAATTGGATCTTGACAAAACAGCAAACAGCAGAACTGATGAATAGTTTGTGTATACTGGCAATCTGAAAGTTCTATATGGAATAGATTATTAAAAATATATCAATTTTTTCAACAAAACATTACAATAATGCTACCCATAACACCTATGTGTCAATGGGGCCACTGAAAATCAAATGAATTTTAAACACTACTACATCAGTTTACATGTCATAGGTGGTAACAAATTCAAACAAAAGTAGAAAGCCCATTGTGGAGAAGAAACCCAGAAACAAAAGTCATAAGTTATGACCAGCTCCAGACTAAGAATCATGACCTTTCATACTCACATGGCTAAGAATCATGACCTTTAATACTTCACATAAAAATAGCACTGAATCTGTAGCCTAGCAGGCACTTCAAACAAGTGTTCTAGTTGTGCTGTAGCTGTGATGTCAATAGAGCTCAGGGAAATGTAAGAACAACCGCTGATTTGAAAAATGCCGGGTGTAGTGCTAAAAATTGAACATTGCCATACCCTCTACTGATATGCTGAAATCGAGAAGAAAGCCACATTATCAAACGGAAAGTTCTTATGAAGTTTAAAAATTTTAACAAAAATGCTCAGAAAACATTTTATGGAATTGATCCTTTGCCCTCAAACTTCTGACAGCATCTTCCTCCACCTTAACCATGTTGCCATGGTAAGCTCACCATTGTTACCTGGTCCAACATAGCCAGAACATTTCAACAATGGCTTCTCCATTCATGCCCACATGTACTCCAAGACTCTACTTAACCTCCTCCAATTCATCAACATCAGTAATGTCCACAGGTGGAGAATTGGGAATATAGAGGTGGATATTGCACTTCTGAGCAATAAATAAAAACTGGGTAATAGACACCAGCATTGGTCATGTGATCATGCCTTTATATGTGTACTTTAACCTTTGTGCATGTTGGTAAAAATCTTATTTTATTTCCTTGGTTAGTGAACAGTAGGAGACATTTATGTACGTGTGAAGTGGATTTACCTGCACTGCAAATGTATGAATGCTGTTCTCTACTGAAGTTAACACATGGTTAAATGGTGTCACCAAAGGTATATTCGTGACTAGGCAGCAATTTCTATTGGGCAATGCTGATCTATGTTGTTCTAAAGATGGGGTCATCATTCATGTGGATGCTAATGACAGCTCTCCATTACCACTCCAAATATGTCATGCTGTATAAATTCTTAACTGACAATAAGGTATAGATAAGCCACTGCTTTTTACATCTCTATATTAAAAATGATCAAAGCTATTTTCAAAAAACCCATGACCTTGCATTGGATCCCATTTCTTTCCCAGATACCTGCTTAAAATCAATCATATTGCTTGTAACTGCTGTCTCACTCAACTCTGAACACCTGCAGCCCATCTCAAAACTACAGGCTCTGAAACTTCACCATTTTTATCATTACCTTGTCCTTATACGTGTATTTGTCACCTGCAAGTTCAATTTTTCTAAGGTTGTCCTTATAAACTCCACATTCTGTAAATTCAACTATCTGGATTCCATCTGTCTCCTAACACCCAGCCCTTGGCACACTGACTACAAAATCCTCCTCTACCTAACCCTCACTGTTAATTTTGCAACCGTCTCCAGCTCTACGTGGCAGCTCGCACTATCCTCCGCTCATTTATCTGTAGTCTGGTGAGCATTCCCGTCCCCTCTGCTTCAGTGAGAATCACAGCCTTCGGCCACTTTACCCCCAAAATCAAAATCTCCCACCTTAAACCCCATCTGTTACATTACTTCCAGGGTCGAAAGCCTTCCAAACCAGCTTATATATGACCCTCAACAATGAACGAACTTCAACTTTTTGCTATGTTAAAGACACAAACTTCCCACTTCACAATATACATTTGCAATTAAAATGAGAGTTATCTAATAGTAATAAAGCAGAAAATGCTGGAAAAACTCAGGTCTGGCAGCACCTGTGGAGAGAGAAACAGAGTTAACGTTTCGAGTCCGTGTGACTCTTCTTCATACGGAGGAAGTCCTCCCTCTCCAGCCAGGCACAAACACTGGCCTGATCCCCGGTCAGTGTCGGCCGGCACCAGCGACTCCGCCACCACAGATACTTACATATAGGAATGGCCGACACAATAAACGCGTTTCCATAAAAGAGTGCGGATGATTTGGCCGAGACATTTCTGCTGAAGTCCTGCAGCAACAGATCCTCCTCCGACTGCTGCTTGTTGCTGCCTTTGGGCGCCATCGCTCCACGTCCTCAGCCTGTGTCCTCCAGAAGAATCGTCAGCACTCCGAGCCGGCCCACAATCCCCCTCGACACTGACATCCAGGCCGACCCACAATCCCCCGCGACAACCCGCCGAGACGGCCCACAATCCCCCTCGACAACCCTCCGAGCGGCCCACAATCCCCCGCGACAGCCCTCCGAGCGGCCCACAATCCCTCATGACAGACCTCCGAGCCGGTCCGGTCCACAATTCCCGCAGAATCGAGTCTCTCGCCCTGTCACCGTTTGCCGAACAGATATTAGGTACCGACAAGAACAGCAAAAGTTTGTTATGAAATCGACAGCAGGAGAATTACTATAAACAAGAAATACGCATAAATTTGAAAAACGTTTCTACATACCATGTTGCTTCTATTTTCGCTATCGGGTGGGTGAAGTTAAATGGATCGCCGCCATCTTTAGTACAGATTGCCATGATAATAGTTGATTGTGGTAGTGGATTCCAGTATTAGATACAATATGGTACTCTCTACTCTATATGGGGTCACCTGACTGGATGAATGAAGGTCAGATAACACATGTTAGAGCCTGTCTTGATAGAACTCAGTTACTGCAGATATGTGAAACAGAAAATGCTGGAAAAACTCAACAGGTTGACAGCATCTGTATTTTATTTTTATTCATTATTCTATCCCCTTTTTTATCCCATTTTCGATCCTCCTTTCCCCACCACTGCCCTCTCCCCACCACCCCACAAGGGCCATTACTTGTTCATGTTGTTCTTTTTAGAGGGCTTACCCTTGTTCTGCTATTATCACATTCTGCTTTCTTACCTTTACCACTATCAGCACCTTTTTTAACCCTTATCACTACCACTATTCCGTTTGTCCTTCTGTTCATATTTTTGTCAATCTCTCCTTTGCCCCCACCTATCATTGGCCTATCCAGCTTCACCTGCTCCACCCCCCTTAAACAGTATAAATTTCATTACATTTCTACTTTTCTTTTAGCTCTGAAGAAGCGTCAAACAGACTCAAAATGTCAACTCTGTTTCTCTCTCCACAGATACTGACAGACCTGAGTTTTTCCAGCATTTTCTGTTTTTGTTTCAGATTTCCAGCATCTGCAATATTTTGCTTTTGTCTGTACTGCAGATATGTGTTCATGTTAGGAAAATATGTTATCAACGAAGTTAGCTCAGTTATAATGTCTACAGCCTATGTGCATCATTGAAACAAAAAATAAGACTTGGTGTCATAAGTAAACTAAATGCAACAATGGAGGTTCTAAAATCACCGACAGAGCTCAGTTTGGAGGGCAATCTTGCTGAAAACTGGAAGAGGTTCTGACAGCAATTCCAGCTGCACCTCACAGTGACGGGCAGTAATAAAAAAGACCCTCAGGTACAGTCTTCCATCTTTCTTCACGTAGCAGGGGAAGAAGCCCTCGAAGCCTGTAACCCGTTCATGCTTGAAAACGATGAGAAACAAAATGACTTGAAAGAAATAATGGAAAACTTTGAAGCCTACTGCAGCCCTCAGAAAAAAATCACGTATGAAAGATACCGATTTTTTACGTGCACGCAAGGCTGTGACAACATTAGTAAGTATGTAACTGAGCTGAGAAAATGAGCAAAATTGTGTGAATTTGGAGAGCTTGAAGAATCACTCATCTGAGAAACAATAATTTGTAGAATCACAAGCATCCCGACGTCATCGCGCACTTGCACGATGTTTCAGTCAGAAGGCGCCCGCCAATGATTAAAAGGCCTTACGGTTGGCAGGCAGGCAAAAAGGCCAAGCGGCTTTTGCATCTTTTGCAAAACCTCATCCATGGGCGGGGTGAGGTTTCAATCTGTCATTACAAAAAAAGTAAAGAATTTATATACTAATTTCAAGTTTTTGGCAAGATCTGGTTAGGAACCAATAACGTTTTGTTTAAAGTAGAAAAAGTTTGAGCTTCAAGATAAAAAGCAAAATACTGCAGGTGCTGGAAATCTGAAATAAAAACAGAAAATGCTGGAAAAACTCAGCAGGTCTGGCAGCATCCGTGGAGAGAGAAACAGAGTTAACATTTCGAGTCCGTATAACTCTTCTTCAGAGCTCTAGAGACCGATCTTTAGCTCTGAAGATGTCATATGGACTCGAAATATTAACTCTGTTTCTCTCTCCACAGATGCTGCCAAACCTACTGAGTTTTTCCAGCATTTTCCATTTTTATTTGAGTTTCAAGACATTTGCTAATAAAATAAAGCCACAAGATTCCACTGGTTTTGCACAAACAGAAATAAACTTTACAAGGTCAGAAAGATAAAACAATTTACAATATCTATCTTATACTCTTAACATTCAGGGTTAATATGAGGTACATGTGAATTAACAAGCAAACAGTGGTCGAACACACCACACTACAATAAATGGCAGATGCAACCAAGACAGAGTCCACAGGTTTCTCAGCAACACCCAGACGTCAGTAACACTGTGAGTCAAACAATATTGTTGAAACTCTATCTCCTGACAGATTCTGATGTTCACCTTCAAAGATCTTGCCTTGGAATTCTCTCCAAAAGTCAGCCCAACTCGGACAGCATCAATGACGGCTCACGTCACAAGGTTTCAATCTCGTCTCCCGAGATTCCGTTCCCCTGGATTCCCAAGTCTGCACTCAAGCACCAACTCACAAGCACAATTTCAACTCCTCAGCTGTGCCAGACAGAACACTACTGCTCCAATTGGGTACCTTTTCCCCAACGATCCACAATGCAGGGTCACCAACCTTCTGCTGATTCTTAGATCTTCAGGGTTTCTGCCAAGCCCTCTTTGATTGCCAGGGCTTCCCTTGAGCCTGCCCCGATTACCAGGGTTATCCCTGAGCTCTCTTCAATTACCAGGGTCTCTCCTGAGCCCTCTTAATTTAAAGTCTGCTATATGTAACCCTTGTTCTTAGTTTAACTGAGACCTCTTCCTGTCCCTGTCCCTGACCTGGGACTCTTGTTTTAGGACCTCTCCCTGTCACCTCTTCCCTTGGGAACTCTCTCTCTCCCCTTCCTGGGACACCTGTCTACAATGGCACTCCGCTCCCGGTCATGTGATCTGGGCATTCACCGTACTCTATCGCTTCACAGACACTCTAGGCCTGTCCTTGGTCCAAAGAACCTACACTGCTGAATTGTGCATGTGTAGCCCACTCCCAGTCTGCGCGTGTGCAAAAACTCTGAGGTCTGTCGGGGTTTGGAGTTCCCGCTCTCCTGCTTTCCGACGGGGTAAGTGTGGCTTTCATAACAACCCCTGTTAACCCTTGGATTGTTGCTTCTGAAAAGTTGCTGCTTTAGTTCCTGCTGTTCCTTTAGCTTAGTTGTCCCATTTTAGTCCATCTAACTCGCTTATTAAACTTATTTACTGTGAGGTCTGTGCTGTGCAGTGCTGTCACTGCTGTCTGCTGCTGCCTTTTCTCTTGTCTGCTTCTGCTGTTACTGCTAGATGCTACTACCACTACTGCTCTTACTATTGATACAGAAGTTTCTTAAAAAAAACAAAAATCACACCTGTGACAAAGATTGCTGCAAAAACTCCTCCCCAAATTGGTGTCTTCTTACATAATATAACAATTTCATGAACAGTTCATCACCATATGAAGGTGGTTTCGATCAGCAAGACCGTGGTTATGCTATCCAGTAGGTTTTGCTCCAGTCAGAAAGTTCTCGGGGATTAGCATCTGCAAGGAATATAGGGGCACATTCAGGTCCAGTGGCTCCAAATCTGTAGGTATTATTTACAATTTTATAGTTTGTAGACACATACCCATTGTGTAGTCTTTTTTAAAATTCATTCATGGGATGTGGGCTTTGCTGGCTGGGCCAGCATTTATTGCCCATCCCTAGTTGCCCTTGAGAAGGTGGTGGTGAGCTGCCTTCTTGAACCACTGCAGTCCATGTGGTGTAGGTACACCCACAGTGCTATTAAGAAGGGAGTTCCAGGATTTTGACCCAGCGACAGTGTAGGAACGGCGATATATTTCCAAGTCAGGATGGTGAGTTACTTGGAGGGGAACCATCTCATGTTCCCATCTATCTGCTGCCCTTGGCCTTCTAGGTGGTAGTGGTCGTGTGTTTGGAAGGTGCTGTCTAAGGAGCCTTGGTGAATTGCTAGGCCAGCATTTATTGCCCATCCTAAGTTCCCTTGAGAAGGTG
Organism: Cetorhinus maximus; assembly: GCF_964194155.1. NCBI lineage: Eukaryota > Metazoa > Chordata > Chondrichthyes > Lamniformes > Cetorhinidae > Cetorhinus > Cetorhinus maximus. The sequence continues at coordinate 47,963,588 of NC_135897.1, read as the reverse complement.
GTGGTGAGCTGCCGTCTTGAACTGTTGCAGTTCCTGTGGTGTAGGTACACCCGCAGTATTCTTAGGGAGGGAGTTCCAGGATTTTGACCCATCAATAGTAAAGGTACGGCGATATATTTCCAAGACAAGATGATGAGTGGCTTGGAGGGGAACTTCCAGGTGGCGGTGTTCCCATGTATCTGCACTCCTTGTCCTTCTAGATGGTAGTGGTCATGGGTTTGGAAGGTGCTGCCTAAGGAGCCTTGGTGAGTTTCTGCAGTGCACATTGCTGCCACTGTTCATCGGCTTTGGAGGGAGTGAATGTTTGTGGAAGGGGTGCCAATCAAGCGGGCTGCTTTGTCCTAGATGGTGTCAAGCTTCTTAAGTGTTGTTGGAGCTGCACTCAACCAGGCAAGCAGAGTACACTCCATCACACTCCTGACTTTTGCCTTATAAATGGTGGACAGACACAGGATTCCTAATCTCTGACCAGCTCTTGTAGCCACAGTATTTATATGGCTAGACCAGTTCAGTTTCTGGTCAATGGTAACCCCCAGGATGTTGATGGTGGGGGATTCAGCAATGGTAATACCATTGAATGTCAAGGGGCGATGATTAGATTCTCTCTTGTTGGAGATTGTCATTGCCTGGCACTGGTGTGGCACAAATGTTACTTGCCACTTGTCAGCCCAAGCCTGGATATTGCTGCATTTGGACATGGACTGCTTCAGTATCTGAGGAGTCGCGAATGGTGCTGAACATTGTGCAATCATCAGCAAACATCCCCACTTCTGACCTTATAATGGAAGGAAGGCCATTGATGAAGCAGCTGAAGATGGCTGGGGCTAGGACACTATCTTGAGGAGCACCTGCAGTGATGTCCTGGAGCTGAGATGATTGACCTCCAACAACCACAACCATCTTCCTTTGTTCTAGTTATGACTTCAACCAGTGGAGAGTTTTCCCCCGATTCCCATTGACTCCAGTTTTGCTCAGGCTCCTTGATACCACACTGGGTCAAATGCTGCCTTGGTGTCATGGTCTGATGGCTTCATTAACTGTCACTTGACTAATGTATAGAAAAGGTCACTTAGTGTGTGTGTATGCCAGGCTTTGAATATCCTTTGGAATGCTGGGAGGCAGAGTTTGGCCAATTTCTAAACATTGTCCATCACAAATAGCCTATTTTTCTGGTACCCTTTTCTTTTTTGCTTTTAAATATTGGCTTCTTTTAAGTTGAAGGACCGACTACAGGACTCAACTCCCAAGTGACGAATGTCTGACTCCTCAGACCATCTGTCACTTATAAACTACTTCACCTGTTTTTTGCTGAGTCAAGACCTGTTGCATTAACTTTTGCTGTCAGCTATTAAAGTTGAATGCGTTCTTGCTGAAGGACCAGCTACATAACACCACGACCAACATGTTTGCAGCTTATGATTTTAAAATATTGGCAATAAATGAAAAGGAGAAAGACATCAGAAATTTCATCTTCAGTTTCCACTCACAGTCTGAAGACCAGCTAAACTCAGATCCATCTCATATGGTTCAATTCCCTGAACCAACCAATAAATTCTAATTAATCGGTATCTGTGTTTAAAGTGACACAGGCCTACCTTCTCAGCAGAATAATTCATTGTGTAGCAAAACAAAAGCCATCCTGTCTGGCCACTGCCAGAAAATCTCTTTTTAAAAAGGTTCCTGGAGGAAATGTGCATGTGAGTCATTGCCTCAAATTTTCTATCACTGAAGTCATTTTGTAATGAAGGATGGACAATGAACATACCATGAGCACAAGTATTGTACCAGTGTATATTAGGTAATTTATATAGACATTTAATGTAATTTTTAAAAATGTGTATGTTATTACTTGACCTATATCGGAGTTACAGCTCTCTAAAACAAAGAATTTTAATTCACAATCAAACTGTCACTTCCTGATAGATAACTTTACATATCGCTGATTTTTATCATGTTGTGATTTACGTTGAGGCTACTTCTGCCTCTGAGTCATTTATAGGCACTCACTTGTAATGTAGTTCTACTTGTACATTGTGCTCATGTGAAAAAGACATATCTGAAACAAGGGTCGGAATTTTCTGCCCCTGTTGGCATCGGGCGTCATGCGGGCATGAGTGGAAACATGGCGAGAAGGCCAAAAATCGATTTCACGCCGCTGTGAAACCAGTTTGTGATTGTCCGCTCTGCCTGTCAATGGCAGGCCGCCTTTCCCGCCGTCCAACATCGGGAACCTGATTTCAATGCATTTGCACCTCATTATCTTGTCTGCCCGCCAGAATCAACCCCCCCAACACTGGATCAGCCGGGCACGTGTTTCACAACAGCATTTAAAAGGCGTGCACCTGGTGAGCTGTACTTCGAGGGGAACTCGGAGATGAATACACACTGACATTGTGCAGCTCTTTCAAGGGTCACACATTCGACTTCAAGGAAGAGGCGCCGCGCATTCAGGCGCGGGCACAGGCAAGTCGCTTTTTCCCATTTGGCTGACAGTACGATGCTGGGGCAAGGGCTGCACTGCTTTTGGGGCAAGGTGGAGAGGGAGGGCAAGGCAGCACGGTCTGATGGTAGTGCACAAGCACATACAGCGGAGGGGGGTGGTGGGGGAGGAATAGGGCCACACTTTAGGGAAGTCTTGTATTAAGTGAGCATTCTTCCGCAGCTGAGATGGTTCAGGTGCTGCTACATTGACAGGCTTGGAGCCGGGCCTATAGCCAGCACTCTTTGGGATGCATTAAGCGACCTTCAGACTTAACCAAGAGAGGTTCTTAGTACACCCATGCTAACCCACGTATCTCTCTCTTTCATCCTGAGCATGGAACCCGGTGACTTAACTGTATGCCTCATGGCGTACACAGAGTGGGGATGAAGAAGAAGAGAGCAACAGAGGTGGTTGGCTGGGCAGAGGGAGGAGCAGCACCCTCAAGATGAAGGGGCGGCTGGGGCTCCTGCGCACGCTGCTGAAGAGCCACAGTAAGCCGTCACGGGTCAGTGCCTAGCTAGACCCAGGGTCTACAGACAGCGCTTGTCATTCCTGCAGATTACCAAGAACCAGTGTTGCCGAAGACTGTACATGTCCAGGGAACTGGTCGGTCACATATGCCACGTGCTGCAGGATTTGGTGCCAGGGTGACATGGAGGGCATCCACTGCCAGTGGCCATGAAAGTGACCGCAGAACTCAATTTTTACGCCAGTGGCTCCTTCCAGGGCTCCACAGGTGACCTCTGTGGGATCTTTAGAGCCTCCACGCACAAGTGCATCCAGGAGGTCACGGATGCCATGTGCATGAAGGCACAGAACTTTGTGCATTTCGCCCTGGATCAGGCAAGCCAGGAAGCAAGAGCACTGGGATTTGTGTGGATCTCTGGTTACCCAGAGGTGCAGGGTGCAATCGACTGCACTCATGTGGCACTTAGATCTCCATGGCAGCAAGCGGTCAACTACATCAACCACAAGGGCTTCCACTCGCTGAATGTTCAGCTGGCAAAGCAAACACATCCTGCAGGTCTGGACATGATTCCCAAGGAGTGTTCACAGCTCCTACATTCCCAGTAGGTCTCAGATCCGTGACGTCTTCTAGGGTCCACAGAGGCTGCAGGGTTGGCTCCTCAGGGACAAGGGTACCGCAGAGGACATGGCTGATGATGCCCGTGCGGCAGCCTCAGACTGCAGCAGAGAGAAGGTACAACAAGGCTCATGCTGCAAAATGCACCTTGGTGGCACAAACCATTGGTACATTGAATATGAGATTCTGATGCCTGGCCCGGTCTGGTGGAGCCCTGCAATACAGTTCACAGAGGGTGTCACGCATCGTCATTGCCTGCTGCGCCCTTTACAACCTGGTGCTGCAATGGGGGAAGGGGCTGCCCAAGGAGGAGATGGAGGAGCTGCACATCTCCTCTGTTGAGAAGGATGTCAGCAGGGGTGAGGGTGAGGAAGCTCTCGGAGGCGAGGATAATGGCAATGAAGCCATCGCGTTGTCCAGATGAGGCAGGCGCGCTCGGAAGACTCTCACAGCTGCTAGGTTTGTGGAAGATGATGACGACTTGCAGTGAGGAGACGCAATAGATCCTCACATTGCATCTATGAATGTTTGACTCCAGTCTGACAGATGGCAGCACATACCCTCTGTGATAAAGCTCCTCCTGTCTTAGAGATGCAGCAGATGCCCATAGTACCTACATGCCAGGAGAATGATGATGACATGCAGGGGGTACACTCCGTAGATCCTCACATAGCTTATGTGAATGTCTGACTCTTGTCTGGCTGATTGCAGATCACTTGAGCTCTGTGAACATCTTCACATCATGGAGATGCAGTGGGAAACCTTTTACTTCTGATCCTATGGCATCCTTCATGAGCTGATCCCTTCAGGACCACGCTGTCACCAGACACAGATGCTGAAGAGATGGGGGGCCAGCCGCACCTCAAAGGTGCTGAGAGCACATAGAATGGCGGAACCTTGTGCCGCCGGCCCAGGACATTTTGACAGCAATGACAAGCACCACTGAGGTGCAGGTATGACTGATGTGACCAGTGACAATGAAGGCACACTAGCAGTGCGCTGGGAAGGTTGCACAAAGCACAGGGAAGAGGCCCTAGACTGAGACACCTGTCTGTATCTTGTGCAGGAACCAAGCTTTCACTTCAGACTGATATGAACACTGCTCATCATAACAAGGAGTGACATTGTTGGGAGTTTATTTACAATAGTCAACATTATGTACTAGTGATTAATGCCCATGCCCACGTGGTGAAATTACATTTTCTTAACCTTCCTAACCCTGTCGCTACATCTAGGTGCTCCCCCAACATCCACAGCGGAGGTGGAGGCAGCCTACTGACTGCAACGCCCTGTCTGTGATGACCTTGGCGGGCGTCTTCTGGAGGGCCAAGACCTGGAGGGCCCCAGCCTGCTTGCAAAGTCCTGCTGTGTGGCAGTGGCACCCTTTTTGGCCTGTGGAGCTGGAGCTGCTGGGGTCACAGGAAGAAGGGATTCGGATGGGCCGGACACTCCCGGAGTCACCTGGGTCAATGGCCCCTCGGTGTGCACCTGCTGATCCTCCTCCCTATATGTGCCCGAGGGCCCCTAGCTGACTCCATGAGGAGAAGGGGGAGCTGGGGTAAGATTGAACTGCCCTGCACCCATCTTGCGTTGACACTGTTAGAGGCCAACTATGGTGTCAGCGATGGAGTTGAGCCCATGCAGCAGTGCAGGACCGATGTCCTGGACCAAATACTCCATGGCGGCTGCCATTCCAGCAGTGTTAACCTCAGTGCATTGGCATGCCGGCGCTATCACCTCAGCCTGAAGGCGTACGGACTCCTCCATCGTGCCTTGTAATCTGAGGAATGCAGCGGACAGCCCTTCCTGATGTTCCTGAGCTTGCCTTTGCAGCTCCAGCAACTGTGGTATGACCGAGTTCAGGGGCTCATCATCTGACTCGGACTCAGCAGATTTCTGGCCTCCAGCAGTCCACCGAGTACCGGAAAACTGGGAAGTCCCTGCTGCCGCCTGCTGTGGATCAGACAGTGCAATGTGCTCACCAGATTGTGACGCCGAGGCTACTCTAGAACTAGGTCCCACCGAGGTACGTGTCTCTGCGCTGGTGGAGGGTCTGGGTTAGCGCTATGATCGGTCTTCAATTCGGTTGTCATCAGATTCTTCTTACGAGATGTCTTTGGGGATTGAGTCGAGGACCTGGCTCATGGACCCCCCTTGGCTACTTCCCAGATGTGCCTGCAAAAGCAAGGAGAGATAAATAGTGCATGGCAGTTGACTGCGGAACAGGGGAACTGACTCACAGTATGGTCATTTATGGATGTTGCACTGCTGGACCCTCACTTGGTTGAGCACCACCGACCTCACTGTCAGCACAGGAATGGTCCAGATCATTGCCGGCCAGCTAGATGACTCTATTTTCAAATACTGTGAGGATCCTGAGGTCAGCCATTCCTCCACCAATCTGCGACCTCTCTCTTTTGTTGTGTGCCAGCTTGTCCTGCATGAATACAGACAGAGTGTAAACAATACGTCTGCCAGGCCAGATGAGAAGGGTGCCTGGCATGTGTGAATGGTGAGTGTACCACGGACATGATAAGAATGCGATCTGCAGGGCAGATGAAGGTGTGTGTGTGAGTGAGTGAATGGTGATGTCCCTTGAACTTGCAGTGAGTGAGCTCCCTGTGGATGTCTGATGGGTTTTTGACTGTGTGAGTTGGGAGTGAATGGAAGAGTGACTTACCCTAGCAAATTGGAGGAGATCATTCTTGCTTGGCTGTCCTCTTTTGCACAGGGTTGGTGCTGACCACCGCTGCCACTGCCTCCCATGCTGGATTGGTGACCTTGCTTGCTGGTCTTTGCCCAGAGCGGGGGTAGAAGACATTGTGGTGGGTCACCACTGCGCCCAGTAGGTGCTCGAGAGAGGCATCGCTAAATTTGGGGCAGGGTGTGTTCTTCCATTGGCAGCCATGACTTTGCAGCAGCTTCTGATTGCTTAAAAAAGTGCTAGCTCTGCGCAGGGACACCCTTTAAATGTGGCGCCTGGTTTACTGAAGGCCTGAGGTGACAAAAGGTTGCGTGAATCAGAGGCCGCCTCACCAGCAACCCGAAGTGTTTCCTGGGAAAGCATTATTAATGAGGTGGGCGCACCGGGAAGGGGGCGATACAGTGGGTAAAACGTCCTTTTTCCTGCCTGCTACCGCACTTTGTGCAAATCTGGGACGATTCTGCCCAAGTTTTCATTCCTGATTCAAATGCAAGCATCTTTCTGTCCAGTATCAATGCCTAACATACAGTCAGGAATCTGGGCATGATAAATAAGTCAACAGCAAGACCGTCAAATCGTAGCACAGTAGAAAGAGTTATTAAGCATAAAATATGACCTAACAAACTAGGCACTAATTAAGGACTCCATCCCATTCTCTCAGTTCCTTCGCCTCCGTCGCATCTGTTCTGATGATGCTACTTTCAAAAACAGTTCCTCTGACATGTCCTCCTTCTTCTTTAACTGAGGTTTTCCACCCACGGTAGTTGACAGGGCCCTCAACCATGTCTGGCCCATCTCCCGCGCATCCGCCCTCACGCCTTCTCCCTCCCAGAAACATGATAGGGTCCCCCTTGTCCTCACTTATCACCCCACCAGCCTCCACATGCAAAGGATCATCCTCCGCCAACTCCAGCATGATGCCACCACCAAACACATCTTCCCTTCAACCCCCCTGGCGGCATTCCGTAGGGTTCGTTCCCTACGTGACACCCTGGTCCACTCCTCCATCACCCCCTACTCCTCAACCCCCTCCCACGGCACCTCCCCATGCAAACGCAGAAGATGCAACACCTGCCCCTTCACTTCCTCTCTCCTCACCGTCCAAGGACCCAAACACTCCTTTCAAGTGAAGCAGCATTTCACTTGCACTTCCCCCAACTTAGTCTACTGCGTTCGTTGCTCCCAATGCGGTTTCCTCTACAATGGAGAGACCAAACGCAGACTGGATGACCGCTTTGCAGAACACCTTCGGTCTGTCCGCAAGCATTACCCAGACCTCCCTGTCGCTTGCCATTTCAACACTCCACCCTGCTCTCATGCCCACATGTCTGTCCTTGGCTTGCTGCATTGTTCCAGTGAAGCTCAACACAAACTGGAGGAACAGCACCTCATCTTCCGACTAGGCACTTTACAGCCTTCCGGACTGAATATTGAGTTCAACAATTTTAGATCTTGAACTCTCTCCTCCATCCCCACCCCCTTTCCGTTTCTTCCCCCTCCTTTTTGCTCTTTCCAATAATTTATATAGATTTTTCTTTTCCCACCTATTTCCATTATTTTTAAATGTATTTCCACCCATTGTTTATCTATACCTTTTATGCCCTTTTAGTATTATTTCATCCCACCCCCACTAGAGCTATCTGTACCTTGCTTGTCCTGCTCTCTACTCTTAATTAGCACATTCCTTTAGATAATATCACCACCTTCAAGACCAATTTGTTCTTTTGTCTGTGACATCTTTTGGTTATCTCCTCCTATCACTGGCTGCTTGTCCCAACAAACCCCCCTCTTGCTCCGCCCCTCCCCGCCACTTAAACCAGCTTATATTTCACCCCTTTCCTATTTTTACTTAGTTCTGTTGAAGGGTCATGAGGACTCGAAATGTCAACTGTGCTCTTCTCCGCCGATGCTGCCAGACCTGCTGAGTTTTTCCAGGTATTTCTGTTTCTGTTTTTGTTTTGAATTTCCAGCATCCGTAGTTTTTTGTTTTTAGGCACTAATTAACACAGCTTAACAGGTTATACTTACCATTTCAGCTATAGACAAAGGAGGGTGTAAAAACCCAGACTGAGTTCGCCTGTAGGCTTCTGTAGTTCTCTGATCCTGGGTAGGGGCAATCCCTTCTCTTTGGATTGTTCTTTTCTCTATTGTAACAAATATGGTTTCAACCCCCTTATACCCTAAACAGTTAATTAGTCCCCACCTTTATAAACTAGTTAACAGGGCATGTAAGTGATTTCTAATTGGTCCCTGCCATCTGGTGTTAGCTCCTGAGAGAATTCTAATATGTCCAGACGCCTTATCAGTCATGGACTAGTTTTGACTAGTTCAGTATAGCTCCATGCAGTTATAAGCAAACATGCAAGCTAAGGCAAAGTAAGGTTCACTTAGGTAGAGATTTTCCGTTCCCACCAGCGGCAGGTATGTTCGATGGCGTGAGTGGACAATATGGTGCGATCGGTTTCATGAGGGTGTGAAACCAGTTCACGATCGTCTGTTCCACCTGCCAATGGCAGGCCATGTTCCCCGCCATCGGATGTTGGGAACCTCATTGTAATGTACCAGCATATCATTATCAGGCCTGCCCGTCGGAATTGTCCCCACTGCTGGAGCATCCACCCACGTCAGCAGGAAAACATGCCAACATGTTTCACTGGTCAAAATCCTGGAATTCCCTCCCTACCAGCAAATGGACTGCAGCAGGTTCAAGAAGGCAGCTCACCACCACCTTCTCAAGGGCAGTTAGGGATGGGCAATAAATGCTGGCCCAGCAAGTGAAGCCCACATCCCGTGAATGAATATAAAAAACAGCACATTAGCAACCTGCACCTGGCGGGCTGCACTTCACTCAGGGTTTCAAGGCTTGTTTATCTGCCTTGCTTCAGTCAGCATTCACAGTCATCAGCTCCAGGCTTCACAGGCAGCACCACATCACTTTTAGGGGAGCTCATAGCAGGCCTCTACCTACCAGATCAGCCGTATGTAGGCGGCTTTTCAATGGCTGCAGGGCTAAGGTTTGCTTGGCAAAGGGGGAGAAATGGCCTCAGGCAAGGGAAGAAGTTGTAGGGCGAGGGCTTTACTGGGGAAGGAGGGTAACCCAGTGTGTGTGAAGGGTACATGTTGATCTGTGCAAGTGGCCTCAAGATGGTGATGCTTGAGGAGGCAGTCTCCAGAGAAGATGAGGCCAGATGGAGATGTGAGGGTATGTGTGTGAGAATGGGTGGTGATGTCCCTTGAGCTGGCAGTGAGTGAGATGCCAGTGAATGTGTGATGGGCTTGAGTGTGTGAGTTTAGAGTGATGAGATAGTTGCCATGCCCTGGCTGCACGGGTGAGATCATTCGTCCTCTGTCTGCATTGGATGACCAACTTCTTCTGTGCAGCATTGGCACTGATCATCACTGCCACCGCCTCCCAAGCCTGGTTGGTCACACCGCTGCCCATCCTGCGGCCAGAGCAGCGGTAGAGGACATTGTGGTGGGCCTCTACGATGTCCTAAAGACCTAAAGACGTTCTAGTGACACATCACTAAACCTGGGTGCTGCAGTCTTTTTGCCTTCTGCAGACATCTTCCCTGCAATTGTCGTGGGCTGGAAGCACTGAGGTGTGTGTGCGTGTCTGGACTTTATATATGGCACCCGGCGTGATGAGCGGCGAGGTGATAGTGTGGTGGGCAAATGACAGCCCACACGCCATTGATAACTAATGCAGCAGGTTTGGGATGGTATGGCATGAAAACCCGCCATTGTGGCCGACGGGTAAAACGATGTTTTACCCGCCTGCTACTGCACTTAGTGCAAATCTAGGACAATTCCACCCTTAGAGTCTGAACTATGGTACTTGAGGCTATAAAGACTTGTGTTAAAGCTGCAGAATTTGAAAACATGGCTAAATTTCCTTACAAAGCCTGATTCTAAAGCATGATATTCTCACATTATGGTAAACCACGGTTCATATTGCATCAGATACTACGAACTTAAACTATTTTAGAGGAAGCGTTTGCTGTGCATCAATTTATTACTGCTGCACGCAATACTAACACATGCAAACACTTATTAAACTTATAGCTGAACTCGTCTGGCATTGCTCCACATTCGTGTGCTTTGACCTCTTACCTCTGATCACAGCTGCAGATAGGCACTGCTCAGCATGTTATAATCGGAACTGCTCGCTCCCAGTTTACTCTCTCTGGGTTTCCAAGCTTTTCTTCTTCCTCTATATGCTCATTCTCTCCCCTCTCTGATACTATTATTCCAGTTCATATATATTCCTTTCCACTCCAGAGCTTTCTTTTCACTTGATCTGCACGCACTTAAACTTCTCACATGACCTCTATCTTGTTCTGCTTTTTGTGCTTTCCTTGACCACATAATTCAAAGTATATTAAAGTCAGGAATTAAGTTGGAGCTGTCATGTTTTATTTGTTTAATTATGTAGGCACAAACCCAACATGGCTAACTGTATTTTTGTGAGGACTTGATTGGCCTATGGTGCCTCATGGTTAATAAAGAACAATTTGTTCTGTGGCTGTGTTAATGCCAGGATGACTCTGGAGAGGGAGCATACAGTGTCTCGGAGCATGTTTGAGACCTTCCTCAACTGGTGAGCACTAGAGGGACTGGAGTGCATATGAACACAGCAAACCACATTTTACTTTATTTTTTGTTTTACAGATAAATTACAGTTTATTGTTTGTGCCTCTCTAAAAGGGAGGGCACTTGTTAACTCCCATTGCTGATGACAATTGTCATCCTAATTGGCCATTAACAAAAAGTTGGCATAAAGCAAGCATCTTATCGTGTCACATGGTAAGCATGAACCAATGACCAATGTTACAAGCTTACTGTAGAATAACAGATAAAGCTTTTAGATTTTAAGCTGCACATTGTTATGGGAATAATGTTAATTTCCTGAAGAAATGTGTTATGGAGGTGTGTTAATGTCAAATATTAAATTTCAGTTTAACCTGCTGGACTCACATGTGGAACTTTTTGAAAAAGGACAGTTTCAACTGTTGAAACAAGGGCACATTTAAGATGGCTGCCAGAAGTCACCTGACATGTCTGTAACTGCAAGTTAGTCAAGATTTTGGAAGTTTCCAATGTGGATTACAACTAGGACATGCCTAAACAATCCTCCTGTGGTATTTCACATCTACGGGCATCAATTATTATTTTAAAGATGGACTGAAACTTGTATTTGGCCACAATTTGCATCACTATATTTCATTCTGTCAGGCTGAAGACAGAGAGTCTACAGAGACAATGGCTACCCTGGAGGTGTTGATACTTTTCTTCCTAGCTCATCACATGGAAGAATAGGTCAATCAGAAGAGATGGCTTGGACATTAAAAAATAATCACCTAGGCCATAACACAATAGCCAAGTCTGGCCAAATATGGGGCAAAATCTTTACCTCAGTGGGTGGGCACGCGCCCAACCCACTCGAGCGTAAAATGACGCACATTGACGTCGGGCGAGCGTCCTGATGTCAACGCTCAGTAGCACGATATTTTGGTCGGCGGGCGTGCACTGGTGTCGGCAGTGTGCCCGCTGACAATTAAAAGGCCTATTGAGGCCATTAAAAAGGTACTTAAAAGAAATTTTTCACTTACGGTTGGCAGGCAGGCAAAAAGGCCAAGCGGCCTTTGCACTTTTTAGGAAACCTCATGCACGGGCAGGTTGAGGTTTCCAACAGCAAATAAAAATAAAATAAAAGATTTTACATTTCATTTATAACATGTCCTTGCTCATGTGACAGAGTCACATGAAGGGACATGTTTTATTACATTTTTGAAATCTTTATTTTATTTTTGAAAAAATGTTCATCTTCCTGAGAGAGCTCTGTGCCTCAGGGAGTTTGCAAGCACGCACTCGTGCACATGCGTGAAGTTTGCGCTCGAACTCCCCCACCACCCACACAGGCAGCACTGACCGCTGCTGCTCGCGTTTCACATTGCGTGGGCTGCGAAATTGTGGTCCAGCCCCGATCATGGGCAGCGGTCGGCTTCCCAACCGGCCCCCGCCTGCCCCCGCTGAGCCCCCCCAAGGGCTAAATTCTGCCCATGAGATAGTCAATTGCTTTCTGTGGACTATCCAAACATCATGAGAGAGAGGTCATGTGATTAAATCCGCCTTTATTACAAAACCCTGCTTGCTTTGAAGCAGCCTGGAGAAAGAACATCTGAAAGTAGCAAAAAGGCTACTTGTCTCTCTCACTCAACTACACTGACCTTTTTGCTTAAATCAGGCTGTGGACAGCAGACAGAGAAATCCTAAAAAAAAGGCTTCAAATTCCACGGCAGCTTTTCCAGGAGGAAAAATCAAGGACTACAGCTTAAAGAGCTGCCCCGGCTGCGAACAACAGCACCAAGCATGGACAAACTGAGCTCCTTATTTAACTGTTAAATCTTAATTTGGCCAAAAGCTAACATTCTCTACTTTGTAACTTGTATTTTTGCAGACTTGTGTGTATGTGATGCGACAGTGTACCTTTTTTAATATCGTTACCTTGGGTGGGATTATAGCACAATAAAAACTGACTCCATACTTATTTAAATTCAAGAAAGCCCATCTGACTGAGCTCTTTGTAATCAGTACATACACTGAATTGGCACATTCATCTTTCTTAAGTTTCAAAAAAAATCCCTGTTACGATAAATCGAAGAGTGGGAAAGAGAGGGAGTCCTTGCATCCTTCCTCACCTGATTAATCAAGTTTGCTGTAGCAATGCGCTACCATCTGTTAAACACAGCTTTTGCTACTGTTTCATGTCCATTGTACAAATCCACATAGGAATGAGGGTGAGCTGTTACTTTATGGTCGGCTTTATATAGGAATTTCCATTCACATCAAGCAGCAATGAGGAGGTCATTGTGCTGATGCCAGCCTACAGATCGACACAATCAGATTAACTGTGACAGTAAAAATGAAAGCTGTAGGATTAACCGTGTGGAGTGGAGTCCAAATGGGGAGCACTAAGTAAAGACCAGAGAGGGAATGAATAAGAGGTCAGGCATTTCCTCTAGAGAAGGTGGGAAACTTGGAGAGTGAGCCTATCGCAACAAGTTTCTCTCAGTCAGCCCTCTCAGCCAGGGACTGTCCAGCTTTAATCTTTGTAGCTGATAAGATATGACATTCTATAATTCTTTGATTATGGGAAAATCTTTCCAATTCAAAACCTATGGCCAGGATTTTCTGTTTGGCAGTGGGGGGGCAGAACAGGAGCAGGCACAGACCTGATCGCTGCCCGCGATCGGGCCGCACCGCCATTTTATGTGGGCGGGCCAATTAAGGCCCTCCCAACGTATTTCCCTACTCCCAAGGATAGCAGGAGTGTGCGGGCGGTGGCTGCTCACAATGACCAGTTCCAGGCTGCAGCAGAGGGGTTCAGGTGCGTAGGCCAGGCTGGAGGGTAGGCCAGTGGGGAGCTAATGCACCCCTCATTTTTCTGATGACTGCCTTGCTGACCTCCTCTAGGAGGTGGCAGCATGGCGGGAGGTGTTGGGCCCCCAAGATGGGAGGAGGAGGCCCCCCCCCCCCCCCCCCACATGACCAAACATGCCTGGGAGGAGGTGGCGGAGGTGGTGAGCTCCTGCGACGTGGTGCAGCACACCTGGATCCAGTACTGCAAGCACTTCAACGATTTGTTGCGCTCTAGCAGGGTGAGTACCATGTTGGCATTGGGCATTTAACCCAGCAGGTAGCCTTACCCTCTGTGTCATCCCCCCTCCCAAGTCTTAGTGTCGTGACTGCATTGAATCATTGAGGGCATTTTTCCTTTGCTGGGTGGGCAAGCAGATCATGCCCATGTTGAGGTCAGCCTGAGTGGGTCATGAGGAGGTGAGTTTTCCCCCACAGCATGTGTTGATCTTAGTCCCACATGACTGGTTTGGGGGCAACCTGGAGGAGCTGCACCTAGGCGCAGACTCAGAACTCCAGGACATGTCCTAGTCAGTGATGAGATGGTGGAAGGGGAGCTTCAAGGTGGCATGGCAATGAACCATCTGCTGCCCTCTATGCTGGACGTGCTTACACGTCCTTGCTATGGGAGGAAATAGCGTGTGGTTCCTAATGTGACATGGGCAGCATGTGTCCAAGGGGTGGGGGGGGTTGGTGGGGGGAGCAGGCCTAGCATCTTCGTCTGAGTGATCAGCAGCAACGGGGTGAGGAGGCACTGGAGGCCTGATATGTCCCACTCTGGGTGGGCTGCGCCGTGCGTGAACAGAGTCTATGTGCAATTTGCCCTAATCAATGCTCTTCTTTTTCAGGAGAAGAATGCTCATAATGCGGCTGAGCATATAAGGACTGGAGGCGGCCAGGCACAGCTCTACATATTAACCCGCTTCGAGCAGGAGGCCCTTGAACTGGAGAGGTGCCACACACCCAGGTCTACTGATGTCGGTGAGGCTGGGGTGCCACGGCCAGGGATTTAAGGCCAATAGTGGGGTCCGCATTGTCCTCCCAACAGCCAAAGCACTGATGATTGTTAAATTAGTTATTGTTGCAACATTGCTGGGCCATTGGTTATGGAAGATTGAGCGCATAATGAGCTGGGGGGACAGGGATGAAATTTGTCATTGTCTGAACGCTAACTGATCCATTGTCCTTGTTCTTACTTTCAGCATCATCGGAGCAGGGCCGGGAGAGGAGCAGCAGATGCCCCGTCTCACACCTGAGGGTCCTGAAGTCTCACCAGTATCATACCATTTCTGTGAGGCAGGCACCAGCACAGATACTAGCACCTTGGTGGGAATTAGAACAATGGCTAGTGTCCCGGGGTAAAGTGATGACGGCACTTCACACTCGCTGGAGAACCTGGCAGAGACAGAGCGTGCCCATGGTGCCAGCAGTCAGAGGACTGCAGGGGACCAGGCACATGCTCAGTCAGTGCCTGATGATGTGCCTCTGGAGTTGTCTGCGGCGCAGCAGGGGCAGGAAATGCAGCCGGGTGTGCGGGAGCATCTGGGGGAGATACATGACTTGGTGTCTGTGGTGGAGGAGTCCACGCGGACGCTGGCTGAAGCAATGAGCCACATATCTGAGCGCCATTTGTCCTCCATGGAGAGAGTGGCAACTCTCCTGGAGAGCCTACTCCAGGAGACCCATCAGGGCTTCCTGGGGATGCGCTCTGACCAGCAAGCCCTCACATTGGCAATGACCTCAGCTGGTCACTGCCAGTGTGGGAAATGGTGTGGGCATCAAGCTTCCCAGCTCGTTGCACATCCATCCACGGTGAACAGGGAGGTCCGAGGCGACCTCACGTTGGCGCAGTAGCTGCCTGTCGTCTCTGCGGGCTCTTCTCAGGGCGCTCCAGATGAGGGCACCAGCTCCTCCGCCCCTCTCCCAGTGACCGTATTATCCGGTAAGGCTGCGACGACTGGGGAGATGCCAGCTGCGAAATTGGCAGTTCCCTCCCAGGTGGGGCCAGCACAGGCTCCATGGGCCAGAGGACGATCGCCAAGGTCATCAAGGCCAACAGGACAGCAGAGTCAGCAGGCTATCTCAGATGCCACTCCAAGCAATGGGGTATCACCAAGATGTAGCACCCGTAAATGAAAGAATAAGGCACCTTAGGCACACCATGGGTTTTTCACTGGTGCTTTTGTGTTGGCCTGAGATTAGGTCCTTATGATTTCTTTTTGATTATTGACACTATTGCTTTCCATTTGTGATAACTTCTGCTTCACACATTAAATGCCAAATGTGTGACCATGGCTCAGGGTGCCTCATTTCTTCTGCATGTGTATTTTTAAGAAAAGTGTAATGATTGATTTGTTGGACATTCAGCTTTATGTACAAGGCCCTTAGTTAGTGCTGCTGACCTGGCAGATTTTGCACTTAGCTGTCAAGTATCGAGGCAGCAGTGCAGGCTTGCCCTGGTGATACATCTGTGTTGTGCTAGCTGAAGGTTCATTGGATTAAAGCCTTCCGGGTGTCCCTGTCTCCCTGGAGTAGTCCCGGGTCAGTGTCTACCCCCTCAGCATTTCCCAGTGTATGCTCATCCTCGGAATCACTGCTGGGCTCATCGTGTGCGGCCGCAGACACTGCGTCGACGTCTTCAACGTTCACTTCTTCCCCCATTTGCAGCGCAAGATTGTGGAGAGCGCAACATGCAACCACTATCACCGAGACAAGATCTGGGGAGTACTGGAGTGCGCCCCTGAGCGGTCCAGGCATCGGAAGCGCATCTTGAGAAGACCGATGGCTCTCTCCACCACAGCCCCTGTGGAGGCGTGGCTCCTATTGTACCTCTGCTCAGCTTCTGTTCTTGGATGGCGGAGAGGCATCATGACCCACCTTCTGAGGGGATAGCCCTTGTCACCCAGCAGCCATCCATCCAGCCGGGCTGGAGCACTGAAGAGCCCCAGCACCTGGGAGTGTCTGAGGATGTAGGCGTCGTGGGAGCTGCCTGGATACCTTGCACAGACTTGTAGAATCAGCATCCTGTGATCACACACTATCTGCACGTTCATGGAGTGGAAGCCCTTCCTGTTGACGAAGGCACCGGGCTCACCTGCTGGTGCCTTGATGGCCACATGTGTGCAGTCTATTGCACCCTGGACGCTAGGGAAGCCTGCAATGGCCACGAAGCCTCTGGCTCGCTGTGTCTGGCTTGCCTGGTCCCAGCGGCAGTGGATGAAGGTGAATGCATGCCTGAACAGAGCGTCTGTAACCTGCTTGACACAAGTGTGGACAGCTGATTGGGAGACACCGCAAAGATCACCCACCGACCCCTGGAAGGAGCCAAAGGCATAGAAGTTGAGGGCAGCTTCAGAGCCACTGACGTGGGGTGTCCGCCCACACAGTTAGGGGAGATCTCAGGCCCAATCATCTGACAGATTTAGTTCACTGTCTCCCTTGAGAGTCGGCGCCTCCTTCGGCACTGCACCTCAGTCATATTGAGGTAGCTGCTTCGCCCAATGTATACCCTGGCAGCAGGATAGTGACGTCTTCTGCGGCCCCTTCCGCCTTGGTCTACCTCTTGGCCCTGCGCCCCTTGTAGGCTGAATGTGCACTCCTGGCCTCTTCCCCCTTCTAGCCCTCCCTTCCTCCTCAGAGGAGCTGCCTCCAGTGGATAGATCAGCTCCCATACCCAGGCTAAGGGAAGGCTTCCTGAAACCTGCAGGCCCAGAAAAGATTACTTACTGCAAAGTGCTGACATGAATGTTAAGAGTCCATAAAAAGCTGCTAGGATGCATTCTGAAGTACTGCAGATCACACAAGCAAGTTTGAAAAACTTTTACCAATAAATCCTTCACAGAGCAGATTCACGACCCCACTGAGCCCTCTTATCCTGCCCGTGGATGAGGTCTATACAAATGTCTCCTACCCGCCTGTCCATTGCGTCCGTGCGTCGACCTGAAGATCACACAGGCGCCGAAAAATCGGCATCGATTGAAGACTAAAGGGCCTTAAGTGGCTCATTAATTAATGGCGAGCGCACAGCGGACTTCATTGCGCGCCCGCCCAGCGAAATATCGTGATGTCGCGCTGTGACTTCGGGACACTCGCCTGACGTCGCCGCAAATCATTTTACACCCCCCCCCCCCAAACATCAAACGGAAAATTCTGCCCTATGTGTATTTCTTTCAGATAATAATTCTGCCAAGAAATTTTTACCTTATTTTCTTGCAAGTTAATATTAAAACTGGGCAGTTTGGAATTAGAAAGTAAAAAATACAACCCAAACTATTTCTTATAATCCCATTAGAATTGAAGCATCACCAAAAAAAACGTTGCAGGTTCTGAAAAAATATAAGGAAAAGTGAAAACAAGCAAACAAAAAGCTATAATGAAAGCATCCAGCCAACCATCTCTGAGTGACTGCTTATTCATTACCCTCCCTTAATCCTCTGTTTGCTACTGCAGTCGCCTGGGGTGCAAAGGCAGCTGCAAGCCTCGTGGTTACTGCTGTCAGGGTATTAATTAACAACACTATTGCTGCGTCTTCCTTGTATTGAAGGGAGGCAATGGGTCCCAAGAAAGCCAAGCTTTTGGAGCTTGGAGCTGATTGTTAGCCTAATATTGCTTCAACTTTATGATCTTTCTTTTCCTTTATATTGCACTGTCACTCCCATTAGTTTTCCTGTAGTCCTTGATTGTGTTTGTGTCTGCTTTCCTGAATATACCCATAAGTGAAAACACTCCAGGAAATGTATGGAAGCAATTAAGTTGCTGTGGTATTTTGCTAAATACTAAAGGAATCAAATGGTTTCTTCTTTTTGTTGGCAAGGAGAGCCATTTTAAAGGCATTTTTCTTAATTTCTCCCTGTGCACCATTTGCAGTCACGGCAGGCAGAAGAGCAATATGTTTCCATGTATTCATCAGTGTTGCTTGAAACAGGCCACTAGGAGGTGCCTGAGAGCTTCCTAGGATGACTTCTCTTCACTATTCCGTGGTATTATTCGGAAAAAGTCTGAACAGCTGAGATCAGAAGCATGACTTCGGTGGGAGGGTGGGGTAGAAATACAATCTGTCTTTAATATTAATCAACCCAAGATGCCATTTTACCAGTGCATGTAGCATCATTTTAGATTCTGGAAACACGAGACAGTTATGTGTGCCAGAATCTCACAGATCTGATTATTTCACTGTTGCATTTAATATGTACAATACATTCACTCAGCATATCTGCACATTTATCCTGAAAAACACGTGAACAGTGAACTGGATAGTGCAGTGGGTTCACATGTTATTCTTTCAGCTATAAAATCTTGGTTTAGTTTTTAGAAATTAGAACCTTGTTCGCCACGAAGTTAGTGATAAGCAATAAAACTATTTATTCTAACCAATCATTGTTATGTTATAAATTATGATATGCGTCAGCTTTCAAAGTCAAGTATATTTGTAAACATTTAGCATCTTTTCTCAGTATCATTCCTTAGTACCTCTGCTCCTCACATTCCTTTTAAATTCACAGATTCAGTATTCCTGTTCTTTTCACTACATCTGCTTCTCAGATTCATGTTCATTACCCTTATTCAGCATTCTTCCTCAGTGTACTACCTCAGAGTTCTGCGATCAGTTGACCTGCACTGTACCGGTTTAGTACCAATACTCAGTATCTCCCCCAATGTCCCTGCTCAAAATGGGATATTTTACGCCAGAAATGATGATATAAATGATGAAACTATGACAAACGCAGCAGCATCTCTCATGCTGGAGCATGTTCAATGGCTGCTAACTGACCTTTATTACTTTCCCTAACTGCCGTTTGAGCCGAGACAACAGGGTGAGGTTTTCTGCCACCCCATTCCACCAACATAACATCACAGGCATTTAGTGAATTATTGGAAAATTGCACACACACTGCCTATGATTTTCCATTTATTTAAATCCATGAATAGAAGATAAGGAAGGGTGCATCTACATTTTTCCACCCACCCTATGAGGCCTTAAATATCTGCTGGCTATGCAATTGCCATTGAACCTTAACTTACTCTCAACTTATCATCAAATCATATATCAATATATTCATGATACATTTATCTTTGATGTCTCATAAAACACTGTACTGGATACACAAAACAACATGAATTCTATTAGGTAAATATTCTTATAGAAGTCATTTCAAAAATAAAATATTGGAAAACCACATATCAAAATTGTACAGTTGAATAGAATGGTCTGCAACCTCAACATGCATTCAGTACATAAGAACCATTCACAATCTCATCCAACATTGATGTTGATGAATTCATTTTACTGAATTTGAATGTGTAATTATTATCCCAACAGTTGTTACTGATTTTGCTGTATGGACTAGGTCAGTTGTCTTGTTTCTCGGAATGCATGAGCTTGGGGTCACCAGTCAAACAAGGTTTCACAAGAATCACTGTGTACTTTGACCATTGTTTCAGACATGTACGATAACCAGAGTGTTTGACCTTATGTTCTGATAGGAAAACCTGGAGACGCTCCCAGAACATTAGATCGTTCCTCATGTGTCCATGTTGTTTCCATTGAACAAATTGCTGGTGATATATCATTTCTGATACACTTTTGCCATAGTTTTAACGTTAAAGGTAGCTACATCCATTGGAATGGAGAGTGAGAATAATGCTTCAATATAACGGGATGCTTGTAAATTAACATATATAAACAAGACCATGATCACAATGCTAAGTAAGATTAGCTAGGTGATATTCCCTTGAACTGAGTGGCTTGCTAGGCCATTGCAGAGGGCAGTTAAGAGTCAACCACATTTTCCTAAAAAATACTGAACATTGGAAATTTGCTCATTATGTTTACAATTTTATTAATTTACAGATTAATTTACAGGGAAAACTTTTAGCCTAAAATTTACTATTCTGTCTCTGATAAATACTATTGATGGAAAATATTTGCTCTATTATTCTATTAAATTCTATTCTATGGTCAGTATCTTCAGGAATCAATTTCAAACTTCCCACAAGGGCATAAAACTGGTCAGTGGCCTATTATTAAAAAACGGCCTGATTTTCAATTTCTTTGATATTAAAGGAAAATAAAATAGGGTGGTTTCCATAATGGATAGCCAATCCAGAA
Organism: Cetorhinus maximus; assembly: GCF_964194155.1. Lineage (NCBI taxonomy): Eukaryota > Metazoa > Chordata > Chondrichthyes > Lamniformes > Cetorhinidae > Cetorhinus > Cetorhinus maximus. Next base: position 47,942,791 of record NC_135897.1, on the reverse strand, counting down.
TGCCAGCTAAAAAGTAAAACATCTATCCCTTAGTATAATTTAATCACTGTGAAATGAAACAACTTATTGTGACAATGGACATTATTACAATTCTTTGAATTGCTTTTGCCTTGCAATGTTGAAATAAGCTTTGCAGAAGAGAAATGAGTCAAGGCTGTTCTTGGATATATGTCTGGATAGACATCTGTTGGTTGCATGTTTAGGCTAATTGAGTACAGTACATTTCTGCATTGGTAACATACCTTCAGATATGCAGTAAAATAAAAATTATTTCATAACCTACAAGAAAAATGCAATGGAACCCTACCACTGCACCATAGCATCAACTACCTTACAATGATTTAATAGAAATCAATTGATTAAATACTGCTGAATGGTTACTTTTGACAATTAGAGAATGCTATAACTATATAACCCTTTTTTCTGTAAAGTTCAGCATGTCCTTGTTCCTGTCTCTCCAGATACTTTGTAAGGGCAACTGTCATCCTCACCTCCATTTTTATTGCAATGTTAGGAGATTACAGAATGCGTTCTGTGATGAGGGATTTAACAGATTATATTATAAAAATACAGGGATTTACTTTTAGTGCCCTTATCAGGTTTTCAATCATCCTTGTTATGTTCATGATCAGACGTTGTTCAAGTGTCCAGGGCTTGCAGTTGCTAGTTTCTTGTACAATCATAGAATGGCTGCAGCACAGAAGGAGGCCATTAAGCCTGTGTGCTGGCCCTCTGAAGGAGCAGTTCATCTAGTACCACTCCGCTGCCTTTTCTACATTGCATTAAGTAAAGCTTTTTTTTTTGTTTTCAGATAATGATCCAATTCCCTGTTGAAAGCCTTATTTGACTCTGCCTCCACCACACTCTCAGGCAGTTCCAGATCCTAACCACTTGCTGTGTGAAAAAGATTTTCCTCATTTCGCCATTGCTTCCTTCACCAATTACCTTAAACTTATGCCCTCTGTTCTCAATCCTTACACCAATGGGAACAATTTCTCCCTGCTTACTCTGACCAGACCCCTCATGATTTTGAATACCTCTATCAAATCTCCTTTCAACCTTCTCTTCTCCACAGTGTACAGTCACAACTTCTCCAATCTTTCTACGTAACTAAAGTAGCTTCAACATGTTGCATTACAGAATAGTAGAACTTGGGTTTTCACCCAGGTTTCAACATAATAACGGTGATTTTAATGTGAAGTGCACAATGGGATTAACTTTAATGGGAAGAAAAAGCAGGTGGTGTATATAAGAGGTGACTAATTCAATATCATCCATTACATTATCACCAATAGTTAAATTTACACCTTATAATTCTACTTCCTAAGAGGGAGGAGGGAAACAAATGGAAAATGTTGTAAAACAAAAACGTGCATTAAAGTTGTGATTCTACAATTTCACTTTTTTAAACTTTAGCAGAATGCAATTCAATAATTAGCTCTTGAAATAAATCATGAGAAAAATTGTTGCTTTCATAATATAAGAAAAAGTAAAGCTATATTACTTTTAATTCAGAAGTCAGGCAACTGTCTGTCCTGGCTATTCAATCAAGTTAACATCACAAACATGATAAAGATTTCAGAGGATAATAAGCATTTATTTTTGTTGCGGGATTTCCACCATGCATTATGCAAACATTTTTGGACAAAAGTTTCTTCTTGCCTGAGTGCCACACACATGAGCAAAATATGTTTTGGATTAAGTGCCTGAACATAGGGCGGAATCGTCAGATCCCTTTGGCATCAGGCGTCATGCGGGTGGCAGCCTCTGAGATTCCTGAGTAGATGACCCGGGGTGTCCACCTGCCGCTCCTCCTCCCTTCAGGTGCCTGAGGGCCCTGGCCTGACTCCTTGAGGGGAAGGGGCACCTGGAGGGACGTTGAGGTGCCTTTTTTCCCTCTCGCGTTTCTGCTGCAGGAACTCACCCATGTCTCCTACGATGGAGTGCAGGTCTGCACGCATCTCCGCGTTCTACTGGACCAGTGTCTCCATGATGTCCACCATCCTTCCCATGGAGATGTCCATGCTTATACATGTGGGCACCACTTCATCAGAGAGCAGGCAGACGCACTCCCCTGACTCGTGTGCCACTCTGCTGAGGGCTTCCAACGGCTCTGCATAATGTTTGCTTGCCTTCTGCTGACTCTCCATGATGAGTTGGAAGGCCAAATCCAGAGGCTCGTCATCTGAATTGGACCTCTCAGATACCTCTTCCCCAACAGTCCTCCGAGTGCCGGGGAGCTCGGCTGAACCTGCCTCCTCCTGCTGTTGATATGTGTCTGTGCGGTGACCACCAGATTGTGAATCCGAGCTTGCTCTATATCTAGGTCCCACCAAGGTGTGTGTCTCTGCGCTGGTGGAGGGTGTGGGTAAGCACTGTGACGGGTCTTCCAAGTGCTTATTTCCAGCCCTTCAATGGAGGAGGTGTCCTCTTGGCTGGAAGTGAGGACCTGGATGGAGATGAGGGACTGGCTGGCTGAGGGCATCAGTTGCTTGGCAGAGCTCCCTGTGAACCAGAGTAGAGATAATTAGTGCATGGCAGCAGAGTCAAAAGCGGGAGAGACAGAACCCACAGTTGCGTTGAGAGTGGCGTGAAGTGGTGCAGGATCCTCACGAGGGTATTCGCCGCTTATCTCACTTTCGCTGCAGGCACGGTCCACATCTTCCCCAGTCAGCATGATGGCACACTCCTCAAAGTAAGTCAGGTGCCTAATGTGGGCCTCTCCACCCCCGGACTGGGACCTCTCCCTGCTGTTGTGAGCCAGCTTCACCTGCATGAAAACAGATGGAGGGAATGTGAACAGGACACATGGCACTGCATGGAATGTTTGTGTGGTGAGTGGAGCCGTGGACGGGATGAGGACTCAAGCTCTTGGGGATATGAGCCTGATGGAGATGTGAGGGTGTATGTGAGAGTTAGTGGTGTTGTCCCTTGAGGTGTGAGATCCCTGTGGATGTGTGATAGGTTTGGGGGGGTGTGTTGAGAGTGATGAGGTGTTTGACTCACCCTGGTGGAATGGATGGAAGCATTCACCTTCTTCCTGCACTGGATGGCTGGTCTCCTCTGTGCTCCGCTGGCGCTGACTGCCACTGCCACCAGCTCCCAGGCCACATTGGTGGCTCTGGTGGACCTCCTGAGGCCAGAGCTGGGTAGAAGACATCAAGGTGGCTTTCCACTGCATCCAGCAGGTGCCTCAGAGAAGCATCAATAAATTTGGGGGCTGCCATCATCTTTGCTTTTGGAACCATCTTTTGCCTGGAGCAATCCAGGTCTGTCGACATGAAGCCAGCTGTGCTCTGGTGTGCTTTAAATATGGTGCCTGGAGCGAGGAAGTGCTGAGAACACAGCATGGCGGGCAATCCAAGCCCGCATTCTGGAGTGTTTCCCTTGAATGCATTATTAATGAGGCCAGAAATGGGACGATAAGGTGCAAAAACCCACCATTACAGCTGCAGAATAAAATTACTTTTCTCATGCCTGCTCCCGCACTTAGCGCAAATCTGGGACGATTCCACCCATGGTGTTTTATTCTTGATACCAGTGTCAGTTGTGGTTCAGTTGGCAGCACTCTTGCCTCTGAGTTACAGTGTTCCAGGTTCAAGTCCCACTCCAGATCTTAAGCATCCAGTGCAGTACTGAAGGAGTGCACTGTCAGAAATGCCTTCATTTGGATGAGATGTTCAAATTGAAGCCCCATCTGCTTGCTCAGGTGAATGATTTTATTCTTTCATGGGATTTTAGCTTCACTGGCAAGGCCAGCATTTGTTGCCCATCCCTCATTATCCTTGAGAATGTGTACAAGATGTAAAAGCTCCCATGGCACTATTTTGTAGAAGAGCAGTGAAGCTGTCCTTGGTGTCTTGGCCAACATTTATCCCTCAACCAACATCAAAAAAACAGTCTATCTGGTCATTATTCCATTGCTGTTTGTGGGAGCTTGCTGTGCACAAATTGGCTGCTGTGTTTCCTATGTTACAACAGTGAATACAAATCAAAATTACTTCATTACTTGTGAAGTGTTTCAGAATGTCTGGTGGTGGTGAAAAGTGCTATATAAATGCAAGTCTTTATTTTCTTCACTATGAAAGAACTGTGTTAGGGAATTACTCTATGTTATTTTGATTGAGTAAATTGCTCCTCTGTGTCATGCTCCCAGGTTTTGCTGCAAAGCCTCAGAGGTGAGTTTCTGGAACACTAATCTTACAGTTGTAGAGTTACCAACTCTGTTTGGACACAGCCAGGGAGACTTCATTACATGACCTCCCACCTCTAGCCACCTCACCATCGTGCTCCTACCATTCGCCGTCCTGACACATTTATCCTCGCGATGCACCACCTTCCCAGGCCAATTGGAAAGTGAGCAGGCTCTTCATTGTCCAATTAGATGATTGACTGTTAATCAAACAGCATATTTTCCCACTCTCTCCAAATATCTGTATAACTAATGAACAAGAGTCAAGGAAAATATAAAGGACAATTTTAAAAATTGTTTCCTCCCAGGTGCTTGCAACAGATTCAGGGAGATTCCAGGAAAATCTGGCAAGTTGGCCACCCAGATGGTAGACAATGCTGCAGCTGTAAAATTTTACCTTTCCTGTGTATAACAGGAACTGAGGACAACACTTCTCCCTTTTATTTGTTACTGCAGCACATTGCTAAAAACTGTAATCAATTCTTAAGTTTCCTTCTACTCTTCTTTCTCCCTACCATCTGCTGTCTCTTGAAAGTGTAACTTCCTGGATACTGGGTGCCTTTTGGGTGGATGGTGCCCTCCCATTCTTTGGCTGACTCTAGGTGCAGACTATTTGAACATTGCAAACCCATTCCCATATGACATTTACATATGTACACTTCCAGCAGGGGCTCACAGGATAATGATCAGGAATGAAAACCTTTGTGATTTTCTTCACACTAGCCCAAGGCAAGTGAGACTGACTTCAGCTCTCCTCCCACCATGCAGATAACTCAGCACAGACAAGGAGATCAATTACAGCTCCCAGCGAATTTTGGGTGGATGGAGGGCAAAACACACTCACAGAACGGCAATTCAAATCCAGGCCTCATCTGCACCCTGCCGGTCCATTGGCCATCCAAAATGACACTAATGTGGTTGAGACTGAATTGATCTAGCAAGTCACTCAGTTGTATCAAACTCAAGGCAACTAGAGAGGGGCACCCACCTTGCTACATCCTGAAAATGAATTCTAAAAGTTGCAAACTAAATCAAGTTGCTTTTATTGTCATTCCCCTGATTACCAATCAGTAATCCTGAGGAGCTCTTCTAAGGTAGAAGGTGCCATATAAACATTGCTAGATTTTGCAGATATTGTTCCAATCTCAATATGATGGAGAATGTTCCCAGCACATCTTCCCAACAACATGGAAAATAATAAAATGTTTGGATAAAATTGTTTGCTTTTGAAATGGAAGCCTATAGCAACTAACTGATGTGTTTCTATCCTTTCCTGTCTTCACAATGTAAAAACATTCATAGCAAGTGAAAACATGTAAAAGAACTGCATGTAAAAACTACAGACAGAAATGCACAACACATTAGAGATGGCCACAGTTGAGCACCTTTGCTCTCATTTTATTTAGACACTTTAAGGGATCATTTAAACTGCAGATTTAGCATGGCTGCTAAGTGGTTTCACTTCACACTGACACTGCAAATACAGTGAAAATGCAGCCTTGCAGAGGAAGTCTAATTCTCCTTCGCTTCAGAGTCAGTTTGGGCTTTCACACCCAACTTACACTTCAGGCTTAGCATTGGTATGAAGTTATTTGCTGAGAATGCATCATTAGAGTTACTTGTGTCACATCAAGTGGCAGAAAGCAAGTTGCAACCAAAGATCACTGTTTCAGGAAATATATATCACAAATTTGACCCTGGTGATTACTGAGATCAGGATAGTGACAGATCTATACTGGACCATGGTCAAGCTTCAGAAATTCTGCTTTAAAAGATTAACTCTACACTGTGAGAGAGAGTTCCACATGCAGGAAGTTTCACTGCTAGTATTCTGGGTAGATTTTTTTAGATTGATAAAGGGTATTGAGACACAGTTACAGAAGCGCTGGTATTTCTACCATAAATGGGGAGGTATAGTCTTGTAGATAATCCAATAGTAATAGATAATCCAGTTGTAATATCCGTCTGACACTAGAATCCACCATTCATTCTTCACATTGTTAAATAAAGTAATGGTCAGAGTTAGAATCTGCCTCATAGTACTTTCACTGATATAAGTGAAGAAAAACACAGAATGCCAATGGATTCAAAGTTCAAGATGACTGCATGATGGACTCTAGTTTGAAAACTGTAATAATCTTTTCCCAAATGCCACTAGGTGGTGTGAAAGATTAAAATCGACAGATTGACATAAACATGGAAACACTGAATGAAGCTGCTGGAGCAATAAAAATGCTAGGATCACTGTGTCTCCATTTATCAGCATGACCCCATAGCAAACAATACAAAGTTGGGAGCACTAGTAGTTTCTGTTTATACATAAATGTACAATTGCTTTTGAAAGGATTACAGATACTTGGAACAAAAATGTTCTCTCCTGTAATACATGGATGAGTAGAACTAGTTCTCACCCAATGGATCTTAGTGAAGTGTAAGGCAGTGACAGGCATAAACCAGTTTATTCACAGGCCCTTTCTAACAGGGTGGAGCTTGTTGAAGAAATGTAACAGCTCTACAAATTGACTAGTCTATCAGAATAAGTGCTGGGACTTATTCAATAGACCCTGATGTCACGCCAGTGAAATGTAAAATATTATTTCCATGGTCACAATGTATTAGAAATTCTTTGGAAATAATTTATCCCTATAGAAATTGATTAGAAAGAAAACTTCTTGTGCTCCCTCATTGTTGAGAAAATGTAGCAGAGTTTTAATGCCTCCACCAGGTATGAACAGGGCAGCAGCACATTGAAAATTATAATGCTGAATTTAACACCTTACTCCTATGCCTGCCATCATTTCCATATGATCCTGGTGCCTGCTTGTTTCAGTGGGTGCCTAATTGAATATGCAAATTAGGAAATAGCGTATATAATTTCAGATGTCAATCGGTAGATTATGTACCATGCATGTTGCAAACATTGATACTGCTTCGCTTCTTAGGCATTCCCTCGGGACCAAGGGTGACTTGCTTCCACTCCGGTTCGTTGGGTTCTGAGATGGCTGATATCCAATGCACGATCTGCAGAGTCTGCCACATGTGAGGCAGGTGGGGTTTGAAGGGTCAGGTAGGTGAGTTGTTGGGAGGTTTGAGCGCTCTCTCCAATGCCTGATCTTCGCCTCTGTGTGTTCCTGACAAAGTCTCTTGATGTATTCTGTGCCTTCTCAAATGAACTTCCTCCATTTTGGTTGGCCACAAGCCAGGGATTCCCATGAGTCAGTGGGGATGTTTGACCTCTTTATAGATGCTTTGAGGGCATCCCTAGACTGTTTCCATTGTCCTCCTGGGAGTCTCCTGTCACAAAGATTTCCGGGTAGACCAGATGCTTTGGGGGTCGGTGTCAGGCATACAAATGACACGTCCTGCCCAGCGGAGCTGGTTTTGAGCGATAGCACCTCGATGCTGGGCATGATGGTTTGGGAGAGGATGCTGCTGTTGGACCATCTTTCTTTCCACCAGATTTGGAGGATCTATTACAGGCACCATGCCAACATGCACAGCATCAAGCCAACATTGATACTAGTCATGCAAGGTTAAAGGTTGACCACAAAACAGCAAAGGTAAGGACTTTTTAAAAATAATTCTGTGCAGCCAGAAGGAGCATGAAAATTCTTCCTTCCCACCTGCTTCTCCCTTTAGCTCCTAATGTCCAGCTAATCTTTGTAGAGTTGCTGCCAGATAACCACCAACCCCACCCCCTTGCATCTTCCTCACATCACCCCCCCCCCCCCCCCCCCCCCCCAATTCTCTGATGATCAATGCAAAGTAACACTCAGACAGCTCTCCAAATCCATTTAAATAAGGTCTGACCATCAAAACAGTTTGGGTCTCCATTGTTGACATCAGTCGGGAGATGCAGTCATACTGCATAACCACTTGCTGAAGTCCACTGAAAATTTAAACTGGCAACAGTATGTCTGTCCAAATCAGTGAGTATGAGGTGAAGTTGACTGCAGAGCTCAGTGAACAGCAGGCATTGTAGTGTTTGTGACAGTTCAGTTCAGTACAACAAACATTGGCGGACAATCTGCATTTTATTTGTCCTTCCTCCTTCAAACTGCCACACCAGCTGCTTCACATTAGAGGAGTCTGTCCTAACAGCAGCAAAAGCAGGATTCAGTTATGTAGGTTTGCTTTGCTGTTACCACTGCATAATTATTGGTCCAGATTTTCCCACATCCAGGATTTTGGTGACAAATTTCCTAAGTTAGAGCATTGTGCACCCCAATCCTCTGGCGGCAACTTAATGCTTCATTTTCCTGGACATATATTTGAATCTGGCAAAATAAGAGTTGTGGTAAATCAGAAGTGGTGCAGCCAATGGTCATTAAAGGGATCCAGTTCTATGGAGAAGAACCAATATATAGGGCTGTCTTAATTTTCCCACATACGGACTTGATTTTATTTTTTAAAAAGTCTTGAATGTAGATTATATTGAAGCAGAACCAGAATCTATAGGTTGACAGTGAAAGCTGAACAAATTCATTGCCAGCTTCATTTTTTGGAAATTGGTTACTGTGAATTGTGATTTTCATTAAGCTGCTTCATATAAATGTCAAAACATTGAGTCTTGCTGACGTTGCAATTCACTTATTTGGTCTTATTTTCTTTGCACGGTTTAAGCATTTCAGTTGAGCATTAAGTTTTATTGAAATACTATTAAAAAAAAATCTTCTAAAGAACAGCCATTAAATGTTCTCTGAAGATAGTTTTAGTTAGAACTCTAAAAGAGCTGATAAAAGTACACTAGTTGGAACAACTCATTACTTTTATGGATATTTATTTTGACTTGTTGAAATATCTTTCTTTGCTGTGTCTTTCAGAGGTCATTTTTATTTGTATTTTGAAAGGAAATTCTTTAGGAGCTCAAAATTATTTTCAGCGTTATTTAAAAGTCATTTCAACATAAAAGTGTGGTTTAATGAAAACATTTTTAAGTCAATATCATGCTTCTGCCCGGCTATTAGCTCTATTTTCTTAAGTCCAAGTGGCAAAGGCTTAAAAACAGGCTTAAATGTGGGAAAATAGTAATCAACATTGATTTCAATAAGCTATGATAATTACCTTGGTCTGGATTTTCGCCATGGCGGAGTGCCTCTCTATGATGGTGAAAATGGGGGAAGTGCCTGAAAATCGTAAATCCTGCCCAGAACATGGCACTTCCTTTTTTGGGGGGAGTGGGGGGGGGTCAAGATTGGGGGAGTTTCATGTTTCATATATGTATGCTTCATGAAGGCAACTGGCCATGTTAATCATCAGCTGCCTCCACTCATGTCAGATTTTGGTAGCCCAGGAGCATGAAACCCGAAGTGTACAAAGTAGACCTGGTAAGAGCAGGTCTGAATTTTGTGCATTTTGTTGGATAGCCAGGGTATCACTTTGGAGAAGTAAGGTACCCCTTTGGGGGAGATCAGGTGCCCTTTAGGGAGGTCAGATGCTCTTTGGGGGATGTCAAGTGCCTTTTGGAATTGTTAAAAGTAGGTATAAATGTGTGTGCAAAGTGCATAAGCTCATTTACTGTCAAGCTCATTAGAACTATCAACAAACCTGTCAAAATCAACTGTCAAAACTATCAAGAGGGACCAGTCAAAAGTGTCAAGAGCACCTACCTTGAGGGCCTGTCAGAAGTGTCAAGAGCAACTTTCAAAGGCACCTGTCAAAGGGAGCTATCAAGCTGTCAAGGCATATAAAAGTCCTGCCCTGTAAAAAATTTCTGGAATGTTAAGGAAAATCATTGCTTGCTATTTCACTCTGTCTGTTGACATAAATCTGAGGGCTTACATTACTGGGCCAGTGCTGCATGACTGATTTTACAACCATCCATTATCACAGTAGGGTGCCTGCCATTTCATAGTTTGATTGACAGTTACAAGTGGTTATCGACTCTTTGAAGTGGGACTATGTATTCCAATGCTTGTTGTCATAAGAGATTGTGCACTTGAATGAAATGTTTATTGTTACAAAGCTTTATGTAGTTGAAGGGATGTAAATGTAGTAATTGGGTTTTTATGAATGAGGATGTTTTATTCAATATAGTGAAGTCGGCAATAGGCACTTAGAACTTTATAGAACTTAATTTTATCTCATCTCCGCATGGACCCTGAGGTCTGCCCATGGTGGATACTGGGTGGATTGGCATGGTAGGCGTAAGAGTGGTGGGTGGTGGCCATGAGTTGGCACTAAGTTGGCACTAAGCATGGAACTACAAAGGGTATTCAGGGTAGGTATGAGGCATAGGTTGGCATGGGGGTATAAGGGGCCATGGGGTTGGGCACAGGTCTTGAGGTGACATGAGTTGGCATGGATGGGGCATGGAGAGAGTGTGGGGTGAGGGCTGAAGGGATGTTTAATTTAAAAAAAAATTGGACACAGCACTGGTGCCACAAGGCAGGCCTTCCACCCAGTCCACCTCTGCAGTCGGTATCTTCCTTACTACTTCTGGGTCCCCTGACCTTTCTTCTAATATAGCCCGCCCTCCCCAGACCAAAACTCTGACGTTTGGGCAGCCATTTTTAAAAGTCGAGTTTGTGGAGCCGGGAATCCTCCCTCCTCTGAGCACCCAGCTCACAGACAAAAATTCGGTTTTTGGTGAGGGTAAAAGCTGAATGGTCCAAATGTACAGGAAAATATAAAGTGACACAACTAACATAGCAAGTTATTTATTCCAAAATCTCCTTTTTAAGTACCATTCAAGGGTCTCTATGCCATAGGTCCGCTGTTACAATGCTGCATGCCTCCAGGAAAATCTCGGCCATCATTTTACTTCGATTTTGTTCTCTCTTCTAGATTATCTGTGACTTGTATCAATTCTTGTTCCAGAAGGTTGGCAGTATTCTGCTCCTACTCTTCTGCCAAGAGGAGAAGAACTTTTTGAAGTAGTTACAATAAATTTCACTGGTGCCTACTCTATGGTACAAGTACAAATATTCTGTTGAAATGCTCTGAATGATAAGACAATGGTTCTCTCCCTCGATATGTCATTCTTTATTCCAGTGTCAGCTGTGTCAGAAAGCAAAGAGCAAAAGCCTAATGCTCTCTCATTGACAGAGGGAGAAGCGATAGGTAAATTACCCCAGACCATTTGCAAGCATGGAACAGCAGCTCTTACTTAGACTCTCCTGTATAGAATTCTGCTGGTAAATGAATGCTAATAACTAGTGGACAGATTCAAAGAAATAATTTAAATGCTAAAGGAATGTTAATTTTCATCTCAAGGGAGCTGGAATACAAAGCAATGGAAGTTAGGCTACAGTTGGACAGAGCTTGGTTAGACTACATCTGGAGTACTGAGTTCAGGTCTGGGCAATGTGAAGTTCTTGGGGCAGAAACAGCGAGGTTTAGCCAGTTTCAGTAAGGAGCACTCAGAATCAGAACAGCTGCAAGTGCTGTTAAACATGGGGCAGGATCTTCCCCCTGTCAGGGAGGTTGTGTGGGAGCGGACACGAGCCAATTAACACCCGCCCAGCATGACGTCCGCCAGAAAGCGCTGTGTGCTCCCTGTGTGGGCCGGTGGGGGGGGTCGGGGGGGGTGGAATTCCCTGAGCTGGGAGTATGCTCTTTCACACATGCATGTGAAAGAGCGCACTCATCTCCCTGAGGCAAAGTGCTGCCTCAGGGAGATCGGCTCAGGTTTGAAAATTTCAATAAAGGGGAAAAGAATTACAGACATGTCCACTCATGTGCCACTGTCACATGAGCTGGGACATGTCAATTTTTTTTTAAACATTTTATAAAAATTTTAATACCCTCATGAAACCTCATCCCGCCCCGTGGATGAGGTTTCATGTTTTTACAGAAGCCCTCCTGGGCTCCCGGCCTGCCCACCAACCTTAAGGTTGGACGGGCAGGTCCATTAATCATGTTAATTACTTTTTTAATGGCCTTCATAGGCCTTTGACAGTTCCTCTGCGTCCACCAAACTGAAAATCTAAATGACACAGGGTGACGTCGGGACACACGCCCGACATCACCCCGCGTCATTTTACGCGTTGGCCAGCAGGCCTTGCCCCCTGCTTGCCGAACAGAAGATTCTGCCCATGGATCCTTTTATTATTATCTCTTCCTACTAAACTCCCTCTACTAGTACATATGTATTTTAGCCTCAAGTGGACAAATGCACAATGCAATTTTCAATACACTTCAGGCACAACATCTGAGGAAGGATATTGGCCAATGAGGGGCCACAGCACAGATTCACCAGAATGATACTGGGACTTAGGGGTTAAATTCTGAGAACAGATTGCACTGACTGGGTTTGTATTCCTTCGAATATAGAAGATCAAGGGCTAATCTAATTTTGGTGTCTCAGGTGATTAAAGGACATGATCGGGTAAATAGAGGAAAACTATTTCCTCTGGAGGGGTAGTCCAGATTACCGGCACATAATTTTAAAATCAGAATTAGGCCATTCAAGAGTATAGTCAGGAAGCACTTCATACCAAGGACAATGGTAATCTGGAATCTCTCCCCCAGAAAGCGGTTGTGGCTAGGTCAATTGAAAATTTCAAAAATGAGGTTGATAGTTTTGTTTAGTAAGGGTATAGAACCAAGGTGGATAAATGAGTTTAAGCTAAAGATCATCCAGTTGAAAGGTGGAATAGGCTCAAGTTGCTGAATGGAACACTTCTGTTCCTATGTAATAATTTGCAGGATTCCATTCACCATTTAACCATTTATGAATAGTCAGTTTGCTTCCATTCTCTTCACTCTGCATTTTAGCATGTAAAACAGAGGTGGTAAATTTTGATTAGGCCCATCAGTAGACACAGAGATCATGTCTGGTGCCATTGAGGCAGGCAGCGTGCAAACTTCAACTTGATTGAAGTGTGAAGTCCTGCATGAAACATGATGCTGACTGGCTGCACGCTAAGCTGGGGAAGGGAGGCCACATGTGTGTCTGTGGCTGACGTGACATACTGCTAGCCTGCATTTCTTAAAGGCAGCCCCACCACTCCTAACCACCCTTAAAGGGGAGATGTGTTCAATTTATAACAGTTAACATAACAGTCTCAGAAAGGCTTACAGTTATGGCTCTTCATGTGGACCATGCTGGAAGTGGCCAGAAAGGGCCTGGTCTACCTTGTTACAGTTTTAGATTTCCATTGCATTGGCACCAACACTATGGAGCCGAATTTTGCAGCCAGAGAATCGTATATTATCATTTTCTTCTTTTTAAACCTGTGTGACGTATTTTTCCCTGGTACCAAATTGCTTGTTTTTAGGTGGACTCCAAGCTATTTCAGATGCAGTGATAAAAGCAAAATACTGCGGATGCTGTGAATCTGAAATAAAAACAGAAAATGCTGGAAAGCTCTGAAGAAGTGTCAAATAGACTTGAAACGTAAACTTGCTCTTTTTAAGAATTTTCTGATTTTATTTCAGATGCATTATTTTAAACGGGCTTTACACCACAGCATGTTAACCTGCCTAGTCAGTTTCAGCATCATTAAAATATTTTCCTCTGTATAGCTATTTTTGGTCTGTTGGATCCTCCCCAACTACAATACAAAACACAAATTTGGGGACCTTTAACTTGCAACAAAACATCTAAGAAACTTATCAGTGTTAAAAAAAGGAATGATTAACATTGTTACTTCAACACCAGGTAGTTTGTTTGGATACAATCACACTTCCTTAAAATATTTTTTTCTACTGTCCCAGATTACTTTATTTTGAACTGTATATGTTTTTCTTTAAGTCAACCCAGTATATGGAAAGTCTTTCAATGTGTTTTGAATGTAATTCTATATACACGCCATTTTTTTTTAAAAAGGAGCTTGTATTGTGCTTTGTTTATACTGAGTCCTGGGGCTCTTAATCTGCTCTCTGCTCTCGAGTCGAATTGCCCCATTTACATTGCTACCACTTAGCCCTTGTAACAGGAAGTAATCAATGAAATATCTTTTGTCCAGCAAAGAAAATAGGCTAAACTTTGAGGAAACATGGGAGTGTTTGCCAGATCCAGGGTATTGTCAATTATTTCTGCTGCTAGCTCGTGGTTCTATCTGCTTCAGCATTAAGTCTGTTAACAACTTAAACCATGTTATCCTTATCAGACCTGATCCCAGAGGTGAACTTCCTTTATAATGGCGTATTTCAGGATAAGAATTGGTGAGTTTCCATAGATGGCTGGAAGTCAGGTGAGTACAGAAACCTGGTCGACTTTGTTTTAGCCCAGATTAATAGGTTATCAATTAATACAGGCTCTCCTTTTAAAGGGGCACCACTAATAATCTAATTTAAAACAAAAATTAAAAGGAAGCACATTGAATTAAAATCCTGTTCCAATTATTCATGAGGCACTCCAATCCCCCCAGTGACCAGTGATCGCAGAAGAGAAACCTGGTCTAGTCTGATTGTAAATCTAAACAGGGTATTGGATAATTGTTGCAAGTAACTCAAAGCAGCTGCAGTTCTTCAAAGTAATCTTCTTTTACAGAACTTAAAAGGATTCAATCTCTGAATTTCCGAAGGAGCTACTAAAAATAATCAGCAACAGAGTTTGCTTTTATTGGGTGCAGTGTTGTACAAGTTATCTCTGTTCACTTGTGGTGATGATAACAAAGGCACCCAAATTAGTCTCTTATTTGGGTTTCCCTGTAGCAACAGCACATAATTTCCATTTCGTGATTATACAAGGGATAGTGAGAACGAGATATATAGGTACATCGCTGCTGGCATGTGCTTTAATTGAAAAAGGTTTGCAGATGTTTGTAGCAATCCACCAAACAGCAAAGTACTTATAGTACTTTGCTTTTTATTATATACATGAAAATCTGGATTAGAATTCTGAAGGATTCCTGATATCTCCATATAACTCTGATGTTTATTTTGTTCTACTTTTCAATTTTCTCACCTTGTTTTCTAAAGCTGTCTAAACTTACTGGATTCAATTTACCTCGCCAGCAGTCCTCTCGTACCTTAACCAAATGGCCATCCTTCATGTGTGAACACAAGGTGGGAAGTTAAAATCAATGGAAAGCAAGGATCCTGCCATTTTTTTATCTTAACCTGTTCTTCTAACCAGGCAGCTAAGGCTCAGCATTGAACAGGCTACTGGCGTTCTGAACTTGTTCAGTCTGAGTGAGATGTTGAGATGGAGGATAGAATCAGTCCAAACAGTAAAGTTTAAAGTGCTGAGAAGGCTTCAGTCTGCCCAACTGAAGGAAGTTATGCGATATTTGGTCCTCTGAGTCTGACAATATGAAATAGTATATGGGCTTGAGAAAAGTGGTGGAAAAGTACACCTAGGTATCAGCAGTGTCCAGACAGAAGCTCACGCCATGCCTACAGATGATGTCACTGTGAAGCAATAATTGGAGACGGAAAAGGAAGCAGCCAAGGATAAATGTTTGGGTGATTCCTGCACTGATGGTGTTGCAAAGGGAAGAGAGGCCATTAATAAAGAAGTACTAGCTGCATTTGGATAGGGAGGGAGTGGGAGCCATGCAAATGGCATCTTCTAGAGCTAAACAATGTAGGAGAGGCAGTAAAAGAGGATGGCAATCAACCATATCCAAAACTTTAGGAAGGTTAAGAAATGCAAAACTTGTAATGTAATCCTCAGGACAGCTTGCAAAGCGATTTTATCTGAACTCCCTGTTTCAACAAGGCTATCCAATAAGTATAGAGTTTAGAGCTGTGGTTCAACAATTCACTGAACTACTAGCAGAGCTGGTTATTTCCCCCAAAATATTTTGAATACAAAGTTACAATAAAATACTTAAATAGTTTTCTTGTACCTCATGCAAAATATGTTTCCACAAATGGGCCCATGTTCCCTCCAAACCAAAATATGACTTCATGCATGAGTTATGCTGGGAAAGCAGACTAAAGTGTCAAAACTAAATTATTTTTACTTCTAAACTATGCACTGGGTTAATGTGGGTAGCAATGTTCTTGGTCTTTCTGACTGAGGATTCAATAAAAACAGGATAGCTTAAATGAAGGGAATTTTAATTCCTTACAATGGGCAGGAGAGGGGCAGGATAGGGATAGCTTCAAATCTCAAAAATCTGAACGCAACACCAACTGGCCTTGAATGTGCCAACTTTTGATTTTAATGGGGGCTCTACATGGTTGCTGTAGAGAGGAGGGTCAGTTATTTAAATATGTTAATTTGGCTGCATGCCTATTGGGGAGTCTTATGGCACAGTGGTAGTGTTCCCATCTCTAGACCAGAAACTCTGGATTCAAGTCCCCTAGCAGGACTTGCTGGTCATGGAAGGTGTGATCATAATGTGGTAAATTCTTCCAATATGCCTGATGGCACACGGTAAAAGTGGGAGAGTTTCCTGGTCAGTCATACTGCAAAAGGCAACAGCAAGCCACTGCAGTACTTTACCAAGCATAATCATGGATCAATCCAATGGGAGTCCATGGTTGCCAAAACCCTCTTAAGGCATGGTACTTGAAGGGGGAATTATGACAAAGAGACCTTTATGTTTAATGTCTGCAGGCTGGGTTTCCCTGGGGTTAGAAAACCTGACAGTTCAAGCGAGATGAGTTAGACTGGATCCAGCAGGTACATGCCTTTCCAGCGCTGCTTGTGGACCAGGAAGAACAGGAGTGTTTCCCCAACTCTGCCCCCTCCCCCACTCCCCAGCAAACCTGCTTCCCTCTCCATGATTAGTCTTTCTCACCATGATCCAGCCACCCTCCTGAGATGCAGAGCCCAGCCCATGATCTCCCACCATCTTTTCCACCTTTCCATGATCAGCCTCCCAACTCACAACCTCTTCAATACCAGCCCTGACATATTATTTCCCACTTACTTGTCACCTTTTCAATCTCTCCTGCGATTTACCCCCAATCCACAATCTCTCCTGACCTGCAGTCTCTTAAGCCGCTGTCCCGCAATTACCCCTCACCAACCCACAAACCCTTCAACCCTCTGGCGACCAACAATCTCCCCCTACCCACTGATGTGTTCTTGTGTTATTAAGTTAGCTCCTGTAACATGAACACTGAGATGGAATTCTTGCTGAGAATAAGTATTAGAATATTTATTCATAAGCAGCTAAATACATCACTACTCTATCACAGACATCTATATAGTCTGGGCTCTATCACTTAACAGGCTGATTGACTGACTTGCCTGAAGGATTCCAAAATACAGTGACAGTTATTCGAGGTGGGGCTAGTATTTTCATTCACATGCAATATTACAACATCCCCCCTTTTCCTTTAAATAATAGGAATTCTCCCATGGGAAACATGTAACAAGGATAGTGATCAAAAATAACAGAGATGTATTTACACATATTATTTTTACACATTGGGATAACGTTTCGGCAGACGTATAATATGACCAGATTGAGTTCTTGTACAGTTCTCAGGATACAATTGCACAATTTCATGTTATTCTGTCGTCTGCTATTATAAGTTGGTGTGGACTGTTCATTGTGGATGTATTGTTCTCTGATGTTAACACAATACTTTCAGTGTCAGAATCATCATCTTGGATTAGTTTTGGATTATCATATGAAATTTGAATATGTCTTCTGTTCCATCTTAGAACATGACAGTTGCTCATAGCAATGTCGTACAATCTGGACTGCGCACATTTTTTCAGTACCCTTCCATGTCTCCAAGCGTTGGTGTTATTGTCTCGTTCTCTCATGTTTTGACCTGGGTGAAGCTGAGACAATTGTCTACGCACTCTTTGGTCATGTTCCTGCTTCATTCTCTCCCTTCTCTCCAACAAGGAATCATGTGCAACCAGTTGGGTAGGAATCATGTGAGATGGAAGAACAGTACAGACTTGTCTTCCGAACATAAGAGTTGCAGGTGAAGGTCGATCCTTGCTATGAGGTGTAGCGCACAAGTCCAACATGGCAATCCTCAAGTCTTGATGAGTTGCCTTACACTTCGTGATCATTGCTTTAACTGTGCGCACAGTACACTCTGCCAGACCATTTGATTCCAGATAATGCAGAGAGGATGTGATATGCTGCACTGCCCACTTCCTGCACATATCCTGGAATGGCTTGCTGACATATTGAGGACTGTTGTCTGATATGACCTGCTGTGGGATGCCAAACATCCTGAAGACAGCAGTTAATGTGTCAGCAACTGTGGTACTGGTAGTATTGTTTACTTGCTTGACAAAATGAAATTTGATAAAGTAATCTGTTACTAATATATAGTCTTGACCATAGACTTGAAATAGATCTGTAGCAATCTTGGACCACGGTTCAGAGGGAATTTCACGCGACATAAGTGGTACATTACACAGCTGGGATTGATGAAGCTGATATACCTTGCATGATTGTATCAAAGGATCCATGTTTTTGTTGATGCCAGGCCAATAGACAGATTCGCATGCTAGCTCTTTGATTTTTTCTGCACCCATGTGACCAATGTGGAGATGGTTCAACATGTCTTGATACAAGAATTTGGGAATCAACGTTGCTTACCCTTGAAAATAACATGTCCCGATAGGGCTAACTCATCTCTATATTGTCAAAAGATATACTTGTTCAGGCCACCTGCTAATGATGATGCATTTCAGTTCTTGTAATAGGCCAATATTAGATGTAGCCTGTTGAATTTGTTCAGCTTGGTTATGATCAAAGTAAATGAGATCAATGTGAAGATTGTCCTCTACCTCATTCAGTGACATCTACCTACAGATCTAAGGGTACATCTTTATTATTGATTGGATTTTGGAGCTGACTCAGAGTGTCTGAAGTTATCATCCTGGATCCCGGTTTGTACTGGACCTCTAGGTCGTAACCTTGGATTTTGAAGAGAAGAGGTTGAAACTGTGATGGTGCACTTGTAAATGGCTTCCTGCAAATCATTTCCAAAGGCTTATGATCAGTCTGAACTATGTTTGCCAAACAGGTATGCATGGAATCGCTGTATTCGAAACACCAGTGCCAGAGTTTCCCTTTCAATATAGGAGTAGTTTGCTTGGGCCATTGTGATTGGACCCAAATGCAATGGGATTATTGTTCTGAAATAGACACCCACCAAGGCCTTTTTGAGATGCGTCTTCTTTGAGAATGGTAGACTTAGATGGGTCATAGTACTGGAGTTTGCATTTGCTAGATGAGAGAGCATCTTTCAAGGTTTGAAAGATACGTTGATGGTCAGCCTGCCACAGATATGGTGCATCTTTACATAGAAGGTCTCTGAGAGGAGGGATTTTGGTCTCAAAACCTGGGATGTAAGGCGAAAGGAAGTTGAAGAAACTGAGGCACCTCTACAGGTTGTCTTTGTCCTGGGGTGTAAGCATCTTCCATACATCCTGAACCTTGGCAGGGTCAGGTCTGATACCGTTGGATAAGTATATGGAACCGAAGAAAATTATTAGGTTTGTATTGGTTTGACACTACTTGCTGTGAAAGACAAGTCCACATTCCTTCATCGTCCCACCAGTTGACGGAGATTGCAGTCATGATTGTATTTGGTCTTTCCCAGGAGCATAATGTCATCAACGCAAAGACAAGCTGGAACATTCTCTATAATTTGGTCCATGTGTTGCTGAAAGATATCCTGACGCACAGACAGTGTGAATGGCAGTCGTAGAAAGTAATATCTACCAAAATATGTCTGGAAGGAAGTAAGCTGTTATGAATCAAGTGAAGGTGCACATACCAATAGCCGTTTTTTGCATCTAACTTGGAGAAGTATTTAGCACTGGTGAACTTGGGGTTGAACTCCTTCAGGCTGGGGATTTTATGTGGACATCTTTTCAACATGAGATTTAGTAATTTTTTAAATCATTCATGGAATGAGTGTTTCACTGGCTAGGCCAGCATTTATTGCCCATCCCTAATTGCCCCTGAGAAGGTGGTGGTGAGCTGCCTTCTTGAACTGCTGCAGTCCATGCGGTGTAGGTACACCCACAATGCTGTTAGGAAGGGAGTTCCATGATTTTGACCCAGCGACAGTGAAGGAATGGCGATATAGTTACAAGTCAGGCTGATGGGTGACTTGGAGGATAACTTGCAGGTGGTGCTGTACCCATGCATCTGCTGCCCTTGTCCTTCCAGATGTAGTGGTCATGAGTTTGGAAGGTGCTGTCTAAGGAACTTTGGTAAGCTCCTGAAGTGCATCTTGTAGATGGTACACACTGTTGCCACTGTGCCTTGGTGGTGGGGGGAGGGAATGTTTGTAGCTGGGGTGCCAATCAAGCGGGCTGTTTTGTCCTGGATGGTGTCAAGCTTCTTGAGTGTTTTGGGAGCTGCACTCTTCCAGGCAAGTGGAGAATATTCCATCACACTCCTGACTTATGCCTTGTAGATGATGGACAGGCTTAGAGGAGTCAGGAGGTGATTTACTCGCCACAGGATTCCTAGCCTCTGACCTGCTCTTGTAGCCACAGTATTTATATAGCTAGTCCAGTTCAGTTTCTGATCAATGGTAACCACCAGGATGTTGATAGTGGGGGAATTCAGTGATGGTACTGCCATTGAATGTCAAGGGGCGATGGTTAGGTTCTCTCTTGTTGGAGATGGCCATTGCCTGGGAATTGTGTGGCATGAATGTTACTTGCTATTTGTCAGCCCAAACCTGGATATTGTCCAGGTCTTACTGCATTTTGCAATGAACTGCTTCAGTTTCTGAGGAGTCGCGAATGATGCTGAATATTGTGCAATCATCAGCAAACACCCCACTTCTGATCTTATGATGGAAAGAAGGTCATTAATTGGGTAGCTGAAGATGGTTGGGCCTAGGACACTACCCTGAGGAACTCCTGCAGTGATATCCTGGAACTGAGATAAGGACAACCATCTTCCTTTGTGCTAGGTATGACTCCAACCAGTGGAGTTTTCCCTCTGATTCCCATTGACTCCAGTTTTGCTAGGGCTCGTTGATGCCACACTCGGTCAAATGCTGCCTTGATGTCAAGGGCAGTCACTCACCACCTCGGGAGTTTAGCTCCTTTGTCCATGTTTGAACAAAGGCTGTAATGAAGTCAGGAACTGAGTGGCCCTGAAGGAATCCAAACTGGGCGTCAGTGAGCAGGTTATTGCTAAGCAAGTGCTGCTTGATAGCACTGTTGATGACCCCTTCCATTACTTTACTAATGATCGAGAGTAGACTCATGGGGCAGTAATTGGCCGGCTTGGATTTGTCCTGCTTTTTGTGTACAGGACATACCTGGGCAATTTTCCACATAGCCAGGTAGATGCCTGTGTTGTAGCTGCACTGGAACAGCTTGGCTAGGGGTGCGGCAAGTTCTGGAGCACAAGTCTTCAGTACTTCTGCCAGAATATTGTCAGGGCTCATAGCCTTTGCACTATCCAGTGTCTTCAGCCATTTCTTGATATCACATGGAGTGAATCAAATTGGCTGAAGACTGGCATCTGTAAAGCTGGTGACCTCTGGAGGAGGCCGAGATGGATCATCCGCTCAACACTTCTGGCTTTTGCCCTATCTTTTGAACTGATATGCTGGGCTTCCCCATCATTGTGGATGGGAATATTTGTGGAGTCTCCCCCTCCGCTGAGTTGTTTAATTGTCCACCATCATTCACAACTGGATGTGGCAGGACTGCAGAGCTTAGATTTGATCCATTGGTTGTGGAATTGTTTATTTCTGTCTATCGCTTGCTGCTTATGCTGTCTAGCACGCAGGTAGTCCTGTTGGCAACATTTGGCGGCAGCTAGTGTGCAGTGTTGGAAGAATATTCTAGAAGATTGCGGTATACAGTCACAGAATCACACAGAAACACAGTGCAGAAGAGGCCCTTCGGCCCATCGAGTCTGCACCGACACGTGAGAAACACCTGACCTACCTACCTAATCCCATTTACCAGCACTTGGCCCATAGCCTTGAATGTTATGACGTGCCAAGTGCTCATCCAGGTACTTGACTTGATTGGTGCAGAAGCTATTGCCAATTCCATGAGTCTTTCAGACTGTTCTTCGTTGAAGTTACACACTGCGCCTTTGCGCTGACATCTGCCAACAAACTGGTCAATTGTTTCGCTTGGTTGCTGCCTGCAGGACATAAGTTTGAGTCTATGAATTCTGAAGTTTATCCTAACTTTGAGCTGATCCTCTACGAGTTTAAAAATCTTTTCAAGGTCTTTCTGGTCGTTGTGGAGAAACCTGAGGAATTAACTCTTCTCAAACCTTAATTTCCTAGAATAATGAGTTTGACCGCTTTTTTTTCTTTTTTTGTTCTATTTGTTGGTTAATGAAGCGGAGTTTCATCCTTTGAATAATTGGAACACTGCTACAAGGCCAGTAGCTTGCCAATCCATATTGAGAATTTTATTCTCCAATGTGGCTTGTATATAATTTGTTTGCTGTATCTTTACTGTATTTGCAGAAAATTCCTCAAAATTGTTTCTGAGCTGTCACTCGCTGAAATGCACTGTACTGTTTGAAACAAAGTGGAGTCTCGCACATCTTCGTCACATTTTGCGCCTCTTCCTGAAAATTAAAATGGTGGAATTGAGCAACAGTTCGATGGAAGAGAGCACTGAAAAGCACTGAGAACACTGCTGGCAGTCCTATTTGTGCTCTGGTTGGGAATCGCTACCGAAATAGAGCTAGGTTGCACTGAAAGTACAGCTAGATTTCTACCGTCAGGCCTGTGCCACAGATCTGCTCACAAACCTATGGATCGCACCGATGAATTTACTGTTTACAGCCTGGAAAACTTAAGTTTCTGGCTTCCCAACCTCAAAGCTGTGGTCGCAACGGATTTGGGCCATTACTGGATACTTTATTTGGATTTATTTTTTAAACTAGTGGGTCTGTCCACCAAAGCACATTAGCTGGGAAGCTAATCGATTGTACTCCTACTGAATAGAGTATACTCACAGACTTTCCTTCTCTCAAGGATCTTGCTGTGCTGTAGAATAAGTTGAAGCACTTTTATTCTGATTGTTGCTAGCTTGTGGACTTCTGTTCTGGACTCAGTGATGTAGCTGTCACGATAATCAATTGTGACTGTTAAGAATGTATGATGATGGTCTTCTAGAGTTAAATAGAAAGGGTGTGGCGCATTAGCGACTAAGCAATCTTCTAGAATATTCTTCCAACACTGCAGACTAGCTGCCGCCAAATGTTACCAACTGCCACCATGATATGTTCTTGTGTTATTATATTAGCTCCTGTAACATGAACACTGAGACGGAGTTCTTGCTGACAAGTACCAGAAGACTTATTCATGGAGCAACTAAATACATCACAACTCGATCACAGACATTTGTATAGTCTGAACTCTTATCACTTAACAGGCTGATTGACTAACTGACTCTCCTGATGGATTCCAAAGTACAGTGGTTGTTATTCAAGGGAGGGCTAATATCTTTATAAAAGAATATCACATGGCATGAAGTCACAATATCACATGGTGTGATGTCAGACTTAGCTCTCTTAAAAGTACACGCTTGCCTGATCATAGACACGTGCAGTATTACAACACCCATATCCAACTCATCTGCCGATTTCCCTGACCCACAATGTCTACAACTCCCCCTGTGAATTCCCCTCGATCTACAATCTCCCCCAAACCCACAAGCTTTTCAACCTTCCTGATCCACTTTCTCCCCAAATCCACATCTTTCCCTCAACTCATGATCTGCTCTGTGTGATCCCTCTCTCCTTCTCCCCTCTCCATGGTTGCAATTTTCCGGCGCTGAGTCGTGCCATCTGAGAGCTGGCCAGCCTCTCAAGCTTGCTGCTGCCAGCCAGAAATTGGAGAAAAATTAAAATAAGGTCCTGCTGTTAAATCTGGTAAGAACTCCATATTACCCACATTTCCATGTCCCCTGCTGCCCACCCTCGATCCTTACCTTCGTTCTCACAAATATCAATGCCAATGTCTCAGATAATGGCTATGAATCAGTAAGTATTAAAAATTAAGAAGTAAGAGTAGAGTCATAGGGGTCTACAGCACAGAAAAAGGCCCTTCGGCCCATTGAGTCTGCACCAGTCAAACAAGTACCTAACTATTCTAATCCCATTTTCCAGCACTAGGCCCATAGCCTTGTATGCCATGGCATTGCAACTGCGCATCCAAATACTTATTGAATGTTATGAGGGTTCCTGCCTCTACTACCCTTTTAGGCAGTGAGTTCCAGATTCCCACCACCGTCTGGGTGAAAAAATTCTTCCTCACATCCCCTCTAAACCTCCTGCCCCTTACCTTAAATCTATGCCCCCTGGTTATTGATCCCTCCACCAAGGGGAAAAGTTCCTTCCTGTCTACCCTATCTATGCCCCTCATAATTTTATACACCTCAATCATGTCCCCACTCAATCTCCTCTGCTCCAAGGAAAATAACCCCAGTCTATCCAATCTCTCCTCATAACTAAAACTCTCCAGCCCAGGCAACATCCTGGTAAATCTCCTCTACACTCTCTCTAGTGCAATCACATCCTTCCTATAATACGGATTCCAGAACTGCATGCAATACTCTAGCTGTGGCCTACCAGCGTTTTATACAGTTCTAGCATAACCTCCCTGCTCTTATAGTCTGTGCCTTGGCTAATAAAGGCAAGTATCCCATATGCCTTCTGAACCACCTTATCTACCTATCCCGCTACTTTAAGGGACCGGTGGACATGTACACCAAGGTCTGTCTGATCCTCAGTACTTCTCAGGGTCCGACCATTCATCATGTATTCCCATGCCTTGTTTGTACTGCCCAAGTGCATCACCTTACACTTATCTGGATTAAATTCCATTTGCCACTGATCAGCCCATCTGACCAACACGTCTATATCCTCCTCACTATTTACCACCCCAATTTTCGTGTCATCCGCAAACTTACTGATCAACCCTCCTACATTCAAGTTTAAATCATTTATATATACCACAAACAGCAAGGGACCCAACATCGATCCTTGTGGAACCCCACTGGACACAGGCATCCAGTCATAAAAACACCCCTCGACCACCACCCTCTGATTCCTGCCACTCAGCCAATTCTGGATCCAATTTGTCAAATTGCCTTGGATCCCAAGGGCTCTTACCTTCGTTATCAGTCTTCCATGCGGGACCTTATCAAAAGCCTTGCTGAAGTCAAAGTAGACTGTGTCAAATGCATTGCCCTCTTCTACACACCTGGCCACCTCTTTGAAAAATTCAAAAAAATTGGTCAGGCATGACCTTTCCTAAACAAAACCATGCTGACTGCCTCTCCAAGTGTAGGTTAATTTTGTCCCTCAAAATTGCTTCCGATAGTTTCCCCACCACTCAGGTTAGACTGACTGGCCTGTAGTTCCCTGGTTTATCCCTTCGTCCCTTCTTGAATAACGGTACCACATTGGTTGTCCTCCTGTCCTCTGGCACCTCTCCTGTGGCCAGAGAGGTATTGAAAATTATTGCAAGCGCCCCTGCTATCTCCTTCCTTGTTTCACTCAACATCCTGGGATACATTTCATCCGGACCTGGAGATTTATCTACTTTTATGCCTGCCAGACCACTTAGAACCTCCTCCCTTTCTATGCTAATTTTTTTAATTACATCACAGTCCTTCTGCCTGATTTCCATACCCACGTCATCCCTCTCACTTGTGAACACCAACACAAAGTATTCATTTAGAACCCTACTTACATCTTCCGGCTCCATACACAAATTGTGGGCCCTACTCATTCCCTAGTTATCCTCTTACTCTTAATGTACCTGTAAAATGACTTTGGATTTTCCTTTATTTTACCTGCAAATGTTTTTGCATGCCCCTTTTTGCTCTCCTAACTTCCTTTTTAAGATCCCCGCAACACATTCTATACTCCTCTTGGGCTTCCGATGTTTTGAGCCCTCAGTATTTGCCATAAGCCTCCCTTTTTCTTTTTATCCAATCCTGTATATCCCTCGACATCCAGGGTTCCCTGGATTTGTTGGTCCCGCCCTTTGTCTTTACTGGAATATGTTGGCCCTGTACTCTCCCTGTTTCCTTCTTGAACGAGTCCCACTGCTCTGCCGCAGATTTACCTAAAACTAGCTGCTCCCAGTCCACTCTGGTCAAATCGTATCTGATCTTATTAAAATCGGTCTTCCCCCAATTTAGAACTCTGATTTCTGGCCCATCCTTGTCCTTTTCCATAACAACCTTGAATCTAATGGAGTTATGATCACTATCTGCAAAATGCTCCCTCACAGATATCTCTACCGCTTGCCCGGCTTCATTCCCTAAAATTAAGTCCAGGACCGCCCCCTCTCTTGTAGGATCTTATAGGTACTGGCTTAAAAAGCTCTCCTGGATGTATTTTAAGAATTCTGCTCCCTCTAAACCTATCACAATATGACTAACCCAGGTAATGTTGGGGAAGTTTTAATCCCCCACTATTACTACCCTATTATTTTTACACTTCTCTGAAATTTGCCGACATATCTGCTCTTCTATTTCTCTCTGATTGTTTGGGGGCCTATAGTACACTCCCAGCAATGAGATTGCTCCTTTTTTGTTTTTCAGTTCTACCCATATGGCTTCATTTGAGGAGCCTTCTAAGATATCATCCCTCCTTACTACTGTAATTGATTTCTTGATCAATATTGTGATACCCCTTCCTCTTTTACCTCCTTCCCTGTCTCGCCTAAAGACCCTATATCCTGGAATATTGAGCTGCCAACCCTACCCTTCTCTCAACCTGTCTCTGTGACAGCAATTACATCATACTTCCATTTGTTAATTTGTACCCTCAACTCATCTGCCTTATTCGTCAGACTCCTTGCATTAAAATAAATACCATCCAAACTTGCCAAGCTCCCCTGTGCCTTAACTGGCCTACAATTTCTATGCCTTCCAGACTCACTTGCTCTCTCTTCTAATTTTGGCAGTGCATCTCCCCCTGCTGAACCTCTTCTCAGGATCCCATCCCCCTGCCAAGTTAGTTTAAACCCTTCCAAACAACATTAGCAAACCTCCCTGCAAGGAGGATGGTCTCATTTCGGTTCAGGTGCAACCCATCCGCCTTGTACAGGTCCCACCGCCTCCAGAAACGGTCCCAATATCCCAGAAATCTCAAGCCCTCCCTCCTGCACCATCTCTCCAGCCACACATTCATCTGGACTAACCTCCTATTTCTATGCTCACTAGCGTGTGGCACCGAAAATAATCCAGAGATTACTACCTTTGAGGTCCTGTTTTTTAATCTGTTTCCTAGCTCTCTAAATTCTACTTGCAGGACCTCATCCCTCTTTCTACCTATGGCGTTGGTACCAATATGTACCACAATCTCTGTCTGTTTGCCCTCCCCATTTAGAATGCCCTGCAGCTGTTCAGTGACATCCTTGACCCTGGCACCAGGGAGGCAACATACCATCCTGGAGTCACGTCTACGGCCGCAGAAACGCCTGTCTGTTCCCCTTACTATTGAGCCTCCTACCACTATTGCTCTTCTCCTCTTTCCTCCCCACTTGTGCCGCTGAGCCACTCACAGTGCCATGAGCGTGGCTGCACTCCCCAGAGGAACTGTCACTCTCACCAATTTCCAACACAGAAAAACGGTTCTCGAGCGAGATGCACCCTGGGGATTTCTTGACTTACCTGCCTGACACCTTTCTTCTGACTTATGGTCACCCATTCCCTCTCTAAACACAGCAGAATTCACTAGTTTACAGAGGTTTATTTACACATTGAGTTCAACGACTTCCTTAGTCCCTAGTGCATAAAATTAGATTGCCCCTTCTATAAGTCCAGTAGGACCAAAGTAGCAAGGCCAGAAATTAAAAATGCTGGAAAAACTCAGCAGGTCTCACAGCATCTGGAGAGAAAGACAGAGTTAACGTTTTGAGTCTGTATGACTCTTCTTCAGAGCTATAGGGAAGTGAAAATGTGGTGAAATATTTACTGTTTAAGGGGAGTGGAATAGGTGAAGCTGGATAGAAGGCCAGCAATAGGTGGAGGCAAAGGAGAGATTGCGAAAGATGTCATAAACAAAAGGTCAAAGGGCTGTTAATAGTGATGGTCCTGGCTAAAGGAAGTGCTAATGGTGACATTAGGAGTGGAAAGTAGAATGGGATAACGGCTGGACCAGGGTAAGCACTCTGGAAAGTGATAGATGGCCCTAGTGGGGGTGGGGGGAGGGGACGGGTGGTGGGAAAAAAGATCGAAAATAGGCTAAAAGCGGGCGATAAAACGATGAATAAAAATGGAAATAAATTTTTAAAATAATAAGAATGAAAGTAAGTGGGAAAAAATAATTCAAAAAAATTTAAAAATAAAAATGAATGTAGAAAAAAGGGGGCGGGGGATCAAAAAGGGGTGGGGATGGAGGAGAAAGTTCATGGTCTGAAGTTGTTGAACAATGTTAAATCCGCAAGGCTGTAAGGTGCCTAATCGGAAGATGAGGGGCTGTTCCTCCAGTTTGCGTTGAGCTTCACTGGAACATTGCAGCAAGCCAAGGACGGACATGTGGGAATGAGAGCAGGGTGGAGTGTTGAAATGGCAAGCGACAGGGAGGTCTGGGTCATCCTTGCAGACAGACCAAAGGTGTTTCACAAAATGGTCACCCAGTCTGTGTTTGGTCTCTCCAATGTAGAGGAGATCGCATTGGGAGCAGCGAATGCAGTAGACTAAATTGAGGGAAGTGCAAGTGAAGCACTGCTTCACTTGAAAGGAGTGTTTGGGCCCTTGGATGGTGAGGAAGGGGTGAAGTAAAGGGGCAGGTGCTGCACCTTCTGCGATTGCATGGGAAGGTGCCGTGGGAGGGGGTTGAGGTGTTGGGGGTGATGGAGGAGTGGACCAGGGTGTCCTGGAGGGTACAGTCCCTACGGAATGCTGACTGGGGATGAGGGGAAGATGTGTTTGGGTGGTGGCAGCATGCTGGAGTTGGCGGAAATGGTGGAGGTTGATCCTTTGAATGTGGAGGCTGGTGGGGTGAAAAGCGAGGACAAGAAGGACCCTATCACGGTTCTGGGAGGGAGAGGAAGGTGTAAGGGCAGAGGCGTGGGAGATGGGTCGGACATGATTGAGGGCCCTGTCAACCACCGTGGGTGGGAAACCTCAGTTAAGGAAGAAGGAGGACATGTCAGAAGAATTGTTTTGGAAAGTGGTATCAACAGAACAGATGCAACGGAGGCGAAGGAACTAAGAGAATGGGATGGAGTCCTTACAAGAAGCAGGGTGTGAGGAGCTGTAGTCGAGATAGCTGTGGGAGTCGGTGGGCTTGTAATGAATATTGGTGGAAGTCTATCACCAGAAATTGAGACAGAGCGGTCAAGGAAGGGAAGGGAAGTGTCGGAGATGGACCATGTGAAAGTGAAGGAGAGGTGGAAATTGGAAGCAAAATCGATAAAATTTTTCCAGGTCCAGACGAGAGCATGAAGCGGCACTGAAACAGTCATCAATGTACTGGAGAAAAAGTTGTGGGAGTGGGCTTGGGTAAGATTGGAACAAGGAATGTTCCACATACCCCATAAAGAGACAGGCATAACTGGGGCCCATGCAGGTACTCATAGCCACACCTTTTATTTGGAGGAAGTGAGGCGGGTTTGAGGAGAAGTTGTTCCGTGAGAGAACAAATTCAG
Organism: Cetorhinus maximus; assembly: GCF_964194155.1. Classification (NCBI taxonomy): domain Eukaryota; kingdom Metazoa; phylum Chordata; class Chondrichthyes; order Lamniformes; family Cetorhinidae; genus Cetorhinus; species Cetorhinus maximus. The sequence goes on along the minus strand of NC_135897.1, from coordinate 47,913,156 downwards.
CCAGACGGAGGAAAGTGGTGGTGGATGGGGATTGTTCGGGCCTCTGTTCAAGGAAGAAGCAGAGAGGCCTTAAACCATCCTGGTGGGGGATGGAAGTGTAGAGGGATCGGATGTCCATGGTGAAGAGGAGGTGGTTAGGGCCAAGGAACTGGAAATTGTTGATATGGCGTAGGTCATCAGTGGAATCACGGATGTAGTTGGGAAGAGACTGGACAAGGGGAGAGAGAATGGAGTCAAGATCGGAAGAAATGAGTTCCATGGGGCAGGAACAGGCTGACATGATCGGTCTACTGGGACAGTTCTGTTTATGGATTTTGGGGAGGAGGTAGAAGCGGGCTGTCCGAGGCTGGGAGACTATGAGGTTGGAAGCTGTAGAGGGAAGATCTCCAGAGGAGATGAGGTCAGTGACATTCCTGGAAACAATGGCTTGATGTTCAGTGGTGGCATCATAGTCCAGGGGAAGGTAGGAGGAAGTGTCTGAGAGTTGGCGCTCAGCCTCCGTGAGGTAGAGGTCCATACACCAAACAACAACAGCACCACCCTTGTCAGCAGGTTTGACAACAAAGTCAGAGTTGGACCTGAGAGAACGGAGTATGGCAAGTTCAGAAGACAGGTTAGAATGGGTGAGAGGAGCAGAGAAATTGAGACGGCCGATGTCACACTGACAGTTCTCAATGAAAAGATCAAGAGCAGGTAAGAGGCCAGAGGGAGGGGTCCAGGTGGAGGGAGAATACTGGAGGCAGGTGAAAGAATCTGTTGAACGGGGGGAGGAATCCTGCCCAAAGAAGTGAGCACAGAGACAAAGGCGGCGGAAGAGTTCAGCATTGTACCGAGCCCGGAATTCATTGAGGTGAGGGGGTAAGGGTATGAAACTACGTCCTTTGCTGAGTACTGAATGTTCAGCATCAGAGAGGGGAAGGTCAGGGGGTATAGTGAATACATGGCAAAGGCTGGGATTTGAAGACGGATGGGGTCAGAGGGGTGGAGGGTCCTGGATGGGCGTTGGCTAAGGGAAGCGATTCCCAAGACAGGGGTTTTCTTATCCCTGACCTGAAAGAATATTTAAGGCTGAATGAGAGCAGGCATACTATCTAGAGATTCAGGCCTGTAACACATGATCTAGGTTCCCAAAAGATTCAAAAATTTCCTGAATATATTTCAGCCAATTTACAAAGGAGGTGGGGGATTATAAACACACCCATACATTGTTTCCGGAGAATTGCCACCTTTCCCCATTGCTGGCCACCGAATGATAAACTTCCTGGATTGCTTGAACATTGAAGTGCCTGAGATATGCCTCAACTGCTGTGCGCACTCACACAGATTAGTTAGCTTCATTCTGGCCTTACAGGCTGGCTACATGCTGGAGATCATCAGCAGGCAGATACCTTTATTTATGTTGAGATTGTGGACCTCTGTAGATTTTTGGGATTGTTTCAAAGGGTGGAATTGTCCGTGCCCGCTGGCATCCGGCATGCTCGGTGGCGTGAGTAGACAATATGGCAAGAAGGCCAGAAATTGGTTTCACAGCGTCGTGAAACAGTTTGCGATCATCCACTCAGCCACATTTCCCACCATCGGACGTCGGGAACTTCATTGTAACACATCTGCATATCGTTGTAAGGCCAGCCTGCTGGAATCACCCCCCTCGCTGGATCGTCTGCATCACACCCATGTATTTCACAGCAGCATATATAAGGCATGCACTTGGCTGGCTGCACTTTGAGGGGAACTTGGAGATGAGAGCACAGTAACATTGCGCAGCGCTTGCAAGGGTCACCTGTTGGACTTCAAAGTTGAGGTGCTTTAGAAGCGTGGAGGCAAGGGCTGCCCTGTGGTTAAAGGTAGTGTACAAGCACTGCAGGATGGGGGAGGGAAGCAGCCATGCATTAGGGAAACCTTGTATAAAGTGACCATTCCTCTGCAGCTGAGACAGTTCAGACGGAGTCACATTGACATGCGTGGAGCCGGGCCTCTAGCTTATCTGCCCACTCAAGCAACGCAAAGGCATGAAAGTGCCACCAAATGCTCCAGAGCTTTTCACCCCTTGGGAACAGACTGTAAACTAATGAGCGTTTTAGTGGGCTGCAGAACAGATGGACGACTGGACACGTTGCACAATTCTTTGCTAAAGCTGGTCATGGAGCAGTCACTGGCGAAGGTGCTCGCAGTCCCCTCCATTATCATCATCGCGGTTTGGACCAGTCTCCCCGATGGTTCAAGCTAACAGTGCAGCCTTGCAGTGTAGGTTAGGAGAATGCCTGTGGCTGAGCTGAGAGCACAGCATGCAGTCCAGTGGGAAAAGCTGCCGCCAATCGGTCAGGTGGAATGGGGCAGAGATGGTTGGGGTTTCGGGCAGCCATGCAGCGCACTAATCTCTGGCCATCCCAGAGAGTGCAGTTGGCCAGCACTCTCCGGGATGCATTAAGGTGCCTTCAGACTTAACCAAGAGAGCTTCTTAGTACATCCAAGCTAACCCACACATCTCTCTCTCTTTCATCCTGCAGCAAGAGTACATCAGAAGCATGGAGCCTGGTGAACCAGCTGTATGCCTCGTGGCGTACTGCAAGCGGAAACAACAGAGAAGAGAACAACGGGGGAGCCTGGCTGTGCAGAGGGAGGAGCAGCACCCTCAGGAAAAAGGGGCGGCTGGGGTTCCCACACAAGCTGCTGAAGGGCCACAGTGAGCCTTCGCTGGTCGGCGCTTAGCGACACCCAGGGTCTATTGACGCTGCCTTTCATTCCTGCAGATGACCGACAACCAGTGTCGCTGAAGACTGTGCATATCTAGGGAACTGGTCGGTCACATCTGCCAGCTACTGCAGGATTTAGCGCCATGGGGACATGGAGGGCATCCACTGCCAGTACCCATGAACGTGACAGTGGTACTCAATTTATATGCCAGCGGCTCCTTTCAGAGCTCCATAGGTGACCTCTGTGGGATATCACAAGCCTCCACCCACAAATGCATCCATGAGGTCACGGATGACATCTTTGTGAGGGCACACAACTTTGTGCATTTCGCCCGGGACCAAGAGAGCTAGGATACAAGAGCGATTGGATTTCCCCAGATCCCACAGGTGCAGGGTGCGATCAACTGCACTCATGTGGTGCTCAGATCTCCAGCGCAACAAGGGGTCAACTAGGTCAACTGCGGGGGCTTCCATTCGCTGAATGTGTAGCTGGTGTGAGACCACCACAAACACTTCATGCAGGACTGTGCACTGATTCCAGGGGGTATCCACGACTGCTACATTCTCAGTTGGTCACAGATCCCCGACGTCTTTCAGGGTCCACAGAGGCTACAGCATTGGCTCCTAGGGGACAAATGCTTCCCGCAGAGGCCGTGGCCGATGTCACCCGTGCGGGGGCCTCAGACTGCAGCAGAGCACAGGTATAACGAGACTCATGCTGCAACTCATAACTTGGTGGAGTAAACTATCGGGATGCTGAAGGTGTGGTTGCAGTGCCTGGACCAGTTTGCTGGAGACAAAGAGTGTCATGCATCATCGTCACCTGCTGCACCTTTTACTACCTGGTGCTGCAACGTGGCGAGAAGCTGACTGAGGACGAGATGCAGGAGCTGGAGGTCTCCTCCGATGAGGAGGACGTTGACAGTGATAAGGTTGAGGAGGTCCACGAAGGTGACGGTGATGGCGATGAGGCCCTTGCACTAGCCAGATGAAGCAGGCATGGTCAGGAGGCCCTCATAACTGCTAGATTTGTGGAGGATGATGACGGCATGCAGTGAGGACACTCCATAGATCTTCACATAGCCTCTGAGAATGTTTGACTCCTGTCTGGCTGAGGGCAGCTCACTTGTGCTCTGTGATTAGGGTCATACCATAGAGACGCAGCCATGAAACTTTAAAAGCATCTGATCCTTTGTTCGCCTTCAGCACCTGACCCCTTCAGGGGCACATCGCCACTGGTCACAGATGCTGAAGAGATAGGGCCAGCTAAACCCTAAAGGTGCTGAGAGCACACAGAGAGAATGAGAGAACACTCTGGCGCCTGCCCACGACATTTTGGCAGCAATGACAAGCACCACCGAGGTGCAGGCATCACTAATATGTCCAGGGATTGTGAGGCTTCACTGTGATCTGAAGGCTGCACAAAGCACAGGGAAGAGGCCCCTTTATCTTGTGTAGGATCCAAGGTTTCACATCTGAGTGACACAAACACTGCTCATCAGAACAAGGAGCCATGGCAGGGAGACATTCTAGGGAGTTTATTTACAATAGTGAACATTATGTACAAGTGAATAACACCCGTGCCCAGGCTATGCAGCCTGCTGACTGCAACGTCCGGTCTGTGATGACCTTGGCAGGCGTCCTCTGGAGGGCCGATACTTGGAGGGCCCCAGCCTGCTTTTGGGGTCCTGCTGTGAGGCAGTGGCACCCTCCTCGGCCTGTGGAGCTGGAACTGGTGAGGTCACAGAAAGAAGGGATTCGGATGGGCTGGACACTCTCGGAGTCACCTGGATGGATGGCCCCAGGGGACACCTGCTGATCCTCCTTGCTATGAGTGCCCAAAGGCCCCTTGGTTGACTCCTTGAGGAGAAGGGGTAGTGGAAAGTGAGATCAGGCTGCCCCGCACCCCTCTCACTTACGCATTGTTGGAGGCCAACTATGGTGTCAGCGATGGAGTTCAGCCCGCGCAGCAGTGCAGGAGTGACATCCTGTTCCAAGGTCTCCATGGCAGTCGCCATCCTACCAGTGCTGTCCTCGGTGCATTGGCATGCTGGCGCTATCATCTCAGCCAGAAGGACCTCTCCATTGTGCCTTGCAATCTGAGGAGTGCAGTGGACATCCCTTCCTGATGTTCCGAGTTTGCCTTTACAGCTCCAGCAACTGTGACACAACCGAGTCCAGAGGCTCGTCATCTGACTCGGACTCAGCAAATTTCTGGCCTCCTCTGAGTGCTGGATACCTAGGAAGTCCCTGCCACCACCTGTTGTGGATCAGAAAGTGTAATGTGCTCATTAGATTGTGATCCCGAGGCTTCTCTAAAGCTTGGTCCCACCGAAGTGTGTGTCTCTGTGATGGTGGAGGGTGTGGGTGAGGCTGTGACAGGACTTCAAGGAGGGTTTCAGCAGATTCCTCTTCTGAACTTCCCTCGGGGCTTGATTGGAGGCCCTGGACTGACTTTGCAGCTTCCCAGATGTACCTGCCAAAGAAAGGAGAGATAATTAGTGCATGGTAGTGGCCTGTGAAACAGGACACGTTACTCGCAGCATGTTTGTCAGATGGATGTTGCACAGCTGAATCCTCACTTGCTAGAGCACCGCTGACCTTACTGTCAGCACAGGAACAGTCCAGATCCTTGCTGGCCAGCTGGATGGCTGCGTTTTCAAAGTCTGTGAAGTCCTTTATTTCAGGCATTCCTCTAACAGTCTCACTGTTGTTGTGTGCCAGTTTGTCCTGCATGAATACAGATGTAGAGAGTGTAAGCAGGACACCTGCCAGGCCAGATGATAGGCATGCCTGGCATGTATGGGTAGTGAGTGGTCCTATAGATGGGATGAGGACAATGAAGATGTGTGTGAGCGAGTGAATGGTGAAGTCCATTGAACTGGCAGTGAGTGAGATCCTTGTGTGATGGGTTTGTGAGTGTGTGAGTTGAGAGTGATGAGAAGAGTGACTTACCCTGGCGGAATAAAGGAGATCATTCATCCTCTTGTAGCATTGGGTGGTGGTCCTCTTTTGCAGGGCATTGGCACTGACCACTGCTGCCACCACCTCCCAAACTGAATTAGTGATGTTGCTGCCCATCCTGCGGCCAGAGCGTGCCTCCACTGTAGCCAAAAGGCGCTCGAGGGATGCACCATTGAATCTGGGAGCTGCAGTCTTCTTGCCTTTCGGGGCCATGTCTTCCATGCAGCAGTCCTGGGCTGGAAGCACTGAGAGGTGTGCGCGCAGCTGCACTTTAAATATGGCGCCCGGCATGATGAAGTGGCGCAGTGATGGCATGGTGAGCAAATGTGAGCCTGCCTACCATGGTTACGGCGTGTTTCCTGGGAATGTATAATTAAAGCTGTGGGTTTGGGATGATACAGCGTGAAAAGCCACCATTGTGGCCATCGTTTTACCTGCCTGCTCCTGCACTTAGTGCAAATCTGGGACAATTCCGCCCAAAACAATGAACATCTCAAACTCTAGCTGATCTTGGTTGTGACATGACTAGTTTTGCCCGAGCATTGATAATACAAAAATTATTCATGAAATCAGGTATCGCAATGTTCCCCTAGCATCAAATTGTTACCTGACTGGTAAAGCAGAAATTCAGTAAAGCATACATGGTATTGGGCAATAGATATCAACCTTCTTTGCACTGAAGTTTAGACTGGATTAAAGGATGATAATGGAACGTAACATTCAAAATACACATGAGCCCAAGTGCTCAAAGGCACACAAACTCTCTGTCAGGTTTTCATGCTGTATTCACCTATAGAACAGCATCTCTTACAGGATAGCTTCTGCTCCACCCCATACTGTGTCCTGGCAATGACTCATTTGGTCAGTTTCCAATGTGTAACTAATGATCCAGCACCTCTAGAACCAGAGAGGACTACATCATGTGATATTGCATAGCTCAATGAGTACTAATGATTCCTGCTGAAAAGAGGTATTAACTAAGTTTAAAATGTTTGAGAGGAAATAAATCCCACTCTACATTGTGTAGAAAGAATATATCTATGACCCAGGTTTATTTAAAATACACCATCCATGTCATTGCCATAACAACTCTCTTGTGCCTACATAAACATCAGTTTTCCATATGTACAAAAGTTAAACAACAAACAAAAGAATACGACATTTGGTCCCAATTCTTTGCAAGTATGTGAGCTTTAAATAAGTTACTGAAGATTGAAGGTGAGCCTCACTCTTAAATCATATGGGCTTTAATATGAATAGAGTTCTTTATTCTAAAGTGATTGTGAACATAATTCTAAAGATAATCTGGAGAGTATCCTTCTGTAACAATTAGAAAAGGGACTTGGCTTGCATGTTATGTTCTAACGTCCTAGCCTGTTTTAATAAACGAGGTTGATAATGTACAGTCCTGACAAGAAAGAACACCTTTACATAAGATTATGGGTAGGCACAGAACTAAATGATATTCAGAGTCCTGTACTTTTTAAACAGCACAAGAAGTACTCTAGACCTGTGTGCACTTGTCACATGGAACTCACAAAGAAAATGAAAAGTACACGTTTAGGAGGGTCATAGTTAGTGAAAGATCACACACTGTGCCATTGTGAAAAAACTTGAACAGTTGAGTTCCTTCTTTAATATTAAATGTAATCATCCTTTGTTGCTGAATTTCATTTAGTACTTAAAAGAATTTAAAAATAATGTCATGTGCTTCCTTAAGTCATCTACACCTTAATGTTGCTTTGCTGTCAATTTTTCTGGATTTAATGAATAAAAAATTACACTAACAGTCAAAAGAATTCAAGATTTATACATTAACTTTTATGAGGATTTTACTTCGCAAATTTTTTAGAATTTTATATGACTACACAGCATTGCCCCAGTACTTCTCTTCTATGTGCCTAGGGAACGCACAATTCCAAACAGCAAAGGAGAGGAAGCTGTCACACTTCTCATTCGCTTTAGGGTTTCTGTGGGCAGAATTTTCCATGCCCATTGGCATTGGGCATCATGGCAGGCGTCAGCAGACAATATAGCAGGAAGGCCAAAAATCGGCTTCACGCAGTCTTAAACCAGTTTCCAATTGTCCGCTCCACTCATCAATAGCGGGCCGCATTTCCCGCCAACGCAGGTCAGGAACTTCTTTTTAATACAGCTGCATCTCATTATAAGCCCTGTTCGCCGGAATCACCCCCACGTCAAAGTTACCACCCATATTGGCGGGAAATCATGCTGGTGCAGGACATGTCTTGACAAGTGTGACGTGCAGTAGTCAGGACTAACTGTCAGGATCCTGCTCACATCGCTGGCATTTGAGGAGCAGTAGATGCTGGAGCCCCACAGCTACCGGATCCTGGAGGAATACATCCATCACATGCAGGGTGGATTCTGATGGACATGGCTCTGCCGCGAAGCAGCTCATGGAAGGTGGAAGTTCACTGTTGAGGGTCTGCTTTGGGACATCAGTGTCTTGGCCATGGTCTGCTACAGATAATTGTCATGGAGAGGAAGGTGTAGGTTTGATTGAGAGCGGAAGGTGTACTGAGGGGTGGGGGGTGAGGTTGAGAGGAGGGGAACAATGGTGTCGGGTGGGGGTTAGGTTGGGAGAGGGGATGGAGTATGGAGGGAAGGTGTAACAGGGGAGAATAAGGCAACGGGAGGTAGGTGTAAGGGGGGGAGGAATGTGTAAGGGAAGGAGTTCAGAGGGGTCAAGGAGTTCGGAGGGGTGAAGAAGTCCAGGGCAGGAAGGAGTCCAGAAGGGGTAAGGAGTCCAGGGGAAGAAGCAGTCTGGAGTGGGGAAGGAGTCCGGGTGGAGAAAGGAGTTTGTTGGGGGGGGGGCAACAGGGGGATCCGGAGGGGAGGAAGGAGTAAGGGTGGAGGAGGAAGGAGTAAAGGGGTGGAGGGATTTCCAGGTTAATGTGCAAGGGAGGGGTCTGTGGAGTCAATGACTACCTCTCGGAGAGTTTAATGAGGGTGGGCTTGGTGGGAGGGAACGGTGAGAATGAGAGAGGGCAGAATGAGCCAGTAGGGTGGGAGGGTGAGAGTTCGACGGTAGAGGTAGAAGGGACAGTGATGATTGTTGATGGGAACTCAGAGGCAGACATGGGCGCTTGGGGTGGGAAGGAGGAGGTTGGGGAGGTCATTGTGCTTGGGGGTGAGATTCTCGGGAAGGTAGGGGATCATGCACGTTCATCTAGACATCCTGAAAAGAAAAGGGTTCTGGCTGATAGGTGATGGTGGGGAGGTGGAAGGTGATGCCAGGGGGATCAACAGTGATGGGGGAAAGGGCATGGGTGACTGAGGGAGGGGAAATGACAGGGGAACTGAAGACAAGCTTTACCAGTACCATGCTTCTAAAATCGAAAGCGAAAGGAGCCTCGAGTTGGGCAGGAACAAGTGCTGCATGGGAGTGCAGTCAGTGGGTGGGTGGAGATGCAGCTCAGATGGACAACTGAAAGAGAACCCCAGCAGGCAGCATTGAAAATGCTTGGGACATTGAGATGTGTGTGATGGAGGAGTGCTTGTGCGAGGCTCCAAAAGACTTACCCCCCACCCCCCCCACCCCACACACACATATACACACACACACTTCTCCCTCCAGAATCACTTGCGGGCAGGCTATGTGCAGCTGAACTGCTAATGTTGGGGTGGGGGGGGATAAAGGGAATGCAGTGGGAGGACTCGTGAAACCTGTAAATGAAGCTGAATGACACTATCACACATTATTCAGTGAAAGTGAATATATTTTCAGATTATAAAGTGACAAAATATGTTCACCTATGCAACCACTTGTGAGCAGAAATTCTTAACTTTTCTAGGTCTACCATTTCTGGCTGCTGCCCTGACATCCGCAGCAGGGGTGGAGACAGCCTGTGCAATGGTTGGCCCTGTTGCCTCAGATGACTTCAGCGTGGGTCCTCTGGAGAGCTGAGGCTTTGAGGGCCCCGGCTTCCTTTGGCTGCCCTCCTGTGGGCTGGCTGCTCCCTCTGCGGTGACAGACGATGAGGTTGAGGGAGTCACAGGCAAAGGGGACTCGGAGGGAGAGGACAGCCTCTGAGATTCCTGAGTGGATGACCCTGGGGGGTCCAGCTGCCACTCCTTTTGGGTGCCCGAGGGCCCTGGCCTGACTCCTTGAGGGGAGGGAAGGAGTACCAGGAGGGACGTCAAGGTGCCCAGTTTCCTGCTCGCATTGTCACTGCAGGAACTCACCCATGGCTACCGCGATGGAGCACAGGTCTGCACACATCTCTGTGTTCTGCTGGACCAGGGTCTCCATGGTGTTCACCATCCGCCCCATGGAGACCTCCATATGTGCATATGTGGGCACCACTTCATCAGAGAACAGGCAGCGGACGCACTCCTCTGACTCGTGTGCCACTCTGTTGAGAGCTTCCAACAGCACTGTGTGATGTTCCCCCACCTTCTACTGACTCTCCAGGAAGAGTTGGAAGGCCGAATCCAGAGGCCCGTCATCTGACTTGGACTTCACAGGTGCATCTTTCCCCACAGTCCTCCGAGTGCCAGGGAGCTCGGCTGAACCTGCCTCCTCCTGCTGCAGACATGTGTCCGTGCGGTGACCACCAGATTGTGAACCTGAGCCTACCAGGTTCACAACATGCACCTAGGTCCCACCGAGGTGTGTGTCTCTGCACTGGTGGAGGGTGTGGGTAAGTGCTGTAATGGGTCTTCCAGGCTTCTTATTTCCAGCTCTTCAATGGAGGAGGTGTCCTCTTTGCTGGAGGTGAGGACCTGGATGGAGCTGAGGGATTGGCTAACTGAGGGTGTCAGCCGCTTGGCAGAGCTCCCTGTGAACCAAAGTAGAGATAATTAGTATATGGCAGCAGAGTCAAAAGCAAGAGAGAGAGCACTGACATTTGCGTTGAGAGAGGAATGATGTGGTGCAGGATCCTCACATGGATGTTCACCACCAACCTCATTGCTGCAGGCAGGGTCCATGTCCTCACTAGTCAGTGCGATGGCACACTCCTCAAAGTGAGTGACGGGCCTAATGTGGACCACTCTACCCCTGGTCTGGGACCTTTCCCTGCTGATGTGAGTCAGCTTTTCCTACATGAAAACAGATGGAGAGAGTTTAAGCAGGACACATGGCACTGCATGAAATGTTTGTGTGGTGAGCGGAGCCATGGATGGGATGAGTACATGAGCTCCAGAGGATATGAGTCTGATGGAGATGTGAGGGTGTGTGTGTGTGTGAGAGTTAATGGTGTAGTCCCTTGACAGGTGAGATCCCTGTGGATGTGTGATGGGTTTGTGACTGTGTGAATTGAGAGTGATAAGAAGAGTGACTTACCCTGTCAGAGCGGAGGAGACCATTCATCTTCTTTCAGCACTGGGTGGCTGTCCTCTTTTGCATGGCATTGGCGCTGACCACCACTGCCACCGCCTCTCCTGCTGGATTGGTGACCTTGCTTGCTGGCCTTCGCCCAGAGAGGGAGTAGAGGACTTTGCAGCGAGCGTCCACTGTGTCCAGTAAGTGCTCGAGGGAGGCGTCACTATATCTGGGGGCTGCATGTTTCCTCCCTTTGGCGGCCATCAGTTCGCAGTAGCTTCCTATACCTTGAGGAGTGCTAGCTCTTTACAGGGGTGGCCTTCAAATATGGCGCCCAGTTTACTGAAGGCCTGATGTGATTGCAAGGCGGGCAAATGAGAGGATGCCCTGCCAGTAACCTGGCATGTTTCCCTGGAATGCATGATTAATAAGGCGGGATTGGGACAATATGGCGTGAAACGCTACCATTGTGGCCAGTGGGTAAAATGTCCTTTTTCCCACCTGCTACCGCACCTAGTGCAAATCTGGGACAATTCTGCCCTATGGCTTGACCTCTAGTGTGGGGGGGGAGAAGGGGAGTATTGATACTTACAGCAGGAGCAAGAAAAGGGCAGTGTGGAAAAGTGAAAAGGGGACATTCCGAGGCTTCCTATCTTATTTTGCTTAAAGTTTGTCAGAAAGATGCCCAGATACAGGGATATCCAAAGGAAGTTGCTTTTGGTCTTGGTTCTACTCCTTTAGATTTCGGATCTGAGAGGAGAAGGCAGAATGATAAAGGAGAACTAAAAAGTAGCCTTTCTTTTAAACAGGGATCCTTAGATATTTGGTGCTGAAAATACTAGAATCCTGCGCTATTGTGGAGTAACCAGAAGGAAAAACCAGTAAACTTGGGAAATCACTGGTACTGGTCCGAAATGGAGTTCCATTTTAAAATATATAAGACCAGTTCCAATCATGTCCCAAGTTTTACTGTTTTTTCCTTCTATCTCTGAGAAAAGAACCTTCGTTACAGCCCAGAAGAAATTTAAATCTTTAATTATTACAAAAAGTGCATTTTCATCTCAGATATTTAAGAGCTCAATCAGTGGTTAAAGTGTCACTGGGGTTCCAGTGACATCACAGGACCCTGAACTGCATGTGTTAATGAGGTTGCTGTCTGAATCAGGCAGGCATTATTAGTTAAGACCGAGATGGATAGGTTCTTGATTGGTAAGGGGATCAAAGGTTACGGGGAGAAGGTGGGAGAATGGGGTTGAGAAACTTATCAGCCATGATTGAATGGCGGAGCAGACTGGATGGGCCAAATGGCCTAATTTCTGCTCCTATGTCTTATGGTCTTATGGCACACTTGCCACCTAAATAAAGGACTCAGTAAAAGTGTCTAGGGACAGGAATAGAGTGGGAATGAGGCTGTAAGTTTCAATCGATTTTAACTAATATATCCACTGGCCACATGGAGGTAAAATTTCCCTCAATGTTTCTTTTCCCTCCAATCTTCTCCCTAGCCTCTGTTCCCTGAAGATGTTGACTCCCTCACTGTGATGGTTCCATGGACAGCATGCCCATGTGGCCAGTATCTTGTGTGAAGCTTGAAAAATGAGGAAATCATTGATATCCCAGCACGTACCCTTCCAAAAGGCATTATTGTTTACCAAACAGGAGCAGGAATCTGAATAATATTCCTGTCTTAACCTAAGGGTTCTGCAGTTAAAAGTAGGGCCTTCATTACTGTCCCAACTAAGATCACAATGAACTAATGCAGCAGGAAACAAACTGAGGTCAGCGCAAATCGAGACCATCTGGGGAAAATGGGTAGGAAAAGAACTAAAGCAAGAGGTCTGTGATAGGGTGAAGGGCAGGTGTGATTACATGACAGAAGCGACGCTGGTACAAAGCAAACCAAAATTAGCTGAAAATAGTTGCAGCAGCATAGCAGAAGATAGAGAAGCATGGAAATCCGGAAACGAGAAGAAGGGTCTCTTGGCTTGGGAATCTGGTGGAAGAAAGGCAGATAGATTCTAGGGTACGGACCACCCTGCCAGCCATGTCCCGATAGGGAATCCTCACCCCAAGCACCAAGCCGTTCTTTCTTCACCCCTAGTGATTCTAGTGCAGGCACCCACCATTATCAGCATCTGCTATCTGAGAGAAAATGGAAGCAGTGGTTAAGGTCTAAATTTGTTAAAGTTGAGACTGGAAGGCTGTAAAATGTCTAGTAGAAATCTGAAGTGCTGTTCCTCAAGCTTGTGATAAGCATCATTGGAACAATGTAGGATACCAAGGTCAGAGAGGTCAAAGTGGAGAGTTTGACTGGAAATTAAAGTGGCAAGTTACCTGGAAAATCTGAGTCCTGCTGTGCACTGAAGGGAAGTATTCAGCAAAGTAATCACCCTACTTTTGTTTGGTGTCTGCAATGTAGAGAAGACCACAATGTTAGCAATGAATACAATGTAATAAGTTTGAAGAACTACACGTTAATCACTGTATCATCTGGAAGGAGTGTTGGAAAAGTGAGCCAGGGGGGAACGGTACTTTCAGAATACTCAAACTCGGCTGGGGGTGTGAAGGAAGACATTGTGCAGTAAGTGGTGGAAATGGCAGATGAAGGCACAGGGTTAACCTTAACCGTTGCTCCCTTTTTCCCTTGGACTAGTAATGGAAGATGGTTATACCAGAGCCACTGGGAGTGAAGAATGTACGGATAGGGATTCCTACCAGGACATGGCTGGTGGGATGGTCCACACCCTTGCAGCAGAATTTAATTTCCCTTCCCCGCACCACCAAGAGTGAGCTGGGAGGAAAGGGAGATAGAATTGGGAGGAATGGCCAAGGGCAGAGTGCCCATCATCTTCTTGACTCCCGCTGATTAAGTCAGCATTGGGAAGGCTGTGGGCGGCCTTCTCACCCCTAGGCCAAATGAGCTCCTTAAGTAGCCAATTAATGACCATTTAATGGCCTTATCCAACGTGTTGGTGTCAGCTGTGGCTCAGTTCATAGCACCCTCGCCTTTGAATCAGAGGGTTGTGGGTTCACGTCCCACTCCCGGAAACTAAGAACTGTGATTGTACTCGAAAGAGTTGCAATCTGTGACTGTTGATAACTCGAAAGAGTTTCAACCAACAGCGATGGTAATGCGCATTTGCCACATAAGGAGGTCTCCTAGTAAAAGCTAGTGGTCAGCCTGCAGGCTCAAGGGGATTCCCTCCTGATTGGGCATGCTGTGGACCATGGAATTCCACCCTAGTGGCAAGTTGCCCTTGTGGAAAGAGCAACCCTTGCCCTCACTAACGACAAACCCCTGCCCTCCAAAAACTTGTCGGCACCTGTCTGAATGGCCCCAGCGAGTCCTACCCTGCTTACTTTAATTTTCAGGCCACCCCTGGAGCACTAGCAGTGGCCACTGCTCCCTGTGGTGTTGCTGGCCACAAAGAGCTGCAAGTCATCTGATTGGCTGGAAATCTTGGAGGTGGGATCATCACATTTAAAGGCATGGAAGCTCCAACAGCAGATAGTTAACTGCCTGATGGCATTTAATCTCATTAGGCTGCAACCAGTGGACAGGGCTGCCATCACAGCGATTAAATTCAGCCCCTGGTGTCTACCTGCTGTTCTTCCATCACATTCCCAAGCCAAGAGGACCTTCTTTGCTTTGCCATATTTTCCATGATTCTTTGCCCCTCATATCCAGTGGAAGGCCAGGTCAAAGGGGACATTATCATGGTTCTGAGAGGGAGGAAAGCTGGTTAGGGTGGAAGTGTAGGAATTGGCATGGATAGGGTTGAGGGCCCTTTCAACCCCAATGGAAAAAAGTCCTCTGCTGATGAAGAAAGAAGATATTTCAGAAGCTCTGGTGCAGAAGGTGGCATTGTTGGAACAGATTTGGCAAAAACAATAGAATTATTGAACTGGAATAGAGTCATTGCAGGAGGCAGGGCATGAGTTAATATAATCAAAATGCTGTGGGAGTCAGTGGACTTGTCATTGACAATGGTGGACAACTTATCCCCAGTAATGGAGGAAGAGAAGCTGAGGAAGGTTAGGAGAGAATCAGAGATGAACCATGTGAAGGTAAGGAATGAGGGAGGGTGGATAATTTGGAAGCAAGTTTGTTGAAATCTTTCTGTTCAGAGCATAAGCAGAAATTGGCTCAAGTGCCATCATCTGTGTCAGAGATAAAGAAGTCAGGGAACGAAAGTGAATAAGTGAGTGGAAGAAAAAATATTCCACAAATTCAGGGCAGCCTCTTGAAATAATAATATTGAAAATTAATACTGACTGTTGCAGCATGGAATCAGAAGATGCAATCTTGTCAAGCTTGACTATATTTATTTCACACCCAGAAGAAAATAGCAAAGTGTTTGCAATCAAATCCCATCCTATCCGTTTGCAATATATGTACATTTTTTAGCAGGGTGACTGGATAGTGATCAGGAGCTGGTGCCTGGCTGATCCACCCTAATTGTTGTGCTCCAGTATTACCCTGGCTGAGAACATAGTTAAGGATTGAATCTGGCACATTTGTCATCTGTAAGACTCACTGCAATACACAGCTGGCAACCTACCGAAACATCAAGGCAGCTAATTCCTTGACAAGCCTGCAGATAATTCGGTCATGCAACTGAGCCCACAGAATGGACACTGCTAATGACAGAGTGGATTTGCTGCACTGAAAGCCACTAAAAGCAAAATTAAACCCAAAAGATCACATCCAAAAGTGATAGAGAACATTTCATGATATATTGAAATGAGTAAAATTCTTTAGTGGCTTAAGTGCTGTTTGTGCAGGCACCAGTGGGACCTCTATAATTGGGTTTAGTGCCTGTGGGCTAGGGAGAGGCAAGTTAGAGAGAGTACTGATTCCTGTTTTAACCAGTGACATTTTGTAGTAATTTAACATTTTTTTTGAAAATGAAATTCACTCACAGGCAACACATTTGCTTTAAAATGTAATTAAAGGGCTCTATTTTACTTATACTATAGGAAAAGGCCTTTATCTTCAAACCCCACCACAAACTCCATTTCCCTGCCACTGGCTACATCTCTTTTCCTGACCGCTGTCTGATGCTGAACCAGACTATTCACAACATCAGGGTCATATTTAACCTAAGATGAGCTTCCAACCACATATCAGTGGCAGCACCTAAAACCACCTATTTCTGTCTCCATAACATCACTTGACTCTGCTGCTGCCTCAGCTCATCTGCTGCCGAAACCCTCATCCATGCCTTTTTACCTCTAGACTTGATTATTCCAATATACTCCTGGCTCATCTCCCACATTCTGAAGTCCATAAACTTGAGGTCATCCAAAATTCTGCTGCCCATGTCCTTGTTTGCACCATTAAGTTTACCTATCACCCTGTGCTCGCTTACCTACATTGCCTCCTGATCAAGTAATACCTCAATTTTAAAATTCTCATCCTTATTTTCAAATCTATGGTTTCTCCCCTGCCTATCTCTGTGATCTCCTCCAGCACCACAGTCCTCCAAGACATCTGCGCTCCTCTAATTCTAGCCTCCTAAGCATCCCCGATTTTAATCACTCCACTATTGGTGGCTATGCTGCAGCTATCTAGGCCCCAAGCTCTAGCATTCCAGCCCTAAACCTCTCTGCCACTCCATCTCTCTTTCCTCCTTTAAGGTGCTCCTTAAAACCTACCTCTTTGACTAAGCTTTTGGTCAGTTGCCCTAATGTCTCCCCATGTGGTTTAGTGTCTTTTTTGATGAGTATTCAGTGAAATGCCTTGGGATGCTTTACTGCATTAAAGGCACTATATAAATTCACATTGGTGTTATCGTTTTTGTAGATCTTGTAGAGTTTTGAATTCATAAGGATAACCCAAGCTAGCTTAAGTTATAATGTTCCTGTGAGTCTGCTTTGTGATACTAAATCAGTATGGATATAATGTAAACTGTATAATAATTAACATAAGTTTTGGCATCAAGGCATAAGAAATGATCTAAAATATATTGAGTGAACTTAAATCGTTTAAAACTATTAACCAGTTCTTTTTTATAAACTTTATTTCCTCTGTTTCTATAACCCTTCTGTCTTTTTATTTCATCTTATTATAATAGCGTCTTTAAAATTATGGTTCTTGTTGCTTTGCTCTGTTTCTCTCTGTACTCTGTCTCCCCTTTGTTCTTTCTCTAGACTGATTTAGTTCTGTTCAAGCAGTTTTTCATTAAGTTCTCCCTGTTCTGCTTCAGTACAAATGCATTGCATGAACCATTAGTCCAGCACACGTATTCAGCAAGTCAGCATGGATATTTTCTCAGCCCGGTAATGATTTAACTTGGCAGCACTATTGCGACACTGTTCAACCACAGAGGATTTAGTGTGTCAGTTGTTGTTGTTTACTGCCTTAGTTGCCTCTTTTTTGCCCTTTTAGCAGTCAATGTCTTATGAAACATGTGTGGGAAAGGGAAGGCAATTCATTGTGTATCTTTCATTACCTGGCAGTCAAAGTTGCTGACTTTGAGCCTTGAAAAACAGGAAACTTTTATGTGGAATAATACTGCCCTTACAGATCATGGAAAAACTGAAATTATTCAAATTATTATTAGTTTGGCATTACTAGCATGGAGAGAGAAACATATTCATAAGATAATGGATGGCTGACAGTGAGTTAAAGGCACTAAATTCAATCAAGTGTTCCAATGATATTATAAACCATCAGGGTAAAAATCAAAGTATTATTTGCACATCAGAAGAACTGACAGACTTGATTATGGCATTAAATTTATTCCAAGAGAATTGTTATTCTTTTGTTGCATAGTTAAATGTACATCTTAAAACAATACCCTTTAAAATGCAAAGTTTTGATCTATGGCTATGCCCTCTATTGCAGACCTACTGGAGCTTGTGCAAGCAATGTGAGGGCATGTGTTCCTGCAGTCAGAGTTTAGGGAGCTAAATAGAAAATAAGCAAGTAGGACCTCAAAAGTAGTAATCTCCAGATTACTCCCAGTACCATGTGCAAGTGAGTAGGATAGGAGGATAAAGCCGATGAATGCGTGGCTGGGAAGATGGTGCAAGAGGGAGGCTTTAGATTCTTAAGACATTGCAACCAGCTCTGAGAGAGATAGGACCTGTACAGGCCAGACTGGTTGCACCTAAAGGGATCTGGGACTGAATTCCTTGCGGATTATTTTGCTAGTGCTATTGGGTTTAAACAAACTTGGCAGGGGTGTGGGAACCAAGCGATAACATCAGAGAGGAACACCATATACTCAGAATACTGGGAAAGATAGAGAGCACTAGAATAAAGAATAGTAGGTTAATAGGTGGGGTCAGAGTAAGGGCAAAAGTAATAAAGTCTAAATCAGAGTTACTGTGCATCTATGTGAATGCACAGAATGTGGCAAATAAGATTGGTGAGTTACAGAGGCACATTGCAATATGATGTTGTGGCTATAACAAAGGCCTGGCTCAAAGAAGGGCAGGACTGGTGTTAAATATTCCTGGATACAAGGTGTTCAGGAAAGATTGAAAAGAAAAGGGGAGGGGTGGTGATATTGATTAAGGAGAGCATTGCAGTGCTGGAGAAAGAGGATGTCCCAGGGGAATCAAGGACAGAATCAATTTGGGTCAAGTTAAGAAACAAAAAAAGATGCAATTACGTTGCTCAGTGTTGTCTATAGGCCACCAACTAGTAGGAAGGATGTAGAGGAACAAATTTGCAAGAAAATTGCAAGGCGAGGTGCAAAAATTATAGGGTAGTTATAATGGGGGACTTTAATTATCCGACTATAGACTGGGAAAGCAGTAGTCTAAAGAGCAGCGAGGGACAGGGGTTCCTAGAGTGTGTTCAGGAAAATTTTCAACAGCAGTATGTTTCCAGTTTAATGAGAAAGAAGGCACTGCTAGACCTGGTTCTCGGGAGTGAGGTGAGCCAAGTTGATCAAGTGTCAGTAGGAAAACATTTAGGAGATTGTGATCATTGCATCATGAGGTTTAGGCTGACTATGGAAAAGGATAAAGGACAATTCAGATGAATAAGTAACTGGGGGAAAGCCAACTTCAAAGGGGTAAGAACAGATTTGGGTCAAATAAATTGGAGTCAGGGGTTAGCGGGAAAAATGGTAACTGAACAATGGGCTACCTTCAAAGAAGAGGTATTTTGGACAAAGTCAAGGTATGTTTCCTCGAAAGGGAAAGGTAGGGCAAACAAAACCAGAACTCCCTGGCTGACAAAAGAGTTAGAAATTAAGATAAAGAAGAAAAAGTATGCTTATGACAGATATCAGGTTAAAAAATACAATTGGGAACCAGGCTAAATATAGAAGTTTCAGAAGTAAGGTGAAGGGGGAAATAAGAGAAGATGGAGTATAAAAAAGAGACTGGCAGCCAACGTAAAAGAGAATCCCAAGGTCTTCTATAGGCGTATAAATAGTAAAAGGAGTATGGCCGATTAAGGACCAAAAAGGGGTTTTACACGTTCAGGTAGGGGGAATAGCTGAGGTATTAAATGATTACTTTGCATCTGTCTTTACCAAGGAAGAAGGTTCTACCCAGGCCATGGTTAAAGAGCAGGTATTTCAGACCCTAGAAGAGTTTAAAATTGATCAGGAGAGGTATTCGATATGCCATCTGTACTTAAAGTGAATAAGGCACCAGGACCGGATGGGATGCATGCCATTGATAAGGTGAACATGGACTCCCAAAAGGCATTTGATACTCAACAGACTTGTGAGCAAAATTATAGCCCATGGAATAATAGGGACAGTAGCAACATGGATACAGAATTGGCTGTGTGACAGGAAACAGAGAGTAGTGGTTAATGGATATTTCTCAGGCTGCAGGAAGGTTTGTCGTGCAGTTCCCCAGGGATCAATGTTGGGACCCTTGCTTTTCTTGATATATATTAATGAAATAGACCTCAAACTTTATGGAAGGTACAAAACTTGGAAGCACTGTGAACTCGGGGTGGGGTTCGGGGAATAGTGTCGAACTTCAAAAGGACATAGACAAGTTAGTGGAATGAGTGGACAGGTGGCAGATGAAGTTCAATGCGGAGAAACGTGAAGTGATTTTGGTAGAAGGAACACGGAGAGATAATATAAAATAAAGGGCACAATTCTAAAGGAGGTGCAGGAGCAGAGAGACCTGGGTGTATATGTACAAAAGTTATTGAAGGTGGCAGGACAGATTGAGACTGCGGTTAATAAAGCATATAGTATCCTAAGCTTTAATAATAGGGGCATAGAGTACAAGAGCAAGGGGGTTATATTGAACTTGTATCAGACACTCATTCGGTCTCAGCTGGAGTTTTGTACAGAATTCTGGGCACTGCATTTTAGGAAAGAAGTGAAGGCATTGGTGCAAGTCCAGAAAAAATTCACAAGAATATTTCCAAGGATGAGGGACTTCACTTATGAAGATAGCTTGGAGAACTTAGGACTGTTTTCCTTAGAGAAAAGAAGGCTAAGAGGAGATTTGATAGAGGTACTCAAAAACATGAGGGCTCTGGATAGAGTGGACAAGGAGAAACTCATGAAAGGATCGAGAATGAGAGGACACAGATTTAAAGTAATTGGTTAAAGAAGCAAAAGCACACAAGGAAAAACTTTTTCAGGCAGTTAGTGTTGGGGTCTGGAATGCTCTGCCTGAGAGTGTGGTGGAGGCAGATTCAATTGAAGCATTCAAAAGGGAATTAGACTGTTATCTGAAAAGGAGGAATGTGCAGGGTTACAGGGAGAAGACAGGAGATTAGCACTAAGTGAATTGCTCACTTGGAGAGCCTGTGCAGACACGATGGGCTGAATGGCCTCCTTCTGCATTGTAATAATTCTGTGACTCTTTGAAAACAGTAGACTACAGCAGATGCTTTGCCTGTATCCCAGTAGCAGACCTGAACAAGGTGACATGGTCCTTGTTAGAACATAAGAACATACGAAATAGGAGCAGGAGCAGGCCATTTGGCCCCTCAAGCCTGCCCCGCCATTCAATAAGATCATGGCTGATCTGTCCGAGGCCTCAACTCCTCCTTCGTGCCAGCTCCTCATAGCCTTCAACTCCCCGATATTTCAATGTTGATGAGGTAGAAACCTTCACATTGACAGAACCACAGCTCTACCAGCAACAACTCAGCAACTAAATCAAATCAGAAGCACAGAACTCTGAGAAAGAATGTGTTCAGGTCAGAGAGTACTATGTCAAAGGATGGCCAGCATACATGTCACACAATCCCATTCTCAGATAGTACTATGAACAGAGAGGACACCTCAGTATAGTTGATGATTTACTCAACTATGACAAGAGATAGGTCATTCCGAGAGTTCTGAGGCTAGATATATTGCAACGATTGTACCATGGACATTTAGACATCACAAAATGTCAACCCAGAGCAAGATGTTCTGTTAGGTGGCCAGGTCTCTCAAAGTCGTTGGAAGAGATGATATCAAACTGTATTACTTGTGCTATTCATCGCGGGTGACAAGAGAACCATTGATGGCACCTTCCTTTCCATCAAGACCACGGGAACATCTTGGGATGGACCATTTTGAACACAGAGGTAAAATGTTCTTGATCATATTAGACTACTACTCGAGATAAATAGAAGTCAAGCAACTGTAGGGTCACACTTCTGAAGCAGTGATTACATTGCTGAAGGAGATATCTGCAACATATGGAATCCCAGATGTTGTAGTCTCAGATAATGGAGCATAGTTCGCCAACTAATACTTTAAAGAGTTCACAACATCGTATGGATTTGCCCATACTACCAGTTCACCAAATTAATCTCAAGCCAACACCGAAGCTGAAAGAGGAGAGTGCCCAGTGAAAGCGTTGCTGAAGAAGAATGATGACATCCAACTTGCACTTCTGAACGATTGTTCAACTCCACTCCATGTGAATTCACCATGTGAATTCCTAATGGGAAGAAGACTGAGAATTCAACTCCCAACTCTCCCGCTGCATGTGCAAGCTGATGACTTGGACAAGATGAAGGGGAAAGAGGATGAGTATCGTTCCAGCCAGATGTGGAACTATGACAAAGGTCACAAAACAGGCAACCTGCCAGACCTCCAACCAGGAGAGCCAGTTTGGATCTGAGACCAAGCTCATTATGGACAAGTGATTGTACAGACACCACATCCACGGCCCTCCCTCATTAGGGGGAGCTGGTGGCATAGTGGTAATGTCACTGGACTAGTAATCTAGAGTAATCGCAGGCAATGCCATATGCAATGTCCATATGCAATTAAGGAATTAATAAATCTGGAATTGAAAGCTAGTCTCAGTAAAGGTGACCATGAAACTATCATCGTTGTCTTAAAAACCCAACTGGTTCATAATGCCCTTTAGGGAAGGAAATCTGGCCAAAATCAGACACTAGACCCACAGCAATGTGGCTGACTCTTAACTGCCCTCTGAAATGGCCCAGCAAGACACTCACTTCAAAGACATTTAGGGATGAGCAACAAATGCTGATCTCACCACCGACGCCCACATCACATGATATTTTTAAAAAATTAATCCGGCAAGTATTTCCTGTCCACAAAAAGCAGAACAAGTCCAACCCAGCCAATTACCGCCCAATCAATCTACTCTTGATCATCAACAAAGTGAAGGAAGGTGTCATTAACAGTGCTATTAAGGTAACCTGCTCACTGATGCTCAGTTTGGGTTCAGCTTTTGACCTCATTGCAGCCTTGATCCAAACGCGGATAAAAGAGCTGAATTCAGGAAGTGAGGTGAGCGTGACTGCCCTTGACACCAAGACAGCATTTGACCGAGTGTGGCATCAAGGAGCCCTATCAAAATTGAAGTCAATGAGAACCAGGGGGAAAACTCTCCACTGGCTGGACTAATACCTAGCACAATGGATGATGGTTTTAGTTGTTGGAGATTGATTATCTCAATCCCAGGATACTGCTGCATGAGTTCCTTAAGGTAGTGTCCTTGGCCCAACCATCTTCAGCTGCTTCATCAATGACCTTCCCTCCACCATAAGGTCAGAAGTGGTGTATTCGTGGATAATTGCACAGTGTTCAAACCATCTGCAGGTCCTTAGATACTGAAGCAGTCCATGTCCATATGCAGCCAAACCCAGACAACATTCAGGCTTGGGTTGATAAGTGCCAAGTAAAATTCACGCCACACAAGTGCCGGGCAATGACCATCTCTAACAAGAAAGAATCTAGCCATCGCCCCTTGACATTCAATGGCATTACCATTGCAAAATACCCCACTATCAACATCCTGGAGGTTACCATTGACCAGAAACTGAACTGTCCAACCA
Source organism: Cetorhinus maximus (assembly GCF_964194155.1). Lineage (NCBI taxonomy): Eukaryota > Metazoa > Chordata > Chondrichthyes > Lamniformes > Cetorhinidae > Cetorhinus > Cetorhinus maximus. The sequence goes on along the minus strand of NC_135897.1, from coordinate 47,889,962 downwards.
TATACCATGGCAACAAAAGCGGGTCAAAGGCTAGGAATTCTGCAGTGATTAACTCACCTCCTGACTCTCCAAAGCCTGTTCACCATCTACAGGGCACAAGTCAGGTGTGTGGCTCCAACAACATTCAAAAAGCTTGACAAGCAAAAGCAGCCTGATTGACTGTCACCCCATCCACCACCTTAAACATACACCCCCTCCACCACTGATGCACAGTGGCAGCAGTTTGTACCATCTACAAGATGCACTGCAGCAACTCACCAAGGTTCCTTCAACAGCATCTTCCAAACCCATGACTTCTAGAACCTAGTAGGACAAGCGGATCAGATGCATGGGAACACCACCACCTGCAAGTTCCCCTCGAAGCCACACATCATCTTGACTTGGGAACTATATATTTTTTTATTTATTCATTTATGGGATTTGGGCTTCACTGGCTGGGCCAGTATTTATTGCCCATCACTAGTTGTCCTTGAGAAGGTGGTGGTGAGTTGCCTTCTTGAACCGCTGCAGTCCATGTGGTGTAGGTACACTCACAGTGCTGTTAGGGAGGGAGTTCCAGGATTTTGACCCAACGACAGTGAAGGAACAGCGATATATTTCCAAGTCAAGATGGTGAGTGACTTGGAGGGGAACTTCTAGGTGGTGGTATTCCCATCTATCTGCTGTCCTTGTCCTTCTAGATGGTAGTGGTCATGGGTTTGGAAGCTGCTTTCAAAGGAGCCTTGGTGAATTCCTGAAGTGCATCTTGTAGATGGTACGCACTGATGCTACTGTGTGCCAGTGGTGGAGGGGGTGAATGTTTGCGGATGTGGTGCCAATCAAGCGGAGTGCTTTGTCCTGGATGGAGTCAAGCTTCTTGAGTGTTGTGGGAGCTGCACTCATACAGGCAAGTGGGGAGTATTCCATCACACTCCTGACTTGTGCCTTGTAGATGGTGGACAGGCTTTGGGGAGTCAGGAGGTGGGTTACTTGTCACACTATTCCTAGCCTCTGACCTGCTCTAATAGCCAAAGTATTTATATGGCTAGTCCAGTTCAGTTTCTGGTCAATGGTAATCCCCAGGATGTTGATAGTGGGGGATTCAGTGATGGTAATGCCATTGAACATCATGGGGCGATGGTTAGATTCTCTCTTGTTGGAGATGGTCATTGCCTGGCACTTGTGCGGTGTGAATGTTACTTGCTACTTGTTAGCCCAAACCTGGATATTGTCCAGGTCTTGCTGCATTTGGACATAGACCGCTTCAGTATCTGAGGAGTCATGAATGGTGCTGAACATTGTGCAATTATCAGCGAACATCCCCACTTCTGACCTTATGATGAAAGGAAGGTCATTGATGGAGTAGCTGAAGATGGGTGGGCCGAGGACACTGCCCTGAGGAACTTCTGCAGTGATATCCTGGAACTAAGATGACTGCCCTCCAACAACCACAACCATCTTCCTTTGTGGTAGGTATGACTTCAACCAGCAGAGAGTTTTCCCCCTGATTCCCATTAACCCCAGTTTGCTAGGGCTCCTTGATGCCACACTCTGTCAAATGCTGCCCTGATGCTCACCTCACCTTGGGAGTTCAGCTTTTTTGTCCCTATATCGCTGTTCCTTCACTGTCACTGGGTCAAAATCCTGGAACTCCCTTCCCAACGGCACTTTTGGGTATACCTACATCAGATGGACTGCAGCGGTTAAAGAAGATGGTGCATAACCACCTTCTCAAGGACAACTAGTGATGGGCAATAAGTGCTGGCCTAGCCAGCGATTCCCACGGCCCATGAACAAATCAATAAGAAAAGCTATTGAGCATCTCCCTGCTGAGCATCCTGGGAAAAGTATTTGCCTGTGTTGCCCTTGTCAGACTGCAGATCTTGGGCTGACTGCATCTATCTCGGATCCAGTGATGTAGCGCCAGCTTTTGAGGCGCAGGAGCTCTAAGAAAATGTGTTGGCCATATCATTTCTAAATCTACTATTACGTTGTTTTTCTATGTATTAATCATATGAGTCCCCAAATGTCAGTAAAACTATTCTTTTTAAGTGAAAAATATTAGTGCTAGTAGGCATTTTATTTCGAACCATATGGTATTTTGAATCATTAGTCTTTAGCAGCTAGAATTTCATTATATAACATTTTAGTTATTTAATTTAAGCCTGTTAAGAGCATGAATTACAGAAAACTGTACTTCTGATGGGAATGGTATATAGAGGGACAATTGCTTTTGTTGATTTATATTGATAAATTAGACCTGGGTGTACAGGGCACAATTTCAAAATTTGAAGATGACGCAAAACTTGGAAGCATTTTTAACAATGAGGAGGATAGTGATAGGCTTCAGGAGGACATAGACAGGCAGGCGGAATGGGGAGACACGTGGCAGATGAAATTTAATGTAGAGAAGTGTGAAATGATACATTTTGGTCAGAAGAACGAGGAGAGGTGCCATAAAGTAATAGGTACAATTCTAGAGGTAATGCAGAAATAGAGGGACCTGGGTGTATTTGTGCATAAATCATTGAAGGTGGCAGGGCAGGTTGAAAAAACAGATAATAAATTATACTGAATCCTGTGTTTTATAAATAGGGGCACAGTGCAAAAGCAAGTAAGTTATGAACCTTCATAAAACACTAGTTCAGCCTCAATGGGAAGGATGTGAAGGTTTTAGAAAGGATGCAGAAAAGATTTCTGAGAATGAGAGACTTCAGTTATGTGGATATATTCGCGAAGCTGGGGCTGTTCTCCGTGGAGAAGAGAAGATTGAGAGGAGATTTGTTAGACGTACTCAAAATTATGAGGGGTCTGGATAACGTAAATTGGGAGAAACCATTCCCATTGGCAGAATGCCAACAACCCTAAGGTGATTAACAAAAGAACCAGAAGCAACATAAGGAAAAACTTATTTATGCAACAAGTGCTTTGTATCTGGAATGCACCACCTCAGCATGTGGTGGAGACAAATTCAATTGCAGTTTTTAAAGGGGAACTGGATAATTATCTGAAGAGAAAAGATTTTAACGGCTACGGGGAAAAGTTCGAGGAGTGGGACTAGCTGAGTTGCTGTTGCAGAGAACTGACACAAAGACAATGTGCTGAATGGCCTCTTTCTGTGCTGTAACCATTCTATGATTCTAGTATAGATACATTTAATGAACTTGATAAACACATGAGGACGAAGCTAAAGGTTACCCTGATAGTGTGATCAAGAACGGTGAGAGGAGTCTTGTGTGGAACATAAACACCAACATAGATGAGGTGGGCCAAATGGCCTGTGTCTGTGTTGTAAAATTCATGCAAAACTGCCAGCAGGGAATTCAAACACTATACTGCATTTCACATCCTCAGACCATCACAGCCAAGGAATTAATATTCAGTAGGAAAATGCAGCGGGTTTTGGGGATATTGATGCTGTTTTAGATCCTGGGAACATTGAGCTTCAAAGACCTTGAAATACCTGTTTATGATAAAGCTGTGTGCAAGGAGTTGTAAAGTCTGTATTTATTTTACAGTAAGAAAGCTGTACAGCAGAAGCTGTTGCTGCTGCTGCACATTGACTCAGAGACATTCAGCAGGAGCAGTGTGAGGCCCTGGACCCTGGGTGCGGCCTTCACTCCGTCACCTCTTAACCTTCCCAGGCTCTGGATTCACAGCCACACTGGGAGCTCCAAAAATTCCAGTCAACTCTTACCGTCTAGCTTGAACTCAAACTCCAGGAACTCGTGGCCAAACTTGCCCTTGTTCTCCTCTCTCCATCTCCTATCTTTAAACTGCACCCCATAGTCCTATGTTGCCCCACGAAAAGAAACATCCTCCCAACATCTACCCTTGGAAATAGGCAATTGAGATATTCACCCTAACCCTAACACTCAGATGCCAAGAAGGCAGCCCGCCATTACCTTTTCAAGGGCCATTAGGGTAATAAATGCCGGAATAAAAGCAAAAAGTGCTGGAAAATCTCAGCAGGTCTGGCGGCATCTGTAGAGAGAGAAACAGAATTAATGTTTCAAGTCCAACATGGGCTCTTCTTTGGAGTAAATGCTGGCCTTGCCAGTGATGCCCACATCCCATGAAAGAATAAAGAACTCTAACAAAGCACTGTGAGGCCACATTGGGAGAGTTGGGTTTTAGTTGCCACATTACAGAAAGGTTATGTAATTATATATCTACAACTATATAAAGGTTATTAAAGTTATTAAACTCTAAGGAAGCACTGTGGGCTACATTGAGAGGATAGGTTACAGTTTTGGCTGCTATATGATATAAAGGTTATTAAATATTATACATAATTATATAAGGATAATCTCTATCACTACAGAAAGGTGATTAAAGGCTGTGTATATTGAGCTGACACCCATCCTCAGGGCTGTTAGGTGACTGACTCCGGGCAGTAACTCCTTGATCAGGTTATTGGAGGCAGTGATGGAGTTCAGGAGGGAGAGGCCAGGCTGGAAGACGTCCCTGAGCGGGGCCTGCAGCTGGATCCTGGACATACTGAGGCTGCTGAGGCAGCGGCAGCGGACAAGCTCGGGGGGTGGTGAGTGGGGGGGGGGGGGCGGGGGCGGGAGCTGCCACAGGTGGTTAGTGCTCACATTCAGGCTGCTGAGCTGCTCCAGGAGACCTGGGCTGTTGGGCAGGGAGCCAAGCTCATTCCTGGACACATCAAGGATTCACAGGACCTGCAGGCGGCCTAGCTCAGCGGGTAAGCCGGCCAGCCAGTTTGACCTGAGCACCAGGCTCCAGAGTTGGCTCAGGCCACACAACTCAGACAGCAGCTGCCGCAGGCTGGACCCCAGCTCCAGGTGATTGAGCAGTGACAGTCAGTACAACCAGGCCGCTCTCTCAGATCTGCTCCTCCACCTCCGGAGCTCGGAGCATCAGCTCCTGCCACTGCTCGGACAGAGCCAGCCAGCCCTCTGGCCATGTTGCCCTGGCCACCACCGCCATCACAACAAGATGTGGAGCAGCAGAACGGAAAGCCAATCAGCAGTTTACCATCCAGTGGTGCTCAGAAGGTACCAGAGCAGCTCTCCGGTGCGCCCCGGCAGCACTACACCACTGCCCAAACCCCAGTTGGTTTCAGAACTGGAAGATCTATAACTGGCCATGATCTTCTCAGTCCAGCAGCTGCAAGAGAAATACCCTGAAAAAGGAGACCACTGCATCAATCCTTCATCTATCTCACCAAGGCATTTGAGCATCTGATCACAGGCGGTTTATTTAAGCTGTAGGAGAAAATTACCTGCTCACCGAAACTGATCAATGTGATCTCCTCTTTCCAACACAACATGATGGGTAAGGTCAACTATGATGGGGCAACATCAGTACCCTTTGAGATCTGCAGTGGAGTCAAATGGGGTTGTGGTCTGGCACCGACACTCTTTGGCATATTCTTATCTTTGATGCTGCTGTATGCCTTCAGGTCATCTACAGAGGGTGTCTACTTACATACCAGAACTGACAGAAAGCTGTACAGCCCTGCTCGCCTGAGATCCAAGATGAATAATTGCTCTACACTGATGATGCTGCATTAACATTCCGTACTGTGGAACACCTGCAAGCAGCAAATGGACTGACTGTCTCATATTTGTAAAGAGTTTTGTTTGACCGTCAGCAGCAGGAAGACAAATGTCATCATTCTGCAGGTTGTTGCCATACCATCTTTATTGACATTGGCGATGTGACTCTAGTGGTTGTTGATAGCTTCACATATCTAGGCTCAACAATCACCAACAATCTGTCACTTAATGCTGAAATCAACACATACATTGCAAAAGCTGCAGTTGTTATGTCCAAGCTGAGTATGAGAGTTTGGAAAAACAGGACACCAGAGGTGACTCAGAATACCAAACTGCGAGTCAACCAAGCTTGTGCATTAATGCACTCCTCTACAGTGGTAAGACCTGAACAACATAGAAAAGGCTGAACAGTTTCCACCTTCGCTGCCTCAGGCATATCCTTGGTATCTCTTAGCAGGAAAATGTCACCCCAACTAAGAGATCCTGGAGCTTGCTAATTCCATCAAAATACACTCATTGTTAAACCAATGATATCTGTGCTGACTCGGCCACATTCATTGGATGGATGACAACCCAAAGACCTTCTGTATGGTGAATTGGCAACTGGTTCACTACCTCCTGGGTGTCCATACCTTCACTACAAAGACGTCTGCAAGTGAGGTATGAAGATGACAGACCTTGACACTGACAACTGGGAGACAGTCGCCGATGGCCATGACCTCTGGAGGCTGACTGTCTGGAAAGGTTTTGGAAGAGGCAAGCAGAAACAAAAAGCTAGGCTGGCAGAGAAGAGGACCCAGAGAAAACAGAGGCCAGTGAATTGTGCAACTTCTCAGCCCATTGTCTTCCCCTAGAGCAAATGTGACAGAGTCTGCCAATGCCAGAGTGAGGCTCCTGAGCCACATCAGGCGATGCTTAGCATAGATTTGTCCACTATAGCACAAACCGTCATCTTACAAGATGGAAGGCTGTCACAATCCCTGTTCCTCAAAATAAAGACTGGAGTTCTGTGGTGATTGTTGCTTTATGGCCATGCTACGGAATTGGTTAGTTTGTGGTGTCCGCAATGATGTCATTCAGCTGGCAGAAGTTGATATAAATTTTAAACGAGCAATGGAGATAGCACTGGCCATGGAAATTGCTGAAAAAGATTCGCAGGAGTGACAGAGCATGCAAAATGGCGCCGTTTACCCGTTAGGGCAGGAATCATTCCCAACCACCTAGAAATCAAAAAAATACACCAGAAGCAATCAGACAGCAATCCTGAAGTTGAAATGTTACCGATGTGGAGGTAACCACACTCCTGAAACATGTAGAGTTAGGGAGGCTGAGTGCTATTACTGTCACAAAAGAGGGCATTTGATAAAGCAATGCAGAGCTAAGTCTAGACTGCCAAGTAACCAGCCAGTGAAGATATTAGAAGTACATAATGTGAAAGAGCGTAAGAAACTTAACTGACATTCACTCTCTTTTTAATCTTAAAGAAGTCAAGGCAAACCCTATTACTGTCACACTCCACATAAACAGGAGGCCTTGAGTTATGGAGGTGGATACAGGGACATCAGCCACAGTGATGGATGAGTGCACATTTCAGTACCTGAGAGAAGGTACCCAACCCTTAAGCCTGCAGAGAACTTCTGCCCAGTTGAAGACTTGCACAGGAGAAGCCATGAGAGGTACCTGTGAGCTATGGGCAGCAGTCAGCCCAGCTCCCAGTAATAATAGGAGTGGGGAAAGACCAAGCCTTCTGGGCTGTGATTGGCTAAAAGAAATCAAGTTAAATTGGTCCAAGATTTTTCAAGTGCGGGCAGGAGGACTGCTAGATTTGTTGAAAAAATACAACCGCGTCTTTTGCAACGAATTAGGAAAAATTAAAGGCTTGCAAGCCAGGGTTTATGTTGATCCAGAGGCAACTCCCTGATTTTTTAAGGCAAGGGTGGTACCATATGCCTTAAGAGAAAAAGTGGACGCTGAGTTAAACAGGTTGGTGGAACTAGGGCATCAGACAGCCGATTAAATTTTCAGAATGGGCAGCACCTATTGTCTCCATACTTAAACTGGATAAGACCATCCGCATTTGCAGCGATTATAAGCTAACAGTTAACCGGGCCACTAAGTTGGATAGATATCCAATTCCAAGAATTGAAGATTTGTATGCAAAGCTGGCAAGAGGGCAAACCTTCACTAAATTGGATGTGATCCATACATACCAGCAACTCTAACTGGTTAACACATCCCGGGGGTATGTCACAATAAACACACAGGAAGGCCTATTCCAGTATACGCACCTACCTTTTGGCGTGTCCTCAACATGTGCAATATTTCAAAGGACGATGGAGAGTTTGCTACAGGGATTACCATGGTTTATGGTGTACCTTGATGATGTCTCAACAAAGGCCGTGCATTTAGCAAATTTAGAGGAGGCATTAAAAATATTTCTGGAAGCTGGAGTCTGCCTAAAAAAGGAGAAATGCACTTTCCAAGCCACCGAGGTTACCTATCTGAGGCACCATGTGGACAAACAAGGATTACATACCATGGAAGAAAAGGTTAAGGCGATAAAGGAGGCATCTTCCCCCACAAGTAATGCCAAACTCAAATCATTTTTAGGGATGGTAAACTACCACGGGCGATTTTTATCCAACTTATCGACTGTACTGGCCCCCTTGCACATACTGTTGAATAGCACCATCGTTGCTTCTGGAAGGCTCCACAGGAGGCAGCCTTCAACAGAGTAAAACAACTGCTGCACTCCTCAACCTTGTAAGTGCACTTTGACCCATCTAAAGAATTGATATTGACCTGCGACACCTCTCCATATGGCAGTATTGTCCCATGAAATAGACGATGGCTCTGAGAGGCCAATAGGTTACATATCAAGAACCCTCTCAGTGGCCGCGAAAGGTTATTTGAAGATCGAGAAGGAAGGACTGTCAATAGTCTTCGGAGTTCAAAAATCCCACCAGTACTTACATGGCAGGCACTTTACTATCATCTCCGATCAAAAACCGGTTTTGGGCCTTAGCAAAGAGGACAGATAGCCTCAGCAAGAATTCAGCAAAGGGCATTAATTCTTTTCGTCTATGAATACACTTTCAAGCACCGACCTGGGATTCACATAGCAAATGCAGAAACCCTTAGCCACCTACCCTTGCTAGAAAGCATCTTGTGTACTCCTGTACCCCAAAAAATCATCCTTGCGTTGAATTTTTTAGACACATCGCCCGTCTGCGTGAAGCAGATCAGGAACTGGACCAATCGAGATCCGCTTCTGTACAAAGTGAGAGACCAGATACTTACAGGATGGCTAAATGAGCCAGTCTCTGAGGAAATGAAACCATTTTTTACCCACAAATACAAATTGAGTTATCAAGATGGCATCATACTCTTGGGAGCAAGAGTGGTCATTCCTGTACCAGGCAGGAAACTGCTCCTAACTGAATTACACAGTACTCATCCTGGCATTTCTAAAATGAAAATGTTTGCCAGGAGTTATGTGGTATAGATGCAGATATCGGGAAGTTAGTCAAACATTGTCAACAGTATCAACTGCAACAAAAGTTGCCATCTGCAGCCCCACTCGACCCTTGGGATCGGCCTGGCCGATCATGGACGCAACTCCATATCTGGGTCCATTTCTAGGCACAATGTTTTTGCCCATAATCGACGCACACTCAAAATAGATGGAGAGTTTTGAAGTGAAACCACCTACATCGAAAGGTTACACCAATGCTTTTCAACTCATGGATTGTCCGAAATCATTGTATCAGACAATGGAACTGTATTTACAAGCGCTGAATTTCAGAACTTCACCAATCTAAACGGCATTAAACACATCCGAACTGTGCCTTACCACTCAGCATCAAATGGACTAGGCAAGAGAGCCGTCCAAACTTTCAAGTCAGGACTAAAAAAATTGTTGGGAGGAAGCTTGGAAACCAAAATCTCACGCTTCCTTCTTGGCCACCGCACAACTCCGCATGCAAAGTCGGGAGTTCCACCAGCAGAACTGCTTATGAAACATCATCTCAGAATGAGCCTGAGCCTCGTATTTCCAAGTTTGCCAGGGAGGGTAGAGGAGAACCAAGGTAATCAGAAAACAAGCCACGATTTGCATAGTAGAGCCCAGAAATTATAGTAGGTGAAGCCGTATATATAAGAAACTTCGGTAGCGGTCCAAGTCAGATCCCAGGAATTATTGTCCGTGAGACCGGTCGCCTTTCATACCAAGCAGACGTGGAAGGCCAGAGCATTCGTAAACACGTGGACCACCTGAGGAGCATGGAGACACTTCCAGTCAGTGTTGCCACCAAAGAATGTTATCGAACCCATAAGCACCGAAGTACCTGATTGATCTGTTATAGACATAACTGATGTCTCCATTGAATCAAATAGTGATGAACATCCTGTGCCAAAAGAGGTACCTGTAATCCCATTGGTGTTGATCCTTTAGGGGAGCCTCAGGCTATAGAATTATGCCGCTCTACCAGGAACAGAAAACCCCCTTAACGGCTTGATTTGTAATTACTGGACCTATGTATATAAGTCTATAATCTGAATTCATGACAAAGTGCCAGTGTAATTATTTCTAAGATTTTTGATATTATTTTCTATTCACCTGTACAAAGTAATTTATGTAAATAAGGAATGTAAAACAAGGAATTAAAGGGTGAGGGATGTGGTGATTTTTGCTTGAAGGCCAGCCTTACTGAGTAAGGGTCAAGTGGTCAGAACAGCCAATCAACACCGAGCATGGGGATATTTATAAGGGGCAGAGTTTTCCTAGACTAGAGTGTGTATTGTAGCCTTGCTAGGGGCCTGCAGCTAATCCAGCAGCTCTGTGAATAAAGTTCGTTGTTCAACTAAGAAGCCTCTCAGTAGTACATCTCTATAAGTACATTTTAACTTTCAATGATAATTTAAAATGGGCAATATCAGATTGACCACCCATTATATGATCCCCTGCTTTCCCTTTCCAATGAAGTTAATGAAAAGGCAGGATGTGTATTACATTATTGCAAAAGGTAAAAAAGAGCTGCAAAAGAGGATGTCATCATTCATTTCTTCACTCAATACTGTTTTTTAAATTAATCATTTTAGTTTTTCTTACCATTCTCCAGTCAATATGTTGATTGTGACAGTGGGGCTTTAAACAGCTTGACAGGTAATAAAAATGGAGTTACCATCTGGCATCGTCTGATTATTACTATGGCAATGATATTTCTAATGTGGCCTCACTATCACTTGCAACTCATATTTTCTCACCTGTGGCTCTCAGGCCATTTAATAACAAAAACTTGCAAATTTTGTAAAATCTAAAAAAATTGCTGGAAACACACAGCAGATCAGCTTGCCAAATAAGTTCTATGCAGAAATTTAATGCGCCGTTTCCACAGATGTTGACTGACCTACTGTATATTTCCAGATTTTCTGTTATTGCTCTCAGGAAATATGTTGCTCCATTTGTCTACGGGCCTCCAACCATAGCCTATCAGCTCTGGAATGTTGCTGGAGCCAGAACAAGCAGAAAGATAGATACTGGGACTGTGGCCATCGATAAAAAGTTAGTGAGTAACCCTGCACTATAGTTTTACCAATGTTTTCCCCAGCAACAGATTACCAGGAAGTAACTTTAGATCGGTTTAGTTTTATATTCATACATTACTTTCAATTTATTTTCTGCACTACAGACGATGAGAGGATGAAGAAAATTTATACCAATACGTTAAATACCTCACTGTCTCTAGGCTTAATTTACTTACATTAACCTCCCTAATCCAGCAAAAAAACTGCATCAGGTTTGGTTATTTATTTATTGGTGCAGTTCAGTGGTACAGTATGTCCCATAATCGTTTTTTCTTCCTTTTTTGTGTGTAGGTTGTTCATGTTGTAACAGCTCAATGCATTCGTTTACCTGAGGGCTTGTCAAAGAACATAATGATCTAAGAGGAAGGTACTTGTCCTGGCTTGTCATGTTGTAAGAAATCTCCTACTTTTCCTTTATGAGGGAGACATTTTTTAACTGGGAGTTTTCTCTTGACAATATCTTATCTCTCATTTTCTTTGTCTCTTGAGAATAAATGTCCTAACTGATGGTACTCTGCATTACATGCTCTTCTTGTCTACTTTGTACTGCTGTTGTTTCTTGCTCCATTTCTTAAATACATTGAACTGTTTGGTAATTGTTTTCTAATCCATCATCTAAATGTTTCTTTAACTCAATCTTCAGTTTTTTCGAAAAACATTTAACTTGCTTTTGAAGAGCTCAGGGTAGTCAGAATAATCAGAAATAACAATTCTTCACTCATTACTTCCTCGCTTGCACACACAGAACCACAATGGTCCCATTATTTCACTCTAGTGAATCTGGAGACTGCTCAGTTTCCAGTTACAAAGGAGAAAAAAGGGTGCAAAGACGCCAAACAATGTATCTCTGCCATCTTTATGCTGCCCTGGAATTTCCTGGGGATTCCCCAGAGGGTCAGCAGGCTTGATCCTGCAAACAAGGGTTAGCACTGCAAATACATTTGGAGGATCCTGAGCATCTTCTGGCTCATTTTGCTTTAGACTGGGAAGATACCCAGAAGCAGGAGACCCAGAAGAAATCGGCAATAGATCTTCCTGCTTGGCCACCACTTTGGATCAAAGGATGTGAGAAGGATGGGTAACAAACCCAGAGAGATTAAAAAACACAGGTGACCATTTTTCTTCCAAGTGATACATTGGACCATTGTGGAACCGAAGACTTTTATGCTGCTATCCTTGGCTTTGTAGCTGATGGCTATTCCAATATTTCTTATGACCTTATGATTGCTACAAGTCTTTTGCTCCTGAATCTGAGGAATATTGGTGCTCTGCAAGTGACCTGATTCTCAAGTTGTACTTCCACAACTTCTAATTTTTTTCTCACTTTCCCCTCATCTTTTTAAGACATTGGAATATCACACACTAGGACCAGCAAGCCTCTAATTGCTTATCCAGACAGCCATTCTTTTAGAAAGGAATTAAGACATCATATGCATTTGGTTTCCTTTCTAAGCATGGACCAAAAAGGAGGCAAACATGGCAGATTTGTATCAGTTATACTGACTGATAGCTAACCTCCCTGGAACTTCTGGGGTCAGCTTCATTTAAATTTTTCCACTGATCTTTGTAACAGTGTGAGAGAGGGATTGATCTGTGAGCCATATGTTGTTGATAGCTCCGTAGCTGCCATGGGGCACAGTTTTGAAAATTGTATAAAATGTGAGAGTAGCCAAGGCAAGGCAGTATGGCTTTAAGAAATCTTTAATTAAGGTCAGTCAGATTGGTGGCATTTTAATGAACTGCAGGCCACCTGTTGGAGTGGGAGAGCAGCACAGAATGTTTGACAGGAGAATTAAATGCTTGTTAATCGAGAGAAAAATACTCAGGGGAGCTGACTGTAAGTGATTTTTTGAATGCTTATTTTGCATAAACATTCTGAAGCTGATTACACTTTGCACTAGCCACTTAGACTCTTCTTTTCATGACATCGTCCATCTAAATGTAGCTTCATGATGCATAAACATGTGATTGCATCAACTTTGGGTTACAGGATGGCAGCTGACCATCAGAATTTGTTCTGTTGATTTTGTTTTGAATTCTTCTCCCTTTGCAGAACCAGGCATGACTCTGCTCAGAAAGGCCACATCAAGCCTGAGGCTCCAGCTCACACACACACCCACACATGCCTCAATAACTCTTGCCATGGGTGGAACATCTGAAGGAGCAATAGGTTAGGGTTGAGAAAACACATATCATACAATGCTTACAACGGACAATAAAACACACATCATTTTTAGGGCGTAACTATTTAGCTGTACAGAAGAAAATATTGGCTTGCTACTGATCACAAATACATGTTCAGGGAATGGCCTAAGCAGTCCATTTAGATGGTCGAATTGTGGGCAGAGTCCCTTGGAGCAACATGGGTGCCCTACTACTTTCAGCATTTTGGGGGATTCAGGTATCTCAAGAGATTACCAAACACTTTAATACTACTTTGGTTACGTTAATGCATGGAGATTGAGAAAAAACTGATTTCTTAATGCAAACACTGCAACTGTCATCTGCTTTAGACACCTGTATATTGCTGACTGAGGGCTATAATAATCTCAACCAGCAAAGACAGTGCACAGCAGAGAATAATCTTTGTTCCAATGAGCCATCTTTACAATCTACCTTCACCTTGAAATAAGGATGGCATAGATGATTGTTGTAGAAAGAAAATATTAGGATACTGATCAGCTGCATATAGATAGCATGAATCCTCTTTCAGATAGACACATAGAAAAATAGAAGCAGGAGTAGGTCATTCGGCCCTTCAAGCCTACTCTGCCATTCAATATGATCATGGCTGATCCTCTATCTCAACGCCATACTCCTGCTTTCTACCCATACCCCTTGATGCCTTTGGAGTCTAGAAATCTATTTCCTTCTTAAATATATTCAGTGACTTGGCCTCCACAGCCCTCTGTGGTAGAGAATTCCACAGGTTTACCACCCTCTGAGTGATGAGGTTTCTCCTCATCTCAGTCCTAAATGGCCTACCCTGTATCCTGAGATTGTGACTCCTTGTTCTAGACCCACCAGCCAGAGGAAACATCATCCCTGCATGCATCCAGTCAGTCCAGCCCTGTCAGAATTTTAGACGTTTCAATGAGATCCCTTCTCATTCTTCTAAACTCCAGTGAATACAGGCCTAGTCAGCCCAATCTCTCCTCATACAACAATCCTGCCATCCCAGGAATCAGTCTGGTGAATCTTCGCTGCACTCCCTCTATGGCAAGTATACCCTTTCTTAGGTAAGGAGACCAAAACTGCACACAATACTCCAGGTGTGGTCTCACCAAGGCCCTGTATAGCTACAGTAAGCCACCCTTGCTCCTGTACTCAAATCCTCTTGCAATGAAGGCCAAATTATTGACAGTGAAATTCAGTGGAAATTCAGTTGTAGCTTTAGTGGGAAAACAATGAAAACCCCGCAAAAATAATGTTTACACCATTTTTTTGGGATTTTTGAAAGCTCATCTGCTGAAGTTTCAGCAGACCAGTCAGAAACTCCCTATAGAAATCCACCCTTATTGTGTCTTGGAACTTGATAATTCAAATATAATATGTTAAAACATATTGCTTACTGCTATCCAGTTCAAATGAGCTAAAATCCCAGTGGAGCAATAACGTCCATAATAAACATAAATGCAATTTATGTCCTCTCCAACCCTTGTAATTTTAGGGTTATAAAGTTTCAATCTATGTTCTCCTTAATTTGAATATATCCTAAGTTATTGATACTGAAGGAGTTGGATGTGCTGATTTAGGATTTAATGACAAAAAGACAACAGCATTGAAAGTACTTTTTTTTCCAAACTCTTGACCTACAAAATTCAAACGGAACAAATCAGCCAAATAACAAATAAAAACTCAAGTAGGATTTCAAGGGCTAGATTGCCAGGACTTGGGATCGCACATGGCCCTGGGGCCAAAGGTTGGATACACCTGTTTCAATGAATCAAGAAGGATAAAAATGGAGAACATGGTTACTATGACGTTAATTTTTCCTTAAGCTGTTAACTGAAACCTTATTTCTTGGTAGCTTTCCGTTAGTTGCTGGAACTGCTCTGTCTATGTCCTCCAATTTCTGCATCATTCAAATTTAAAGTTAAAATGAAAAAGTGGAAAAAAAACTATTTGCTCACAATGTGTGCATTTGTTGCATGCAGGTCCTGCTGTGGATATTTTAAAATTGTACATCTCTTCATCTTATTTGATTGTAAGTTTATAATGAGAAAAGTACAAATGCCAGCACAGATATCTGCACCAAAACAATTGGGAGCTGATTACAGGAAAGCAAGAGAAATCAAGCCGGTGGTGAGCATGTCATTTCAGAACTTAGAATTCTGTTCTAGAATCACCTGTACTTTGTAGCAGCTGACATATTTTTGAAATGTCCTCAGTTTGGAACTGCTGTTGAAAAAACTTTGGAGAATTGTTGCAGTACATCTTGTAGCTGGTACACACTGCAGCCACTGTGTACTTGTCAGGCAGTGATTGTTCAAAGTGATGGGTGTGGTGTCAATCAAGTGGGCTGCTTTTATCGGTAGTATCAAGCCTTTTGAGTGTTACTGGAGCTGCACTTATCCAGGCAAGTGGAGTATATTCCACCACACTTCTGACTTGTGCCTTTGTAGATTTGGGAATTCTAGAAGTTAGTCACTTGCCACAGGATACCCAGTCTGTAACCTGCTCCTGTAACCACAGTATTTATGTGATGTATCTAGTTAAGTTTCTGGACAATAACCCCCAATATGTTGATAATGGGGGGAGTCAGTGACAGTAATGCCATTGGATGTCAAGGATAGATGGTTAGACTCTCTCTTGGAGATGGTCAATGCCTGCTATTTGTGTAGTTTAATGTTACTTGCCACTTATCAGCCCAATATTGTCCATGTCTTGCTGCATGAGTACATGTACTGCCTCTTTATCTGAGAAGTGCAATCATCTGTAAACATCCTCACTTATGACCTTATGATGGAAACAAGGATATTGATGAAGCAACTGAAGATGGTTGGGCCTAGGACACCACCCTAAGGAGTTCCAGCAGTGATGTCCTAGAGCTGAGATAATTGGCCTCCAGCAACCACAACCATCTTCTTTTGTATTAAGTATGACTCCAATCAATTTTCCTCCTGATTTGCACTGACTTAAATTTTGCTAAGGCTCTGTGAAGACATACTTGATCAAACAATGCTTTGATGTCAAGTGCAGTCACTCTCACCTTACCTCATCCCTGGAGTTCAGCTCTTTTGTCCAAGTTTGGACCAAAGCTATATTGAGGTCTGGAATCTAGTGGTCCTGACGGAACACAAATTAAACATCAGTTATCAGGGTATTGGTGAATAAGTGCTGTTTGATAGCACTGTCATTGCCACCTTCCATCACCTTCTTGATGATTGAGACTGGTGGTAATTGGCTAGACCAAATTGGTCCTAGTTTTTGTGGAGAGGACCTACTTGAGCAATTTTCCACATTGCTAGGTAGATGCCAGCGTTGTAGCTGTACTGGAGCAACTTGACTAGGGGCATGGCTAGTTCTGGAGCACAAGTCTTCAATACTACTGCTGGATGTTGTCAGGACCCATAGCCTTTGTTGTATTCAGTGCCTTCAGACATTTCTTGATTTTATGTGGAGCGAATCAAATTGCCTGAAGCCTGGCTTCTGCAATCATGTGGACCACAAAAATAGACCAAGATGGATCATCCACTCAGCTTTTCCGGCTGAAGATGGTTGCAAATGCTTCAGCCTATTTTTTTGCATGCATTTGCTGGGCTCCCCCCATCATTGAGGATCGTGGTGTCCATTGAGCCTCCTCTTCCAATTATTTGTTTAATTGTCCACTACCATTCATAACTGGATGAGACAGGACTGCAGAACTTTGATCTGACCCATTGGTTGCAGGATCACTGAGCTCTGTTTGCAGCATGCTGCTTCCACTGTTTAGCATACATATAGTCTTGTATTGTAACCTCACCAGGTTGGCACCTCATTTCTGGGTACATTAGTGCTGGTATGTGCATGTGCTTCTATACTCCTCATTGAACCAAAGTAGTACCCCTGGCCTAATGGTAGTGACACAGTGAGGGGTTATACTAGGCCTTGAAGTTATAGATTGTGGTGGAATCCAATTCTGCTACTGTTGATGGTCCACAGCATCTCATAGATGCCCAGTTTTGAGCTGTTCTAAGTCTATCCTATTTAGCATGGTGGTAGTGCCACACAACACAATGGGGGTTGCCCTCAATGTGAAGAAGGGATTTCACCTGCACAAGGACTGTGCAATGGTCAGTCCTACAAATACTGTCATGGAGAGAGGCATCTGTGATAGGTAGAATAGCAAGGACAAGGTCAAGTAGAATTTTCACTCATCTTGGTTCTTTCATCACCAGCCACAGATCCAATCTGACAGCTAAGTCCTTCAGAACTCAGCTAGTTCAGTCATTAGTAGTACTACTGAGCCAATCTTAGTGATGGATATTGAAATCTTCCACCCAGGGCACACACTGTGCCCTTGCTACCCTCAGTGCTTCTTCCAAGTGGAGTACTGATTAATCATCAGCTGAGGCAAGATGTTAAGTGGTAATCAGCACAGCAGGAGGTTTTCTTGCCTAGGTTTGACCTGATGAGACTTCATGTGGATCCAATGTTGAGGCCTCCCATGGCTACTCCCTCCTGACTATATACCACAGTGCTGCCAACTCTGATGAGCCTGTCCTGCCTATGGAGGAGTCTGGGACATTGGCTGAGTGACATGATTCCATGAGTATGATCATGTCAGACTGTAAGACAGCTTTCCTAATTTTGGCACAAGTCCCCAGATGTTGGTAAGGTGGACTTTCAGGGTTAACTGACTGAGTGTGACTTTCTCATTTCTGGTTCTTAGGTTGATGCCAGGTAGTCCACCCAGTTTTATTCTTACTGTTTTTTGTAGAAGTTTGACACAAATTATTGGCTTGTTAGGCCATTTCAGACAGCTGTTAAGAGTCAACCACATAATGTTTGTTTGGAGTCACACACAAGCCAGACCATTAAGGATAGTAGATTTTCTTCCCTAAAGAGCATTAGTAAACCAGATGGATTTTTATGACAATACAATCATTTTGCAGCTAACATTACTAGCTTTTTAGTCCAGATGTATTTAATTAACTGAATTTAAATTCCCCAGCTACCATAGGGCAGAATTGTCCATGCCTGCTGGTGTCGAGCATCCTGGTGGGCATGAACGGACAAAATGGCGGGAAGGCCAACATCATGAAACCAATTTGCAATCATCCACTCTGACTGTCAATGGCGGTCCGCGTTTCCTGTCGCCACATGTCAAGAACTTCACAGTAATACATCTACATATCATTATAAGCCCAGCTCACCGGAATCACCCCCCCCCCCCCACACTGGATCATCCGAGCACATCGGCATGTTTCACAACAGCATTTCTTAGGCGTGCACCTGGTGAGCTGCACTTCGAGAGGAACTCAGAGTATAATAATGTTGTGCAGAGCTCACAAGGGTCACCTGTTGGACCTTAAGATTGAAGCGCATTTAGGTGAGGGCACAGGCAAATTGCATTTTCCTGGCTGGCTGATAGTGCAGTGCTAGGACTGCATTGCGGTTGAGGTGAGTTGGGGGGCAAGGGCTACACTGCGGTTGATGGTAGTGCACAAGCACTTGGGGACGGAGGAGAGGGGGGAAACGGCCACACATTAGGGAAACCTTGTATAAAGTGACCATTCCTCTGCAGCTGAGACAGTTCAGGCGCGGCCACAATGAGATGCTTGAAGTAGGGCCCCTAGCTTATCTGCCCACTCAAGCAATGCAGAGGTCTGAAAGTGCCACCAAATGCTCCAGAACTTTTCACCCTTCAGGCACAGACTGCAAACTAATGAGTGTTTCAGTGGACTGCAGAACAATCGGATGACTTGGCACATTGTACAATCTCCTTGCAAAAGCTGGCCATGGAACAGTCACTGATGGAGGCGCTCACAGCCCCTTGCAATGTCATCATTGGACCAGTCACCCCCATGGCTCAAGCTGACAGTGCTGCCTTATAGTGCAGGTTAGAAGAACGCCTGCATCTGAGCTGAGAGCACAGCATGGAGTCCATTGGGCAAAGCTGAAGCAAATTGGTCAGGTGGAATGGGGCAGAGGTGGGTGGGGTTTTGGGCAGCCTTGCAGCACACTGGTCATCCAAGTGATGGCCAGCACTCTCCGGGATGCGTTAAGGGGCCTTAAAACTTAACCAAGAGAGGTTCTTAGTACACCCAAGCTAACCCACACGTTTCACTCTTTCATCCTGCAGGAGGAGTACATCAGGATCATGGAGCCTGGTGACCTAGCTGTATACCCCATGGCTTACAGAGAGCAGAGATGAAGGAGAAGAGAGCGATGGAGTCACCTAGCTGGGCAGTGGGAGGAGCAGCACCCTCAGGAGGAAGAGGTGGCTGGGGTTCCCGGGCATGCCACTGAAGAGCCACAGTGAGCCGTTGCTGGTAAGCGCTTGTCACTCTTGCAGATGACCAAGAATCAGTGTCGCCAAAGACTGCACATGTCCAAGTCGGTCACATCTGGCACCTGCTGCAGGACTTGGTGCCACTGGGACATGGAGGGCATCCATGTGAAAGTGATCACAGCGCTCAATTTTTATGTTAGTGGCTCTTTTCAGGGCTCCACAGGTGACCTCTGTGGGATATTGCAAGCCTCCACCCACAAATGCATCAATGAGGTCATGGACACCATCTTCGCAAAGGCACATAACTTAGTGCATTTTGCCCGGGGTCAGGAAAGCCAGGAAGCAAAAGTGCTGGGATTTGCCCAGATCTCAGGTTTTCCACAGGTGCAGGGTGCCATTGACTGCATTCAGGTGGTGCTCCGATCTCTGTGGCAACAAGCAGTCAACTATTACAGCCGCAAGGGCTTCTAGTCGCTGGCCTCAGAATGAAGCAGAAAATAGGTACAATAAGGCTCAAGCTACAACTCGTACCTTGGTGGAGCAAACCATCTGAATGTTGAAAATGAGGTTCCGGTGCCTATACAGGTCTGGTGGAGCCCTGCAATACAGCCCACAGAGGGTGTCACGCATCGTCATCACCTGCTGTGCCCTTCACAACCTGGTGTTGCAATGGGGAGAGAAGTTGGCTGAGGAGGAGATGGTGGAGCTGCACATTTCCTCTGATGAGGAGGACATTGACTGGGATGAGGGTGATGAAGTCTTCGAAGGCAAAGGAGACAGTGATGAGTCCATTGCACTGTCCAGATGAGGCATGCGCGCTCAGGATGCCCACATAGTTGCTAGATTCGTGGAAGATGAGTCCAGAACTAGGCGTTTTAGGACAGAGATGAGAATTATTTTCTCTCAGAGGGTTGTGCAACTTTGGAATTCTCTGCCTCAGAAGGTGGTGGAGGTGGGGTCATTGAATATGTTTAAGGCAAAGGTAGATAGATTCTTGTTAGGCAAGGGAATCAAAGGTTATCGGGGTTAGATGGGAATGTGGAAATCGAAACACAAGCAAATCAGCCATGATCTTATTGAATGCTGGAGCAGACTCAAGGGGCCGAATGGTCTACTCCTGTTCCTATTTCTTGTGTTCACCTGCTGATCCTCCTTCCTTTGGGTTCCTGAAGGCCCCTGGCTGACTCCTTGAGGAGAAGAGGAAGGTGGAGTGAGATCAAGCTGCTCTGCACCCCTCTCGCGTTGACACTGTTGGAGGGCAACTATGGCATCAGCGATGGAGTTCAGCCCATGCAGCAGTGCAAGACCGATGTTGTGGACCGAGGTCTCCATGGCTGCTGCCAACTTACCAGTGTGTGCATTGGCATGCTGGCGCTATGACCTCAGACTGGGAGCAGACAGACTCCTCCATCATACCTTGCAATCTGAAGAGTGCAGTGGACATCCTTTCCTGATGTTCCGGGGCTGGCCTTTGCAGCTCCAGCAACTGAGATATGACTGAGTCCAGAGGCTCGACATCTGACTCGGACTCAGTAGATTTCTGACTCAAGCAGTTGTCCAAGTGCCGGAAACCTGGGAAGTCCCTGCCTCTGCCTGCTGTGGAGCAGAAAGTGCGATGTGCTCACCAGATTGTGACCCTGAGGTTACTCAAAAGCTTGGTCCCACTGAGATGTATGTCTCTGTGCAGGTGGAGGGTGTGGGTGGGCGCTGTGACAGGTCTTCAGTGAGGGTTTCAGCAGAGTCCTCTTCTGAGGTGTCTTCAGGGCATGCGTCGAGGACCTGGGTTGTGGACTCCCTTGGCTGTTCCCAGATGTGCCTGCGAAAGCAAGGAGAGATAATTAGTGCATGGCAGTGGCCTGTGAAACAGCACATATCACTCAGCATGGTTGTCTGATGGATGTTGTACTGTTGGATCTTCACTTGGTTGAGCACCGCCAACCTCACCGTTAGCACAGGAACGGTCCAGGTCATCACCGGCCAGCTGGATGACTCTATTTTCAAAGTCTGTAAGGACCTTGATTTCAGGCATTCCTCCCCCTTTAGTTGTGTGCCAGCTTGTCCTACATGAATAGAGATGGAGAGTGTAAGCAGTATGCCTGCCAGGCCAGGTGTTAAGTATGCCTGGCATATGTGGGTGGTGAATGGTGCCATGGATGGGAAGAGGACAATGAGGGTGTGTGAGAGACAGTGAATGGTGATGCCCCTTGAACTGGTAGTGAGTGAGGACCCTGTGGATGTGTGATGTGTTTGTGAGTGTGTGAGTTGAGATTGATGAGTAGGGTGACTTACCCTGGCGGAACGGAGGAGATCATTCATCCTCTTTCAGCACTGGGTGTTGTCCACCACTGCCACCGCCTCCCAAGCTGGATTGGTGGTGTTGCTGCCCCTCCTGTGGCCAGAGCAGGGGTACAGGACATCACAACGGGGCATCCAAATTACATTCCAGGTATGTGTCTCTGAATCAGGGAGCTAAAGTCTTCTTGCCTTTTGGGGCCATGTCTTCTGTGCAACAGTCCTGGGCTGGAAGCACTGAGAGGTGTGCACGTAGCTGCACTTCAAATGTGGCGCCTGGCATGAGGAAGCGGTGAGGTGATGGCATGGCAGGCAAATTGGAGGCAGCCTGTCAGTGAAATGCGTGTTTCCCAGGAATGCATAATTAATGAGACAGGATTGAGGCAATATGGCATGAAAAGCCACCATTGCGGCCGGCGGGTAAAACTATTTTTCCTGCCTACTACTGCACTTAGTGCAAATCTGGGACGATTGCACCCACAGTGGGATTTGAACTTATGTTCCTGGATTAGGTCTCTGGATTACTAGTCCAGTAACATGACCATCATGCTACCATACCCAATTTTAATATTAACGTGTTGGTATAGCACTACAGACTCCAATTATCATGCTGCCAACTCTTTGTGAAAGATCTTTTGTTTCAGGACAGGGAAACCCCACTGCAGATATATCCTCTTCCTGTTTATGAACAGAGTGCATAAACCTTTTTTTATTCCCAAGTGCCAATTTAGAACTGGGTCTGATCTTACATGTCCTATTTTGGGGACATGATGCAGTATAAACAGAATACAGGCTGTATTTAATCTGTTTTAATATAATTTTGATTGAACTTGATCCCTTCTTAAATGTAGCATCAATGCCTGATTTTATTGGTACACAGAGTTGCAATGACAATGTTCAGTCCAGGTATTTGAAAGTTAATCAGCAGACAGATCCATTTACGCCACAGGACAAAGATAAGAATATGCCAGTGGATGACATCAAGCACTGCTGATGTCACCTTGTTAATGTTTATGTTGCTAGGCAACAGCAATGCCTGTTTGTGATTCCACACTGTAACCCAGAGACTAGAAACCAAGCTGACATTAAACCCACCTCTTTAGTGCAAATTGTATGGTGAATAAAGGCAGAAAATGTTAACACTTCAAATTTGACTTAATCTTTGAATCCATATCAATGACATTATATTTATAATATGGACAGACACAGAGAATTTTCACTCTTGAACTCTGATGCTTCTTCTACACAGTCTCGAGAGAATCTGTTAAGAATAACATAGTACGGTTAAGAAATCATATCAGGTCATTTAGAGATCTAAGTCATCGCCCTTCTCATTGTCACCATTCACTATTCATTTGCAGATTGGAATGGTTACTTTTTCTGATTTCATCTTTTTCGTCATGCAAGTGTAAATCCCTATATTCTATGGAAGAGTCTCAAGCAGCTAATCTGCTTTTGTAGGCTCTTCTATTATAAACAAGATATCTCTGCAGAAGACTACCTTAACACTAGCTTCAGTCCTGGCCTCTGGAGGTATAACACTGGGATTAAAAAAATTGCTTGGCATACCAAAGCAGAAGCCGTTGTTTGCTTGTGGTGTGGATAATTCAGCCCTCAGTCCACCATACAGGCTGGTACAGTACTTTTACATCACTGGCCTGTTCAGACTATCCACAGATCTAAGAAAACATTCCCTGGCAGAAGTATAGAGTTGCAGATGTGACTTTTGAGCAATCAAGCATGCACAAGGTTGAGCATGTGCAATCGCTGTAAAATTGTGATTGTAATCTTGCACAGTTGCATTAATACTACCATTGGTACCTGAAATTCACCCCACAATTTAAAAAAACCCTTGCATTTCTGTGGTGCTCCTCACATACAGGGAAGTGTCTCAGAGCATTCTATATTAAGAGCAAAGAAAGTAGTGGTAGCTAAGTGGGACTAAAAAAGGTAAAATTAATGTTCTTAAAAGCTGCATAAGACATAGTCGAAGGGTTTAAGGAGGTTTTCAAAGGTCCGAAGTGACATGGAAGATATGCCAGGTATTCCATTGGACAGGAGTTTAGCGGTTCAATGAGCAAACACCAAAGGCTGAACAGAAGGAACAGGGAACTAGGGTTTTGAAAAGTATGATTAAGAATAAGAGAGCAGAAGGAGAAAAAAACAGTCTTCAATACAGACTGGATGTGGGAGAGAAAGCTGATGCCAGGGTTGAGCAGTCTGATTGCAGATGAGGTGGAAGGTGAATTAATGGATGCCTTGATGTCATTGAGGATGGTAAACCAAAGTGGGGAGAGTGTAGAACAAAACAGGAAATTAAGGATGAGTTGGGGAAAGCTAGTTTTTATCCCTGGGTGGCAAGAGACAGCGGAGAGGTTTTGGGGCAGACAGGGAGAAGTTTAGGAAAATGGAAATGAGGAGACAGTTGGAGAGGATCCAGGCAACTATAAGGACCTCACAGGTCTCAGGACAAGACTGAGGAAGATGGTCAGCACTGGAAGCCAATTAAGGTATATTAGGTCTGGAGTGATGTGTGAACAGGACTTGGTGTAGGTTAGGATCTGACCAGCAGTATTTTGGATGAGTTAATATTTGTAGAGGGTTGAGAAAAGGAGTTTGGCTCAGAGGATATTGGAATAGTCAAGTCTGGAGATGACAAAGGCAGGATGAGGGTTTCTATGGCAGATGGGCTGAAGTGAAACAAACAATGTTATGAAACTGTCAATGATGTAGGACAGGACAATATGATTACAGCATTAGTGTTCAGGTGAAATAGATGGAAGGATTCTGGTGGAGCCTATGGAGCTACAGACAGAATTTGCTGGCCTGGTCAGCAGGGACCAAGAGAGAATTGATAATCAGAGATTCCATTCAGGTGGAAGGCATGGAATTGGGAGTTTGGTATAACAGTCAGAACACGCTGGGTCAGAGTTTGTGGTTGAACAAGTCTATGAAGGTTAGAGAAGATGCAGTGAATTCATAGTACCCTGTAGCTTCACAATATTGAGGAATCAGCTTCAGTAGAAACAAACTTTCATAGCATGAATTTTGCCTTTTATCATATTTTTATTAAAAATGCATTTATAATGCTATATGGAATTTGTGATGAAATAGTATCATCATATTTCTGGCTTCATCACTGCATCCTCCTCTTTGTAGAAACATGATGAAGTGCCTTGCGAAATAATACCATAACATCATCCCTTGGCAAAAGGCTTGATATATTCCCTCTGCTGCCACACTTCTTCCCTGAACTAAGAAATTGTCATGGCTGAAGAATTCTCCATGTTGGAAAACTGTACCTTTTTCCCATGAAATGGATCACTCAAGTACTTAAAACTTCCTTTGATTTCATTTTCATTCTGATGGAAAGCTGGCAGGATTTGAGTATTATTGAGATGGTAGAAGAGGTGAGATTAGCATTTACTAACCCAAGTATCTGCTGTTTGTTCAGTTTTTGTTTTTACAGCTGAGTAGCCTGTTTGAATGTCGCATTCACTCGAAGAAAAAGATAAGCCACACCCAGTAAGTGATGCATGCATGTTGCATGTTGCATTTTGTTTTCTTACATCTGTTAAACCAGTTTTTTCAGAAAGTGCATTGATTCTCCACAAAGCTTTTTTTTAACTCTTGCCAGAGGCTAGCATCAAACATGGAGCAAAAACGAAGTTCTTCGTACTAAATAAATTCTTGTTTTATCAACTGCCCAATGTAAAGCCAAGAATATTTTTATCCCAAAGTGACAAAGAATGAATATGAATTCAGGCTGAATCATTTTTAAAGAAGTGGGAAGCATTCCATTTGTTCTGCCTATAAATGTCAGAGTGAAATCAACAACAGTCATGCCCCTTGGAAATATCAAGGAATTCCAGAAAAAGATGCCAGCTTGGAGCTGAAGGATTCCTTATTTTAAGACTGCCATATTATCTAATTCATGATGTCATGAAACAAATCTCCAGGTTGAGGTAAGAGTTTTCACTGTGGTGTTAACTCCGAGTTAAAATCTATCTAAGTTATATTTACATATTCATACAGGCTCACTGCAAATGCCATGTTAATTTGATCATGTAAGTTAGGCATGGAACTGGAACTCTGGCCCTATGAATGAGTCCAATGCTTTAGCATGAACATTTGGAGGGAGAAATTCAATGTTTTTTTTTTCAGTTTTCTAGGAGTAGAAGGATGGGAGTCAAATTTCAGGGTATGATCACATGCAACTCACATCAGGTTCTAAGTGGTCTGGCAGGTTTAAAAGTAGATAAATGAAAAGTATCCCAGGCTGTTGAGTGAGGCAAGGGAGGAGATAGCAGGGGCGCTGGCAATAATTTTCAATACCTCTCTGGCCACAGGAGAGTACTGCAGGATAGCCAATGTGGTACCGTTATTCAAGAAGGGAGAAAGGGATAAACCAGGGAGCTACAGGCTAGTCAGTCTAACCTCAGTGGTGGGGAAACTATTGGCAGCAATTCTGAGGGACAGAATTAATCTACATTTGGAGAGGCAGGGATTAATCAAGGACAGTCAGCATGGTTTTGCTAAGGGGAGGTTGTGTCTGACCAATTTGATTGAATTTTTTGAAGAGGTGACCAGGTGTGTAGATGAGGGCAATGTATTTGACGTAGTCTACTCGGACTTCAGCAAGGCTTTTGATAAGAGACTGATAATGAAGGTAGGAGCCCATGGGATCCAAGGCAATTTGGCAAATTGGATCCAGAATTGGCTGAGTGGCAGGAAGCAGAGGGTGATGGTCATGGGGTGTTTTTGTGATTGGATGCCTGTGTCCAGTGGGGTTCCACAGGGATTGGTGTTGGGTCCCTTGCTGTTTGTGGTATGTATAAACGATTTAGACTTGATTGTAGGAGGGTTGATCAGTAAATTCACGGATGACACAAAAATTGGTGGGGTGGTTACAGGAGGATATAGATGGGCTGGTCGGATGGGCTGATCAGTGACAAATGGAATTTAATCCGGATAAGTGTGAGGTGATGCACTTGGGCAGGACAAACAAGGCACAGGAATACATGATGAATGGTAGGACCCTGGGAAGTACTGAGGATCAGAGGGACCTTGGTGTACATGTCTACTGGTCCCTTAAGGTGGCGGGACAGGTAGATAAGGTGGTTAAGAAGGCATATGGGATACTTACCTTTATTAGCCGAGGCATAGAATATAAGAGCAGGAACTGTATAAAACGCTGGTTAGGCCACAGCTAGAGTATTGCATGCAGTTCTGGAATCTGCATTATAGGAAGGATGTGATTGCACTAGAGAGAGTGCAGAGGAGATTTACCAGGATGTTGCCTGGGCTGGGGAGTTTTAGTTATGGAGGAGAGATTGGATAGACTGGGGTTATTTTCCCTGGAGCAGAGGAGATTGAGGGAGGACATGATCGAGGTGTATAAAGTTATGAGGGGCATAGATAGGGTAGACAGGAAGGAACTTTTCCCCTTGGTGGAGGGATCAATAACCAGGGGCATAGATTTAAGGTAAGGGACAGGAGGTTTAGAGGGGATGTGAGGAAGATTTTTTTCACCTAGAGGGTGGTGGGAATCTGGAACTCTGCCTGAAAGGATGGTAGAGGCAGAAACCCTCCATAATATTTAAAAAGTATTTGGATGTGCATTTGTGATGCCATGGCATACAAGGCTATGGGCCTTGTGCTGGAAAATGGGATTAGAATAGTTAGGTACTTATTGACTGGCGCAGACTCCATGGGCCGAAGGGCTTTTTTTTGTGCTGTAGACCTCTATGACTCTATCATATTTCCCTGGAAATGTATCAATTGCCAAATTGGGCACTCACATGAAGCAGACATCAGGCAGCTTACACATATGAACCGAGGTCCTAATGCTAATTGTAGGACATTGATTGAAATATGTATACAAATGGGCAGAGATTGTACTGTGAATGCTTTGCCCAGTTATTCTGGATCTTCTGCAGCCTAACAGTAGCTCTTAAACGGTCCTCTGGAAGTCACCCAAAAAGTGGCCAGGAATCATTTTCCAAGTTACATTTCTATAGAACCAGGAAAAGCAGGAGTCCTCCTGTGGCTCCACAAAATTACTGTTGCTTCCACTGGCAATTCATCTGTTGAATGCAAATGAGGCCCAAGGTTGAATTTTGATCAGGCCTCAAGATATTGGCAAAAGGTAATCACTTTGATGATTCACCATCCATTTTGGATGCAGAACTAATTTCTTGGCCATAATTTCATGAAGACTACTGGATTGATAAGATTGGCATGAGATATTAAAGTTAGGTTATTAGGTTAGTTCCCCTGATCTTGGGATGACAGAATCATAGATTCTTCCAGCACAGAAGGAGGCTATTTGAATAATTGTATTTGTGCCAGCTCTCTGAAAGAGCTATCTGCTTAGGCCCATATCTCTCCCTTCATACTGTTCGTGATGACCTTACATTTATGCTTTCTACTTATTAACTCACTGATCAGTAGAAGTTGTTATTCAATATTTACAGTCAAACACTCATAATTTGAGCACCACGATCAGATCTCTTAACCCTCTACATTCTATCAAAATGAGTCTTATGTTCTCTAATCTTTTCTTTCCCTAAGCCTCTTATTCCTGGCATCATTTTAATGTATCTTTTGCACTCTTTGCTTTTGTACTCCATTAATAAATCTCTATTTATAAAACAGGGTTACATACACTTTTTTTTTGCCAACTTGCCCTCTCACTTTTTAAGATTTATGTTTAAATCTCTTTTTAGAGTATCTCTTTTTAGAGTTTCTCGTTTTAAACGTTTACCATCTATCTTTTCTTCACAACATCTATCACTTTATAATTGTCCGCATTAAATTTCATCTCACTTCTATCTGCCCACATTTACTAAACGATGTCTTCATAGTGTGCCCCAATCCTCTTAACCATTAGTCATGCTCCACAAACTAAAGTACAGATTTATATGTAGAGAAAAAGAATGGTCCTAATTGTGATCGCTGTGCATGTCTAAATTGCACGGCCTGAATTAAGTTCATGCACCATGCCGCCTTTCATTGCCATGTGGTATGCAGAATAACAAATGCAAAATAGTTTGACGATATGTGCGTTTTCTTGGTAGATGCCAATTTGAAGAAATTGCGATTGGCGCACTGATAACATTGACCTCCTCATCCTTGCCCCAGTACTGTGACCGGCAGAGACTGGCATGTTACAGTAAAATGCTCACACTCCTAAAATCGACCTCAGCGTCAATATTTTCCCAACCAGTGGCACAAGGACTAACGTGTTTTCGCTAAAAACACGTTAGCTTCTTTTCCTGCATGTCCGTGATGATGGGGAGGGGGGGGGGGGGGGGGGAATAGAAAAAGTGTGTTGTTACATTGTAGAACTCACCAGAGAACTGAAGTGGACTTGAATTTGTGCAAGGCAAGCTCCGCTTCTTTCCGTCTATTGTAGATGGAGCCATTCTCCAGAAAGCAAGTGATACCATTTTTAACCTCTAGACACGGGGCATTTTATTTATAGTTCCAATTTGCACTAAAAGTTTAGAAATAGCCACAACTTTTTCAAACTGCAATTATTTTAAATTAAATGTCGTGACCTTAAGCCTGATCAAACTAAATGGAGTGAGGCCTGTATTTTAGACACCATTTCTTCTGGTAAGGGTGGTTCAGCTTTTCCTGCTGTTTGCTCGGAAAGACATTGCGGTTAGTAGTTGATGAGCGGGGTTCCAACTGCTCCCAAGTCAAAGCCCTTCCCATATGTCTGGTACACAGACCAAGGAATGAGCCTATTCGGTGTCTGCGAGGCGTAAATAAGCAGCAGCGTGTGCTATTTCCTGCTCAGTAAGAGTTGGAGATGAAAGTCCCTCTCTGCACTGCTTGGCTTTACCAGGCTCGGGCTGGGGGAGACTCCGCCCAGCCCTGCATGGTGCAGCCTCCCAGTGACGAAAGCCCGCTCGCTACTTAAAGGCTGCGAGCTCGTCGACAGGAGGTGAACGCTGCCCTTCCCCGGCCCGACTCAAACTGGATCCTAACTCGCCCTCCTCCCTCTCAAAGCCGCCCGATGAGAGCGGCGGTCCTCACTCCCGACACACACCCTGCCCGAGGCCGAGGGGATCGGCACCGCGCCCCGCTCGCCGGCGGCAGCAGCAGCTCCGTCCACTCCCAGCCCGATGCTCCGCTGATCGGGGCCGAGGTAGGACTGATTTCGGACACTCTTACCGGACTGTTCAGGTAAACTTGGAGAGAAAATCCTCATCCCCCCCCCACTCCAACTCCTCACCCCCTTCTCATGCCGGGGGATTGTTTTTTTTTGTGGGGGAGGGAGTGAAGACTTGACAACCTTCTTGGGTCATTTAATACAATCACTAGTGCTAAATATATATATATATATTACATTTCTTTTTAAATCAGATCGGAATTGTTGGTAAGTGTACGTTAGTTTTTGAGGTGTCTTTGTTGTGTTGTGTGTTGAGGGGTTTTTCAGCATCGGCCAGTCCAGTGCTTACTTTTACCGGCGGGTTGATGAGTGTTTGGTCTGTTGAGTTTATTTATTTATTTATTTTTGCTGAAGCTCTTGGCGCAGGAAAGTTTTGGGGCGTTTTGCTGTGAGGCTGTCGAACTGCACTGACTGACTGACTGAGGGAGAGGGAGTGACCGCCCAATTCCTGAACCGCCCCAATCTCCTCAGCCGTTCCCCGCCCGCCTTCACGTAGCTGCTCCTGGGAACATTCATTCTGCACGTCCGAGGTTTGGGATGAATTACCCTGAGCATTGTTGGGAGCTCGCGCCCTACGTGCCGGAGGGGTTGGGAATAGGTTCCGAGGGGGAGGGAGGAGCTGAGAGATTTTAATCTTAACATGAGTTGAACGCCCTTTTTCGTTGAAAGGTGCTTTGGGGGCGGGGGGTGTGGAAAAGAAGTAGAAACGCAAAACTTGTTTAACGACTGCCGATCTTCCTGTCAACAGGTCGGCGAGCTGGGATTGTGCAGAGTGAGAGCAGCATGGAGAAGAGTTTGCATCTGTGTGGGCCCCAGGCAGCCGCTGCCAGTCCGCCTCTCCAGACTGGCCAGTGTCCGAAGCTGGACTGCTCCAGACCCTCCGCGGGAAACTTCCCACCAGAGGTGACTTTATCCTGCAAAGTGCCGCTCATCAATACCTTCCTCAAGAAGAAACACGCGCAGAGGAAGCTGGAGGCGAGGAATCTCCGGGCGCTGGGATTAATCCTCACTAGTTTGTTACGATCGGACAAGCTGGGCGGCGGGGTTTTTCTTTCTGGCAGCTGTGCAGAGAATCGGACCAGTTTGTTTGAGCCTTTGAAAAAAGACTCGAGTGAAACTCAAGCGTGCCCCAAGTCAGGAAACGATGTTTCCACACTGGTGCCATCTGCGGGAAGTCCTGGCCAGATGCAGCAGCCGCCGGGACTGGAACATGATGGCCAGGAGACTGGGCTCCCAGCTGATCAACCCTTTGCCGCAGAGGCATCTGCCATTATCTCCGCTTCTGCAAACTTGCCATTCCAGAACTTGACACATTCCACCCAAGATGCTATCACCACAGAATGCTGTGGCAACATGGCCCAATCTCATGCCAATAGCTTATATCAGAACCCCTTCTGTCATGACCTACTGAACCAGGTGAAGGCCGAGAAAGATTTAAAGACTGGCATTTTTCAGGATAAGAGCGAGGAGGCATCCATCGACCTTGTCTTTGATCTTTTGACTCAGTTACAGTATCACACCCATCAGAAAGATGGAATAGAGATATGTGATGAATTTTTGCAGGGGATTTGTGTTTATGGGAATGACTGTCTGAAACATCACACAGTGCTACCTTATCAGTGGCAGCTGAGAAACATTGCAACTCAGACTTGGCAGGCAGTGCCCGATGAGGCGCAAGAACATTTAGAAAGACTGTACTGCAATCCTGACAATGACCAAGTCAAACTTCAACATCAGTAAGTAACAGAAGCAGGATAGCTTTATTATTAAATTCATTTTGAAAAGTTCTTTTAATATTTCCAGTGCTGCTTTTTGTTGCCTATCTTCAAATTAGTAATACAAGTGCCTTCATTTGAGTTTGTCTGATCACTTCCATGTGGTGGTTTTTAAAAATACCTATCTAAGGAGAATTGCTATTTCTTTTATGGTTTGATAAAGGTGAGGCACTCATAAAGGAGTTGGCTTGGATGTCTGAATTTCAGTGAAGAGAAGCCCAGCTCCATTGTGATGTTGTGTTTCCGTAGTAACAAGATGTAGATAACAGCATGCTGCACCCTGCCAAAATACTTGTAAACAAGTTAGTGCTGCACATCGCTTGCATGGTTACCGCACTATTTGGTTAGTGCTATTAATCATTTGTGGGCAGCCTAGCTTCAGTGAAAATTTGTTTGGACACAGGAAAATGCCTGTTCAGCACCTCCCTCACAGAAAGGCCGAGTAAAAACCATCAATAGTCAACTGATCAGACATGTCTGCATAACTCAAAACAAGTATTGGTGGATTTTACCTGACTGAATTACACAACTTTGGCCTTCAGCAACTGAATAAAAATAAAACCCACCTTTAATTCTTGTACAGAAATGGCTTAAAAGTGATGGTATGTAATCATGCAGTGATACATTCCTGATTTAAAATTCTAGAATGTAATGTGCTGACTTGTACAGCTGCCGGTACTATACCAGCACATACCATTCCACTTTGAGCCTTGTTTATATATCATATCTTGGTGGGTATCTCATAACTGAGTGACTTGTAATGGCCCTTTAGGGCACTGGAGAATAATTTCAGGATTCCTGTTCACTGCCATTAATAGAAGGCCAAAGTGGAGTTTTATTTTGTTTAATTTGTCTTTTTCTTTGCATCACAAAGCATTGGTCACAACTTGGTAGGGACACAGCTGATTTTCACCCAGGCCTCTGTCAAATACTGCTCTTAATCTAGCTACTTGACAACTGGGATAATTCACCATCCCACAACCTTCTTCCCTTTCTTTCACGAAGCAGCTCGACAGAACAGAGTTTGTAATAAAGAACATGTGTAGTTGTAGAGGCACCTTTATTTTCCACCACTTTGTGCGACTGAATATGTGTGCCAATGCTGTAATCCACAGGCCATAGTATTTATGTAGCATGGTGTGTAGAAATGGTTGACTGTATGAAACTCAAGCCTCCTTAGATTAAGAAATTGAGTTGGCATTTTTTTGAGTGATGACCATTTTATGATTACAATGTCGATACTTAAAAATGTTTTGAGGATAGTTGAGTGGTTTCTTTCAATTATTATTGGACCATCATAATTCTTTTACTGTGTGTGTCTTGCATTGAAAACTGAAAATAAAAGTAACTTTTACATATCCTGATGGCACAGGGGATGCAATACAGTTTACACACACTTTTGTTTTTGCAGGAAAGATACTGTTTATATTTTTGATCTATAATACGTGTAACATGGACTTCAGAACCAATATTTTATTAACAGGATGACCTGAATTGCATTTATTGTAATTCTTCAGGGGCCTTCAACTAACATAACAAATTATCAATTGGTTTCAATTAAAAATCAGTATTGCCACTTACCTGCGTGCATTGTAATTTGTATATTTTACTGGGATCTGCTGTGAATCTGTACTATAGAGTGCTACCCCTGTATTTGAATTGGTACAGTGTCAAGATGATTGTGTTCCAGTAATGTCAGTGTAATCTTAGACAAATTAGTTCCTATGAGCATAGAAATAGTTTGTCTTATTGAAAGAAAATGAACATTTTTATGGGGTGCTTGCCTTTGGAATAGTTAGTGAATCAGGTAAAATATTGTGTGAAATTGCCTTTTTAACGGTGGCATTTGTAGGACACAAAATCAACTCCGTTCCATCCCAACATATGATGCATTGCTAGAGTCACTGGCGACCAGTTTAATATACTGGAAATGCAGTCACTTCTTTATGCTGTTAATGCTAGTCGCATCTTGTGCACATAACTGAGTGCCTTTATTTTGAACCTTTTTCTGGAACTTGGTACCAATGTTAACGATAATTATTTTCAAATAAATACCTGAAAGGTTTGGACCAGAATTGTTATTTTCTTAGATTATGTGTGTTTGGTGCAAAATAAGATCACCTTAACATAAAATAGAAATTGTACAAACACTCACTAATGTTCTTGAGCCTGAATTAGTACAAATTTGTCAACCCTTACCGTACCAATGATATGCAACTTGTGTTTGGTTAATAGGATAAGGTGAGTGAGGACAGATCATTATTTAAAGAAAAAACAAACAGGCTGTATTATAATCTACTGAATTGAATCAGGGTGGACTTCCTTCAAGGACTATGCCTTAGTTGATCTGTAGTTTTGCTAACTGTTGGTTTATATTTGTCAGGTTTTTCTTGTTAAACAGAAAACGTAATTATTATGGAGGCAAATTTTCACAGTTGCTATGCAGACCAGTGGTGCAAGCAGTAACACAATAATGCTCAGGACACAGCTGGGCGTGAGATGAATTGCAGTATGAGTCACTAGCAACATCAGTTGCACATGTCCAACCAATTAGAACTCTGCAAGTTATCTTTCTGTGTCAGGGCTCTGTGGGGCACGTGGGACTGGCTCTGAACCATTTCAAAAGATCAGATACAAGTTTAGATATGTGAATTCTTGATATAATTCAGGAAACTTTGCACAGTTTACAATAAGCTATTCTATTGAAAATGCTGAAGTACACCAAATAAACTCATCATAAATAAAATCTGTCTTTATATAGAGCCTTTCACATCAAAAATTCACAAAGCACTTTACATGATGAATTTCTTGGGAATATGCAAAGATAACATGATGGAAAGGCTGGTTGATCTTCCACTTTCAATCCTCCTATAGTCTTGAGCTCATCCAGAATCTGCTACCTGTTTCCTAACTTTCAGAAAGTCACGCTAACCCATCACGCCTGTGCTCACTGACCCGGTTAAGCAAAGCGTTGGTTTAAAATTTCCATCTTTAATTTCAAATTTCCCAATGGCCTTGACTCTTGCTATCTGTGTACCCTCCTTCAGCCTCACAACCCCCAGTATAACTGCACTGCTCCAATTCTGATCTCCGACCCTAATTTAATTGCCCACTTTCAGTTGCTAAAGCCCTAAACTTTGGAATTCCCTCCCCAAACCTCTCCAGCTCTCATCCTTCCTTTCCTCCTTTAACACACTCCTTAAAACCTAATTCTTTGACCAAGCTTTTGATCCTTGGCCCTAATCTGTTTCCTCATGTGGCTAGGTATCAAACTGTGTTTTCTAACTCTCCTACAAAGCACCTTGGGATGTTTTACTATGTTGTCCTTGTTATTATGTGGTTCATCAAGCCTGTTGCATACAGTCACAACAGGATTAGACACCCCCCTACCCACCAGCAGCCAGATACAGGAGGCAAAAAAAGCTAAAACCCCAAAGCCAATGGGAGGGGTGGGGGAACATGGACAATTCCTCTACTACCCCATTAGATGAACAAAGCTTGTTCAGGAGATCATATTGACTAAGCTTATGTTACTGGATATTTTACCTACCTTTTATAAGATGTGATCTCTATCCTAGCCAGATGCTGGTTCAGCTCTCTTTTAAAAGTATGCAGGGAATCAGCACTCACTGTATGATCTGGCAACTTGTCCTGTAGGTACAGTGTTCTCTAGTAAAAGAACCCATCTAACATATAACCTGGCCCTAACCCATGTATGATTTATCCATAAGAATCCTGTCATCCCCAATCTATTAGTAGGAAGAGAATTGAGCCCTTTAACTACTTTGTATATCTCTTTCAAAATTGCCTTGAAATCTGCATGCCTCAAGTGAATAAATGAAACTTTTTAAATCTATCTGAGTAACTGAGCTTCTTTAAGCTGGGAATCATTCTTTTGGTCCTGCTCTGAACCTTTTCTGTAGCTTCTGTATCACCCACCAGATGAAGGGACAAAAACTGAATGCAGTGATTTAAATTTTTATTTGAAATGCAGTGACAACATAGCAACCATTGCTCCACAAATAGCCTTGAAATGAATGATCAGTCAGTGCTTGACTGAGAAATGTTGGATAAAGCAGTGGAAGAACTCCCCTGTTCTTCTTGTAGCACCACGGGGACTTTAACATCCACCAGAACAGACAGACTGAACCATGGTTTATTGTTTAATCCAAGGGAACAGTACTTCTGTCAATGTATCACATCCTCAGAACTGTTACTGAAGAGTCAAAATTAGGTTATCAATTCAAGCCCTGGTGTGGGGCTAGAGCCTGTAACCCTCTGACTTAGGCTCAACATTGTTATGAACTAAGTTATCTTATCAGTTGGTGATGGTAATTATGCGGGGAAGTGAGGGGTTTATGAGCAGGTAGGAAGACATGGCTAACTATTTAGAGCAAGCCGAGTTTTTACCTTAACAATGGTGTCTGTTTGACGTCCTTCTGAGAAGGGACTGTCCCGTGAATTCCAGCAGGGTGACTACATGTAGAACATTGTTTTGCAATCCCAGTATTTTTACAGTTTCAAATGAGTTCACATTATAAATCTTCCCATGTGAAGTCCGCTTTTGAAATTACTCCAGAATATTTTTGTGAAATATGCATGATATGCAGTCATCTTTAAACCGTTAACCTGGCTGCTCTCTCATGGTGTATGGGGTCGTAATGTCATTGGGTTGACAATGTCACAATGGCTGAATGGTTGTGTAAATAGGATTTGTTTGGTTAGAAACAGCTGACAACAAAGGCTTATTAAAGTCCCTATTGTTTCTCATAGGAACAGAAATAACCTTGAGACACACCAGCAAGAAGCAATAAGCTGCTGAGTTTAGTGTTGCCTTGATCTGTGAAAACTTTAAAATGAACCAGCTCAAATCTGTTACCTCAGATTTGTACCTTTTTAAAATACTTACTCATTAAATAATCTATACCACTTATGCAGTTTATACTTCAGTGCATATTTATTTTTGTTTTGGACTTTTCATATGTCTTCTGGCTTTTTGTTTTTTCCTTATAATTTTCTCACAGTAATATGACACTGAACAATTGCTGGACAATGATTCCACTGCTCATTGTCCAATACCTCTCACAATTGGGATTTACTCACTTACTGAATACTTGTAGCCTATTCTAGATTGAGCGGCATCAAAAACATCTCCAATTTTGTCTTTACTTGATGTCTGCATGTGCAATCTTTCCATTGAGTCTCACTGGACAATGTTTAAGAATGAGAAACGAGGTTAATTTTCCCATTCCTCGTTTAGAAACACTGATGGCACGAACATTGCCTTAGTCATAGAGGTCTACAGTGCAGAAAAAGGCCCTTTGGCCCATCGAGGCTACGCTGGTCAAGCAAGTACCGAACTATTTTAATCCCATTTTCCAGCACTAGGTACATAGCCTTGTATGCCATGGCATTGCAAGTGCACATCCAAATACTTCTTAAATGTTATGAGGTTTTCTGCCTCTACCTCCCTTTCAGGCAGTAAGTTCCAGATTCCCGCCACCCTCTGGGTGAAAAAAGTCTTCCTCACGTCCCCTCTAAACCTCCTGTCCCCTACCTTAAATCTATGCTCCCTGATTATTGATCCCTCCACCAAGGGGAAAAGTTCCTTCCTGTCTACCTATCTATGCCCCTCATAATTTTATACACCTCAATCATGTCCTCCCCCTCAATCTCCTCTGCTCAAAGGAAAATAACCCCAGTCTATCCAATCTCTCCTCCATAACTAAAACTCTCCAGCCCAGGCAACATCCTGGTAAATCTCCTCTGCACTCTCTCTAGTGCAATCACATCCTTCTTATAATGCGTATTCCAGAACTGCATGTAATACTCTAGCTGTGGTCTAACCAGCGTTTTATATAGTTCCAGCATAACCTCCCTGCTTTTATATTCTACGCCTTGGCTAATAAAGACAAGTATCCCATATGCCTTCTTAACCACCTTATCTACCTGTCCCACTACCTTAAGGGACCGGTGGTCATGCACACCAAGATCTCTCTGATCCTCGGTACTTCCCAGGGTTCTACCAATCATCGTGTATTCCTGTGCCTTGTTTGCCCTGCCCAAGTGCATCACCTCACACTTATCTGGATTAAATTCCATTTGCCACTGATCAGCCCATCTATATCCTCCTGTAATCTAAGGCTATCCTCCTCACTATTTACCACCCCATCAATTTTTGTGTCATCCGCAAACTTACTGATCAACTCTCCTACATTCAAGTCTAAATCATTTATATGTACCACAAACAGCAAGGGACCCAACACCGATCCCTGTAGAACCCCACTGGACACAGGCATCCAGTCATAAAAACAGCCCTCGACCATCACCCTCTGCTTCCTGCCACTCAGCCAATTCTGGATCCAATTTGCCAAATTGCCTTGGATCCCATGGGCTCTTACCTGCGTTATCAGTTTCCCATGTGGGACCTTATCAAAAGCCTTGCTGAAGTCCAAGTAGACTTCGTCAAATGCATTGCCCTCATCTACACACTTGGTCACCTCTTCGAAAAATTCAATCAAATTGGTCAGACATGACCTCCCCTTAGCGAAACCATGCTGACTGACCTTGATTAATCCCTGCCTCTCCAAGTGTAGATTAATTCTTGTCTGAGATAAACTCTCACAGACCATGAATAGATTTCTGGACCCTGTGATTACTTTCACACCAGTGCCTTCACCAACTGATGATTCATAGTGTGGGCTTTCCTTCTGTTAGATAAATATGTATTGTCCACAATTCACTGAAAGTTGCTGGATGTCCCGGAGCCCAAGTTTTAAGAATGGTTCATTTGAGTTTTTTGCAATACATTGGAAAGTGGGCCCTAATTCCCCTTTATAGAAATGTTTTCTATTTGCAAAGTCAGGAATGTACAATATAACTCAAGTTTATAGAGTTGGTTTCTTGAAGTTGATCATCAGGGTTGAAATGAGATCAGTTTGTTTTAAGAAGACACCTGATGGGCGAGACTGTTGTCATTACAATTTTTTCTTTGTGTTTATGAGAATCAGGCAAGCTTGATGCAGTATTTGTAACTGCTTTTCCTCAAGTAGTGCAATTGTAAATATGCAGACTGGTCGAGACCTTATTGTAGCAATTTACTAGATTATTTAGAAATAACTGACTTGCCTTTCAGAAAAATGCAGCATCATTTTTGAAATCAATAGTCTTGTGATGATGGGGATGACTGTGGTATGAAAAATATTACAAGCTTTCAAGTCATTACACGCACAAGTGAACTTTCACCCATTTCCATAATTGCTGTTAAAGGGGCGTTGTCTCCAATGGGGAGTGTTTGGTTAGGTAAAGTTTCTGGAACAGGCATGAACAACACTGTCTGAAAATTCTGCTGAACTAGTACCCTATTGACCATGAAGGCAAACTTGCAATCTTTGCAATTTGCATGTTGGTTTCCTTTATGGAAAAATAAAATTCATCACAAAGACAACATATGCTCTGATGCAAACTCACCTTATTGGCCAGCAATCATCATAAGCAACCATACATATTAAATGTCCCAATTTTTATTTGTAGCTCAAAATTTGCCTTAATTTCTTAATTTGTATTATATATCAGCATTAAACAAATTACTCAACATTTTTCACAACACAAATAAGGGCATAGTGGTATTGTTGCTGGACTAGTAATCCAGAGACCCAGGGTAATGCTCTGGGGATCCGGTTCCGAATCTTTCCATGGCAGATGGTGAATTTTGAATTCAATAAAAACTTGGAAATCAATAAAAATCTGTAATTAAGAGTCTAATGATGACCATGATACCATTGTCGATTGTTATAAAAACCCATCAGGTTCACTAATGTCCTTTAGGGAAGGAAACGTGCCCATATATGACTCCAGGCCCTCTGAAATGGTCGAGCAAGCTCCTCAGTTGTATAAAACTGCTGCAAAGCCTCAAAAAAGGAATGAAACTGGACGGACCACCTGTCATCGACCTAGGCACTGGAAAAGACAATGGCAAACTCGGCCCTGTTGACCCTGCAAAGTCCTCCTTACTAACATCTGGGGGCCAGTACCAAAACTGGGAGAGCTGTCGAACAGACTAGTCAAGCCTGATATAATCATCCTCATGAAATCATGTCTTACAGATAATGTCCCAGACACCAACATCACTATCCCTGGGTATGTCCTGTCCCACCTGCAGGATAAACCCAGTAGAGGTGGCGGCGCAGTGGTATACAGTCGGGAGGGAGATGCCCTGGGAGTCCTCAACATCTACTCTGGACCACATGAAGGCTCATGGCATCAGGTCAAACGTGGGCAAGGAAGCCTCCTGCTGATTACCATGTAACACCCTCACTCAGCTGATGAATCAGTGCTCCTCCATGTTCAACACCACTTGGAGAAAGCTCTGAGGGTGGCAAGACTGGGTGGGGGACTTCAATGTCCATCACCGAGAGTGGCTTGGTAGCACCACTACTGACCAAGCTAGCTGAGTCCTAAATGACATAGCTGCTAGACTGGGTCTGTGTCAGGTGGTGAAGGAACCAACAAGAGGGAAAAACATACTTGACCTCATCCTCACCAACCTGCCTGCTGCAGATGCACCTGTCCATGACGGTATCGGTAGGAGTGATCACCGCACAATCATCATGGAGATGCAGTCCCACCTTAACATTGAACATACCCTCCATCATGTTGTGTGGCATTACCACCGTGCTAAATGGGGTAGATTTCGAACAAATCTAGCAACTCAAGACTGGGCGACCATGAGGCGCTGTGAACCATCAGCAGCAGAATTGTACTTTAATGCAATCTGTAACCTCATGGCCCAGCATATCCCCCACTCTACCATTACCATCAAGCCAGGGGATCAACCCTGGTTCAATGAAGAGTGCAGGAGGGAATGCCAGGAGCAGCACCAGGCATACATAAAAAGGTGGTGTCAACCTGGTGAAGCTACAACACAGGACTACTTGTGTGCCATAAGCAGCAAGAAATTGACAGAGCTAAGAGATCCCACAACCAACAGATCAGATCTAAGCCCTGCAGTTCTGCCACATCCCGTCGTGAATGGTGGTAGACAATTAAACAACTCACTGGAGGAGGAGGCTCAACAAATATCCCCATCCTCAATGATGGAGGATCCCAGCACATCAGTGCAAAAGATAAGACTGGAGCATTTCCTACAATCTTCAGCCAGAACTGCCAAGTGGATGATCCACTTCGGCCTTCTCTGGAGGTCCCCAGCATTACAGATGTCAGTCTTCAGCCAATTCAATTCACTCCACGTGATATCAAGAAACGGCTGAAGGCACTGGATAGTGTAAAAGCTATGGGCCCTGACAATATTCCGGCAATAATACTGAAGACTTATGCTCCAGAACTTGATGTGCCCCTGCCAAGCTGTTCCTGTACAGCTACGACACTTGCATCTACCTGGCCATGTGAAAATTGCCCAGATATGTCCTGTACACAAAAAGCAGGACAAATCCAACCTGGCCAATTACTACCCCATCAGTGTACACGTGATCATCAGTAAAGTAATGGAAGGGGTCATCAACAGTGCTATCAAGCAGCACTTGCTTAGCAATAACCTGGTCAATGATGCCCAGTTTGTGTTCTGCCAGGGCCACTCAGCTCCTGACCTCATTACAGCCTTTGTTCAAACTTGGACAAAAGAGCTGAACTCGTGAGGTGAGTGACTGCCTTTGACATCAAGGTCACATTTGACTGAGTGTGGTACCAAGGAACCCTGGCAAAACTGGAGTCAATGGGTATCAGTGGGAAAACTCTCCACTAGTTGGAGTCATACCTAGCACAAAGGAAGATGGTTGTGGTTGTTGGAGGTCAATCATTTCAGCTCCAGGACATCACTGCAGGAGTTGCTAAGGGTAGTGTCCTCGGCCCAACCATCTTTGGCTGCTTCATCAATGATCTTCCTTCCGTCATAAGGTCAGAAATGGGGATATTCGCTGATGATTGCACAATGTTCAGCACTATTCGCGACTCCTCAGACACTGAAGCAGTCCATGTCCAAATGCAACAAGACCTGGACAATATCCAGGCTTCGGCTGACAAATGGCAAGTAACATTCATGCCACGCAAGTGCCAGGCAATTATAATTTCCAACAAAAGAGAATCTAACTATCGCCCTTGACGTTCAATGGCATTACCATCACTGAATCCCCACTATCAACATCCTGAGGGGTCACCATTGACCAGAAACTGAACAGGACTAGCCATTAAATACTGTGGCTACAAGAGCAGGTCAGGGGCTAGGAATCCTGCGGCAAGTAACTCACCTCCTGACTCCCCAAAGCCTGTCCACCATCTAAAAGGCACAAGTCGGGAGTGTGATGGAATACTCCCCCCTTGCCTGGATGAGTGCAACTCCCAAACTCTCAAGAAGCTTGACACCATCTGGGACAACGCAGCCCACCTGATTGGCACCCCAAGCACAAATGTTCACTCCCTCCACCACCAACACACAATAGCACCAGTGCGTACCATCTACAAGGTGTACTTCAGGAATTCACCAAGGCTCCTTAGACAGCACATTCCAAACCCTTGACCATTACCATTTAGAAGGACAAGGACAGCAGGTAGATGGGAACACCATCACCTGGAAGTTCCCCTCCAAGTCACTCACCATCATGACTTGGAAATATATTGCCGTTCATTCACTGTCGCTGGGTCAAAATCCTGCAACTCCCTTCCTAACAGCACTGTGGGTGTAT
Organism: Cetorhinus maximus; assembly: GCF_964194155.1. Lineage (NCBI taxonomy): Eukaryota > Metazoa > Chordata > Chondrichthyes > Lamniformes > Cetorhinidae > Cetorhinus > Cetorhinus maximus. The sequence continues at coordinate 47,847,489 of NC_135897.1, read as the reverse complement.
CCACACCACATGGACTGCAGTGGTTCAAGAAGGCAGCTCACCACCACCTTCTCAAGGGCAACTAGTGATGGGCAATAAATGCTGGCCCAGACAGCAAAGCCCACATCCTGTGAACGAATAAAAAAAATAAAATCCCAGACTGTTCTGCGTTGACATTTCTTCAGCTGGGATGTTAGTAGGAGTGCTATAGTTGTCTCCAGCACCTTGGCTTCTTGAGAGGAAAATTGGCCAGGATTCCATGTCCTGATTACTACTATGTTTAGAGATAGATATGAACTTGTGAAATACTTTACCAGAAAACAGTGGAGTATCTTTTCTTAATTTACCGATGTTACCAAAATGGATGAAAATATATCTAAACATTGTTATAGCCTTTAGTGTTGTAATCTGGAGGAGGAGTAGAAAAACCTATTTAGAACCCATTTTGATCCATGTTGGCTTGGTGAAGTGAAATATATGGAGTTGATCATATGACACTAATTGCTCCATTATATTGACATATTGCTTTCTGAAATGGTTCTGTAAAGTCAGCTCACAGTTGCTTTAGAGTCAGTTTTTGTGCCTATTTTGTTCAACACCAGAGTCTTGCCTAAAAACAAAAAGCTACTGCGGATGCTGGAAATCCAAAACAAAAACAGAATTACCTGGAAAAACTCAGCAGGTCTGGCAGCATCGGTGGAGAAGAAAAGAGTTGACGTTTCGAGTCCAACATGACCCTTCAACAGAACTCAAGGGTCATGTTGGACTCGAAACGTCAACTCTTTTCTTCTCCACCGATGCTGCCAGACCTGCTGAGTTTTTCCAGGTAATTCTGGTTTTGTTCCAGAGTCTTGCCTAATGGTTAGATAAGATCTTTATAGACAATCATTGCAAAATCAATTGACTGCCTGTAAAGACATGGATGGAAGCATTTCAATCATCTAGGTTTGATGGCTATGCTTTATGGATTACCTCTGCCTCTTAAATCTACTTGAAATACTTTGACTTCATGTACTATTAAACACTTCAGGTTCCACTTCGTGCAAATGCAGTTCAACTTTTAACAACAGTGCTCAAGGGAAGAGGAGATCAATCGTTAATAAGCTTAGTTCTTTCAATGAAAAGCAGTTTTCTTGGCATGCTTTCCTGGGCTAGGGTGAACTTCAGGCATCTTCCTGTTTTATGAACGAGAATAGTTGATATTCACAGAAAGTACTAGTGCGGTATCAATGGCCTCTTTCAGACAACTGTGGTTGCATTTTCAAAAGGCAACATCCAACCTCCTGACTCAGCTAGCTGGTCAGATTTAACTAAAGGAATTACTCTATCTTACATGCAATAGAATGTGGTACTAAAATTAGTAACCTATTAGTAGCAGAAAGCGACAAATTTTCCATTTGTAGACAAGTTATCAGCAGTAGGAGCACACTAACCCATATGTAAACCAGTTGGGGAGGATAGGGTTGGCTTATTCCTGTCTATCTCTGAATGGGTGCAAGATTCACTTCCATCTGTTATGTGCAACCTCCCAAGGCAAATTTAACTCCCCCGTTCCTTTCCCCGCACCATTTGTTTCATTGATAGCACCAATAGTGAAAACATAGAGCATGTAGCTAATGCCTACATTTAACAATCATTGAAATGCCACATTATAGAGTTTTACCCAGATCTTAATCTAATTTTTTTTCTTGCCTTTACAGTTTCCACTTTTTGAAACCATGGTAAACTTGGGTAGAAATGATAAGCAAATTTATAATATGAGAGGTTAATATTTTGTATTTCATGCAGCGTGGTCACAGGTTACTGCTTGCTACTGGCAGATTTTATCATCTGTTGAACATTTGTACTGCAGATGGTTGTGGGTATTGCACATTGCAGCTCACCAAGACTGAAAAAAATAATGGCTGCCTTGTTCGAACAACTGCCCATCTTTCATCTTACATGTGCAACTATTTATAATTGCATTCAGGACATCAAAGGTATGACTTAACTGTACAAGTATGTATGTATGGTTGTCAAAGAACCTGAACCCTGAAAGCCAGTGTCTGCAGGTCTATGGCATAAGGCAGCTCAATTTTGCAGGTTTGTTATTAAGATTCTATTTGTGGGATTATTTCATTTAGCCTAATACATCATAATAAATCAGTCCTGCTCTTAGTACTTAAATTTTTGCAAGTCTTTAACCTATTGATGCAGCCCTATTGAAAATCTGCATTTTGTAGGCTAGGTTTTTTCTACTGAATTCTAATAATCACATCTAATTGCTATATCTTGACTGTTGCACTAGGATCACTGCAATGAGAAATATTCTGTTTTACAAACTTTACAAATATTTCTGATTTAATCCTACTTTTTTGTTAATTGTAGGATAGAATGTGACATTTCCAAGGATGATAATTCTTATTTTATTGTTTTCTTAGGGGTCGTGTTTTCTCACTAGACTTTAACTTAATGGCAGTTTATGATGTAGAATTCAACCAAGTGAGGAGATTGTCCACTGTTTCCTTGGCAAGTTCCGGCTCACAATTCCACACAGTTTGGAAGTACTATTGCAGGGAACACTTTGGCTGGAGAGAATATTCTGAGGTAATATGGAAAGCTGCCATGTTGGCCAATAACTGAAATGTAGATTTTGTCAAGTGATCAAATTCCTGAAAATTGTAAGTGTTACATAATTTAAATAACATAGAAATGTTTAGATTGTAGCAAATTCTACTTCACATTCTGTTCCCATGTATTTGGTACAAAACATTGTACCAAAAGGGCAATCAAAAGGTCATGGTATTTTTTTATTTTATATTTATTATTGCTATTGGAAGAGCAAGTTAAGCCAATTCAAATATTCAAGAACTGTTTCAACAGAAAATGTAAATTATGAAGTCCTTTGAATAAATTAAGAAAACTACAAAACAAAGATTATTTCTATGAACTTAACAGTAAAGTAGATGAGGACACGAGCCTTTGCTTAAACAGTTTACATTGTGATATAAAAAGTAGTCAATGAAGGGAGGTACTTATCTAACAAAACCAAAGCGCCAGAACTTCTCAGTACACAATTATGACATTAAAATCTTAGCACGGTTGTTAAAAAGAACTACTGTGTCACATGTAGAAGATGGTTCATATCTCAATGTTAGTAACATTGTTTTTCCTTATCATTAAAAATGTATTAATTTGCTATTTCTAGGCAGTTGTTCGATGCATCGAGGAAGCCTCATCTCGCGGTATGAGTGAGATCTGCTTTGTAATGCAGCAAAATAGGTATATCCTGAATTTAATGGAGGGCTTTCAGCAGAATGCTGTTTTTGGCACTCGGCGACGAATCACCCGACGACCCTTATTTCGCTCTTCTGTACTTCTGTTACCCTGTTTACAGTAAGTTGAACACAGTTTATTTGACAGAACATATTAGCTCCTAACTAGGTTAATCAATTGCATACCATTATATATTTCTGTGGAAATATTTTGTAAAAATATATTTTGGAATTAAGTTCACCTTGGTTTACACAATATTGAGTTAAAAATCTTGCCTGGGGAACTTTAGTCTGCCTAAAGTAATCCATTTAGAGCCACACTTTGTGAAGTTACTATGAATCCTATGAATCAACAAGATTCCAAATCTACCATTGAGCACCTCTTGGCTACTGATGTGTAAATCACAGTGTTACCATATTCTGTAAGTGTATTACCAAATATTAAAACTACTCTTGACAATATTTCCACAGAATTAAAGCTGTCACTGGTACATATATCTTTATCATTCATATTAGATAATCTTGAAATTTCCAAAACATTTTGCAAGGTCATATAAATAACTTGAATGACAACTAGATTGGTTTTAATAGGCTTTCCCTGAAAAATGTGGCTGAAGTTTTATTAAGCAGTGGTGAATTGTGGTTATTTTATATCTCTTTGTGCAATTAGTATTTGATCCCACTTGTTTTTTTCTTTCGATACATGTAGTACTTAAAAATTGATTAAAATTTTCAAATGCCAACAATTGGATTAAAAGTAAAATGTGGCTATAGAACACAGTATGCAACTCAGCTGAATATACATGATGTATAAATCAAAGTAATCATTGTGTTCACACAATGCCTTCTTTCACAGAAACTGTCATAATGCAGTGAGTAGTTGTGATTTTTAACAATTTCTGTTCAGAAATCCCTTTTGTTTGAAGAAGATATACTATGCCATTATAGAAGATACTTTTTCAGTTATCTAATGTGTAATAATATATATCTCCATCTCTAACTTTGTAATGGCTACCCAGTTATATCTTTGTATCTGCAGAGAGTCCAGAGCAAAATGAATATCCTGAGCATTGCCCTGAAACCTTAGCGGAAGCACTGTTTATTTTCTGCATTAACATGTCTCCTGCCTCATGAACACCATTAGATTATGTTATTGTTTCCCTCTTCTCCCCTCATTGTACTGTATCCTATAACAATGGTTCCTAGATCTGTAATGGTTTACATTACAACTCTAGCTGCATTTTTGAAAAAAAGTAATTCATTAGTTCTGAAGTGCTTTCAGACATCCTTTCTGACATGTTTACAACAACTTGCAGGCCTCATAACAGATTTTTAAAAAAAATTTAACCTGGTCTAACTCAGCCTTTGTTCTTTGCCTTTCATGCAAAAAAGAGGTACCAATGTGGTAGCTTCATGTCTCCAAGCAGGCTTCCTTGCTTTTGAAGGAAATAAATAGCAGGACTACAGGGATAAAGTGAGGGAATAGGAGTGACTGTATTGGTCTACAGAGAGCTGGCATAGGCTTGATGGGCCTAATGCCCTCCTACGCTATAATGACTCTCTGACTCCTGTCTGCTTTTTAAAGGTTTGAACATTGTTGAAACCTGTGGCCTTTCATTGGCATGCAGGGATGTACGCAGTACAAGCTACACTGGCCCAAATGCAATCCTGGAATGATAATTCAAGAAGTTGCATAAATTGTCTAACAGCAACTAGTACTCTGATCTGCCAAAGCTATATTGAGATTTGAATTTCTTGTGTCAACCTTAATGAATTGATGTTTTAATATATGTGTGCATTGGGAGATGAGAAAAAATGCCACAATTTCCAGTTCAACTAATTAATGATTGTGTGCTGCCATCTGTGGGCGAGCCATGGGTCAAGGGTAGTGTGCCACTGAGTCAGAAGATTGTGAAACTCCTCTTCAGAGACTTGAACACCGCATGCAATCTAGGTTGACAATTCTGAGGGGATGCTATTTTGAAAAAGAGTAGTGGACTTCTCCTGGTGTCCTGCCTAATATCTAACTATTAACTAACACCATTAAAAACAGATTATCTGGTCACTGTTGGATTGCTGTTTGTGGGAGATTTCTGTGCCCAAATTGGCTGCTGAGTTTCTAACATTACAACAGTAAAGTTGTTCATAAAGTACTTCATTAGCTGTAAAACAATTTGGAACATCATGCGGTTGTGAAAGGCGCTATAAAAATGCGAGTTCTTTCTTTCCTTCTTTTATCCTGGATTGCAAGAATTGTGTTTATTCAGCAAGAATTGAGCACAGCCTGTTCTTGCACATATCCTGGCCAGGCAAGAGTTCTTTCTGGTCACTGATACCAACCTTTCATGGGCCTACCTTTGACAGGATAATCCATGAAGTTGGGTTGATGATTCTGAGGAGGAATCTGTCTTTTTCATGTTACTTTCTCAATGGATCACAGAGACAGTGATCAGAATGCAGAAGGGACAGTTCCAATATTGGACAGAAGAAACAGCTCTCCAAATATTAAATGTTATGCAGTGAGAATGGGGCTTAATTCCTATTTAATGATTCCAGTGATACAGTTTTAGTTAAAGATTAGCATTTAGATATTATACTTTGTCTCAGTTTCATCAACTTTCATAAGCACTATATACATGACTTGTATGTTCTGTAAATGTAGAGATTGAATAGCATGTGGGTTGGATCATTACTGTTCCACTTTTGGATTCTTGTTTGATGTAGCCCAGGCTACTGGAATAAAAGTCTCCTTTCCCTGTCACGATAAAGAGAAGTACTTGGGTAGCCTCAACTCCATTCCTACTAAACGCTGGTCCACTTGAAATATCTCAGTGCTTTATACCTGAGCTACTTTGTGAAGAGCAGCAATTGTTATTACATGTGCAGATCAAAGAACCATTCTGCATCATCAATATCCTTTGAACTGGCATCAGATGAATGACCAGTTAGTCTATCATGGTTTCACTGAGGAAGAAATATTTAATGTGAGAAAATGTGAGAAGTGTCTTCAGGTACTATCAGGGGATCTTTAATGCCCACCTGAACCATCAAAGCTCACAGAAAGGGCCTCTGTTTAATGTCTCTACAACAATGCAGCACTCTCTCAGAGCTACAAATAGAGTGTCAGCTTAGAGTACGAATTGAAACCCAAAACTTACTGTTAGGTTACCACAAAATTGGCAGTTTCATTCTGAGAGGCCATAAGGATGGCTGATGTGGGAGATTGAAAAATTCAGATTGAAACAGTAGTGTTTTTCTGAGGCCGAACATAAGGTACAATGTTTGAATAGAGAACAAGGAATTTTATTCTCCATCTAGCTGTTGAAAAACAATTAAAATGTCTATTCATGTGTGGATATTTTATGCTACCACCCAAGGGCTGTATCAAATTTACAGTTTTTATTTTTTTTCTTATTAGGACTTTGGCTGGTATATCAGGCAGTCTTGCAAAGTTACCAGATGGATCAGTTTCTCGACAAGTGGGCTTTCCTGCTGTCTCTTCCCACTCAAAACTCTATCCTGAAACATGGATTTCAATGGAACTATCAGAAGATTTCATTCAAGTGCCTGTTTCCCTAGAAGACAAAAGCTATAGAACTGTGTATAATCTTTTCCACAAAACAATACCAGAAACCAAATTTAGGATTTTAAATATACTAAGGGTGCAAAACCTATATCTTTGGGAAAAGTATAAAAGGTAAGAGGTTGGATTATATAAAAATTTTAGAATCATATATATTTTATATGCCAGTACCTAAATTTATATCTGAATTATGAATACTAGTCATTGTGTTACAGTGTGTACAGATCATAGCTCAGTGTTAGTTATGGTGTGCATTGTCTGGCTTGTTTCACTACTGGTCTATTCTTACATTTGATATTGTGATACAGAGATGTAAACTAGAAACGAACAACTGGATCTAGCAAAGGTAGTGCAGTTTCTAGGAGTGCATATCTAAATATTCTTCTTCATCTGTGGCCAATCAGTTCTGTGGAAGATAAAGGATTGAAGCTGAGCCATGAATTAGATTGCTTGTCTTTTAGTTGAAAAAAATGAATTATATCTTTAGGTTGCAAAAAAGTATTAGAAAATTGTGATCTTTCTAAATATATGAGTGACTTTGCAATGGGGTGACTTGTTTTGCCCTGCAGTGCTAATTGAGGTTTGCTTCTGAGCTCCTTTGCTTTGAGTTAGTCTGTTGAGTTGCAGCAATATCTATTCTTTATACTGCAATGCTTGCAACTGGCTTGTAATGGATAATGTTTTGGCTTTGCACTCCTAGCAGGGATACTTGCCTGCTGAGAGCACATATCTGAAATTCTGGAGCAAGCTCGTCATAATTTGTGAACCATTAATTAAAATGGTCAGAGAATCATGGACAAAAACAGAATTACCTGGAAAAACTCAGCAGGTCTGGCAGCATCGGCGGAGAAGAAATCAGTTAATGTTTCGAGCCTTCATGGCCCTTCGGCAGAACTGAAGCATAGTTAGAAGAAGGGAGAAATATAAATTGGTCAGAAGAGACAGTCGGAAATCCTGTCGGAGGACAGAACCGTACTTCTTCAAAGAGGGCATTTCTTGAAGAGGGGTGGCAGTCAATTAAACACAAAGATAAAAACAAAAAGCTAAAAGCTACTGCGGATGCTGGAAATCCAAAACAAAAACAGAATTACTTGGAAAAACTCAGCAGGTCTGGCAGCATCGGCGGAGAAGAAATCAGTTAATGTTTCAAGCCTTCATGGCCCTTCGGCAGAACTGAAGCATAGTTAGAAGAAGGGAGAAATATAAATTGGTCAGAAGAGACAGTCGGAAATCCTGTCGGAGGACAGAACCGTACTTCTTCAAAGAGGGCATTTCTTGAAGAGGGGTGGCAGTCAATTAAACACAAAGATAAAAACAAAAAGCTAAAAGCTACTGCGGATGCTGGAAATCCAAAACAAAAACAGAATTACCTGGAAAAACTCAGCAGGATCATGGGTTGTGTTCACCCACATTTTCCATATGTGGTCTCAGCATGCGAGGCTCCTCTCAACTATGCGATATCAGAGAGTTAGCCCTGTAATGTTAGAGACAGAAGGAAGCGTAGTACTGCAGTAGAGTAGAACATTTTAACCAAGGTAACAAAGCTCTCAGATCATTACAGAGAAAAATGGGTGTGACGTTGTACATTGGCTTAATTTTCCACTTGCTGTCTAGGTGTTAAATTGACATTGCAGATTGGTCACCCGTTGTAGAAACTCCAAAACTTTCATCCATTAAAATCAATGAAAATGAAAACTGGGTAGATGATCTGTAATGCCATATTCACACCAATGAGTCCTGACTGGTATAAAAACAGAAAATGCTAGAAAAACTCAGCAGGTCTTGCAGCATCTGTGGAGAGAGAAACACAGTTAATGTTATGAGTCCAATATGACTCTCCTTTGGAACTCATTTCTGAAGAAGAGTCATATTGGACTCAAAATGTGAACTCCATTTCTCTCTCCACAGATGCTGCCACCAGCTGAGTTTTTCCAGCACTTCCTGTTTTATTTCAAATTTCCAGCATCTAGTATTCTGCTTTTATTTTAGAGTCCTGACTGGTCACATTACCAGTGGAAACGTACATAATGTAAAAATCATTTTGGAAGCTGTACGGAATTATTCTTCAAGACTTGGCTTTAAAACAGAACCATGTGTTAGAACTAGTGTCCAGCCATCTAATCTGATAGTCACCAAACTAAATATGGATTATAAACAACAGTGGGGGAAGGTGGGCAATGTTATCCAAAACAAAGTGAATTCTGGAAGACTGAAGCTGGTAGAAATGGTAGCTGAAAAGCTAGGAGTGGAGGTCCAAAGAGATTTGGGAATATATGTACATATATCATTACGATGTCAAGGACAGGTACAACAAATAATCAAAAAGGCTAACGGAATGCTAGCCTTTATATTCAGAGGCTTAGAATACAATGCATGGGAGCTAAATTTGCCAATGATACCAAGATAGATAGGAAAGCAAAACAAAAGCAGAATTACCTGAAAAAACTCAGCAGGTCTGGCAGCATCGGCGGAGAAGAAAAGAGTTGATGTTTCGAGGACTCGAAACGTCAACTCTTTTCTTCTCCGCCGATGCTGCCAGACCTGCTGAGTTTTTCCAGGTAATTCTGTTTTTGTTTTGGATTTCTAGCATCCGCAGTAGTTTTTTGTGTTTAGATAGGAAAGTAAGTTGTAAAGAGTCTACAAAGGGGATGTAGATAGGCTAAGTGACTGGGCAAAAATTGGGCAGATGGAGCTTGATATGGGAAAAAGTGAACTTGTCCACTTTGGCATGCAGAATAGAAAAGCAGTATACTATTTAAATGGAGGGAGATTGCAGAATTTGGTGGTACGGAGGGATCTGGGTGTGTTGATATATCAATCACAAAATGTTAGTATGCAGGTACAGCAAGTGATTAGGAAGGCAAATGAATGTTGACGTTTTTTGCAAGGGGTATGGAATATAAAAGTAGGGAAGTTTTACTCCAGGACTTTGGTGAGACCACATCTGGTGTATTGTGTACAGTTTTGGTCTCCTTATTTGAAAAAGGAAATAATTGCATTTAGAAGCAGTTTAGAAAAGGTTTACTCGACCTGTCCCTGGGGTGAAGGACTTATGAAGAAAGATTGGACAGGTTGGGCCTATACCCATTGGAGTTTAGAACAATAAAAGGTGATCTTATTGAAACATATAATATCCTGAGGGGACTTGATAGGATGGATACTGGGAGGATGTTTCCTCTTGTTGCAGATGCTAAAATGAGGGGACACAGTTTAAAAATAAGATGTCCCTTTTTTAAAAAGATGTGGAGAATTTTTTTGCTCTTTAGAGGGTCGTTAGTCTGTGGAATTCTCTTCCCTAGAAAGCTGTGGCGGCTGGATCATTGAACAAGGCTGAGTTAGATAGATTTTTTTTATAGACAAAGGAGTCAAGGGTTATGGGGGGGCAGACAGGAAAGTGGAGTTGATACCACAACCAGATCAGCCATGATCTTATTGAATGGTAGAGCAGGCTTGAAGGGCCAAATGGCCTACTCCTGCTCCTGAGTCTTAAGGGGTTAGTAGTCATGCTGCAGCTATAAAAAGTTACACCACACTTGGAGTACTGTGTTCAGTTCTGGCCCCTACAACTTATGAAATATATTGTTGGAGGGAGTGCAAAGTCAATTTACTCACGTGATGCTTGGACTCCAAATTATGAGAGATTACACAAGCTAGTGTTGCATTCCCTGGAATTTAGAAGAACTTGATCAAACTCTTCAAGACATTAAGGGAACTGTTAGGGTAGATGAAAAAAAAATCTAGGACTGTGGACATAGCCTAAAAATTAGAGCCAGACCTTTCAGGAGTGAAATGAGGAAACACGCAAAGGGTGGTAGAAGTTTGGAACACTCTTCTGCAAACAACAGTTGATGTTGGGTCAATTGTTAATTTTAAAGCTGAAATTGAAAGATTTCTGCTATCCTAAGGTATTAAGCGATATGGCCAAAGTTGAGTATATGAATTAGGTCATAGATCAGCCTTGAATGGTGGTACAGGGTTGAAGGGTTAATAATGTGTTGGTTCCTGTTGCATACATTTAACAGTTGCAGGGCTCTTTCTGTGTTTTCAAGGGGAATAGCTGCTAAAATAAGCTCTTCATTTTCCACAGAGTGTATGTTTTGGTGAATGGTGCATTGTAGTTTTGAACAACTCTATCCATTTTCTGTTTCACTTTCTTGTTGAAAAGTGCTTTATATGGTGGGATGTGTACCACAGGCTTGTCCAATTCTCAGTTTTAGCTATGGAATGTGCACTTGGAGACCCATTTCAACTTTTTATTTATCTATGGCTTTATCATTTTTTAGAAGGTATTTTGCAGTATGACATGCAAAGCTTATTTCTGAATTTTTGTTTCTTGCTACAGGAAAAAGGAGTACATGTCGCGAAAGATGTCCGAAATGGACAAGATTCTTAACGAAAGACATCTATTTCACGGGACCTCCCAGGATGTAGTTGATGCCATCTGTAAACATAATTTTGACCCCAGGGTGTGTGGAAAACATGCCACCATGTTTGGACAAGGCAGCTATTTTGCCAGAAAGGCAAGCTATTCTCACAACTTTTCAAAGAAGTCACAAGAAGGTGTTCATTATATGTTCTTAGCAAAAGTCCTTATAGGGAAGTACACATTGGGTAAGCCTTCAATGCGGAGACCACCACCACAATCTCCCACTGATCCTTCCAGTGATTTGTATGATTCATGTGTGGATAACCTGCTGGAACCTCAGATTTTTGTCATCTTTAATGATGACCAGAGCTTCCCTTACTTCATTATTCAGTATGAGGAAGTTGGAAGCACAGTCACTGTTTGATGAACAGTGATTAACAACAATTATAAACAATGAACTTATCGACACACTATAGACTTGTCATTTACAGATAAACTAAATGACACATGTAAATGGCCAGCTGTTGTGAGACTACTGCACTAGCAGTTCCTTGACAAGTGTAAATAATGAAATACATTCATTGCCTTGAACAATGTTCATATGTTTATGTGCCTCTTTGTGAATGAGTGTGTATTTATATTAGAAAAAATGTTGCCCATTTTTAAGTCTGAAGTATTTGAGAAAAGTTGTATACTTGACCTGAGTACAGTAGTTTTATTTTTGAAATATCAGAAGCTGAAGTTGTGGAAATTAAATGTTGAGCACTTTTAAACCAAAGTTTTATATTGAGACATTGCTCGTGATCTCAGTGAGGTGAAGCAACTGCCATAGATACAGGGGAAAAGTGCATTATGCTTACCTTACTTGCAGTAGATAAAATCTGCCACAGCAGTCATGTCATTCGCCACAAGAAAGGAAGTCCTTACCGTGAGAAAGGCCCAGTTGGTTCTTTCTCAGAGCTGTAAATTGTGGTGACTGCGCTCTTGATCTCACTGTCACATTCTTCACTTCTCAATTGACTTTGATCATTTTCTTGGTCCACTTTTGTCCTCCATTAATAAACTGGGACCAACATATAGCAGAGTGGGACCCATTACTGAGAGACAGAAAAAACTGTACAGATCCATTGTATAATGTGTTAGTTGTAAAGCAAGGGGAGCTAAACAGAAAATAGTTAAAACCGTAAACATCCCATTAATGAGTACCAAATATAATTTTATATTCCCAGTCTCTAAAATCCTTCTACTCCTCTTTAGTTCACAGTAGAGGACAATTCTTCAAACCACAGTATTATTCTGCAGTGATAATGTGGGTTTATCAGATTTTTAGTGTAAAACTGAAGGTTCAGAATCATTTGGCCTGACACTGGAAACCTGACTGTGCCTCCACAGTAACCTCCATACGCTTTGCTTTGTTGATCAGATACAAGAGAAAGTTTGCTCCAGTTACAGGAAGAGGGGTCAGTCAGCCTTGAAAATGTCATTACAATGCATTCTGGGAGCAACTGTATGTAGAGAAGCCAATCACACAACTTTAGTTAGACTGTTCATGGCACTGACATCTGGATATTGTGTCCTCCAAAAGCTACAAGCAAGAACGCTATCATCAGCTGAGTTTTGATAGAATCTGCCTGTTTCTAACTTAATTCTGTCTCACGTTAATTATTTCGCTTCAAAATAAATATTGACTATTGGAAGCCACAGAGCCATTAAGTAGCAGCTGCTTTTTAAAAAAAAATTGTGGTCTGGGTAGGCATGCCAGTGTTCTCTACTATCCTAAGACTACAGACATTAGAACAGGAGGAAACTATTGAAAAACGCTCCTTATGGGCGCTGTTCATAGGGAGAACAGCAGTGACAAATGCAGAAGATAAAGTCTATAACAAACAAGTTGATTTCTAATACTTATGGGCCTAAATTTTCAGCTCGATGGGCAGGCGCAATTGGCGGGCCCAGGAGCGGTCAGGGAATGGACCATTGACCGTGATCGGCCCCCAACCGTGATTTCACAATGGTGGGCCAATTAACGGCCAGCCAGTGTGAAAGGCACGCTGAAATGCTCAGTGCTGCCAAGGTACGGGCGGGAGGAGAGCAGGCGCTGAAGTCCACGAGGGAGCCGGGGAGCGCTCACAGAAAGCTCCCTGAAGGCAGAGAGCTAGCTGCCTCAGGGAGCTGAAAAGTTCAAATCCAATAAAAACAGATTTTAAAATCTGGAAAAGATACCCATGCATCAGGAACAGTCACCTGTACATATACATGAAAATTCTGTGCAAACTTTTTTTTTTTAATTAACATCGGACGCCTCATCCTGCCCTTGGATGAAGTTTCCTGAAAAAGGCAAAGGCTGCCTGGCCGATTTGCCTGCCCGTCAACCATAACATTGGACGGGCAGCAAAAAATTACGGTCGATTATATGTTAGTGGCCTTAATAGGCCTCTTAATTGACAGCAGGAACGCTGCTGATTCTCAGGCACGCTGCTGATTCTCGCGCACGCCCGTTAACCGAAATATTGCATGAGTGTGCGATGATGTCGGGATGCTTGCCAGACGTCATCACGCACTGGTTCATGCTCGAGCGTGTCGGGCGCGTGCTTGCACACCGAGCGAAAAATTCTGCCCATGAGTTCCAGAATTCTGTAACAAATCACTTTTATAGAATTGAAAAATCAGGGCACACACAGGCAAAAGCACAACAGCCTAATATGCTGAAGTAGAAAATATGCCTTGTGAAAAGCACTGATTGCTTTGGGCATGTTGCAATTATAGTTGACATCCTATAGGATCAAAAAGCCAGTGTTGTCAATAAAATAACCGAAGGATCAGGGATAATAAAAGGATTATAACTGGATCAAAGAACAGTGTCCATATTGTGTGAAAAAATGGATAGTTACAGAAGTGCATGAATAAGATCAAGTGTAAAACTCTGTTTGATTTTCATGAGTTTTCCCAATTTACATGTTATCCAATTAGGCAGAAGGCTAAATCCACATCCTGTACTTGGTTAAATTGATGATGTATTTATTGCCAGTGCACCGAGTCTGAAATTGAGACTGATGTACAACTGTGGGTAGATCCGTGCATATTTTATTCTTAAATACAGTTTCAATCTGAATTGACACTGTTTTGAAACTCAGTTAGCAGGAAGACCTGTTTTAAGTTGTAGTTGAACACGCCCATTGGTTGAAATAAGAGAATTTGATACGTGCCTGTTAATGATGATAGGAATTTCCCCCCATATATTTGTGTGAAAAGAGAACAATTGGCCATTACTATGATGTATTAATCCTATGATATTACAGGCATTTAATATTGTATGAAACCACTTTTTAATCATCTTTGCCTTAATTCCTACAGACTTGTGTAAAAATCATTTGTACAGAAACAGGCCTACAAGCTTTTACTTATGATCACATTTTGCCACAAACCAATGCACAGACTAATGAAAGAATTTATTATCTGCTATCACTTTACAGTGTGATTACAGCTGCATTATTAGATACATTTATCGAAAAGGGTATCAACTAAGCATCTGTCTTAAACATATTCTGACATTTTCCTTCCTGTCTTAAACATATTCTGACATTTTCCTTCCTGTTTCTAAGAAGCTTGCAAAGCTGCAAAACAGAGTTTTCTTGATTTATTTATTGAACTAAACATCACATGCACTCAATGCCATATTTGTGGCCCTTCCAGAGGGAGGGGGCTGGATTTTAACTCTGTGCAAGTGAATGGATTTTGATTGAGTTAAAATCTCTCCCAAGAACTCTATAATTATTGTATACCAATTGATGATGCTCAGCTGTACTTACTGACTCATACAATGATAAAACATTGAAATAAAATTAGCTAACTTATTTCCTGACTATCTTCTCATGTCCATGTCTTAATTCAATGTAAGATAGTCAATGTAAGGAGACAGTGACAATGTTTGTGTCATCCAGGTCAAATATGGAGCGTTATACTTGTGTTAAGCGGTTTTGGATGTACACCAATTCAAACCAACATCAGTCAGTTTTATCTGACTGTGGACCCTAATAAAATTTAAGTGGTATTACATGGGACCAAGCTTCCCTGACGAGGAGACATGGGCTGTACACCAGGTGCAATATTACTGAAGTCTGATGCAAACCAACTTTAAAAAAAAATCTTCAGATGAACCGCTATATTTCTAATAGAAATATTGAATTGTCTTATAATTGAGAAAGCAAAGCTCACTGAAGATTTGCTCTAGATGTGGGTGATAGCAGCAATGTGAACTCTGATCACATGATTCAGCTTATGACTGGTAAGTAATCCTATGAGTAAATGGTATAACACTTGTCTGAAAGCCAATCATTGTACAGTTTGAATTTAATCAATGATATGTTTCTAAAGGACACACATTGGATTCTATTGAGTCTCCGTTGGATTTTTAATAATTCTGTAAGCAACATACAACACATACTCCCATTTGCTGGTTCGGATCCTTAGCAGATAAATGATATAACATATTGGTCCTACTTTTTGGAAAGACAACCTAAGCTGAGATACTGTATAGTTCCTGCCTGATTCCTATACAAATACACAATTTTGTCTGTTTTAATTTATTTTAAAGGTTTGGATCTAATGCCCCACTTATTTAAGTTTGGCACAGGTGCAGTATTTTTTTTGCCATGCAAAACTGCCAGTTTCACAGATGTTCCCAGTTTGACACTGGGAATAATATCTAAAAAGGTGATTCTTTAGGCCTGATTTTAATTTGCAGCCAATGAGGACAGGATGTTAAAATAGGGAAAGTGTGATACTCACTTTGTTCACACTTCATACCATGTCCACATCTAACCGTGTGTGATTAGGGCAGCATCAATGACCCTCATTCCAAGCAGGTGAGCGCCTCATTAAAATGTAAAATTCAGGGTCCAGAAACCTTATACCAACATAATTTTAATGTGCAGTTCTGCATCCGGCCTCGTCAGGGAAGCTCGGTCCCATGTAATTGCAGGCCCAGAAGAGGGTGGAGTATTTAATTTTTTAACAATTCTTTCGTAGGGCAGGAATATTCCTGTAAGTTCCAAAAGGAAACCATGAGTCTTCTATCTGCTTAATTTCCTGTAATCCCTGACAGTGCTCCCTTGCTGACCCCACCCTGCATGTACTTGACTACCAGGAACTATTCTGATGAGTATTTGGTGGTGACTTCCTCCCAGATAAAATGGCCCAAGTTGGTGAGCCTATTACCTGCTGCCATGCTAAACTCTCATCCCAAGTTAAAATCAGGGCGTGTGTCCCTAGTATTGTGCATTCTCAACTTTAAACATTGTATTTGTGGACTCTGAGTCAATGTTGATCTAGGATGGAGGTAATGGGTAACAGGTCTTGCTTTGGAATGGGGTCTGATTTTTTTGGACCAGTTACAGTTTATGAAGGGTGGAAGATGAAAAGTTAGTAAAAAGGGCATTAGGAAAAAAAAAGTAAATGTTTCAACAGCAAGGGAGTGAAGTGGGCAGGTTTGCATAGGCGCAGCTAAGTAGAATATAGGGTTTGACCCCAGCTTGGGCAGCCCTCTCCCCTAAGGGACATTAGTGAACCAACTTAAGTTTTAAAAAAAAGCATTTATGATTGTTTTTTTCCCTGGTGGTAGCCCACAAATTACCATATTTATTTAATTTAACAAACTGGGATGTCCGTGCAATACCACAATCACTACACTATCAAACTCTAAAACAAAAACAGAAATACCTGGAAAAACTCAGCAGGTCTGGCAGCATTGGCGGAGAAGAGCAAAGTTGACGTTTCGCGTCCTCATGACTATCAAACTCTACTTCTGTGGACCTACCATCACCTATACTGTCAGACTCCCTGCAAAACATGAAGCCATAAATGAGTCACTAATTCTAAATTAACACCAGGCTGAAACCAGTTTTTAAATTTGTTCTTGGGAGGCGAGTGTTGCTGGCAAGGCCAGCATTTGTTGCCCATCTCTACTTACCCTTGAGAATGTGGTGGTGAGCTGCCTCCTGAACCACTGCAGCCCATGTAGTGTAGGTACACCCACAGTGCTGTTAGGAAGGATTTTGACCAAGTGACAGTGGGGGAACAATATGTTTCCAAGTCAGGATGGTGTGTGGCTTGAAGAGGAACTTGCATGTGGTGGTGTTCCCGTGCATCTGCTGCTCTTGTCCTTTTAGGTGGTAGAAGTCACAGGTTTGGAAGATGCTGTCCAAGGAGGCTCTGCAAGTTTCTGCAGTACATCTTGTACATGGTACATCTTAGGCCGTTGCAATAAACTCTTCTCTTGCCACCAGCTCCATCCACTCCCTGACCACTCATTTATGCTGAACCAGGGCATGCAAAATATTGGCATCTTGTTTGATCCAGAGCTAGCTTCAAACCTTAAATTCCACTTACTTCCATGTTGGAGGACAGAGAAAATGGAAGAGAGGTAGCTAAAAGATTTTAGGCGTAGGTTGAATTCATCGAAGATGAGCAATTGCTTGTTGCAGAGGATAAGGGAAAAGAGGAAATCGGTGTAGAGCTTGGAAGTGTGGTACATGATTAGAAATTTGAGCAGGAGATGGGATGGATGGAACATACTGAGTTTCTCAAAAAAAGAGTAGGTGCCAGAAGATTAGGGTGGAGGTGCAGGTGGACTAGGTTATAAGGTTTATTCAATTACCATGGCAATTTGTATCAGTCAAGTGATAAAATGTACAGCTGGGTAGAGAATCTTTAGCCAGGAGGAATGAATATTACTCATGCCAGGATTTCATTACATTCATTCACAATGAGTGCATAGGTGACCAAGGCTTTGTGTGGGAAGAATATGTAAGCCTATATAAAGATTAAATTAAGAGTCTACTCCCTTTGTTCTGACATTAAGTCACGGATGAGCATTATTTCCTACAGCTGAACGTCAGGAATTCAAAAGTCATTTTTACAGTCCCACATTTCTGAACTCTTTCCATCATTTCAATTCCCCTTGCTAGGCGCTCAGGCAGACTGAATCACAGGACTAGATTATCCCAGCTCCATGGAGATGGGGTTGGAGTTGGTGGGATGGGCTGGGAAAATAGCAGTAAGCTGCATCAGGGTGGCTCTCTGTCGCATTCCTGCCACAGGGGAAGTTTCTCAGTGGCAGGTTGTAAAAGGGATTGGCTGCCCACACTACAGAAGCAGGCAGTCAATTAAGGTGATTGAGATCCTAATTAAGCGTGGTTTTATGGCCTTCCCTGCCTTTTGTCCCTGGTGGACTGGCTTCCTGTCATGTGTGGAGGCCACCAGCTCAAAGGAGGTGGCCTCCTTGCAGCAGTGTGGGAGCCATCTGGGCTGAGGCTTCATGCCCCATTGACAGGCCTTGAGCACAAAATGCTGCAATTGTGGCCAATCCTAATCTTCAGAGGGGTTTTCTTTCCATCCCAATGGACATGCCGGCCTTGATCTTGCCCATTTCTGTACTGCTGTTCAGGCCAGTAATTGCACCTCCATGTTAAGGCACAGCTGTGCCCACCTGTCCCATTGAGGCTGCCTTGGCTCTAGAGCTGCCGGCCCTCTGATTGGGCCTGCAGCATCAAGAACCCGTCCGATTAGAAGGCCACCTTCCACAAGCTTGCTGATCCAGTCTTGTTGTCAGCAAATTGGACCCTGGATCCTCATTCGATCCTGAAGTTGGACTCCTGAATCGCACAGGAAAATTCAGCCCAGACTGTGCGCAACCTGTTTTCCATTCAGTAACAAACTCAGCTTCAAACCCCATATCCTCTTCATCACTTGATCGCCTCTCCATTGACCACCTCTGCCCTTTTCTCAATTCTTGCTGCCATCAAAGCTCTTACCCAATGCCTTGGACACCTTGAAACTTGACTTCCCATGTCCACTTCAGTTGTCTACTGTCCTTCAGCCTCCATATGCTCTAAATGAACTTAAGCACCAAACATTTCCGTTCAACCTCATCTGTAAGACAAAGGCAGCATTGTAGCTGTCTGCATGACAGTAATGGTGGAACAAACATATTGGTTTCTGTTTTTTCTTTTACTTTTCCTCATCATTGGAAGCAAAAAGATTATGTGCATTGTAGCAATGAATCAATAAACAGTAACATTAATGAAGAGGTATAAATGACCAACACCAGTGAATGTTAATACTCCTTTTGGAGCAATTTCCCTTGATGGAATTGAAATATGTTTCTGGATTTTGTATTACCTTCAGTGCTTACAACATTCCAAAAGGAAGCAACTTAATACCATAGATTAATTAACATTATTAGAGAAGAAGTGTCTTGATGATAGTATAATTATCATAGTTAATGAATAATAAAGTTGTCAGGTTGAAGCAGGAAAAGAGGATGAGCTCCAGGCAACGAGAATTTACATGTGATACATGTATCACAACTCCTTCCTATAAAAAAAAAGACTTTTCTCCCTTTCATTCAAAGGAAAGCAGGGGAGTTTCCCTGTTGGCTAATATTTATCTCTCAATTAACATCACAAAACAGATTACTTGGTCATTTATCTCACTACTATTTGTGGAGCCTTGCTGTGTGCAAATTGGCTGCTACATTTCTGTACAATACAACGGTGATTTAAAAGTACTTTATTAGCCGCAAAGTGCTTTACGATATCTTCAAGTTGTGAAAGATGCTATATAAATGTTAATTTAATAATTTCTTCCTACTGACAAAAATGACAGATAATCATGGATTTAGGTACTGTTTACACTGCATTCATAATGTTATATTGTGTGATAACCATCACCAGAATATGATGCTTCAATCCTAGGCAAATACCAAAAGAAGTGTAGAGTTCAAATTATGGTCATATCACTCCAGCATAAAAAGAGTAACAGATACATTTGCTCACATTACTGGTGTATTATACCTGTCCTTCTGTTTATCCTTGATAAATGTAACATTTCTTATCTTTCAATAAACAATACCGTGTATACTTGTACACAGGGTAGATTGAAGAGAAACGTCAATTTTCTTTTACATTTTAATACCATAAGGTCATTTTAAAGGATTGATTATGTCTGTAACTTCTTGAAAATTTGGCACATCAGAAGGTACCAATTGAGTCTAACTAACATCAGCTCTTCCATTCTAGTTTTGATAAATAGTCTCTGTCTCAAAATTTTAGCACTGCCATTGCTTGTTCTTTTGATCTATTTGATAGCTTGCTATATTGTTACCCTTTTCCACTGTATTTATCTTTGAAGTATGAGGACAGATTGTTCTTCATACAATATCTTAATGCTGTTTAGGTGACTAAGCTTTATACATAAGATCTCACCATTATGCCCCGTATAATAATGAATCAATAATAATTACATTTATATAGCACCTTTCACATTGAAACTTCTCAAAATGCTTTTTACACACTTACATTCTGAAGTAGAGTGACTATTATTATGGTAACAGCAATTCTGCACCAGCAATGTTTTACAAACAGCTATGCAATGAATTTAAGTTAATGGACATGGTATTAATTCACGGAGAAATGTTGGCCAGGACAATAGGTTAATTCATATTCTGTAACTTTCCTACTCCCTCACCCCCCTTCAATATCCTGGTAAAACTGCCTCTTCTGTCTCCGTTTTGGGTCATGATAGGCTGGGCTTCCATCCCATCACACTTATGCCAGTAGAGTGTGTCCCAAGAATTTTGGTGCCTTGGTTTCCTCTTTTTGGCAAACAATTTTTTCAACTCAAATGCCTTACTCAGTACATCGGACACTGGAATGTATCATAAGTAGTTATGTTATTCTCCTTTCTTCAGAAAGCAGACTGAATATGCATTCTTATCACACCAAGACTAAACTTTGGACCACAGATTGGATTTATTTATGTAAGACAAATGAATGAACAATAAACATTGCAACACAATGAAATAAATTTCCCTTCTGGTTACAAAAATTGATAAAGATACCAATTGTTTACACTCCAAATATAGACTTTAAATAAAGATTTACTTACTCTAACCTCAATCAAGCCTTTTAATGCCTGGTTTTCAGGGGTGGAGGTTCCACTGGAAGGCCCTCGAAACAGCAGAAAAACAAAGAAGGGCCTTGTACTCATGCTGGATGTAAGACTATTTGGGCTGCCATACATTAGACACAGGCATACAACCTGACAGCAAATGTGGTGGAGCACATTTTCAATAGTCTTTGGACAGAAGTGCTAGCCTCTCAATTTCCTGGTTTACACTCACCCAAAATTAGCAGGCAAGAGAGATTTTCTAGGTGGTTGTTTTGTTTGGGTCTGAATAATAATTTTAAAAAAGTGGATCTGAACATACAGAATTCCAGTTGGTGTTTTAAGTGTACTGATTTCATGTATAAAATATGCCTGATTGTACAAGTACATACTCCTGGCAAGCAAAATTCCATATCAGAAGCATGCGTCAGTAAATTTGTAACTTATATGTTATACATTAGTAGTTTTATGAAAAATGCAATGGCCAGGTCCTCATGCTAAGTTCCTGTTATGTTCTAGCTACTAGACTTTACAGACATCAGCTATGCCACTCCCTGTTAACTTGCCTGGAGGTGTGCTTGAGCAATGTAGGTACAGATCAATACTGCACTGCCAAACCTATCTTTAAGGGAAGTCAAAATGGCAAAGGTCAAACATAAAATCAATTTTTGTAAGGAGTAACCAAGCAATACAAAAAATATTCCTCACTGACCAAGCTGCACAAATCAAAGCAATGAAAACACTGGCTGTATATTTTATTTCATGAAAGTATAATTAAGCTGGAACACATTCAACATCTAAATCATTTCTTTTTTGGGGTTTGCATACTTGCTTCCAAGAAGGCGCAATATTATTTGATAATGCCTGTGCTACATTATTTAGTTGTATATATTATCTCTTTCAATGAATATTACCCAAGGTTTTTGGAGCAGGCATAAATAATATACTGAAACATGGAAGCAGAATTGTTTTTAAAAAGTTGCTTTGGACTGTCATAGGCTAATTTGTATAATAGCTTTTGAGACTTTCTTTGTAAACATTTGTTTATTGATATGCAATGTAAATTTGAATTAATAGAGTCACTGTATACTGTACTTTACTTACATTTAATGTTCTAAAGACTAATATGTTCTTTTCTGTGCAGTAAAATAATGCTAGGTAATCCTAGGATAAGACATATTGCATACAAGATATGTTTTGCATGACATTTTTGCCTAGAATAATGTAACTTCATTCTAAGGATCCAACAGCCTGATTCAAATTACTTTAGCTCACGTACTGAATGGAATTGAATTAGTGTCAATTTCATTTGCTGTTCTTTAAATGTACAACAAAACAGTCACTGAAAGATGACAATTTTTGCCCAACATATTACACAGAATTACAGATAGGTCTACTATAGTTTTGATACTCAGATATCCATCTACTTGAAGTTATTTACAAATAGTGATACTGCACGGAAATTCCTACTTTTGTGAAAATTGAGGCGAAATGGTGCATGGTGAGTGTTTCTGTGGCTGTATTTGCATGGCTGTTGACACAGATACTTGAGATTTGAATATCTTGTAAATTCCATGTCTTCTGCATACACTGTGGACTGTCTAGTGAATTGTTTGCACAAGGTCAACAGCTAAAGCTGATTTAAATATTTCTAGCAGCCATTTAAACAGCAGAACTTGAAAATTCTCTGAAGGCCAATGTGCCACCAGAAGTGTTGCAAGATGGGACTTCTAGCTGCTAGCCTTGATTGATTGATTGAGGGATAAATGTTGTCCACGATAGCAGGGGAGAACTCAAAAAAGTGCCATAAGATGTTTTATGGCTACCTGAGGGGACTAATGGGGACCCTGGTTTCATGTCCAGAAGACATTACCTTTGTCAGGAAGTTTGCAGTCTCCTCCTTTAAGTAGGACTCGTTGATGGTGGTGCTGAGATACACAAATATTCTCATCATTGAAAGGAAAGCAGTAGAGGAGTTTACAGCATTGTGTTCAGTATGCTGCAAATATGTGAGTTGAGGAACTCACAAAAATACTGTCCTTACCTGCACAATTATCATCAGTGTAACTGTGTATGGAGATAGGGATTTTAAACCTAGTATCCTTCCTGTCAAATGAATATACTGGAGAAGTATGGCTACATGCTGTAAAAGGTTGAATGCCATTTTTTTAGCATACCGATCATTAAATATAAAAGAACGTGTGTACAATCAGAATTTAATCAGGTTGGTCTGTCAAATGACAATACTATCACTGAAACTCAAATTGCAATCTGTTCTGGCAGGAGAATAAGAGAAGGCAGTAAGGAACACAGTGCATACAGACAGCAACTGTGGAAACACCCTTATTCACAACAGAGACAAGTAAATAGCAAATCAAAAAAGACAAAAATTTAGGCTACACCAGTGTTTCATAATTAAACTGCAGGAAGTTAGCACACCCAAAGCAATGATTCTGCAGGGGTGGGGCAGGGTGTAGAGTAATTATTGCCCTTCAATCATTGAAAATCCTCCTCAAGAAGTGGGTTTGAGGAATGTCAGCCCACAGTTACATGGGTATGAACATGCTTATACATAAAGTTAACTGGATTGGTGCCCAGGGCTGAGAAAAGCAGATGCTAGAAACTTTTTAACTCTTTCAGGACAGGAGATTTCTTTTCATTCATGATTTCCCTTTTTTCTAAAGATGCTTATTCCTCGTGGATGTCTTTCTTAATCTTGCTTTGCAAAACATAGGGTGGAATTTTACGACAGTGGGATTTACAGTCCTGCCAAAGTCCATGGAGTTTAGAATGGCTCACCACAACAGAGCAGTAAAATTATTGCAATCGTGTTGAATATAAATCTCTCCTCATCTCATCCTATGTGCTTGGTGCTGTAAAAGCACCTTGCCTTTCCAAGGTGCTGTTTTTGCAGACTAGGAAGCAGCTCACCTTACCCCAGATTATAGCTACCTCAACCCTGACTTTTCAAAGCCTGATTTTTTTTCTGTATTTAGATATATGTAAATTAGATAGGTTTTATAAAATTATCCTGATATATTTGTGGAGTACTATAATAGAAAGGGGGCTAATCACTCAGTTGGCTAGACAGCTAGCGTGTGAATTAGATTAATGCCAACAGCACGGGGTTCAATCCCCATTCTGGCTCAGGGCCTGCCCTCTCGCTTCACTTGTAGTAATCACAGCACTTTGCCATGGTTCAGCTAATTATCGCCAAGGACCTGCTTTCAGGCAGAGAATTGAAAAAGATGATAGAAACACAACCCTTAAGGATGGGGAAAAGGAAAACAAGCATCCATGTTCCTAAATGATCCAAGGTCAGTGGAAACACATAAGGAGGCTATAGATAGATTCCAGGGAAAATTTGATTCAACTTCTAGGATTTTAAAATTGTCGTGGTTTTCTAAAGGGTAAACAATGCAAGTGCTATTACCTCATTATGAGCCTCCTACAGATGGGCTCAACAGAGCATGGGAAGGGTGAGATTAAGTCTAAGTCAGTGATAGTGCAGAATTTAGCCTAAGAAAGTAATGAATAAGTTAATTGATTGATTGGACATACATTTCCGGATTGTCATCATGTAAGACAGCAGACTGTACCTTTAGAATAAATAAAAACAGAAAATGCTGTAAAAACTCAGCAGGTCTGGCAGCATCTGTGGAGAGAGAAACAGAGTTAACGTTTTGAGCCCAATACGACTCTTCTTCAATACCTTTAGGAGGTCTATTATACAACATGGAATATAACAGCAGCACGAAAGTATTAAATCAACTGATTACTGTTAATATTTTGGTGGAATTGAATTTTGAAGAATAAAGTTTGCACTTCTATAGAACCAGCATATACATAATCCCCAACCCTTCTTGTGAAATGCCAGTTTTATTGATGGTGAAGAACTTTGCAAAATGTAAATATTACTTGTGCATTGATCTATTACACATAATCAGATAGAACTTTGATCCAGTGAGAGATAGAAAGATTTGGAGAATACAACTACAGCCTAAAGTGGTTATAGTATTCTCCTTAAGAGCTGGTTATATTTTGTTGGAGAAAGCTGGGGTCATTTTAGTTAGAAATGTGATTAGAATCTCAGCCAGTGTTCCTGGCTATTTCACTTATTTTGTCACTTTAATAAAAAGTATGATAACAACAATATAAGTTGCTTTAAACTAACCAGTGGAGATATATATATATATATATATAGATATATATATATAGATATCATATAGATATAGATATATATATATTATATAGATATAGATATGTATAGATTATATATATATTATATATATATACACATATATATATATATATAGATATACTAGAGTTTCTGTTTTGAAAAAAATACTCAAGTTTTTTTGGGGATCTTAGACCTTTGAAAAGTGGTTACAAATCAGTGAAAATCAGTAGCCAAAATACGTGGGAAACTTTGAAAGAAAAATGATCCTACAGAATTGAGAAATGCTGTGGTCATGTCAACAGTATTTGGCAATGTATTCTCAAGGGGTAAAATTTTTGACTTTGTGCTTCTTCGGGAATCTCATCTACTAGATGACTAGTTCTATTAGAAACACGTCTTGAAAGTTTGGTGCAGTATTCAATTATGTGCTTCTTGTGGAAATGTTTGCCAACAGGAATCCCATGTTGAAAAATTCTCTCTTAGATGTGTGGGTTTTAAAAAGCAAAATTCTAGCACTCGTTAATTAAATTAGAATGTGGAGATGAAAGAAAAAGCATAGATTTTTGAGAAGCTAGATATACTATTTAAAGTTCCATTCTATATTAATAAATGTAAAAATGGGTTTTATTGGGACCTAATGAAAACCCCCCCCCCAAAAAAATTGGGTGAATATTAAGAAAAATGGGCGCTCTGAGAAAAAATTGATATTTCTTGGTTAAACAAAATCACCTACCTGTATTAGAGGGTTATTGATACCTTGGGATTTAACAAACAAGTGACACTAGGCATGCAGCACCAGCTGAGAACTTTATCCATGAGAAGATGCTGGTATTGTGGTCTAGTAATCCAGAGGCTGGGCTAATGCTCTGAGGACAGAGGTTCAAATCCCACCATGGCAGCTGGTGGAATTTGAATTCAATTAATAAATTGAAAACTAGTCTCAGTAATGGTGGTTTGGTTTACTAATGCCCCTTTAGGGAAGGAAATCTGATGGTCTGGCCTACATGTGACTCCAAACCCACAACAACATGGTTGACTCTTAACTTACCTCTGAAATGACCCAGCAAGCCACTCAGTTCAAGGGCAATTAGGGTTGGGCAACAAACACCCATGTTTCATGGAAGAATTAAATTAAGAGCATAGATTGGCTTTCTTGTCATCACTGATGATGAGAAAGCAGAGTTTTCAGGCCTGATAGCTCTGTGAGGAAGAAACAGAAATGGGCAGCAATTTAGCAGGAAATTGCTGTATGTTTAAAATAAATAAATTATATTCCCTGTTCATAAACTAAAAAGGCTTTAATTTATACAAAACACATAGCTCTAGCTTTTGTTATTGCAATAATATATCAGTATGTCCAGTATGAGTATGTTCACTTACAGATATTTTTCCAAGAGCCGATATTTAATTAAGTAATTGGCTAGATCTAAATTGGAGAAGTTAATTTGAAAGATGGATTTGTAAAGTCAGATCTGTTAATTGTGAAATGGTTTAAAACCATAAAAAATATAGTTTCTATTATTTTGTTTAATGCTAGCTTATTACGAACCCTGCCGAAATTTTCTGCTCCCATTGGTGGCATGTGTGTTTGGCAGCATGAGTGGACATGGCGAGAAGGCCAAAAATTGGTGTTATGCCATCGTGAAACCAGTTTGCGATTGTCTGCTCTGCCTGTCAATGGCAGGCCGCATTTCCCGCTGTCCAATGTAGCAACTCCATTTTAATGCATTTGCATCTGATCATAGTGCCCGACCGCCAGAGTCATTCCCCCACGTCAAATTTACCTCTCACACTGGCCTGACCTCAGAACAGTGTGATATATGATCGTCTTTAAAAGGCGTGTGCCTGGCAAGCTGAACTTCGAGGGGAACTCAGAGCTAAGTGCACACAACCTTGCGCAGCACCCGCGAGGATCGACTGTTAGGGCATCAAGGAAGAGGTGCCACGGGGGTGGGCAGCACAGGCAAGTCGTTTTTTCCAAGCTGGCTTTCAGTGTAGTGCCGGGGCAAGGGCTCCAGTGTGGGTGGGGCTGGGTGGCAAGGCAGCATAGACTGAAGGAAGTATACAAGTACCTGTCGGGGGTTAGGGGAGGAAGGGGGCACTTGGAAAAGCTCATTAATAATTAGCATTCTTTTGCAGATGAGAATAATAGAGCAGCTCTGTTGACATGCTTGGAGCCAGGCCTCTGAAGCTTTTCTGCCCACTCAAGCAACTCAAAAGCACGAAAGTGCCAACAAATATTCCAGAACTTTTCACCCCTAAGGCACAGACTGCAAATTAATGAGCTTTTTAGGGGGCTGCAGAATAACTGGATGACTGAGCAAGTTGTAGAACCCCCTTGTGATGGTGGCCATAGCGCAGTCACTGGTGGAGGCACTCACAGCCCCTTGCAATGTCTTTATGAAGGTTTGGATGAGTAGTGCTCATGGCTCAAGCTGACAGTGCAGCCTTGCAGTGTGGGTTAGGAGAATGCCTGTACCTAAGCTGAGAGCACAGCATGCAGTCTAGTGGGCAAAGCTGCTGCCAATCAGTCATGTGGAGTAGGGCAGAGGTGGATGGGGTTTCAGACAGCCAATGAGCGCACTACACACTGGCCATCCAAGTGGTGGCCAGCACCCTCCTGCATGCACGAAGGAGTCTTGAGACTTAACTAAAAGAGGTTCTTAGGACAGATATGCTAACCCACACGTCTCTCTCTTTGATCCTGCAGGGGGAGAATACCAGGATCATGGAGCCTGGTGATTTAGCGGTATGCCTCGTGGCTTACAGAGAGCAGAGAAGAACAAGAGTGTGGCGCAGGTGCCTGGCTTGCCAATGGGAGGAGCACCTCCCTCAAGATGAAGGTGCAGCAGGGCCTCCTGCACGTGCAGCTGAAAATCCACAGCGAGTTATCGTTCATAGGCACCTTGCTAGACCAAGGGGCGCCTGTCATTCCTGCAGATGACTGAGAACCAGTGTCACTGAAGACTGCGCATGTCTAGGGAACTGGTCAGTTACATATGCCACCTGCTGCAGGATTTAGCGCCACGGGGACATGGAGGGCATCCACTGCCAGTGTCCGTGAAAGTGACAGTGGCACTGAAACTTTACATGAGTGGCTCCTTCCAGGGCTCCACAGATGACCTGTGCAGGACCTTGCTAACTTTCACTCACAAGTATATCCAGGAGGTCACAGATACCATCTTTGTGGATCACAGAACTTTGTATATTTCAACTGGGATCAAGCAAGCCAGGAAGCAACAGCATGGGATTTGTGGGCAATCTCTGGTTTTCCACAGGTGCAAGGTGCCATAGACTGCATTCATGTGGTGCTTAAATCTCTGTGGCAACAAGCAGTCAACTACGTCAACCACAAGGGCTTCCACCAGCTAAATGGTCAGCTGGTGTGCGACCACCACAAATGCACGGTTCCCAGGGAGCATCCATGACTTCTACATCCTCAGCAGGTCTCAGATCCCTGAAATCTTCCAGGGTCCAGAGAGACTGCAGGGTTGGCTCCTCAAGGACAAGGGCTACCCACAGAGGATGTGGCTGATGATGGCCACCCAGTGGCCTCAGACTGCAGCACAGAGAAGGCTCAAACTGCAACCCGGACTTATGTGGAGCAAACGATAGGCATATTGAAAGTGAGGTTCTGGTGCCTCGACAGGTCTGGCGGAACA
Source organism: Cetorhinus maximus (assembly GCF_964194155.1). NCBI lineage: Eukaryota > Metazoa > Chordata > Chondrichthyes > Lamniformes > Cetorhinidae > Cetorhinus > Cetorhinus maximus. The sequence continues at coordinate 47,818,520 of NC_135897.1, read as the reverse complement.
CTGCAGTACATTCCCCAGAGAGTGTTGTGCATCATCGTTGTTTACTGCACGCTACACAGCCTGTGCTGCAACAGGGGGAGGACCTGGCTGAGAAGAAGATGGAGGAGCTGCAAGTCGAAGTGGATGAGGGTGATGAGGTCCTCAAAGGTGAGGATGCCAATGATGAGGACATTGCACTGGCCAGGTGAGGCAGGTGTGCTCATGAGGCCGTCATAGCTGCAAGATTTGTGGAGGATGATGACGACAAGATGCAGTGAAGACAGTTCTGACAACCTCATCTTGCATCTGTGAACATTTGACTCCTGTGTGGCTGATGGCAGCACACATACCCTTAGTGCTCAGGCTCATGTTGTTATGGAGATGCAGCGGAGGCCAGGATACTCACAGGATTCCAGGGTGATGATGATGACATGCTGTGAGGACACTCCATAGATCTTCACATAGCCTCTGTGAATGTCTGACTCCTGTTTGGCTGAGGACAGCTCGCTTGCACTCTGTGATCAGCATCATATCATGGAAATGCAGTTGTGAAACTATAAATGCACTTGACCCTTTAGCAACCTTCAGCACCTGACTCCTTCAGGAGCACACTGTCACCGGACACAGATGCATCAGAGATGGGGGGGCCACCTGCCCCACCTCTCAATGACGTCTGCCCACTACAGTCTGGCAGCAATGACCAGCACCATTGAGGTGCAGGCATCAGTAATGTGTCCAGGGAGTGTGAATCTGGACCATCACTTTGATCTGAAGGTTATGCACTGTACAGGGAAGAGGTCCTGGGCTGAGACACCTGCCTTTATCTTGTGCAGGAACCAAGGTTTCACGTCTGAATAACATGAACACTGCTCATCAGAACAAGGTGCCATAGACAAGGAGGCATTCTTGGGAGTTTATTTACAATAGTGAACATTATGCACAGGTGATTACCACCTCTGCCTACATGGTGCTACTACAACTTCTTAACGTTCCTAAGCCTGCCACTACATCCTGGTGCTTCCCCAACATCTACAGTGGAGGTGGAGGCAGCCCGCTGACTGCAACACCCTGTGATGAGTTCTGCATGTGTCCTCTGGTGGGTTGAGACCTGGAGAGCCCCGGCCTGCTTTGGGTGTCCTGCTGTTGGCCAGATGCACCCTCCTCGGCCTGTGGAGCTGGAGATGCATGGGTCACAGGAAGAGAGGATTTGAATCGGCTGGACATTCTCAGAGTCACCTGGGTGGATGGCCCTGGGGTGCCGAGCTGTTGGTCCTCCTCCCTATGGGTGCCTGATGGCCCCTGGTGACTTCTTGAGAAGGGGAAGCTGGAGTGAGATCAAGCTGCCCTGCACCCCTCTCATTTTGACATTGTTGGAGGCCAACTGTGGCATCAGCCATTACAGCAGTGTAGGACCAATGTCGTGGATCGAGGTCTCCAAGGCGGCCACCATCCTGCCAGCGCTGTCCTTGGGGCGTTGGCATGCCGGTGCTATCACCTCAGAGACATCCTTTCCTGATGTTCCCGTGATTGTCTTTGCAGCTCCACCAGCTGATTGAGGACTGAATCCACAGGCTCATCATCTGACTCAGATTTGGCAGATTCTTTGCCTCCAGCAGTCTTCCGAGTGCCGGCGACCTTGGATGTCCCTGCCTCCGCCTGCTGTGGAACAGACTGTGTGCTGTGCTCATCAGATTGTGATCCCGAGTCTGGTCTACATCTAGGTCCCACCAAGATATGTGTCACTGCGCTGGTGGAGGGTGTGGGTGAGCGCCGCAACAGATCTTCAATGTTGCTGCCCTCAGGGTGCTTATCCGAGGGGTTGGGGTCTGAGAGCAACATGCCAGATGTGTCTAATAGAGAAAGGGTTGAGTATCAGTACTTGGCAGCCGCATTACACACACAACAGTGGACTCAGAGTAGCGTTGGCAGCGGGATGATCTGGTGCAGGATGCATGCCACTGACCTCACCGTTGCCACAACAATGGTCCATGTCCTCTCTGGGCAGCTCCAACATGTAACTCTTGAACGGAGTGAGGACCTTGATGTCCGTCAATCTGCCCCAAGTCTGGGAGCTCTACCATTTTCTTGTCCTGCATAAAAACAGATGGAGCAAGACGCATGCCAGGCCAAATGAGAAGGAGGCCAGGCGTGCGTGCGTGCGTGCCGAGTGGAGCCATGGATGGGATGAGGGGGCAGTCTCCAGAGGAGATGAGGCCAGATGGAGATGTGAGGGTGTTTGTGAGTGAGTGAGTGAGTGGAAATGTCCCTTGAGCTGGCAGTGAGTGAAATGCCAGTGAATGTGTGATGGCCTTGTGAATGAGTGAGTTTAGATTGATGAGATGATTGACTTACCCTGGCGGCACGGATGAGATCATTCATCCTTTTTCTGCACTGGATGGCTGACCTCCTGTGTGTAGTGTTGGCACTGACCACCACTGCCACCGCCTCCCAAGTTGGAGTGATGAGATTGATAGGCCTCCTGCGGCCAGAGTAGGGGTAGAAGACAGAAAAGGTTTCTGGCATCTAAGAACATTAATTCACCTTAAAAAAAATGCTAGAATCCAAGTCATTCTTTAATAAAGTTTCTGTCTTTTAAAGTCATGTATTACAAACACTTTGGGGGAAAATTGGATAGCCTCTGAAAATAGGTACGGGGATCACGATGTGCAGTTAACCTACACCCACTGATAAATTTGCACTGCCTATTCACTTGAATGATCTCTGTGTCCAGCTAGTACGAACCATGCTATTCATTGACTGGACACATCATCAGCATTGTGGCTATTAACGGTCAGTGACAGAAGGTAGGTAAACTGTGGAATTGTTGCTGAATGAGGAATTGGGGATTGTGGTTGTTGGTATCACACTTGGATGAGTTCTTCACAGATAGCACAGGCAGATGGGGCTGTCTAGATTTCCTCCTCCCTTCCTCTTCCTTATGATCCTGCTCCTTAGCTGTTCAGCATGTAGCTGGTGACAATGACTGCCCCCTCATAATGGCGAGGTTGTCCACCATGCAGCAGACCACCACAAATCTTGTCACCCACAATGTCAAGGACTTGCAGAGCTCTTCAAGAGCTGGCCAGGCAGCATAAGTGTTGTTCCGGCACATCAACAGTCTTCTAATTTACATTCCATATAGCAGCAAGGCTTTCATTGTACACAAGCGGCATGTGTTCATGGGTTGTGAACTCGAGCCATTAGCCATGTCCTCAGCAAATTGATCTTGATACCAAGAAGACACAGTGGTTATCATGGTGTTTCAAATGCAGTTGCTACAGCAGACTGTCACAAAATGAAGCCATCATGACTACTACCAGGATACCGGGCATTGAACTACTTGATGCACTGCATGTGGTCACATACCAACTGGACATTCAGGGAGTGGAATCCCTTTCAGTTGCAGTGTAGGGCAGAGTTGATACATGGTACCCACAAAGAAATGTGCGTGCAGTCAATCGCACCCTGCACTATGGGGAAGCTAGCAATCGTAGCAAAGTCAGATGCTCACTCTGCCTGCTTGTCTCCAGCAAGAGCTCTACTCTACATCAGAGCTTCAGTTACCTCCCTTATGCAATAGTGGAAGGCAAACTGCGAGATGTTGCAAATATCTCCAGCTCCAGCCCCGTAAGAGCCAGGCACATAAAAGTTCATTGTCATGGTCACCGTCACAGCCACTGGCAATAGGCTCCTTGCCCTGCTCTGAGGTTGCATTTGTGGCAGATTTCAGTGAGGATAACTTTACTGAAGCACAGACACCTCACACATTTTTCTTTACTGAGGTTCAGGTAGGAAAATTGCTCCCTGAAAATCTGGGGTGGATATGGGCCTCCCGGTGAGAGCTCTTCTCCCCTTCCTCATTCCCTCTCTTCCAGCAGTTATCGTGCTCTGTGTGACCTCTATTCATTCTCCCTGTTCCAAGGGGAATGCCTACTAGTGCACACATGTCTGGGAATGACTGGTTTGTGCAAAGATTTGAAGTCAGCAAAAAGACATTCAGAACCTGCCACACCACTCCCTGTAGACTTTTGCAACTTAAAACAACTGCAGAAACTACTACGATTATAGAACTGTAGGAACAGCAGGAAAATATCAACTACAACTGACATGTAAGTAATTGATGATCCTTTTAATAGTGGTGGTAGAGGGTCCATCATGCTGCTGAACATGTGTTTAGCTGTGCACGGTTAAAAGAGGGAGCTGGTTGTAAGAAGGAGCTGCAAAATGGCACTGCTGGCATCAAATCAGTGTTGCATGCTGATTGACATGATTGGCCTGATCTGCAAACTTCCTGCGGATGTTTCCTATACACACACTAATGCCTACAGCAAAATGAGGTCTGGCATGATTTGCCCCACAAGTATGTCTGTTTGTCATTGACACCATTTTGGAATTCTAAGGCATTCGTTGTCTCTAAAAAAGGGCACCAGTGAGCCCAATTTCTCACCATTGTTTTATTGATAATTCAGAGTTTAGATGACTAGTGACCGCAAGAACTCGAATGTTCTTATAAGTGGGAAATTTCCTGAGATCTCCTAACTGCAGGTTACTTGGCATCTATTCTACTTTTTAAACTTATAAAATGAATCGCAAGCATTTTCTCCATTTGATGATCACATCTAACTCCACAACTGCCTGATGACAGATGTGCCAGTGAGTTGATTTACATTAGTCAGTATATCACATACTGTCAGACAAATAGGGATCAGGATGCAGATGGGCGGGAACAGCTCCTTATGTTGGCACATGGTCAAAATGCCATGTTTACCATAGAAGCAGCACTCCTTAACCTTTTGTTATTTTTCTAAAAGAGAAAAAAATAAGTATAAATAACTAAGCCACAGTTGCAAATGACCTGACGACATAATGTACTGGCTTATTTGTAACAAGGTAGATGAGTTAACGGCACAAATAGAAATAAATGAAAAACAAAAACAAAACTACCTGGAAAAACTCAACAGGTCTGACAGCATCTGCGGAGAGGAACACAGTTAACGTTTCGAGTTCGAATGACTCTTCATCAGAACTAAAGAAAAATAGAAAAGAGGTGAAATATAAGCTGGTTTAAGGGGGTGGGGGGTAGGACAGGTACAGCTGGATAGAGGGCCAGTGATAGGTGAAGATTGCCAAAAGATGTCATAGACAAAAGGACAAAGAGGTGTTGACGGTAGTGACATTAAGGGTAGAAAGCAGGACGAGCAAGGTACAGATAGCTGGGGGTGGGGTGGGGGGAAGGGATCAAAACAGGCTAAAAGGTAGAGATAAAACAATGGATGGAAATACATTTAAAAATAATAGAAATAGGTGGGAAAAGAAAAACATATATAAATTATTGGAAAAAGGGGGATCGGAAAGGGGGTGGGGATGGGGGAGAGAGTTCATGATCTAAAGTTGTTGAACTCAATATTCAGTCCGGAAGGCTGTAAAGTATCTAGTCGGAAGATGAGATGCCGTTCCACCAGTTTGCGTTGAGCTTTACTGGAACAATGCAGCAAGCCAAGGACAGACATGTGGGCATGAGAGCAGGGAGGTGTTTTGAAATGGCAAGCGGCAGGGAGGTCTGGGTCATGCTTGCGGACAGACCGAAGGTGTTCTGCAAAGCGGTCACCCAGTCTGCGTTTGGTCTCTCCAATGTAGAGGAAACCGCATTGGGAGCAACGAATGCAGTAGACTAAATTGAGGGAAGTGCAATTGAAATGCTGCTTCACTTGAAAGGAGTGTTTGGGCCCTTGGACGGTGAGGAGAGGGGAAGTAAAGGGGCAGGTGTTGCATCTTCTGTGGTTGCATGAGAAGGTGCCGTGGGAGGGGTTTGAGGTGTAGGGGGTGATGGAGGAGTGGACCAGGGTGTCCCGGAGGGAACGATTCCTGCGGAATGCCGCCAGGGGGGGTGAAGGGAAGATGTGTTTGGTGGTGGCATCAGTCTGGAGTTGGTGGAAATGGCGGAGGATGATCCTTTGAATGCGGAGGCTGGTGGGGTGATAAGTGAGGACGAGAGGGACCCTATCATGGTTCTGGGAGGGAGAGGAAGGTGTGAGGGCGGATGCGCGGGAGATGGGCCGGACACGGTTGAGGGCCCTGTCAACCACCATGGGTGGAAAACCTCGGTTAAGGAAGAAGGAAGACATGTCAGAGGAACTGTTTTTGAAAGTGGCATCATCAGAACAGATGTGACGGAGATGAAGGAACTGAAAGAATGAGATGGAGTCCTTACAGGAAGCGGGGTGTGAGGAGCTGTAGTCAAGGTAGCTGTGGGAGTCGGTAGGCTTGTAATGAATATTGGTGGACAGTCTATCACCAGAAATTGAGACAGAGAGGTCAAGGATGGGAAGTGTCAGAGATGAACCATGTGAAAATGATGGAGGGGTGGAAATTGGAAGCAAAATTAATACATTTTTCCAGGTCCAGACGAGAACATGAAGCAGCATCGAAGCAGTCATCGATGTAGCGGAGAAAGAGTAGTGGGAGGGGGCCGGAGTAGGACTGGAACAAGGAATGTTCCACATACCCCATAAAGGGACGGGCATAACTGGGCCCATGCGGGTACCCATAGCCACACCTTTTATTTGGAGGAAGTGAGAGGAGTTTAAGGAGAAATTGTTCAGTGAGAGAACAAGTTCAGCCAGATGGAGAAGAGTAGTGGTGGATGGGGATTTTTCGGGCCTCTGTTCAAGGAAGAAGCGGAGAGCCCTCAGACCATCCTGGTGGGGGATGGAGGTGTAGAGGGATTGGACGTCCATGGTGAAGAGGAGGCCGTTGGGGCCAGGGAACTGGAAATTGTTGATATGATGTAGGGCGTCAGAGGAATCGTGGATGTAGGTGGGAAGAAACTGGACAAGGGGAGAGAGAATGGAGTCAAGATAGCAAGAAATGAGTTCCGTGGGGCGGGAACAGGCTGACACGATCGGTCTGCCAGGACAGTTCTGTTTGTGGATTTTGGGTAGGAGGTAGAAGAGGGCCGTCCGAGGTTGGGAGACTATGAGATTGGGAGCTGTGGAAGGAAAATCTCCAGAGGAGTTGAGGTCAGTGACAGTCCTAGAAACAATGGCTTGATGTTCAGTGTTGGGGTCATGATCCAAGGTGGGGTAGGAGGAAGTGTCTGCGAGTTGACGCTCAGCCTCTGCGAGGTAGAGGTCAGTGCGCCAGACAACAACAGCACCACCCTTGTCAGCAGGTTTGATGACAATGTCAGGGTTGGACCTGAGAGAACGGAGTGCAGCAAGTTCAGAGAGAGACAGGTTAGGGTGGGTGAGAGGAACAGAGAAATTGAGACGACTGATGTCACGCCGACAATTCTCAATGAAAAGATCAAGAGCAGGTAAGAAACCAGAGGGAGGGATCCAGGTGGAGGGAGAATATTGGAGGCGGTTAAAAGGATCCGTTGAACGGGGAGAGGACTCCTGCCCAAAGAAGTGAGCATGGAGATGAAGGTGGCAGAAGAAGAGTTCAGCATCGCGCCGAGCCCGAAATTCATTGGGCATAAGGGATGAAACGGAGTCCTTTGCTGAACACTGAACGTTCAGCATCAGAGAGGGGAAGGTCAGGGGGTATGGTGAATACACGGCCGGGGCTGGGATTGGAAGACGGGATAGGGACAGAGGGACGAGCAGGGGTGGACGGTCCTGGATGGGCGTTGGTGTCGATGAGTTGTTGGAGCTTGCGTTCCTTTGCACCTGAAAGAAAGAGACAAAATTTTTGTTGAGGCGTCGGATGAGACGAAGAATAAAATGAAACTGGCGGCAAGGGCAGCTTAGAAATAGGGTGCGTCGGTGCTGCTGGAGGGAAAGGTCGAGTGTGTTCATATGGTGGCACATGGCACTGAGTGTGGATCTCATTTATTAGATTTATTAGAAATAAATGAATATGACTTGATGGCTATTACGTGGTTGCAGGGTGACCAAGACTGGTAACTCAATATTCAAGGGTATTTGAGGTTCCGGAGTGCATCAGGGAATGTTTCTTAGAGCAATACGTTGCAGAACCTACCCAGGAACAGGCTATTTTAGATCTAGTAATGTCTAATGAGGTGGGATTAATAAGTGATATCATAGTTAAGGATCCTCTAGGGGGTAGTAATCACAACATGGTAGAATTTCAAATTCAGTTTGAGGGCGAGCAACTCAGGTCTCAAACCAGTGTCCTCAACATAAGGACAATTATAGAGATATGAAGAAAGCTATCTAAAGCGGGCTGGGAAAATAGACTAAGGGGGAAGGTCAGTGGATGAGCAGTGGCAGACGTTTAAGCAGATATTTCATAACGCTCAGCAAAAATTTATCCTGGTCAAAAAGAAGGACTCTATGAGAAGGATGAACCACCCGTGGTTAACAAAGGTGGTCAAGGAGAGTATCCAATTAAAAACTAAAGCATACAAAGCGCGGAAACTGGTAATGGTAGGCCAGAGGATTGGGAATTTTTTAGGAGCCAGCAGCAGGTGACTAAAAAGCTAATAAAAAGGGAGAAAATTGATTATGAAAGTGAATTGGCAAGAAATATAAAGACAAAACAACAAGAGCTTCTACGGGTATATAAAAAGAAAGAGTGGCTAATGTGAGCATGGGACCCTTGGAAGATGCGACTGGAGAATTAATAATGGGGAACAGGGAAATGGCAGATCAGTTAAATCAATATTTTGCATTGGTCTTCGTGGTGCAGGACACTATAAGCATCCCAAAGATATCAGATAAGCAAGGAGCTAATGGGAGGAAAGATCTTGTAACAGTCTCTATCACAAGGAACAAAGTACTTGAGAAACTAATGGGACTAAAGGCAGACAAGTCGCCAGGACCTGATGGCCTGCATCCAAGGGTTTTAAAGGAAGTGGATGCAGAGATAGTGGAGGCATTGGTCAAAATATTCCATAACTCACTGGATTCCAGGAGGGTCCCAGTGGATTGGAGAACCGCTAATGTTCAAGAAGGGAGGGAGACAAAAAGCAGGAAACTATAGGCCAGTCAGCTTAAGATCTGTCATTGGGAAAATGCTAGAGTCCATTATTAAGGAGGAAATAGCAGGACATTTAGAAAAGCTTAATGCAATCAAGCAGATTCAACATGATTTTGCTAGAGTTCTTTGAGGATATAACAAGCAGAGTTGATAAAGGGGAACTGGTAGATGTAGTGTATTTGGATTTCCAGAAGACATTCGATAAGGTACACGTAAAAGGTTATTGCACAAGATAGGAGCTCACGGTGTTGGGAGTAATGTATTAGCGTGGATTGAGTTTTGGTTCACACAAGAAGACAGAGAGTCAAGATTTATGGGTCTTTTTCAGGTTAGAAAGACGTAACTAGTGGAATGCCACAAGGATCAGTCCTAGGACCTCAATTATTACTATCTATATTAATGACTTGGAAGAGGGGGCAGAGTGTAATGTATCCAAATCTGCTGTCAATACAAAAATAGGTGGGAGAGCATGTTGTGATGAGGACATAAGGAATCTGCAAGGAGATATAGATAGGTTGAGTGAGTGAGCAAAAAAATGGCAGATGGAGTTTAATGTAAGAAAGTGTGAGGTCACGCACTTTGGTAGGAAGAATCAAAAGGCAGACTATAATTTAAATGGGAGAGACTCCAAAAAAGTGCAACACAGAGGGTTCTGGGTGTTCTTGTGCATGAAACACAAAAAAGTTAGCACGCAGGTGCAGCAAGTAATTAAGAAGGCAAATGGAATTTTGGCCTGTATTGCTAGAGGGTTGGAGTTTAAAAATAGGAAAGTCTTGTTACAACTGTATAGGGTGTCTGTGAGGCTGCACCTGGGGTACTGTGTACAGTTTTGGTCCCTGTATTTAAGAAAGGATATAATGGCATTGGAGGCTGTTCAGAAGAGATTCACTAGGCTGATTCCTGGGATGAAGGGGTTGACTTATCAAGAATGGCTAAACAGGTTAGGCCTTTATTCGTTAGAGTTTAGAAGAATGAGGGGTGATCTTATTGAAACGTACAAGATTCTGAGGGGGCTTGACAGGGTAGATGTTGAGAAGATGTTTCCAGTAGTGGGGGAGTCTTGAACTAGGGTGCATGGTTTCAGAATAAGGGGGCACTCATTTAATACTGAGATGTGAAGGAATTTCTTCTCTTAGAGGGTAGTGAATTTCTGGAATTCTGTACCCCAGAGAGTTGTGGAGGCTAGATCATTGAAAGTATTTAAAGAGGAGGTAGATAGATTTTTGAAATATTGGGGAGTTGAGGGCTATGATGGGCTGGCATAAAAGAGAAGTTGATGCCTGGGCAGATCAGTTATGATCTTATTGAATGGTGGAGCAGGCTTGAGGGGCCGAATGGCCAACTCCTGTTCCTATTTCTTATCTCACACTTGGCTCATCTTGAGATATAAAACCCTACCTATAAAAACATATGAAAAAGGTAAAAATAATCTTTATGATATCCCAATCCTTAACATTAAATCAGGAGTGCTCATCATTTCCTAAATAAGAAAGGATAAAATAGTATTGTGTTTTGTGTCCTTGAAGTAGATTTAAAACATCAGCTTTACCTAAAGTTTTAATTGATTTGGCATTGCAGTATTTAACAACTATAAGATGGTGCCATGTTTACTATTCTCTAATTTCATATTTCCAATTCTGCAACTTGAATTAGAGTTTGGTCTTTGTACTAACTGTGAAAACCTATGGAGAAGTATGTGCAATTTAATTGTTGATTTTTTAAAAGCTTTCACAAAATAAATAGAGGCACGGTTAAGCAAATTACAGTGATGTAAATATAGGTTCTTGACAGAACATTGTGTGTGAGCAATGGTTTAATTATCTGTTTAATATTTCACAGGCTTAGCTGAGAGTATAGGGTGTAACAGTAATGGATAAGATATTACAGGTTGAACACACATTTGAACCTTGTTTTACGAATACCTGCTCAATATGTTGTTAAAAAAAAGGCACAAGTGACTAATGCCTACATCCATCCAGAACATTTATAGTACACAAAATATTGACAGTTTTTCTCTCATATTTTCAATAAGTGTAAAGAATGAATCATGTGGTTTTAATAATTAACTATAAGATTTGCTCTTTTCTGGACAGCTGAGCTGTTTCATTATGTAATAATTAATATAAAAAATTATATTCTGTACAGTATCAATAATTTGTATAAAATAGGTGGTCCTGTATCAAATATTTTCAAAAATTTGAAAAATTCAGTTATTTCTCATTCATTTTTTAAAGTTTCTATATTGTTTCACAATATAGTGCAGAATATACCCTACAGTGCCACCTGAATTAAGACTGCTATCAGCCTGGTTAGCTTGGAGTCAGTATTAGTCCATGAATGTCTCATTTTTTTATTCATTCATGGGATATGGGCGTTGCTGGCTAGGCCAGCATTTATTGCCCATCCCTAATTGCCCTTGAGCAGGTGATGGTGAGCTGTCTTCTTGAACTGCTGCAGTCCATGTGGTGTAGGTACACCCACACTGCTGTTAGGAAGAGAGTTCCAGGATTTTAACCCAGCGACAGTGAAGAACTGCGATATGTTTCTGAGTCGGGATGGTGTGTGGCTTGGAGAGGAACATCCAGGTGGTGATGTTCCCATGCATCCACTGCTCTTGTCCTTCTAGATGGTAGCAGTCGTGAGTTTGGAAGGTGTTGCCTAAGGGCCCTTGGTGAGTTCCTGCAGTGCATCTTGTAGATGGTACACACTGCTGCCATTGTTCCAGTGGTGAAGGTAGTGAATGTTTGTGGATGGGATGCCGATCAAGTGGGCTGCTTTGTCCTGGATGGTGTCGAGCTTCTTGAGTGTTGTGTGAGCTGCACTCATCCAGGCAAGTGGAGGGTATTCCATCACACTCCTGACTTGTGCCTTGTAGATGGTGGACAGGCTTTGGGGAGTCAGGAGGTGCGTTACCTGTCACAGGATTCTTAGCCTCTGACCTGCTCTTGCAGCCACAGTATTTATATGGCTAGTCCAGTTCAGTTTCTGGTCAAAAGTATGTTGATGAATCCCCCAGGATGTTGATGGTGGGGGATTCAGTGATGGTAATGCCATTGATTGTCAAGGGGCGACGGTTAGATTCTCTCTTGTTGGAGATGGTCATTGCCAGGCACGTGCGTGGCGTGAATGTTACTTGTCACTTGGCAACCTAAACCTGGATAGTGTCCAGGTCTTGCTGTATTTGGACATGGACTGCTTTAGTATCTGAGGAGTCGTGAATGTTGCAGAACATTGTGCAATCATCAGCGAACCTCTGCATTTCTGACCTTATGATGGAAGGAGCATGTTGTATATTACTCATTCCCGATAGCAGAATTCAAAGGAGTTTGGCTAACAACAATCTAGAAACAGGCTTACCTAGTAACCTCCCACACCCCTCCATAGTTCAAAGTTTCAGATTTATTCATCAATTCCTTTGAAATCCTCTAAACATTGGGAACATGTAAATTAGTAATATATCTATTTATTGTGTTGATTAATGGCTTTTGTAATATAATTTATCAAAACTGTTTAAATTAGTTATATTTGAGTTATCGTGATTATGTATTACCCTGGAGACATTCTCTACAAGGGTATTTTTTAAACTCATTTGCGGTTCTAATTAAAAGTGTCTGTTGTTGATTCTTGGTCCAAATTAATAGTGGTCAAGACATTCAGCAAATTGAACACTGATTGTGAACCATTTATTTTCTTCCCCCAGAAACAATCAGAGTCTTAGGATTACACCCGCTGCAATTGTTAACTGTAATTAATTTAGTCAGTGATAACAAATCAGATTTCAGAACAATTTGCTTGAAAGAACTTCCACAACATAGCCTTTTCAGACATATTTATAATCATTAATTGAATATTTCATATGTGACAATGTTTAGTACAGAATTATAAATTAAAATCTGTTTATACTTAATGTATATGATTAAGTTATGATAGGCTCTTTCATGCAATTGTGAAAGAATAACGCCCTGGAAAACAGCAGATTTTTAAGCAAAAATACAGCCACCTGAACAAATAATGTGGTAATCATAATTTCCACATTTGCAAAAGCAACCCCATGGAGAACAACCAAGCTGGCTCGAGCTCATATGAGTACTGAGCTTTGGATTTGTATTTGAGCACTCAGATGATACACATCCAGCTTGTTTCACTCATTCTCAGCTGGATATGAAAATGTTCGCTAATGATTGCACAATGTGACTCCACAGATACTGAAGAAGTCCCTGTCCATATGCAGCAAGACTTGGACAACATTCAGGCTTGGGCTGACAAGTGGCAAGTAATATTTGCACCACACAAGTGCCAGACAGTGACCATCCCCAAAAGAGAGAATTTAACCATCCCCTTGACATTCAATGGCATTGCCATTGCTGAGTCCTCCAATATCAACATCCTGAGGGTTACCATTGACCAGAAACTGAACTAGACCAGCCAGATAAATACTGTGATTACAAGAGCAGGTCAGAGGCTGGGAATTGTGCAGCGAGAAACTCGGCTCCTGACTCCCCAGAGCCTGTCCACCACCTACAAAGCTCAAGTCAGGAGTGTGATGGAATACTCCACATTTACGTGGATGAGTGCAGCTCCAACAACACTCAAGAAACATGACTCCATCCAGGACAAAGCAGTCCACTTGATTGATGCCCCATCCACCACCTTCAATATTCACTCCCTCCACCACTGACGCACAGTGGCAGCAGTGTGCACCATCTACAAGATGCACTGCAGCCACTCACCAAGGTTCCTTCAACAACATCTCCCAAACCCACAACCTCTACCATTTGGAAGGACAAGGGCAGCAGATGCATAGGAACTCCAACACCTGCAAACTCCCCTCCAAGCCACATACTATCCTGATTTGGAACTATACGCCGTTCCTTCACTGCCGCTGGGTCAAAATCCTGGAACACCCTCACTAACAGCACTATGGGTGTACCAACCACCATATGGCCTGCAGCGGTTCAAGAAGTTATCTCACCATCAGCTTCTCAAGAGCAATTAGAGATGGGCAATAAATGCTGGCCTAGCTAATGATGCCCACATCCCGTGAAAAAATAAAAAAGCAAAAAATGTAATTTTCCAGCTGATTTCATATACTGCAGGCTTCTTATGCCAAGCTGAGAATATCTTCTCTGTTCAGTTTCTGCCCATTTCTATTTCTTCTGCGCATTTTGGGATTTCCACAGAACAATGGGTCATAAATTACTGGAAAATAATGGCGAGTTCACAGCATCCGGCATTATCAATGCATAAAAACCTATAAATCTATGCCAAACAGCTATACCATGAGTTCCAATGAGATCAAAGTGCTGGACAACTTGTGCCACTCCATTGTTAGCCTCACCAAAACACAAAACATTGCCATCTCACCATCAGCCTCTCCATTGTATACCATGAAATTGCTGGAAATGCTCCATTAATATGAATTATTCTTGCCACATTTAAGGCTGTTAATTCATGTCATATGGACCTTTTTAATAATGTGATTTATGATCCTGGCATTTTATTCAACCTTGGAGGTTCAGAAAAGGAATAATGAAACTGTGGACTATGACTCAAGCAGTGAATCGTTCCTAGAGTTTTTTTTTCATTTTTTTTTTACATTTTTACTTATTTTTCCTTTGTCTTTTTTTTCCACTATCTTAATTCATTTTCTTCCCCTCTAGTTCTCTTTCTGCATCTAATTTAACTCTAATTCATCTTAGTTCCTGTTTTTTCTTTCTCCATCCTTAAATGTAATTGGTTAAGGAGATAGACTATTGAACCAGAAGTTTGAGAGGTCCCAGACATCATTGGCCGCACTATGCCCTTATCAATTTGTATGATTGGAACGGTGAGGAAAAACACCAATTCTTGGCTTTTGTTATGAAATGTCCTGCTCCATCAACACTTCCTACTTCAAAGTGTATTATTATTGCATTACCTTGACGTTTATTTATCATGATTTTGCAAATGCTCTGGATTCCTTCTACAGCTTTATACATTGTTGTTGCAAGTGTAATGTCAAGTTTTCCAGTTACAAGGATTGTTCAATAAAGGGGTGCAAGGATAGACCCAGCAACTACAGGTCAGTCAATTTAGCTATGGTGATGGAAAAGCTTTAGGAAATAATAATGTGGGATAAAATTAACAGTCACTTGGGCAAATGTGGATTAATTAATGAAAGCTGACATGAATTTGTTAAAGGTAAATCATGTTTAACTAAGTTGATTTGAGTTTTTTGATGAGGTAACAGAGAGGATTGATGAGGGTGATGTGGTTGATGTGATGTACATAGATTTCCAAAAGGCTTTTTTTAAAAGTGCCACATAACAGGTTTGTCAGCAAGTTAAAGCCCATTGAATAAAAGGGACTGTGACAGCATGAATACAATTTGATTTAATGAAAGGAAGCAGGGTAGTGCTGAATGCTTGTTTCCCAGACTGGAGGAAGGTATATAAAAGGGTTCCTCAGGGTCGCTAATAGGACCACAGCTTTTCTCAATCTATATGAATGACCTAGGCCTGGATTTTTTGCCATGACAGAGAGCCATTTTTGTGGAGCAGAAATGGGATGGGGTGCGTTTCACACATGCGTGTTTTTATGGAGGCAGCTGGCCACTTAAATCATCAGCTGCCTCTGCTCAAGTTGGATTTTGGTAGCCCAGGCATGTAGAGCCTGAAGTGTGAAAAGCAGACCTGGTGAGAGCAGGTCTGAACTTGGATATTTGTTTGAATGGCCAGGTATCCCTATTGAATTTGATTTAAAATTCTATTCACTACTCCAGAAGTGGCATAAAATCATTTCTATTGTCTTCCCTTAATGCAAGGGAGTGGGATTGGGGCTCCTGATCTTGCAGGGCAATTTTTTGCCTCTAACTCATGCACCCAGGTGCTAGGAAGAACTTTATGCTGGAGAAGAGTACAAAGTGCTTCATGTGAAGGAAGATAGAAGATGGGGATGGCGCCCTTGCACATAGATGCCATAGAAGCCAGTCACTGAGCAGGTAGAGGCCAGAGGGAAGGCAGGAGGTCAGGAGGAAGAGGCTGCTGCACACATACCAGGAAGCAGGACAACCAGGTACTACCCTCAAGGAAGACTGCACAGGCCTAGGACATCCTACCTCAATAATGACAGAGAACCAGCCTCAAAGGCGATTGAGGTTAAACTGTGAGGTGATGACAGACATATGTCACATGGTCTAGCAGCAACCTGAGCCACAATCCAGAGACCCCAATGCCTTGCTAATGGTAACCGTCACTCTCAACTTCTATGCCTCAGGATCTTTCCACGTAGCATCAGGAGACTTGTTTGGTTTATTCCAGTAAACAACAGCTGCATTAAGGCTGTAACTAATGCCCTGTTTACTCATGTGCAGGGTACAATTTCAATATCTGCAGATGACAAAAATTGAAAATATTGTGAACTGTGAGTAGGATAGTGATAGACTTCAAGAGGACATATTCAGGTTGAAGGGCATGTGGTAGATGAAATTAAATCAGAGAAGTGTGAAGTGATACATTTTGACAGGAAGAGAGAAGAGGCAATATAAACTAAAGGATACAATTCTAAAGGGGCTGGAAGAGCAGAGGGATCTGGGGCTATATATGCACAAATTGCTGAAGGTGGCACAGCAAGCTGAGAAAGTGCTCATTAAGTGCTCAAAAAGAGACATTGAGAACAAAAAGCAAAGGAGTTATGATGAACCTTTATAAACCACTAGTTTGCCCTCAAATGGAGCATTGTGTCCAATTCTGGGCACCATACTTTAGGAAAGATTAGTTGGCATTAGCAAGTGTACAGAAAATATTTATAAGAATAGTTTCAGGGATGACAGACTTCAGTTAGGTGGATAGTTTGAAGAAGCTGGGGTTATTCTCCTTTGAGAACAGAAAGTTGAAAGGAGATTTGATAGAGGTGTTCAGAATCATGAGGATTTTGGACAGAGTAGTTAGGGAGAAACTGTTCCCATTGGTGGAAGGGTTGAGAACCTGAGGACACCAATTTTAAGGTGAATAGCAAAAGAAGAAAGGCAACGTGAAAAATTTTTTTTCATGCAGAGTGTGGTCAGGACCTGGAATGGACTGTCTGAGCGTGTGGTGGAGGCCGATTCAATTGCAGCTTTCGAAAGGCAATTGATTAAGCAACTGAAGAGAAACAATTTGCAAGACTATAGGAAAAAGGCACGGGGAGTGGGGCTAGCTGAGTTGTCTTGCACAGAGCTCGCACGGAAGCAATGGCCCGAATGGCCTCCTATCCTGTAACCATTCTAGATCAATGCTATATGCAGACGTAAACATTAGTGGGGCATTTAGTTGGCGTGTCCTATGATCTGAGCACCTACAGTATCTCGGTCGTTCCCATTTCTGTCCCCCGCCCCAGTGCTCTACAGGCGCTGCGTCACTGCCCTGATTCATTGCTGGCCTGTGGTTATTTTTAAACGCTAGCTCTTGAAGAACTGTCACGACATTAAGTGCAGTAGCGTGCGAATCGTTTAGGCTAACTCTCCAAAAAACGCGACCAATTCCATTCCAAGAAATTTGGTAGAGTCGTGTTAAACAGAGCCACAGACACATGTCGCTGGGGTTTCTACGTGGGTTGATCACAGTAACTGCCCACGTATTACTTGCGGAAACCGCTCCGTGTGGTACAGGTGTAGTTCGTCAGCATTCGGCTTCTCATTTCACATTTAACAAATACCTCATGTTTCCAGTGCCGAGTCTGTTCAGAAGTGACTCCTGTCATTACGACACGGTCAATTGTCGGCATTTAGTTTGATACTTGTGTAAAATGCAGACAAAATAATAGGCTCAAATAACAAAAGCAGAGAGCATGTAAGGGTTTACAGTAGCTAAAGTCTGGCTTTGTGTTTACTCAGCAGTGCGTGCGCTTCTCGGCTCTCCCTGTTCTGCTGCACGCCAGCCGTGTCCTATCTAAGCATTACTCACTCTTTCATGCAGTTCGCACAACCAGACTCATCGTAGCCCCAGTGACCTTTTCAGAGATTTCCGGTAGCTGGGGTGCGTGTGTATTTGCAATACATGTCGTGCTCAGGAGTTTGCGGGGCGAGATACCCTGGTCTCCAGATAAAGCTTTTTCACGCTAGTCACGCAGGGCCAGAAGTCAGGTGCAGCTGCTGAGATCACACTTCCTTATCGACCTGGCGCCTTGCCTCAAAAGAGGATCCCGAAAGAGCGATTTCTACTTTTGCACGCAGATAGGCCAAATTTACTTCTCACACGGAAGCCAGCTCAAATTTACTTTTCACACGGAAGCCGGCTCACGGCATCGACATAATGTGACTTGCAAATAACCAACAAAGATTTTTTTCATTTATATTACATTTTGCCTTCTGGGCAGACTTTTATATCTTCATAATATACTAGGCAATATTCAATGGCGTTGCACAGAGGGAGTGAAGATGAAGTATAATATGACATTCAGTCCTCAATGAGTCGTAATTTCCTCCAAATAACTATTAGGAAGACCAAAGACATTGTCTTTTGCCCCCGCCACAAAACTCTTGAGTTTCCCACCTCTAATCCGCTATCACTAAGGCCACCAACATCTGCCTCTATAATATTTTCCCTCAGTCCATCTGCTGCTATAACCCTCATCTATGATTTAATTAACTCCAAGCTTGACTATTCCGATACATTCCTAGCCAACCTGCCATCTTCCATCTTCCATCAACTTGAGCTTATCTAAAACTCTTGCCTTCTATTATCCAAACTCATATCAAGTCTCATTTACACCTCACCTCTTTGCCACATTGACTCCTGGTCTACCAGTGCCTCAATTGCTATTTTCAAATCCTTTAATGGCTTTGCCTCTTCCTATCTCAGTAACCTCCTACAATTATCTGAGATCTGTGCATTCCTCCAATTCCGGCCTTTTGTGCATCCCCCACTTCATCAAACCACTAGTGACCGTTAGCTCTGGAATTCTCTCCTAAGTCTTTTCCACTCGGCAGTTATTAAAACCTACTTCTTTGACCAAGATTTTAGTCATCTCCTCCTTTGCTTTGGTCTTATTTTTGTCTGATTGCACTTGCGAAATGTGTTGGGCTCTTTTACTATGGTAAAGGTGCTATATAAATGCGAGTTGTTGTTGAAAGGGGTTAATGGGAAGGGGATAATTGAACCAGGGTGCATAGACGTAATTCAGTCTTTATTTTCCTATAATACTTTGGCAAAACTTAAGTCAATTTGAGAAGCAGAGCAATAGAATTGGAACACAAGTTTCTCTGTAAAACAGGCCAAGGAGCTGAGAGATACAAAATTGACATGAGACAGAATCCCCAGCGTGTAATTACAGACTTACAATTTGCATTATTAATGTGGAAAAAACTTATCGTGTGTGAGTAGAAACATAAGGTATTTAATTTATTACTAGCCAGCATACCATGGAATTGCACATGGAGAGTCAAGACTAAATGTAACCTTCAGCTGAAGCAGGACTAAAGAGAAGGGAACCGAATAAAGTAACTTAACAAAATGAGGGACAAAGTAAAAAGCAGCCCCTTAAAGGGATACTGCAAAAAGAAAACCAAAACCTTAAAGGAAACTTACAAACATCAAATCAAAACGTGATTAAAGGGGTCAATAAAGCACGCCAGTCTCCATGGTGCCCACCAAGCACGGAAGGCCTCGATGGTGCTGGTGGACACCGCATGCTCCCTTTCCAGGGTCACCCAGCCGCGAACAAAGCCACAGAAGAGGGGCAGACAGTCGGGCCGGATGACCCCCTTGATTGCCTGCTGCCTGGATCTGTTGATGGCCAACTTGGCCAGGTCCAGGAGCAGGTTCACGAGGAGGTCCTCCTCCCTCCACACTGGGGACCCGTAGATCAGGATCGTGGGACTGAAGTGCAAACAAAACAAAAGCAAAAGGTTCTTAAGTAACTAAAAAGGGAGTGCAACATATTACAACTATATATGCATGGTCCACGGACTCCACAAGGCCGCAAAACACACAGGCATCCTGGGAATCCGTGAACCAACACACCCTACGGTTGTGTGGGACCGCTGTGTGCAACACCCTCCACCCCAGGTCCCCGATGGTAAGGGGAAGGAATCCCCTTAGAGAGCGCTCCACTGGGTACTCCACTGCTGGATGGAAAAAGGCACACCAGGGCGTGTCTGGATGCTGGACGAGGGTAAGGAGGTGGAGGGTGAGCAGCAGCAGCCCATACCGATATAAAGGGCATGGAGGGCATTTCCGTGAGGCGACTCAGGTTGCAGGGCTCCTGTTCCCGAGGATGGTTCGGGGCTTGGGGCCAATGTGGAGTTCCTTCCCTGCAAGGGTTTGCTCAGAAAGGAGTCCACCGTGCACCTGCGCTTCCTCGTGACCCAGTATGGCGTGGGGGCTTTGCACGACTGTTCTAAGGTCATGGATGGCATTGGCCGCGAACTGGGCGCCCACCAACACATGATGCGCCAACTCCTGAGGAAGCATCTAGCCCATTCCTACGCCACCCAGCACGTCACCCCAGCTGCCATGGCCACCCCTCCGCTAGTCACCTGAAATGGTGGATGTACAGATTCTCGAGCAGCAGCTCTCTGACGAAAGTCACTACGGCTGACGGCAGAGAGCTGTGGCGCGAGGCAACCATGCTCCAGGCTTTGATCAGGTCCTGGTAAAAGTTGGGCAACGCCTGCAGGGAGTCATGAAGACTCCTCAGGTCTATAAACAGGAGCAGCATGTCATAATTCAGACTGTGCACCTGGCGGATGAAAAACTTCAGCCGGGTCAGTGAACATGAGGAGCACATCACTGGCCACCCTGATGCCCGGCCCGCGCAGAACGAACCCCAACAACCTCCTCTGCAAGAGACGCAGAAAAGGCTCCACGCAGATGGAATACAATTGACCATACAGGGGGCAGCCCTGATGCATTCCTCTCCCAAAGCGAAGGGCCGTCGTCAGAGACCTGTTAACCTTAATCAGAACCTCTGCAGCAGCGTACGGAAGTCGGATCCAGGCGACGAAATGTGTCCCGAACCCAAATGCCCGCAGAATCCTGAATAAACATTCATGCTCCACCCTGTCGAACACCTTCTCCTGGTCAAGAGACAGGAAGGCGCTCGACAGACCAGTTCTCTGGGAAAGATGGATCAGATCCCAGACCAGGTGGATGTTGGCAAAGATAGGGTGGCCCGGGACTGTGTAGGACTGGACAGGGTGGACCATGTGGCCCACCACAGTGCCAAGCACCTGGGCAAAGATTTTATAATCCGTGCTGAGGAGGGAGACTGGGCGCCACTTCTTAAGGAGGCGGAGATCCCTCCTCTTAGGCAGCAGGACAATAAAGGCCGTGCACCATGAGAGGAGCATCTCCCTGGTCACGATACTCTTTCCCAGGACCCCAGCGTAGTTGCTCCCCAGGATGTGCCAGAATGTCCTGAAGAACTCCACGGTCAGCCCGTTCAGTCCCGGGTACTTGTCCCTGGAGAGGCTGTCAAGAGTGCCGGTCAGCTCCCCCCAAATGTGATAGGGGAGCCAAGCTTTCCAGTGCCCTCTGGGCCGACGTGCGGGAGATCCTCCCACAGAACTCTGCGAGCGTCCTCGCTGGACAGATCTGGAGAGAACCGGGCGGTGTAAAGGACTCAAGCGTGGGCCCTGATGCCCTCCAGATCTGAAAAATGTAGTCTTCAGCTGAAGCAGGACTTAAAGGGAAGGTGATGATTAGACCAGAACACAGACATAATTTCATCTCCATGTTAAAGTCATACATTTTGTCATTGCTATGTAACAGTTGACTTGGATTTATCTATCGTATATTTAAAAAATCTTAAATCTATGTGTGCTTCCTATCAACCTATTCATTGAGCAGACCTTTGAAGTAATGATTCTAATGCCTCAACAGGTGAAGATGCTTCCTCCAATATTGCCCAGCAGGAGTGTGATGTGTCATGTTGATGTGCTGCATACTGTATAACTGCAAGAGGGCTTTTAACCACATGAGCAAAGGATTCTAATGGCATGCAGGAGGCTGAAGAGGTTCAATGGTTTGCTGATGCTGGAGCTATTTATCAGCAGTTGATTGATGAGTACTTGAACAGATGTATCCCTGGCCCCCAGCATTAACAGATGTTTCCAAACATCTGCCTCAGTCTTTCCACGTGTACATGCAACTACTGCCTAACTGCCAAAACAGACATTCATATCCTGTCACATTCCAAAGTCCCAACTCATTACAGGAACACTACATACAATGCTAATGAATTGCCTCTTTGTCTATTACCATATACACCAACAAGCTGCTTTTGCCATTCTATTCAGTGCTGTGCTACCTCCTCTGGTGATTCTGTGAAATGCATCCCCAGTGATTGGAGCAAGGGAGATGGAAAGTTGTTAAATGTCAATCACTTCTGCAATGGTGAGTGAGCTTGAGAGCACCCAGCTGCAGACTGCTCCAATTCTGCCATTGTCAGAGCTGACTGGATCAGTACACATTCTGGCACTGGTGGGCACCACAGATATGTTGTCCTCCTGAGAGAAAAGAAATATCTCATCCTGCCCCTGAGCTCTAGCTCAACATATTTCATTTTTCTGTTCAAGGCCCAGCCAATTGCCTCCCCCAAAGAAGTCCAAGTTGCTGTGGCAACATGCGCTTTTACAGGCATGCACTTTTAATCCAGAACTATGAATAGTGATGGTAGAGGCTCCAATTCTTTTTCCATAATATGGCTGTCTAGGAATCTCTCCTGGCCTTACCACCTGCCCTTGGCACATGGAAGGACTTACAGGTTGATGCTTAACCTGTTTGGCCGCATTATGAATGCATCTTCCTTGGCCATCATGTCCTGGAGTAGGACCTCAACCCAGAGATTCTGACTCAGAGGCAGGGACGATACCCACTGCGCCACAGGACCTCCATAGCACTGAGGCCAGTTTGAAGTGGAGGAAATGGTTGGACCACAGGCCTGCATATCAACACTATGAACATCCCTGAGAGATTATTTTACTTGCATGTTGTGTGGGATGCTTGCCTCTGAGTTGTTTCTTAGGAGGTTAATTTTAAGTGACCATGAATCTTGACCAAGGCTTCCTGTGGCCAGTCCTCTATTGGAGCAAAGGAAAGATCTCATGCTATATTTAGTGAGCATATTGGCAAATAAGGGTTTATTGTTTCCCAGGCACATGAATTTTTAGATTACTTTGCAAATTAGGTCACATTAGGTCAGTTCATTAGAAACATACACTTGTCTGTGAAAACAAACCTTTGCATTAGATACAAAATTAGTGTTTTATAGAACCTGAAGCAAATGAACCATACAATGGTTTAACAATTGGTGTAGCAGCACCAATTTCCCACCTCACAGACAAACTGACTATTGGACTTGCATTTTGTGCTTGCTGTTGACCTATGTCATGCAAATTAGGAGGTACTTTGGAAAGTAGGATAGGTTCCTCTTTGACTTGGGTTGGCAGATGGGAAACTCACCACAGCCTTCACTCGCTGATCAGCATTATCAACTTGTGGGGGTTTTCACACGGAATCAAAATTTTGTGGTCAACAATGGAGCAAGTGGTCAGCCCTGTGAACAATGAAATGAGGCATCCAGTGAAGGAGCAGCTTCTGGCAGCTTTGACAGCTTAAGTGGAAGCTCAGACTGTTTCCAGTTTGGTTCTAGGTTTGAGTATCTTTTCTGGCTTTAAGGCATAAAGTGGACAGTAGGTAGAAGCATTGAGATAATTGCATCATTCTTGCACTCTGTTCTCAGAGAAATGAGAGTAGCTGCAACGCCATGAGAGAGACACTTGATCCTCCTTCAGGATGACCACACATCTGCTCCCCAGCCTCTTAGATAGTGCCCTTTTTGTTCCCAGAAAGCTGGTTGGGCCAGACTGCCCTAGCTAACACCAATGAGATTTACAGGCTGGTAAGAAGGACCAGACCTCTTCAGGAATGATGTGATCCTTAAGGAATCCCATGACATTGTCCAGATGTAGTTGTGTTGCTGGGATCAAGATCCTGAAGTTTGAGAAGCTGGCTGAATACTTTCTAGAGGATTTGTACCATATAATCATGACAGTTACAACTATGTACTAATATTTAAGAGGAACAGAAAAGGTAAATACTTTGTTTTGTTTTATTGAAAGCAGGATCCAGGGAATAGTTTATTCTCAGTCCAAGAGAGCACTTCCACCCAACTAGAAGCATGAATTCACCACAGCCTAATACTTGCAGCTTTATAAGTTTCTTTATTCATGTACTGAAACTGAAAATAAAATGCCTATATCTAAAAAAATGTCAGAACTCTCCTGGATCTCGAGTTGTAGTTGGAGAGAAGTGGGAGAAACACTTAAAAATGGTAGGTTTTTAACTGAGTGGAAGGTGGGACAAGGGAGCAAGATCAGCATAAGCTCAGGAATTAGCAGCGAGCACAGAGAAGACAACTGCTATAATATTAATACAAGAGCAAAGTATTGCGGATGCTGGAAATCTGAAATATAAACAGAAAATGCTGGAAAGGACAACACTGAACGGCTGCAGGGCATTCTAAAGGGGGAGGGCAAACAGACAGAGATCGTGGTACATATTGGTACCAACGACATAGGTAGAAAGAGGGATGAGGTCCTGCAAGCAGAATTTAGGGAGCTAGGAAGCACATTCAAAAACAGGACCTCAAAGGTAGTAATCTCTGGATTACTTCTGGTGCCACGTGCTAGTGAGTATAGAAATAGGATGTTAGTCCAGATGAATACTTGGCTGGAGAGAGCAGGAGGGAGGGCTTTAGATTTCTGGGACATTGGAACCGTTTCTGGGGGTGGTGGGACCTGTACAAGGTGGACGGGTTGTACCTGAACTGGAATGGATCCAACATTCTTGCGGGGAGGTTTGCTAGTGCTGTAGGGGAGGGTTTAAACTAACTTGGCAGGGGGATGGTATCCTGAAAGGAGGTTCAGCAGGGGGAGATGCACAGCCAAAATTAGAAGAGAGAGCAAGTGAGTCTGGAATGCATAGAAATTATAGGCCAGTTAAGGCACAAGGGAGTTTGGCAAGGTTGGATGGTATTTATTTTAATGCAAGGAGTCTGATGAATAAGGCAGGTGAGTTGAGCGCACAAATTAACAAATAGAAGTATGATGTCATTGCTGTCACAGAGATGTGGTTGAGAGAGGGGCAGGATTGGCAACTCAATATTCTAGGATATTGGGTCTTCTTCCCTGCGGTACCCCACTAGTCACTGTCTGCCATTTGGAAAAAGACTCATTTATTCCTACTCTTTGTTTCCTGCCTGCCAACCAGTTTTCTATCCATCTCAATACGCTACCCCCAATCCCATGCGCTTTAATTTTACACGCTAATCTCTTATGTGGGACTTTGTCGAAAGCCTTCTGAAAGTCCAAATAAACCACATCCACTGGCTCCCCCTGTTCAACTCTACTAGTTACATCCTTGAAAAATTCCAGTAGATTTGTCAAGCATGATTTCCCTTTTGTAAATTCATGCTGACTCTGTCCGATTCTGCCACTGTTTTCCAAGTGCTCAGCTATTAAATCTTTTATAATGGACTCTAGAATTTTCCCCACTACCAACGTCAGGCTGACTGGTCTATAATTCCCTGTTTTCTCTCCACCTCCCTTTTTAAATAGTGGGGTTGCATTAGCTACCCTCCAATTTGTAGGAACTGTTCCGGAGTCTTTAGAATCTTGGAAGATGACCACCAATGCATCCACTATTTCTAGGGCCACTTACTTAAGTACTCTGGATGTAGATGATCAGATCCTGGGGATTTATTGGTCTTCAATCCCATCAATCTCTCCATCACCATTTCCCTACTAATACTGATTTCTTTCAGTTTCTCCCTCTCATTAAACCCTGTGTTCCCCAACATTTTTGGTATATTATTTGTATCCTCCCTTGTGAACCAAAGTATGTTTTTAGTTGATCAGCCATTTCTTTGTTCCCCAATATAAATCCCCCTATTTCTGACTGTCAGGGACCTACATTTGTCTTCACCAATCTTTTTCTCTTCACATACCTATAGAAACTTTTACAGTCAGTTTTTATGTTCCCCGCAAGCTTACTCTCGTACTCTATTTTCCCCTTCTTAATCAATCCCTTGGTCGTCCTTTGCTGAATTCTAAAGTGTTCCCAATCCTCAGATCTGTTGTTTTTCTGGCCAATTTATATGCCTCTTCCTTGGATCTAAGTTACCACCCTCCCCCTCCCCTCAACCTCGATTAAAACCGGAAGTGGGCGTGTTCGAGGTGGGTTGGGTTTGGATTTGGCATTTCTCACATTTTAGCATCTCATCCAACCCAAACCAACCCAATTTTTGGGGTTAAAATTCCCCCCAGTGCCTCTGTCAGCTTACGTGCTCATCATCATAACAAATGATGGAAATAAAGATTACTATAAACAACTTTACTGGAAGCTGTATGCATCCTGGGGAAGTGTGTACATAATAGAATGCTGTGTACATTGTAGGGACCTCTAACCCCACTATCAAATCCCTCGCTCTACCCTGCCTCAGTGACCCACTTCAGCCACAGTTCTTCCACAGACAACATCTTCACCTCTAACACCAGTTTATGCCTTGCTCCTGACCCTTTCCATTCCACCATAGATACTGTTCTTTCAACCACTGTATCTCAGCTCTCTCGAACTCGCTTTCCAAATCACCCAATCTTGCCACCTTCCTCAGGTTACCAATTTCCCCCTAAAACCATTTTTATCAACTCTGTCTTTTGGTTTCCCCATTTCTCACTTTTGCTGCTGTTTGGTTTCCAATGTTTTCACCTCAGGAATATCTGTATGTAGCTAAGCAACACTAAAGAAATGTAAGTTGTGGTTATTATAATTTATTCTCAGTTATGAATACAAATACATAAAGTTGGACTCTTGACCTACTGCAACTGTTTCTCCTTCTACTTACAAAGGCAATGTTAGGTCAAACTCGTGTTTCAATAAAGAACTTGCAATAGGTGAAGATGGAGTTGGCTTCAATTTCCCTGGACTGCCTTAGACAAAATTAGTCAAGGTTGCAATTCCTGATCATGGCCAGTGAACTGTGGAGGTACATTTGTGTGTTGAAGTCAAATTTGATATGTGTTTAGGGCAAATGGTTGTTCTGGTGGTCTCAGATAACCTGCCAACACTCAGTGCCTAAGCTCACAGATGAAGAATGCTTAGTTGGATGCAAAACGCTGCTGGGAAGCCTTCAGAAAAAGAGTAAACCAAAGTAACTCTGTAAATCTTCCAAATATTAAATTATTATTTTTGACTTTGCATTGCATACTTGTAACATTAGTAATTAGAAAAGTACAATGGATTTTTTCCCATTTAGTTGCAGAACAACTTTGTGTAAATATTAATTATGTTGAAACAAGGTTAAATTTGCAATATCTTTCATAGACAGCTGTTAGACTGGTTTGTTTTCCCAAAATAACCCCCCTAAGAGCGGAAACCCTAGTCTATTACAAACATGCAGTGAAGCCTGTATGGCTACTAAACTGAAAAATTTCTCCATTGGTAAGGCTACTGCCCTTTAGTGACAGAATGGAAGAAATTCTATTCAATTGCAAGGAGTTCCAGAATTTTTCCTGGTGCTTTAAAGATCACATTCTGTGATTTCATCTATGTTTCTGAGAAATGAAAACCACCTTATTTGCTGTTGCTGAGCAAGAATACCCAATTCAAATGGTGGCACTGCTGAGATAATGATACTTTTGTTGAATCATATTAATAGTTGGTCAATGTGACTTAAGCAAGTTGTCAATCATTTCCATTACATGGTTACCATTTATACTTTTATCACCCTAGAAAATAACTACATGATAATGATCCCTTAAGACTATGGAGAATTATATTTTAAAGTACTATGAACTTCCACTAGATGAATCATGTGTACAATTTTAGTTTGGGATAAAAAGCAATTAGGTTTCTAAACATAATCTCCATCACTTATACCATCCACACTTATTGCATTAAAGTGCAGCTGCTTATATTAGAAAAATGGTGTTAACCGTTCGCTAATGACTGAAGTCAATTACAAAGGTGCCACTTAAATTGCATTAAGCACGCCAGATTTTTGGACATTAGTGGATCAGACTTATCTGATATACAAAGTATCCACAGAAGTCAGAATTGTTGTTCTCTTTGGAGATTCTACTATAGTGGAATAATGCTGTCATAAAAGTTATTTCTAATTGGGAGCAGCAGAGGACCGAGGAGCAATGGGTTTCTCTATCACCTACAGCTGCCCAATTAAAATTAACGCCACAAATCCTTTATGTCTTATTTTTAAGAGGATAATTTCACTTAAACTGACAGCCATTTCCAAATCTGGATTAGTCTGAATGTAATGTTTACTGTTTTATTTGATTTTTCATTCTTGTTACTATAACTCACAATACCAACAAGTTCATTGGAAACTTTAAAAATTGTAAATATAAAAACTACAGCTGGGATTTTCCGGTCCTGCCTGCCGCAGTATTGGAAATTCCCACCCGAAGTCAATGGATCTTTGGCTGATCCAGCAAATTTTCCGACCGCCCCTGACGATTCCCGCCATGTGTGGGACCAGAAAATCCCAGCCTACATGTCTCTTTAAAATGTTGCCAACAGAAACAACATTAACAAAAAATTTAACCATTAGAAAAGTGTTTTATAACACTGAGAAAACTTGAGTATTGCTGAAAAAAAGAGACATGCTGTTGAAGCTTTTCATCTTCCACTCATCAGGACAGGTGCAAGAATGCCAAATTTCAAAGGGAGCAACAATTTATGCTGCATGAGAAAAGGGCGCTAATTAGTTGGCAAGTTGACTCTGATTGGTTGAGACATTGCCATGGAGAATGCACCAGAAACTATTGTCGCCCATGCTTTTGAGAGTTTTGCCTGGACATGTTCTTTTTGCCTGCAGAGGACAGGTCACGTGTATGACTATGCGTAACTTCTAGCAAATGTAAGTGAGCCACATTGCAGAGTACTGACCATACTCAACCAGCCCAGCTTGCAATACTCAGAACACAATGTCTAAGGTTAGATGTGATTCCGCGATTGGGTGGCACTTGCTGAACAATCCTGAGTGTGCTATGAATTACACTACGAACTAATTCTAGATTATCAGTCAGGCTTGCTGCTAAATAGTAACAAGGGGCAGAATCATCCCAGATTTGCACAAAGTGTGGTAGCAAGCGGGAAAAAGGACATTTTACCATCGGCCGCAATGGCGGGTTTTCACACCAAATTGTCCCATTCATGTGAGTCCTGCTTAATTAATAATGCATTCCCGGGAAACATGCTGGATCACTGGCGGGGCAGCCTCTGATTTTCCTGCCCTGCTGTCATGTCAGGCTGTCATTTATCCAGGCGCCATATTTAAACGGTGCCTGTGCACAGAGCTAGCACTCTCTAAGGGATGAGAAACTGCTGCAAAGTCATGGCTGCCAAAGGGAGGAAACATGCTGCCCCCAAATTTAGTGACACCTCCCTCGGGGTGCCTATTGGATGCAGTGGAGGGCCACTGTGAAGTCCTCTAACCCCCACCCTGGGCAAAGACCAGCAAGCACAGTCACCAATCCAGCTTGGGAGGTGGTAGTAGCAGTGGTCAGCACCAATGCCCCATAAGAGAGGACAGCCACCCAGAGCTGAAAGAGGATGAATGATTTCCTCCATTCCGCCAAGGTAAGTCACTCTTCTCATCACTCTCAACTCACACACTCAGAAACCCATCACACATCCACAAGGATTTCACTCAGTGCCAGTTCAAGGGACATCACCATTCGCTCTCTCGCATAGACCTTCACCTGCCTATGGATTATGTACTCATCCTGTCTATGGCACCACTCACCACCCACACATGCTAGGCATCCTTCTCATCTGGCCTAACAGGTGTCCTGCTTACACTCGCTCCATCTCTATTCATGCAGGACAAGCTGGCACACAACAGAAGGGAGAGGTTGTAGATTGGTGGAGGAATGCCTGATATCAAGCTCCTCACAGACTTTGAAAATAGAGTCAACCAGCTGGCTGGCAATGACCTGGGCCATTCCTGTGCTGACAGTGAGGTTGACAGTGTTCAACCAAGTGAGGATCCAACTGTGCAACATCCATTAAACAACCATGCTGTGAGTCACTTCCCCTGTTCCGCAGTCCCCTGCCATGCACTAATGACCTCTTCTTGCTTTCGCAGGCATAGCTGGGAAGCAGCCGACGGGTTCTATGACCCAGGTCCTTGACTCAAGCCCCAAAGACACCTCGGAAGAGGAATCTGATGATACTCTAATTGAAGACCTGTCACAGCACTCACCCACACCCTCCACCAGCGCAGAGACACACACCTAAGTGGAATCTAGCTCTAGAGTAGCCTCAGGGTCAAACTCTGATGAGCACATTGCACCGTCTGACCCACAGCAGGTGGCAGCAGGGACTTCCCAGGTTTCTGGCATTCAGAGGACTGCTGGAGGCCAGAAATTTGCTGAGTCCAAGTCAGATGAGGAGCCTCTGGACTTGGTCATATCTCAGTTGTGGCAGCTGCAAAGGCAAGCTTGGCGACATCAGGAAGGGATGTCCGCTGCACTCCCCAGATTGCAAGACATGATGGAGGAATCCTTCTGCCTTCAGGTTGAGGTGATAGCACCAAAATGCCAATGCACTGAAGTGAGCACTGGTAGGGTGGCAGCTGCCATGGAGACTTTGATCCAGGACATTGGTCCTGCACAGCTGCATGGGCAGAACTCCATCGCTGATGCCATAGTTGGCCTCCAAAAGTGTCAACGTGAGAGGGGTGCAGGACAGATTGATCTCACTCCAGGAGTCAGCCAGGGGCCCTGGGGTACCTGTAGGGAGGAAGATCTGGAGGTGCACACCCTAGGGTCATTCACCCAGGTGACTCCAGGAGTGTCTGGCCAAATCCCCTCTTGCTGTGACCTCAGCAGCTACAGCTCCATAGGCCGAGGAGGGCGCCACTGCAGGACCCGAAAGCAGGCCGGGCCCTCCAGGCCTCGGCCCTCCAGGTCATCACAGACAGGGCATTGCAGTCAGCAGGCTGCCTCCACCTCCGCTGTGGATATCAGGGCAGCACCAAGACGTAATGGCAAGCTTAGGAAGGTTAAGAAGATGTAATTGGACAGCCTGGGCACGGGTGTTAATCACTTGTACTTAATGCTTACCATTGTAAATAAACTCCCTTGTTCAGCTGAGCAGTGTTCGTGTCACTCAAGATGTGAAACCTTGGTTCCTGCACAAGATAAAGGCAGGTGTCTCAGTCCAGGGCCTCTTCCCTGTGCAGTGTGTAATCTTCAGAGCAAAGTGATGGTCCAGCTTCACACTCCCTGGACACTTTAGTGATGCCTGCGCCTCACTGGTGCTTGTTATTACTGCCAGAAAGTTGTGGGCTGGCGTCACAGAGTTCCATAATTTCTCTGGAAGCACTCAGCACCTTTGAGATGGGGCTAGCCCCCCATCTCTTCAGCATCTCTGACAGGTGATCCTGTGCTCCTGAAGGGATCAGGTGCTGAAGGCTGACAAAGGATCAGGTGCATTTCAAATTTCACGGCTGCGTCTCCATGATATGACCCTGATCACAGAGAGCAAACAAGCTGCCCTCAGCCAGACAGGAATCAGACATTCACAGAGGCAATGTGAAGATCTCTGGAGTGTCTTCACTGCATGTTGTCATCATCCTCCTGGAATCAAGCGACTATTAGGGCCTCCGCTGTGTCTCTATGACATGACCCTTGGCACTGAGCGTGTGTGTACTGCCATCGGCCACACAAGAGTCAACCGTTCACAAATACAAGGTGAGGATGTCAGGACTGTCCTCACTGCATCTTGTTATCATTCTCCACGAATCTTGTATCTGTTAGGGCCTCCCGAATGCGCCTGCCATATCTGGCCAATGAAATGGCCTCATCGCTAGTGTCCTCACCTTTGAGGACCTCATTACCATCATCCCGTTCAACGTCCTTCTCATTGGAGGATACATGCAGCTCCTCCATCTCCTCCTCAGCCAGGTCACCACCCCATTGCAGCGCCAAGTTGTGGAGCATGCAGCAAGTGACGATGATGTGCAACACCCTCAGTGGACTGTATGCAGTGCTCCACCGTACCTATCGATACCTACCTCATTTTCAAAATGCCTATTGTTAGGTCCACCAAAGTCTGGATTGCAGCATGAGCCTTGTTATGTCATCGATCTGCTTCACTCTGAGGCCGCTGCACAGACATCATCAACCACGTCCTCTGTGGGTGGCCTCTGTGGACCCTGGAAGATGTCAGGGATCTGAGCCTGGCTCAGGATGTAGGAGTCTTGGACGCTCCCTGGGAATCATGTGCAGTCTTGCAGGATGCGTTTGTGGTGATAGCACACCAGTTGAACATTCAGCAAGTGGAAGCTCTTGTGATTGACATAGTTGAATGCTTGTTGCCATGGAGATCTAAGCGGTACGTGAATACAGTTGATGGCACCCTGCAGCTGTGGGAAACCTGAGATCTGCATAAATCCCAGCACTCTTGCTTCCTGACTTTCCTGATCCCGGGCAAAATGTGCAAAGTCTTGTGCCTTAATAAAGACCGCGTCTGTAACCTCTTGGATACACTTGTGCATGGAGGTTTGCAAGACCCCACACAAGTCACCTGCAGAGGCCTGGAAGGAGCAACTGGCGTAGAAATTGAGCGCCGTGGTCACTTTCATGGCCATTGGCAGTGGATGCCCTCCATGTCCCTGTGGCGCCAAATCCAGCAGCAGGTGGCATTTTTTTTTTATCCACTCATGGGATATGGGTGTCGCTGGCCAGGCCAGCATTTATTGCCCATCCCTAATTTCCCTTGAGAAGGTTGCAGTGAATTGCCTTCTTGAACCGCTGCAGTCCATATGGTGTAGGTACACCCACAGTGCTGTTATGGAGGAAGTTCCAGTATTTTGTCCCAGTGACGGTGAAGGAATGGTGGAACATTTCCAAATCAGGATGATAAGTGGCTTGGAGGGGAACATCCAGGTGGTGGTGTTCCCATGCATCTGCTACCCTTGTCCTTCTAGATGGTAGTAGTCATGGGTTTGGAAGGTGCTGTCTAAAGAGGCTTGGTGAGTTCCTGCAGTGCAACTTGTAGATGGTACACATTGCTGATACTGTACATCGGTGGTGGAGGGAGTGAATGTTTGTGGATGTGGTGCCAATCAAGCAGGCTGCTTTGTCCTGGATGGTGTCAAGCTTCTAGAGTGTTGTTGGGGCTACACTCATCCAGGCAAGTGGGGAGTATTCCATCACACTCCTGAATTGTGCCTTGTAGATCGTGGACAAACTTTGTGGAGTCAGGAGGTGAGTTACTTGCTGCAGAATTCCTAGCCTCTGATCTGCTCTGTTAGCCACAGTATTTATATGACTAGTCCAATTCAGTTTCTGGTCAATGGTAACCCCCAGGATGTTGATAGTGGGGGATTTAGCGATGGTAATGCCATTGAATGTCAAGGGGCAATGGTTAGATTCTGTCTTGTTGGAGATGGTCATTGCCTGGCACTTGTGTGGCACATATGTTACTTGCCACTTGTCAGCCGAAGCCTGGATATTGTCCAGGTCTTGCTGTATTTGGACATGAACTGCTTCAGTATCTGAGGAGTCATGAATAGTGCTGAACATTGTGCAATCAACCCCATTTCTGACCTTATGATGGAAGGAAGGTCATTGATGAAGCAGCTGAAGATGGTTGGGCTTAGGACACTAAGAGGAACTCCTGCAGTGATGTCCTGGAACTGAGATCATTGACCTCCAACCACCACAACCATCTTCCTTTGTGCTTGGTATGACTCCAACCAGCAGAGAGTTTGCCCCCTGATTCCCATTGACTCCAGTTTTGCTAGGGCTCCTTGATGCCACACTCAGTCAAATGCTGCCTTGATGTCAAGGGCAGTCACTCTCACCTCACCTCAGGAGTTCAGCTGTTTTGTCCATGTTTGAACCAAGGCTGTAATGAGGTCAGGAGCTGAGTGACCCTGGCAGAACCCAAACTGAGCGTCATTGAGCAGGTTATTGCTAAGCAGGTGCTGCTTGATAGCACTGTTGATGATACATTCCATCACTTTACTCATTATGGAGAGTAGACTGATGGGGCGGTAATTAACTGGATTGGATTTGTCCTGCCTTTCGTGTTCAGGACACACCTGGGTGATTTTCCACATTGCTGGGTAGATGCCAATGTTGTAGCTGTACTGAAACAGCTTGGCTAGGAGTGCGGCAAGTACTGGAGCACAGGTCTTCAGTACTATTGCCAGAATTTTGTCAGGGCCCATAGCCTTTGCACTATCCAATGCTTTTAGCCGTTTCTTGATATCACGTGGAGTGAACCAAATTGGCTGAAGACTGGCATCTGTGATGCTGATGATGTGCCTCTAGAGTCGTCCCCGAGGCAGCAGATGCTGGAAGTCCAGCAGGGTGTGTGGGAGGATCTGGCGGAGATACATGAGGGAATGCATGCCATGGTCTCCGTGATGGAGGAGTCCCTGTGGACCGTGAGCAATGCAATGACCCTCATGGCCAAGCGCAATGCCTCCTCCATGGAGAGTGGTGACTCTTGAATTGGGCACCCAGTATTCCAGCTAGGTGTCTGTCCATCAATAGTGAGCAGGTAGGTCCAAAGCAATCTCATGTTGGCACACGATCTGCTTGTTGTCTCTGTGAGCTCTTCTCAGGGCGCTCTGGATGATGGCAGCAACTCCTCCGCCCCTTTGGCAGTGATCGTGGCATCCGATGAGGCTGTGGCAACTGGGGAGATGCAGCCATGGCATTGGCCGCTCCCTCCCAGGCGGGGCCAGCACAGGTTTCACGGGCCAGAGAACGCCCGCCAAAGTCATTAAGGCCAACAGGACAGCAGAGTGAGTAGGCTGTCTCCAATGCCAGTGCCAGCAAGGGGGGAACACTTAGACATAGCACCCACAAGCGCAAACTTAAAGCACCTTAATCACAACATGGCCTGATCACTGATATTTGTTTCCCCCACTTTTACGTTAATTGTTCATTGGTGTGATGGATAACATCTCTCAATTTCATTTGTATAATGTATGCCAGGCACCATATCATTAAATGTGTTTTTCTATAACAAGCCCCTGAGTTCCTCATTTGTTCTGCAGGTACATGCAACCATGATGTTATGAGTGATTTGTTTCTCATTAAACCTTATTGAAATGGCACATAGTGCATGTTGTTCACCAAGCAAATATTCCTGTCAGGGATCAAGTATGGAGCCTGCATCCCTGGTGGTGGTTCTATTTGGTAGGCTAGCTGAAGGAGCATTGGAACAAAGCATCCCGGGTGTCCCTGCCTCCCTGGAGGTTGTCCGGCTCAGCGTCTATCCCCTCAACGTTCTCCTGATCGTGCTCATCCTCAGACTCACTACTGGACTCATCCTCTGTTGCCTGAGCAGCTGCGTCAAGATCTTCTTCCTCCACTGCATCCTCCCTTTCCAGTGCCAGATTGTGGAGAGTGTAGCATGCAACCACCATCAGTGACACACAATCTGGGGGGTACTGGAGTGCACCTCCTGAACGGTTCAGGCATTGGAAGCACATCTTGAGAAGACCGATGGCTCTCTCTACCACCACCCTTGTGGAGGCGTGGCTCCTATGTACCACTGCTCAGCCTCCGTCCTTGGAGAGGCGTCATGAGCCACCTTTTGAGGGGATAGCCCTTGTCACCCAGCAGCCATCCATCCAGTTGGGCTGGAGCACTGAAGAGCCTCGGCACCTGGGAGTGTCTCAGGATGTAAGCATCATGGGAGCTCTCAGGGTTCTTTGCACAGACTTGCAGAATCTGCATCCTGTGGTCACACACCATCTGCACGTTCATGGAGTGGAATCCCTTCCTGTTGACGAAGGCACCCAGTTCACCCGCTGGCGCCTTGATGGCCACATGTGTGCAGTCGATTGCACCCTGGATGCAGGGGAACCCAGCAATCGTTGCAAAGCCTCTGGCTCGCTCTGCCTGGCTGGCCTCCTCCATGCAATAGTGAGTGAAAGTCAATGCATGTCTTTCACCAGCTTGACACAATTGTGGACAGCAGATTGGCAGACTCCACAAAGATCACCCACTGACCCCTGGAAAGAGTGGAGGCATAGAAGTTGTGGGCCACTGTGACCTCCAGCGCCACTGACATGGGGTGTCCATCCACACAGTTGGAGCTGAGCTCAGGCCCGATCCTCTGACAGATGGAAGTCACTGTCTCCCTTGAGAGATGGTGCCTCCTTTGGCACTGCACCTCAGACATATTGAGGCAGCTGCATCGCCGCCTGTATACCCTGGCAGCAGGATAGTGGTGTCTTCTCAGGCCCCTCCCACCTTGGACTTCCTGTTGGCCCTGCGCCCCTTGTGCCTGCGCTTCTCCTCCCACAGGTCACTCCTTTGGAGGCTGAATAGGGACACCTGGCTTCCTCCCCCTTCTGGCCCTCTCTTCCTCCTCAGAGGAGTTGCCTCCAGCGGAGACTACAATCCCCATTCCCAGAGTAAAGGAAGGCTGTCTGATATCTGGAAGGCCCCAAGTGGTATGAATCCTCCAGAGTCCTGAACTGAAGCCTCTTATTTCTGTTAAAGCAGCTTTAAAGCGAAATGAAGATGTCCTGTTCACACAAGCAAGCAGCAGCAACTTATAAGCTAAAGTACAAATTACTCGCATTAGCGAGCCCACTCATCCTCTTATCCCGCCCGTGGATGAGGTTTTTGAAAATGTGGCCTGCCCGTTGCGCCCGTGCGATGGCCTGAAAATCGCACAGGCTACGTAAACTCTGAGACAGTTGGTGTCTCAAGGGACTTAACTGGCCACTTAATTAATGGTGGTGCCCCTCCGTCTTCATCGTGCGCCCACCTAGCAAAATATCGTGAGGGTGCACGTTAACATTGCCATGCTTGGCTGATGTCAACGTGCTTTATTTCTCACTTGGACATGTCGGGCGTGCACCCGTACGCCAACCTAAAATTTCTGCCATTATGTCTTCTTCACGACATATTTTCCTACTTATCTTTGTGTCATCTGCAAATTTAGGCACCATGCCCTCATTCCCCTCTTGTGAGAGAATCTAGAACTAGGGACTGAATTTTTCGTCCCACGGGCGGGCACGTGCCTGACCCAAACCAGAGTAAAATAGCACACGATGACATCGGGCAAGCATCCTGACGTCATCGCGCACTCTCGCAATATTTTGCTCAGTGGGCACGTGCGAGAGGCAGCAGTGCACCTATTAAGGCCCCTAATCAACTAATTAAGTTGAACTTTTTGCTGCCCGTCCAATCGTTTGGTTGGCAGGCGGGCAAAAATGCCAAGTGACCTTTGGACTTTTGAGGAAACCTCATCCAGGGTTGGGATGAGGTTTCCGATGTTAATTATAAATTTTTAAAAAATTTAATCTAATTTTTAACGTGCCCCTGATCATGTGACAGTCATGTGTACCTTAATTTTAAAATCTTTATTTTAAATGTTTGGAATCTTCAGCTCCCTGAGGCAGCTCTGTGCCTCCAAGGAGCTTTCACTGAGTGCACCCTTGCATATGTGCTGACTTCAGCGCTTGCCTTACCCGCCCCCCCCACCCAAGGACGCTGAGCATTTCAGCGTGTGATTCATGCTGGCTGGCCGTTCATTGGCCAGCCAGCGTGAAATCGCGGTTGGGGCCTGATGCTGGCGATAGACCTTTGCACAGCTGCTCCGGACCTGCCCGCTCTGCCTGCCCAACAAGGGGAAAATCCTTCCCTGGGGGTCACTGTTTGAATATAAGGTGTTGCCCATTTAAAACGGAAATGAGGTGAAATTTTCAGAGTGTCATGAGTCTTTGGAACTCTCTTCTTGAAAAGGTGGTGGAAGCAGAGTCTTTGAACATTTTTAAGGCACAGGTGGATAGATTCTTGGTAAGCAAGGTGATGAAAGGTTATTGGAGGTAGGCGGGATGCAGATTTGAGGTTACTATCAGATCAGCCATGATCTTATTAAATGGTGGAGTAGGCTCAAGGGGCTGAATGGCCTACTCCCTGCTCCTTGTTCATATGTATGTTCTTATGTTCAACCAAGTCATTGATGTAATGATGTTATGATGAGTTGCAAATGGAACTGAACACTGTGCGATTGTCGGAGAACATCCCCAATTCTGACCTTATGATGGAGGAAGATCATTAATGAAACAGCTGAAAATGTTTGGGCCTAATACACTACTCTGAGGAACTCCTGCAGTGATGTCCTGGGCCTGAGGTGATTGACCTCCAACAACCACAGCCATTTTTAGTGCTCGGTACGACTTCAGACGGGAGAGAGCTTTGCCCCAGATGCCCATTGATTTCAATTTTAAAGGAAAAAGAAAAGTTTGCAGTTATATAGCACCTTTCTAAACCACTGGATGTCTCAAAGCGTTTTATAACCAATGAAGTGCTTTTGAAGTTTAGTCACTGTTGTAAGGTAAGAAACATAGCAGCCAATTTGCACACAACAATCTCCCACAAACAGCAATGTGATCATGACGAGATAAACTGTTTCTGTGAAGTTGGTTGAAGGATTAATATTGGCCACGACACAGGGATAACTCCATGCTTTTCTGTGAAATAGTGCCATTGGATCTTTTACGTACACCTGAGAGGGCAGACAGGGCTTTGGTTTAACGTGTCATCCAAAAGACAGCCCTTTTGACATTGCAGTGCTCCCTCAGTACTGCAATAGTCAGCCTTGATTTTTGTGCTCAAGTCCTAAAATGTTCTAAAGTATCTCAAGCTTTGTTTGATTGGGGAGTGCTTTTATGCCGGAGTGGGTGCCTGTACCTTAAATAATAATGAAAGGCAAGCTGTTGAGCATGTTCTACGTTCTCTTTGTTCCATAATGAATTTTATATATTGTAAGTATCAATTTGGGAGGCGTGGCATTGAGGCTAGATGTTTCTTTAAAGTGAAGGAAAATGTGGAGTGATAGTCATCCTAGGCTGCTACTGTATTCCTCCCAGAGACAAACCATTGCCCACAATATTCTTTGCCAAGATATACTGAATAATACAGGAATCTGGAATGAGGAAAAAGAATACCGAAAAAATACTTTTAATTGTGGCTTTAAAAAATAATTTGGTGTTTGAGTCTGCTGTCCGGATCTAATCTGGTGTTAAGTCCATGTCATCCTCATGTATGCAATGTGGTATAGTTAATCTAAATTAGTTTCCTTTTGTGTGGAACTTGCCTTTTGGAAGTTAAAGTACCCAGTGTGTTAGGTTTTACCACAGTTGACTTGAATTGTCACTTCCTTAATCAAGGAAGTTGGCTAGACAGTTATATCACTTGTCTAAAGCCATAATAATTGCTGTTTACAAGGTTGTTGTTACATAGATAATCTTTAGTAGCTAGCTAAAAGTTACCTATCCAATATTTACCCTTTAGTCAATATCATTAAAACAGATTATTTGGTCATTATTTCTTTGCAATTTGTGGAACCTTGCAAATTAGCTTCCCATTTCCTACATTACAATGGTGATTATACACTTCAAAAGTAGTTTGAGACTTCTGGAGGTTATGAAAGGTAGTTATATAAATGCAAAATCTTTATATAACAATTTCAGGGTCTAAGCACTTGAATGCCTTTTGCATTTGCGAGGACCCTCCAGAGGAGCAGCTATGCTGGAAAACCAGTGTATTGTCTGCAAGGCTGCACTGGCCTCACCTACCATAAGCATTGATGCAAAAATAAGATAGTAGAGGGTATTTCAAGCAGAGAAAGACCCTGCAAGAACCAGCACTGATTTAATTTCAATGATGTAATGCATAAATGATGCAATTGCATTTACTGCAATATAGATTTATTTGGAGGATGAATTATGTCCTTTTATCACATGAATGCTTTTGTTTTGAAAGAATAACCACAACAAATGTAAATGCCCCTGTTCTCTCTCACCTCACCCCACAAGAATAATGGCACCATGAATAGATACCAAACAGCCTGTACAAAATAAAATTACTTTTGAATAAGCTTAAATCACAATTTGGTTGTTATTGTTGGTGATCATTGATCACAGAAGGCTTCAAGCAAACTTTGGACAGGGTGTAACTATCCTTCATGGATAACCAGCTACACATTAGGGATTGAAACCTGGCTGCAAACGGGACAAGAATGGAAAATAAACACATTGGCATAGAATAAATTTAGGAGGAAGAGAGAAGATAAGAAAAGAGCCAGAGTGACAAAATATATAAAAAAGGATTACATACAACAAAGAGGTTTGATACAGAGTCAATATGATTGGACCTCAAACATAATAAAGCACTTATTACAATAGTATGCAGGCCTCCAAATTAAATGCAAAAGATCTCTGCAATCAGATTAGAGGGATGAATAAGAATAACTGCACTATTTTAATTAATCCCGATGTTCCCGATGGTGGGGGAATCCAGAACCAGTCTGAGGATACGGGGTAGACCATTTAGGACTGAGATGAGGAGAAATTTCTTCACCCAGAGAGTGGTGAGCCTGTGGAATTCGCTACCACAGAAAGTAGTTGAGGCTAAAATATTGTATGTTTTCAAGAAGGAGTTAGATATAGCTGTTGAGGTGAAAGGGACCAAAGGATATGGGGAGAAGTCGGGAGCAGGCTATAGAGTTGGATGATCAGCCATGATCATAATGAATGGCGGAGCAGGCTCAAAGGGCCGAATGGCCTACTTCTACTCCTATTTTCTATGTTTCTATGTAATCACTTATCAATAAAACCGAGAGTGTGTACATGGGGAAAGGGAATGGATTTCCTAAAATGTATGCATACAGGACTCCTTGCTCAAGCAGAATGTTAGTAGGCCTACAGGGGCAGAGGTGTTTCCAGATCTAGTTACGAGTAATTAAGTAGAACAGGTAGATGAGCTAATTATGGGTAAGTACTTTAGGATTAGTAACCACAATATATGTTTTAATATCCATTTGAAAAGGGGAAAAATAGTATAAAAACTAGAAAAGATTGAAATAAGGAAGATTTCAGAAAGATGAGGAGCAAGTTAGTCGAGCGCAGGTGGAAGGAGAAATTGACACATAGGAATGTAAAGCAACTGAAAGATAATTAATCAAAAGAATTCAATTAAAAGGAGGGAAACTACTAGTTTCAAGATGGCATGAATAAATAAAATGGTTAAAAAACACTTAAAACTGAAAGAGGGTGACTGTAAGTTTAATAAATTTAAAATCCTTATGGGGAATATGATAAAATAAGCAAAGAGAGTTTAAGTGTCAGGAAAGCTAAGAGGAAATAGGAGGGAGAGAAGGAATTCAAAACGTAACATTTTAAATGTAGAGGAATAAATTTTAAAGATTAGGTGGAACCCCTAAGAAATGATTTGTAGATGAAAACTAAAGAATGGCTGAGGTAT
Organism: Cetorhinus maximus; assembly: GCF_964194155.1. Lineage (NCBI taxonomy): Eukaryota > Metazoa > Chordata > Chondrichthyes > Lamniformes > Cetorhinidae > Cetorhinus > Cetorhinus maximus. The sequence continues at coordinate 47,777,311 of NC_135897.1, read as the reverse complement.
TTAAAAAGTACTTTGCATAGGTCTTTATTAAACAGAAAAATATCAGAAAGGCGTTGAATGCTGAAGTTGTTGAGAGTGATATAAGCGATATTATGATAAGCAATATTGCAATAGATAAAAAGGAAATTTTAGTTGTACTGGCTAAAGGATGTCAAAGTGTCAGGGCCTCATGGAATACATTCTAGAGTACTGAAGAAAATTGTAGAGGCCCTAGAAATTATGTTTCAGACCTCTATTGAGTTTGAATGTTTGTACCAGGATACAGGAACATGCCTAATGAAATAAAATGATTGATAAAACATCCCATTTTTCAAAGGGAGGAGTTAATTTGGATAATTACAAGCCAGTTAGCTTAAGAATTGCGATGGGGAAAAGTTTAGAATTTAAAATTACTATATATCTAGTAAAGAGAAGGTAGTATTAAGTAGCACAAATTTCAAAAGGAATGATGCACTTGGCAAGTTTAATAGAATTTGTTCAGGAAATAACAGAATTGGTAGATGGGGAACATGTAGTGGATGTATTGTATATGAACTTTAAGAAAATCCATTACAAAGTTTCACATGGGGGATAACTAGAATTGATAAGAGATATACAAATTAGGGAAACAGTAGCAAATTACATTAAAATTAGTTAGAAGGAGAAAATTAGACAAATGAGAGTAGGAATTAAATTAGAGGAATAGGCTAAAATTGGCAGATGGAATTCAAATTCAGTAAATGGGATGTGATATATCCTAGTTAAACAAATAACAACGTGAGTATATATTGGATGGATGTAGGCTTGTGCTATAGAAAAGCAGAGGGATTTGAGGATACAGGTTTACAGGATATTAAAAGTAACACCTCAGGTTCATAGGGCCATATAAAAGCTGATGGAATTTGTGGCTGCAAGGGCCGGTGAGATGGGAATTCTGCAGTGAGTAACTCACCTCCTGAATTCCCCAAACCTGTCCATCTACAAGGTGTAAGACACAATACTCCCCACATGCTCCAAAACATTCAAGAAGCTCAAACTATCCAAGCTGAAGCAACTTGCTTGATTGGCACCCCATCTCGCATCTTAAACATTCACTCCCTCCACCACCAGCGCACAGTAGCAGCAGTGTGTACCATCTATAAGATGCACTGCAGAAATTCACCAAAGCTCCTTTGACAACACCTTCCAAATCTGCAACCTCCACCACCGAGAAGAACAAGGGAACCAGATTCAAAAGAACACCTGCACCTGCCAGTTCCCCTCCAAGTCTCATACCATCATGACTTGGAACTACATTGTCGTTTCTTTACTGTCACTGGGTCAAAATCTTGGAATCCCTCTCTAGAAGCACTGTGAGAGTACCCACAACAAATGGACTACAATAGTTCAAGAAGGTGGCTCACCACCAGAGAAATTAGGGATGGGCTTGCCAGTGACTCTCACATCCCAAGAACAAATAAAAAGAAAATAATATAAATGACAAAACATAATGATGAGACTATATAAAATGTTAATGAGTATCATGTGTAGCACTGGGTTTCACACTAAAGGAAAAATATTGAAGCATTAGATAGAGCAATATTCTGATTTAGTAAGATACTAACTGGTATGAAGAAAATTAGAATGAAGACTTGAAAATTGAGGGTTTTTGTTAGATTATGGGGTGGTATAAAAGAAATTTTAAAAATTATGGAAAGATCGGATAGAGTGGATAGAAACAGACTGTTTTCAGAAATTCAGGGGACTGGAAGGAGGGGTCATAGATACAAGATTAAAATGAATGAGATTTAGAATAGACAGCTAGAGTCTTGAGGCTGTGGAACTTACTTCTAGAGTTGTCATTGAGGTAGAAACTGAATCGACATTGATGATCAGATTGTATAGAAAGAAAAGGGAATAAAGAAACATGGAACAGGGTGGAGAGATGTGATTAAGACTGTTTTCTCATGTGGAGGATAAATGTTGGCAAGGGCCAAAATGGTCAATTTCCAATTTGAAGTTTCTAAATATTTCTATAAAACAGTGGCAAGCAGTCACAGAATCCCTACCCTGTGATCCTATGCATTCTGAACCTGTGGACTACAGATTTTACTGGGGTCAGAAAAATACTCACCAGAAGGTCCTTTGAAGTACTGAGCCATCAAAATAAAGAGCCTGAGGAGAAAGTTAAGTAGAAATTGAGGAGCAGCTCCATCAGGTCATGTCAGAAAGGCTGGAACTACTGGCAGGATAAGTGGAACATGATTTCCTCCCAGCTGCAGAATGGGCAGGTGGCCAAGACATTAGAAAAAAAGGCTCAAATATTGATTCAAGGCCACTGTACCATACAACAATTTCCAACCCAATTTCCAGAAGTAATACATTGTGCTTAAACATTGGTGGAAAGCTGGTAGCTTTCTTATGGAGATTATTTCGCCATGAACCTGAAGGTATCAGTTAACAATTATAGGACCAGGCAGTAAGGGGAAGATAGAATTCATTTCTTGCAGCCTTGGAATGTATTATATCGACATTAGAGAAAAGTCTTTGTATATTAAATGATTCATACATACTGAACATTCATGTTTTGCGTGGTTGCCCGTTTCAGTTCCTGCTCATGCTTTATGCACAGAGAGTAAGCCATGCAGAAAAGTGTTTGAATATATGGAACTTCGAGCTCATGTTATTGTCAAGAAAAGCCTGTGGCCAATTTTATTATGACACATCGAGTTAAGAACTTATTGAAACTCCAAAGCCTAACTAGCCTGATAACTGCAAAACTAGAGTGTGACTAATGAGAACCAACTGACTTGGCTAAACTTCATTCTCCTGTTAAATGAGAAAAGTGCACAAGTTTCATGTAATTCAAGGGAGGCACAAACAATTCAAGGACAGCACAGACAATTAGCTCTCGGAGAATTCAGTTGTATGAACATATGAATTAGGAACAGGCTTAGACCATTTAGCCCCTCGAGCCTGCTCTGCCATTCAATAAGATCATGGCTGATCCGATTATAACCTCAACTCTGCCTTCCCACCTACCCCCTATAACCTTTCACGCCCTTGCTTATCAAGAATTTATCTACCTCTGCCCTAAAAATATTCAAAGACTCTGCTTCCACCGCCTTTTGAGGAAGAGAGTTCCAAGGATTCATGACCCTCTGAGAAAAAAAAATTCTCTTCATCTCCGTCTTAAATGGGTGACCCTTTATTTTTAAACAGTGACCTCTAGTTTTAGATTCTCCCACAAGAGGAAACATCTTTTTCACATCCACCCTGTCAAGACCCCTCAGGATCTTTTTGATACTCTTTGATCTCTGATAGAAATACAATGTTCTAATCATTTTCAAAGATAGGAAGGATAAAAGAAAGGCAAAAATAAAAGGTGGCAGTGTGGTCAGAGGAGTCAGCTTCGAATCACAAGGAAGATAAATTATAACAGAAGAACAAAAGTAATCTAAAATGCTTGAGAAATAAAAGGAGATTTGTTTGAGAAGTGAAGTTGGAAGTTGAACAGGAGAGAAAACAGAAGTTCATGTTTTGATATGAAAGGTCTTGAGGAGCTGTTGATAACAAAAGAGGGGAAAAATCACTGAAATAAGAAAAGATCACTTGAATGAGGCAACAGCAACAACTTGAATTTATATAGTGGGTTTCACATAGTAAAATGGTTCAACAGGAGCATTATCAAATAATGAGCTACATAAGGAGATATTAGGACAGATGACCAAAAATCTTGCTCAAAGAGAGATTTTTAGAAGTGCCTTAAAGCAAAAGCAAGAGGAAGAGAAACAGAGAGGTCTAGGGAAGAAATTCCAGAGTTTAGGGCCTAGGCAGCTTAAGTTGCAGCTGCCAATGGCGGGGCAACTAAAATTGAGGATGTGCAAGAGGCCAGAATTGGACGAGTGCAGATATTTTGTTTATTCCAATATTAAATTGAAGAAAATTTTTGCTCATTCAACACTGGATGTTGGCCAATCAGCGTGACAAATCAGAGGTAGTGGAGGGTTGGGAGACATTTTGATGAGTTAAAGTTGGGTGTCGTCAGCAATGTGTAGTCTAACATTGTTCTCAAATGATGTTGCTGAGGGGCAGCATGTAAATGAGAGCTAGAAGGGGGCTAAGGATATACCCTTGTGTAAATTCAGAGGTAGTAATGTGGGAAGAGAAAGCCATTTTATGTTATGTTTTGGCTATGTCAATATAGATTGTAATGAGACAAGCTGAGGGCAGTCCCACCCATCTGAACAATGTAGGGGAAGTATTGGAGGAATATGGTGTGGTCAATCTAATCAAACACTGCAGACAGGTCAAGAGGACTGAGGAGAGATGGCTTACCATGCTCACATGGAATGTTATTCGTGACCTTGGTAAAGGTTGTTTCCGTGCTGTGGCATGGATGGAAACTTGATTATGAGGATTCAGATATGGATTTGGGGAAATGATGGTTACGGATTTAGGAAGTGATGACATGTTTGAGCAACATTTGGAGGAAAAGGAGATTGGAGATGGGGTTGTAGTTTGCAAGGACAGGGGTTTCTAGGATGGGTATTTTGGGAAGAGTGGTGATGACAACAAATTTAAAGAGGAGATGAACCTTTGACATTGTCAGCTATCCTGGGAGCCAGGAAGGGAAGTAGGATGGTCAGCAGTTTAGTGGGAATAGGGTCGAGGAAGCAGATTTTGTGGAGGAAATGAGATTGGCGAGGGCATGAGGGAAGAAAGGAGAGAAACGAGAGAAAGATGTGAGCTCAGGATTGGGGTAGTGTGGAGCCCTAATGGAAGTTTGGTTTGTTGTCTTGGGAAGGGAGGGAAGAACCCAGGGCGTTTAAACAGATGGTCTCAGTCTTAGTGGCTAAGATGTCCACGAACTTCTTGCATTTAGTTTTGGAGGTGAGAGCATGGGGATAGAACAGAGAGGTTTACGAAGAAGGTTTAATGATATGCATTTCCTTTGCATTCCAGGATGATCTTGGAATAGTGAGCAGTTTAGAATAGAGTAGAATAGAGGAGAGTAGGACTCAATAGCACTTTAGGCAGTTCAGCCAGGTCTGGCGTTGAATAGTTAAATCAGTTGTTCATCATTAATGTTCAAGTCTGCGTCCCATGGGGTGGAGATGGTAGCTGTTACAGGGAAATGATCCGTGTGAGAGAGGGAGCGACAGATCAAACTCCTCCACCCCCATCCCAGTTTTGGCTGCCAACTCTAGCTGGATAATTTCCTGAACTATGATCACATGATCACCCACCTCCCATTGCCCCACCCAGGGGGAGGTGATGGCATAGTGGTATTATCACTGGACTAGTAATCCAGAGAACCAGGGTAATGCTCTGGAGACCTGGGTTTGAATCCCATACAATGGCAGATGGTGGAATTTGAATTCAATAAAAATCTGCAATTAAAAGATTAATGATGACCATGAAACCATTGTCAATTGTAAAAAACCCATCTGGTTCACTAATGGAAATCTGCAGTCCTACATGTGACTCCAGACCCACAGCCATTCAGTTTTATCAAGCCTCAAAAAAGGAATGCAACTGGACAGACCACCTGGCATTGACCTAGGCAGTGGAAATGACACCGGCAAACTCAGCCCTGTTGACTTTACAAAGTCCACCTTACTAACGTCTGGGGAGAGTTGTCTCACAGTCTAGTCAAGCAACAGCCTGGCATAGTCATCCTCGTGGAATCATATCTTAATGTCCCAGACACCACCATCACCAGACAGACCCAGCAGAGGTGGCAGCACAGTGGTATACAGTCAGGAGGAGAAGGGAATTGCCCTGGGAGTCCTGAACATCAACTCTGGATCCCATGAAGTCTCATGGCATTAGATCAAGCATGGGCAAGAAAACTTTCTGCTGATTACCACGTACTACCCTCCCTCAGCTGATGAATCAGTGCTCCTCCATGTTGAATACCACTTGGAAGAAGCGCTGAGGATGGCAAGGGCGCAGAATGTACTATGGGTGGGGGACTTCAATGTCCATCACCAAGAGTGGCTCGGTAGCACCACCACTGATCGAGCTGGCCAAGTACTAAAGGATATAGCTGCTAGACTGGCCCTGCGGCAGGTGGTGAGGGAACCAACAAGAGGGACGAAGGTACTTGACCTCATCCTCACCAACCTGTCTGCTGCAGATGCATCTGTCCATGACAGTATCGGTAGGAGTGACCACCGCATGTCCTTGTGGAGACGAAGTCCCACCTTCACATTGAGGATACCCTCCATCATGTTGTGTGGCACTACCACTGTGCCAAATAGGGTAGAATTTGAGCAGATCTAGCAACTCAAGACTGGGCAGCCATGAGACACTGTGGACCATCAGCAGCAGCAGAACCGTACTTGAACACAATCTGTAACCTCATGGCCTGGCATATCCCCAACTCTACCATTACCATCAAGCCAGGGGATCAACCCTGGTTCAATAAAGAGTGCATGAGGGCATGCCAGGAGTAGCCCCAAGCATACCCAAAATGAGGTGTCAACCTGGTGAAGCTATAACACAGGACTACTTGTGTGCCAAACAGCATAAACAGCAAATGATAGACAGAGTTCTATGATCCCACAACCAACAGATCAGATCTAAGCTCTGCAGTCCTGCAACATCCAGATGTGAATGGTGGTGGACAATTAGACAACTCACTGGAGGAGGAGGCTCCACAAATATCCTCATCCTCAATGATAGGGGAGCCCAGCACATCAGTGTAAAATAAGGCTGAAGCATTTGCTACAATCTTCAGCCAGAAGTGCCGAGTGGATGATCCATCTCGGCCTCCACCGGAGGTCCCCAACATCATAGATGCCAGACTTCAGCCAATTCGATTCACTCCACGTGATATCAAGAAACGGCTGAAGGCACTGGATAGTGCAAAGGCTATGGGCCCTGACAATAATCTGGCAATAGTACTGAAGACCTGTGCTCCAGAACTTGCCGTGCCCCTAGCCAAGCTGTTCCAGTGCAGCTACGACACTGGCTATGTGGAAAATTGCCCAGGTATGTCCTGTACATAAAAAGCAGGACAAATCTAACCCGGCCAATTACCAGCCTATCAGCCTACTCTCGATCATCAGGAAAGTGATGGAAGGGGGTCATCAACAGTTCTATCAAATGGCACTTGCTTAGCAATAATCTGCTCACTGATGCTCAGCTTGGGTTCTGCCAGGGCCACTCGGCTCCTGACCTTATTACAGCCTTGGTTCAAACATGGATAAAAGAGCTGAACTCTTGAGGTGAGGTGAGAGTGACTGCCCTTGACATCAAACCTGCATTTGGCCGAGTGTGATATCAAGGAGCCCTAGCAAAACTGGATTCAATGGGAATCGGGGGAAAACTCTCCACTAGTTGGAGTCATACCAAGTACAAAGGGAGATGGTTGTGGTTGTTGGAGGTCAATCGTCTCAGCTCCAGGACATCACTGCAGCAGTTCCTCAGGTTAGTGTTCTCGGCCCAACCATCTTCAGCTACCCAATCAATGACCTTCCTTCCATCATAAGGTCAGAAATGCAGAGGTTCGCTGATGATTGCACAATGTTCAGCACCGTTCGCGACTCCTCAGATACTGACCCAATCCATGTCCAAATGCAGCAAGACCTGGACAATATCCAGGCTTGGGACTGACAAATGGCAAGTAACATCCATGCCACACATGTGCCAGGCAATGACCATCTCCAACAAGAGAGTATCTAACCATTGGCCCTTGACGTTCAATGGTATTACTATCACTGTATCCCCCACTATCAACAGCTTAGGGGTTACCATTGACCAGAAACTGAATTGGTCTAGCCATATAAATACTGTGGCTGTTAGAACAGGTCAGAGGCTAGGAATCCTGTGACAACTAACTCACCTCCTGACTCCCCAAAGCCTGTCCACCATCTACAAGGCACAAGTCAGGAGTGTGATGGAATACTCCCCACTTTCCTGGATGAGTGCAGCGCAGCTCCCACAACACTCAAGAAGCTGGACACCGTCCAGGACAAAGCAGCCCGCTTGATTGGCACCACATCCGCAAACGTTCACTACCTTCATCACCGACGCACAGTGGCAGCCGTGTGTACCATCTACAAGATGCACTGCAGGAATTCACCAAGGCTCCTTAGACAGCACCTTCCAAACCCATGGCCACTACCATCTGGAAGAACAAGGGCAGCAAATAGATGGGAACACCACCACATGGACGTTCCCTTCCAAGTCACTCACCATCCTGACTTGGAAATGTACCGGCATTCCTTCACTGTCACTGGGTCAAGATCTTGGAACGCCCTTCCTAACAGCACTGTGGGTGTACCTACACCATATGGACTGCAGCAGTTCAAGAAGGCAGCTGACCACCACATTCTTAAGGGCAACTAGGGATGGACAATAAATGCTGGCCCAGCCAGCGAAGCCCACACTCTGTGAATGAATAAAAAAAGCACTTCATCCCCTATTTTCCAAGTTTGTATACTAACATCTGAAAATGTAAAACAAAATGCCCTTATGATTTTTCTATTTAGTTTATTTCAGTTCAAGCTTTAACTCATGAAAAGTCAAGGACAATCCTGGAAGGTTGGTTCAGTGTTTTCTAATCTGGTAGCCAATGCATCAGACAGGCTTCCTTCTTTTCATGCTGCTTCCAGTGTTACTGGCTTTGATACACTGAAGGCGTATATCTGGATGCTAGATCCCATGGCATAATTTTGAAGAGTTGGGGAGTTAAATTTTTGAATATGCATCCCTCATTCATCATAAAAAAAAGATTATCTTGTCATCATCACCTTGCTGATTGCTCACATTGCATACAGTTTGCTGTGTGTAAGTTAGCTGCCATGTTTCCACTTGTGATTGCCATGTGATTGCGCTTCAAAGGTATTTTTTCCTCTTCTTCTTCTTCTTTCAGCTTCTTCCATTTTACTTGGGGTTGCCACAATGCTGGATGATCACCCTCCTCCATTCTTCTTCCAATCTCACTGCGGTTCAGTCTCTCACCACCACATCTTTCCATCTGGTCCTCCTTCCTCTTCTCCTTCTTCCTGCTAGTCCTATCTCCATTACTCCCCCCACCACATGTCCTTTCTCTCTCTGGACCAATGACTATACCATTTCAATCTCTTGGATACTTTCTTTGATGCTGCCACAATCTTCACTGAGCCCCTGGTGTACTTGTTTCTGATTTTGTCCTTTATCGTTGCTCCACACATCCATCTCAGCATCCGCATCTCATTACTATCTAGTCGTTGTTCCTCTCTTTCTGATGTTGCCCACATTTCTGCATTATATAACGAGGCCAGTTTCACAACTGTCTTGTAGATTTTCCCTTTCAGCTTCAGCAATATTTCTCTATTGCATAACACTCCATCACACTTCTTCCAAACTTCAACCAGAGCAATCAGCTGCTTAACTTCCATTCTCATACTTTCATCTTCTGCCACCACTGACCACATGTACACAGCTACTCACTTTCTCTAGGACTTCACAAATAACCCTTGCACCTTCACTCTGGTCCTCTTCCCTAGGCTGAAACTGTCAGTCCATATATTGGGTCTTTGGTCCACTGATCTTTATTTCTCTATTATCCGGTGCTTTTATTCAGTTCTCCAGATACCCAGTCATGTTCTCATCATCCGCACCACATAGCTCATTCATCTGAAAATACCATTGACTATGGCACTTTCTGTCTCACTTGCTCAATTAGAACATCTATGACAATCAGAAAGAGGAAGGGTCTCTGTCGAAGCTTGGTGTAATCCAACTTTGGTTTTGTAACTTTTACTTCATAAATACTTTGTTGGCTTTAAAGCATTTTGGGATGCCCTGTGTTGTGAAAAGAGCTTTATAATTGCAAGCCTTTCTTCTCTTTTTGGATTCCAATAAGAAGTTTATACAGTTCCCTTTAAACAGTGACCTTCACAGACCTTTGTTTTGGGCCTATTTTGGTTGTACATTGTTTCTTGAGTTGCAAATGTTATTGGGTGTCAGCTTTTCTAAGTTTGTAGATTGCCATATATTGTGACTGTTTTTTTTACTGCGAAACATAATAAGCTTGAAAGCAACTGGAGATCAGTAGAAGGGGTTCTCGCCCAAGAGAATTGGAGGGCAACATCCAATGCAGCAAAGTGATTGACGCACAAGCCCTGAGAGCAGACGTATGGGCAAATCACGCGAAAACACGACGTAATCACGTTTCGCCGCGTGGTTTCCATGGTTACACCGAACGCGGCCTGGGTCGATAGGATGAGTTGTTTCCGGGTGGATGCCGGCTGTTTCCATTCACCAAATGCTAACAACTGAATGTTGCATTCGAGCTCGAAGGCTGGGGACGCTCCGCACCTCGTTTTTCGGTGTGTTTGTTTAAGCGGAATTAATTTTTCATCCCAAAATGCGCTAGGTTAAGAGACCCCAAGGATGCTGCTTGCTGGAGACAACTCCCTTGTAGTATGTCAATAGACTTTTCCAAGAAGTTACAGACAGGTCCCTTTAGTGAGAGCCAAGCTGCAGACGCTCACTTAGCAGCTAGAGAGGCCCGTTTGTTATTTATCCTTTTAAAAATATATAAGTGAGTCTATTTTGTGTTCTGTTTTCGATATAGGCACCACCATCCCAAATATCTCACTGCGGGAAAATGGGGAGAGTGATTCTAACCACGGGTGATCTGTAGGTTGATGGTTTATCAGTAGTTACGGTTCTTTTGTATGATTGGAAGCAGAAAGCCACGCGATGGAATTATTCTCATAAGAAATTATTTAATTGGTCTGTAATAAGCTTTTGTTATCATTTAGTGATCATTTTCTGCTTTCCACTCTCTTGAAGATGGCTTGAAACATTTTACTTTGCTCTATTACATTATTCTTCAGATGACATGCAAATTGTGCTAACCTTGTGTTATTGTGCACAATTACTGAATAATCTCGGCTTCAAATATAATTTTGATGTAAATTGTGGTAATGTGTACTGACCTGTCATATAATCCAGCTATCAAGTGTCATATTATTATGGCCATTACAGTGCATAGAGTTTATATATAGACTGATGTGATTAGCATAACATCTACTATTCACTGGTTGATGAAATGTACTTTAGTTTGCAACAGTTGTGATTTTTTTCAAGTGAAAATCAGCTGTGGCTCAGTTCTGGCCTTTGAGTCAGAAGGTCATGGGTTAAAGTCCCACTACAAGACTTGAGCACAACAATCTAGGTTGACATTAAAATGCAGCACTGAGGGAATGCTGATAGAGTTGCTGTCTTTTGGATGAGGTGTTAAACTGAGGCCTAGTCTAAGTGCTCTCCAAAATGGGGTTTGGGGAGGGAATCCACAACAGGATCCAACTGCTCTACACTAACATCAGTAGCGCAGTTTCAATCAATAGGTGGGAATCAGAAAGCTTTCCAATTAAATCTGGAATCAGGTAGGGCTGCCCTCTCTCCCCTGTCCTGTTTGTGTGTTGTATAGAACACTTTGCTGAGTCCATCAGGAAGGACCTGGGCATGAGAGGAGTAATGATCCCAGACAGTGGAGGCACTCAGGTACATTTGACCCGAGTACATGGACAACGTCGCCGTTTTCTGCTCCGATCTGCTGTCGGTGCACAGACTGATCAACATCTGCGACCAGTTCGAACTGGCCTCGGGAGCCAAGGTAAATCATGGCAAGAGTGTGGCCATGTTCTTTGGGAACTGGGCTGTCTGATCCTTTGTCCCCTTCACTGTCAGGCTGGACGGCCTGAGGGTGCTGGGGATATGGTTTGGAGGGACCGGGGCATGCGTTAGAAACTGGAAGGAGTGAGTGGCTATGATGAAAAGGAAACTAGGCATGTGGGAGTGACGCTCCTTCTCCATTGCGGGTAAGAACCTGGTCATCAGGTGTGAGGCACTCTCGCTGTTGCTGTACGTGGCGCAGGTCTGGCCCATACCTCACTCCTGTGCGATGGCGATCACCCGAGCTATCTTTCGCTTTATCTGGAGATCGAAAATGGATCGTGTTCACAGGGACGTGATGTGCAAGCCTCTAGATAAAGGGGGAAAAAACATGCCCAACATCGTTCTCATCCTGATGGCCACCTTCGTGTGCGACTGCATCAAGCTGTGCATAGGCCCTCGGGATGCAAACACCAAGTGTCACTACGTGCTGAGGCTCTATCTGTCCCTGGTGTTGCGAAGGATGGGTCTGGCCATGCTGCTGTGGAACGCTCCATGTAGTTGGACTGTGCCATACCACCTGTCTCTCATGGAAAAATTTATGAGGAGAGACACCTTTGACCACAAGTCCATCAGGCAGTGATCGGCATGTAGCGTCCTACAGGCCCTGAGGGAAAAGGAGATGGTGGATCCTGTCGGACTACTTAAGAGTTGTAGAGATAAGCCAGGGAACTACAGGCCAGTGAGCCTCACGTCAGTGGTAGGGAAACTATTGGAGAAAATTCTGAAGGAGAGAATCTATCTCCACTTGGAGAGGCAAAGTTTGATCAGGGATAGTCAGCATGGCTTTGTCAGAGGGAGGTCATGCCTAACAAATTTGATTGAGGAGGTGACCAGGTGTGTAGATGAGGGTAGTGTAGTTGATGTAGTTTATATGGAATTCAGCAAAGCCTTTGACAAGGTCCCACATGGGAGACTTATAAAGAAGGCAAATGCACATGGGATACAGGGTAATTTGATAAGGTGGATTCAAAATTAGCTTAGTTGCAGGAGGCAGAGGGTGATGACAGAAGGATGCTTTAGTGACTGGAAGCCAATGTCCAGTGGTGTGCCACAGGGACCTGTGCTGGGTCCCCTATTATTTGTCATTTATATAAACGACATAGATGACTATGTTGGGGTTGGAATTAGTAAGTTTGCGGATGGCACAAAGATTGGCTGGGTGGTTAACAGTGAGCTTGAGTGCCTTGGGCTACAGGAAGATATAGACAGGATGGTCAAATGGGCAGATAAGTGGCAGATGGAATTTAACCCTGAAAAGTGTGAGGTGATACGCTTTGGAAGGAGTAATTTGATAAGGATGAACGGCATGACACTAGGAAGTTCTGAGGAACAAAGGGACCTTGGCGTGTGTGTCCATAGATCTCTGAAGGCAGAGGGGCTTGTTAGTGGGGTGGTGAAAAAGGCATATGGGACACTTGCCTTTATCAATTGAGGCATAGATTACAAAAGTAGGGAGGTCATGTTGGAGTTGTATAGAGCCTTGGTGAGGTCACAGCTGGAGTACTGTGTGCAGTTCTGGTCGGCACATTATAGGAAGGATGTGATTGCACTGGAGGGGGTGCAGAGGAGATTCACCAGGATGTTGCCTAGGATGAAACATTTAAGTTATGAAGAGAGGTTGGATAGACTTAGGTTGTTTTCGTTGGAGCAGAGAAGACTGAGGGGTGACCTGATCGAGGTGTACAAGATTATGAGGGGCATGGACAGGGTGGATAGGGGGCAGCTGTTCCCCTTAGTTGAAGGGTCAGTCACAAGGGGACATAAGTTCAAGATGAGGGGCAGAGGGCTTAGGGGGGATGTGAGGAAAAACTTTTTTACCCAGATGGTGGTGACGGCCTAGAATGCACTGCCTGGGAGGGTGGTGGAGGCGGGTTGCCTCACATCCTTTAAAAAGTACCTGGATGAGCACTTGGCACGTCATAACATTCAAAGCTATGAGCCAAGTGCTGGTAAATGGGATTAGGTAGGTAGGCCAGGTGTTTCTCACATGTCGGTGCAGACTTGATGGGCCGAAGGGCCTCTTCTGCACTGTGTGATTCTGTGATTCTATGGGTCCCCGAGCAACTGTCAAAGTCCTTTGGCAGAATGCCTCATCGCCAGAATTTTCCAACAAACACCAAGATGTAGCTTGGCTGGTGGTGAGAAAGGCCCTCCCCTTCAGATCTTTCCTACATGCCAGGAGTCTCACCCCTTCCGCATGTTGCCCTCGAGGTGGCTGTGGTGGGGAAGAGACCATTGTTCACCTCCTTGTGGAATGTGCCTTTGCAAAGAAGGTCTGGAGAGGCATGCAGTGGTTTTTGTCAAGGTTCATCCCGAGCAGTGCTGTGACACAGGACTCTGTGCTCTATGGGCTGTTCCCAGGGACACACACTGAGACAAACATCAACTGTAGCTGGAGGATCATCAACTCGGTGAAAGACGCTCTTTGGTCTGCCTGAAATTTGTTGGCCTTCCAGTGCAAAGAGTTGTCCCCGACTGAGTGTTGCAGAGTGGCACATTCCAAGGTCCAGGACTATGTGCTGAGGGAAGCACTAAAGCTTGGGGCAGCCGCCGCAAAGGCGAAATGGGGAAAGGTTGCTGTCTAAGACCTTTCTGCCATAGTGCACCGAGGGGCTGGGAATTGTATAGAGCCCTCTGGCTGTACGACTCTCAAAGATTGTATGTAGTGAATACTAAATGTATCATAATTGTTTTGAAGCACTTCAAAGTGCAACATGATGTATGTCGATAACTCAAATACCATTGCACTGTCTGACTGTCTGTAATGACCATATTGAAATGACTGTAATATTAATTGATTGTACAGAAGCACCTCATGATCCATGTGTAAAAGTTGAATATAATTGCACTTTTTGTGATGGCCAGTTAGAAATGTTTTGTCATGTTCTTTCAGAATATTTCAGTATATTTTTCAAAAAAAATGTAAAAAAAAGGTGGATGTAAAAGATCAGATGGCACTATTTTGAAGAATAGCAGGGGAATTGTCCCCAGAGCCCTTGCCAATATTTATCTTTCAATTGTTACGAGGGAATTAAATATATATTTTAAAAAGAGAACACGGAAAGAATTTGCTGAACATACGTAAAATCTCCAGGCAGCCATTGATGATAAACATATTAACAGTTGAGGATAACCAGATAGACACAAAGAGGCTTGAGTTTTTGTGTGATTTACACAGAAGTCAAGAGATGATGTCCAGTAACAGGGAGGACAGCCTCTGTCAGGCAGGACAATTCAAGTGGCACAATGATGCGGTGAAGCCTTAAAAGCTAGACTGGAGATAAAACGTGGCATAAAATTAGATTAAGTATGTTCAACCCTCAGACAAGGGGAGGACAAATGGTTTTAGCTTAGGTATGGGAAGATGAACAATGGACAAAGAAGGGACTTTGATGAAACACAAACAGTCTTGAGTTGTAAGAACCAAGGTCCTTGTGTGCGTGTTTTAATTCTGATTGGATAATATAATTATTTATACATCCTTTAGAATAATTGGTTAGCAAAATCACATGTTTATGTACTCAATAGGATAGAGATAGTATGGAACCGGTGTGTCGGTTACTGATTGGATGTATTCAAATGTACTCAAATGTGTGATGATAAGAAAAAGTACAAAGGTAATGAAATGTAATCAATCTGGGAGCTGGGTCTTCATTCTTAGGAATGATTGCAGCTCCCTTGCATATGCTTGAATAAAACCGGTTAAAAGGAAACCTGAGTCTCGTTTGGTCGTTGCGGGATCAGAGAGTGTAACATCTCCTCTTCACAATCAACATCACAAAAACAATCTGGTCATTGTTGTTTGTGGGAATTTGCTGTAGGTAAATTGTCTGTTGCATTTCCTGCATTACAACAGTGACTACACTTCAAAAAAGTATTTATTTGTCTGTAAAATACTTTTGGACATCCTGTGGTTATGAAAGGCACTATATAAATGCAAGCTTTTCTTTCTTTATGATTCTTGCGCTGATCTCTCTATCAGTAACTGTAGCTTTGATCTGATTTCTTGTTGATTTTTCAAAAATCTCTCAGATCTGATTGCAGCTGGCTGTAGTGTTTCAGCTCTTGCAACAATTCATCATTGCATTCCTCCAAGCATTTCTCTCAGCAACTCACTGTGAGATACTTTAAGTATTTCTCTCAGTGATTCCTAGTCTCATTTACATGAAGCTAATAATGTTACTTTCCTTTCCTAAATTAAATCTTGTTCAGTACAAAAAATAAGAAAAGGCATGTTTACATATTGCCAGTCATTTGTTGGTTAGTTTTGTGGCAGAAATGTATTTGTTGACATATTTTAGGAAGTTCCAAGATAACAACAAAGGAGCAAAAAGGAGCCATGGCTGTTTTTGCAATAAATAAAATTTGCCAATACATTTTCAGGATTTGTCAATCAGATGTGAACTCAGGCACTTGTGATGACAAAATTTCAAAGATTAGTTTAACAAGTGGATCATGGATTTGATAAAAAATATATAATTAGATTTTTAGTCTTGGCATTTAAGCTGCCATTTAATATGTAAGTAGACCACCTAGTTCAGTGATATAGCCATATCATCCCAAGAGTTGTCAATAGATGTCTAAAGTCTTGTGATATGTCTCCAAGCTGTTGAAGTCTGAGTTACACTGCAATCTTCAATTTTGGTGACTGATTTTTTGCAGGAATTTGATATAAGGCTGGTATATTTCACAGGGATATGCCATGAGAATGTTGATTCACGCTATGATTCACCACTACTGTAGAAAAATTTTGTAACATTTTAATCCGAACTGCACAACCCATTAACATTGCTTCCATTCTATTTCGAAGAAAAGCAGGGGAATTATCCCCAGTGTCCTGACCAATATTTATTTATTCCTCAATCAACATCATTTAAAAATGCAGATTACCTGGTCACTATCACATTGCTGTTCATGGGACCTTGTCCAGAAATTGGCTGTTGTGTTTGCTACATTATGACAGTGACAACACTTCAAAAAGTACTTCATTGTGTATAAAGTACTTTGGGATGTCCAAAGGTCATGAAAGGCACTGTATAAATGCAAGTCTTTGTTCTACAGGAACAGCACCAGTTTTCTGGTTATGTTGGACAGTTTTGGCCTTCAACCTAAACAGATCACCATGGAACGCCATGTCCCAGTCCACCCTTTACCTGAAGAGATCCAACAGGTAAACAGACAATTTTTAAATATATATAACAGAAAAGGCCTATAAATTTAATTAAAATATTTTGCCTCTATTTGTACCTACTTGTTATTATTTGTATAAGATAAATATATTTACCATTACATTCCTTGGATACAAAAAATGTCTAACTGGCCTTGATAGTGTTTAGGATAACTGGTGCACATGATTGAAATATTTTCACAGTTAAGCTTGTGATTTTTTATAGCAGAAATACATTTCTGGTTTATTACAGAGATTTATGTTTCAGTAGCCATTCCTACTTCCAACTTTATCTGCCTTAAATAAATATGAATGGTGCTGAACTGAATTGTTTTTATAATTATAAATGTTACCAATGTAAATATTTGTATTGTTTTTTTTTATATTTCACACTCTAAAGTGGCCAGTCAGAAACACCCTATGAGTAGACATTATGTTTAGAATTCTGTCTTCAGTTATTATCCTAAAGCCTTTCTCCAGTGACATTATGATTGAAGCTGGAGAGCAGCAGGTAGAATCTGAATCCTTGATACCACTAGAGAAAATAATATTGCAAGATGTCAAGGGACTGATGCAGCACTTTAGTGGAATAGATGGCCCCTTGAACAGCCTCAGATACTATAGCAATTGGAATACAGTTTTGTGAGCAACAGATGAAGGTATAATTGTCTGATGATGTTAACATTTTTTGCTGTTATGTTTAAGAATCATACTTGCTTTTGCCTTATGAAAACATAATCTCACTATCATTTCACACACAAGATTCCTGCATTCTGAAGGTTTTGGAGAGATTGTCATTTTTTTAACATTGAAATCAATACAGTTTAATGCTTATGTTCTGAAAACAATTGGCTATTCAGCTATAATGAATAAAAATAGAAAATGCTGGAACTGCTCAGCAGGTCTGGCAGCATCTATGGAGTGAGAAATAGAGTTTACATTTCAGGTCTGTAAACGTTAACTCTGTTTCTCGCTCCACAGATGCTGCCAGACCTGCTGAGTATTTCCAACATTTTCTGTTTTCAGTTTAGATTTCCAGCATCCGGAGTATTTTGCTTTGGCTATTCAGCTTGTGGGATTGATTGATTCACATATTGTATGTACATTCTCACTGGTTCAGTGTAGCCAAGATTTGCAGGAACTGAAAGTACGGAACAAAACCTATGAATATGATCCACATCAGATACCACCAGCACAAGCCAACTCAGCTTAGTTAAATTATTCAGAGTTCTAAATAGTGCAATTTTTTTCTCTCCCATTCTTATGAATAAATATTTACTGATTTTATTTCATCAAATTATTATACCAAGAGTTAAAATTAGCATATTTATGGTTGCCTCTGCGGGACTATTGACTTGCTTGGACAAATGTTCTAAGTCCCAGCATGAGATTGCCTGACTTATGCCTCTGTAGCAATTAATGCAACTGCAATGAAAGAAAACTGAATCAATAGTCTATATGAATCATAACTTAAGTTCAAGTTTGTAAAAACAAACTCTGGATTATGCATTCACCAAACCTGGCCCCACATCTAAAATTTTTGCTCCACATTCCACACATAAAAAGGAAGTCTTGGTCCTGGTTGTTATGCCAACCAACACTGGCCTAATGCTTACCAGTGTTTTAAAAAAGCGAGTTGTAAGGGCTTGTTCAGTAGGTCTCACTAAGAGGTTCAGAGACGTCTAAGGTTAACTAGGAGTATTTATTGGTAACACATAATAATTTACATATGTACAAAAGTATAGCCCAAACTAGGAGCTAACTGCATGTTGATTCCTACTTGACTCTCCATACAACTCTGTTCCCTGTTTACTGTCATGTGACTCTCTACATCATACTGTGGGCGGTACTGTTTCCCAGTCCCACAATAACCCTTGCTAGAACACCCTCCTATAAAACACATAACTGAAATTAAGTTGTCATCTTAAAATCCTAATTACAGCTAAAAATAACAAGCTATACAAGTATACCGCACAAAAAGAAAAAATCTCTGTTGTCAGGATTTCTTGTGTCCTTACTGCTGTTTATTAAGCATGCACTCATTTTGTTAATCCCTCTGTTGCGGAGCTCCTACTTTGAACTGCAGTATGTCTCAAGCAGCATTAACTTCATTTCCAGTTTTGGCCTCATTTAGCACACAGTACTTCATGGTTCTACGTGCTCTAAAGCAGCTGTTATTTTGTGATGTGGACCTGATACCATAAGTCAATTAACCCATCAGAAACAGATGGGGCTAATTATCAACTAGAAATTAATATTGGAGATATTAGTGGATTTGTGTTCAATGCATTATATCCTCTATTTTAGTGTCAACAATAATTATTTATAATAAATAAATGAACACACACTGAAACAGTAGCCTGAAGGGTATCATACAATGCATTGATATTTCAAGGGTTTACAAGCTTACATTAGTGCCACTTACTGAATGGCATTCTATCATCCATAGTGCACATCGAAGAGGCTGGTGAAGACACAATGCTTGAACACTTCTGTGTCAGAAAGATGGTACCTTATAAATGAATTCTTTCAGCTCTTATTAAGCAGGAGAAAGGGAGAACTTGATGACTACAGCAAGGTTTAAATTTATCTGTCATAGGAATAAAAATAGTGCATCAGTGTGAAGATTTTGATCGCAGCTAGCAGAAGAGTTTGAATTTCCAGTTAGTTTGAATGGAGGAAACTCAAACTAAGCAAAATGAGATATTTGGATTTTGACTACCTTTCTCTTCCCTATGCACCTATCACATGCAGAACAAATGGAAGCTGGAGAATAATAATGATTTCTTTTAAGAGTTTTGTTAATGGTTTCTGTCAGGGCAATATTTATTGGAAATGATATTATAATCTCTCTCTATCTTCTATCAAAATGAAAGAAAAAAGAACTTGGATTTTTATAGTGTCTTTTGTAGCTCCAGAAAATCCTATCGCAGTCATTTAGTACTGTTTGAGATGTAATCAATGTTTTAATGTAAAGAAATATGGTTGCCAATTTACACACAGCAATGTCGTACAGACAAGAATGAAACTAGATAACCCATTTTAGTGGTCTGCTTAATGGACAACATAGGCCAGGACATCAGACGACCTCCCCTGTTCTTCTTATAGTGCTGTGGAATCTTTTACGTCCTGCTGAATGGATAGATGGAACCTCAATTTAAAGTCTTGTCAGAAAGATGTCGCTCCTCAGTACTATACTGAGCATCAATATTGCCTTCTTGCTAGATTATTCCCACTATCAGGTTGCTGTTTTGTTCCAATTGATATAACCTAATTAAAACAGGAAATGTTGAAAAGTCTCAGCAATTGACAATGTCTGTGGAGAGAGAAAGTTAATGATATAACCTAATTCTTTAGTGCACATGTGCATTGATGCAGCACCACAATGTCTTCCTTAAAAATTGCAGAAAAGAATACATTGCTATTTGAAAATAATATTTGTGAGTTAACTTATTAATTTTCAAACTGCTATTCCTGCCATGTTACAAATTGTGAATTAATTCTGACCATTTATGCAAACATGTTTCATGTGAATGACAGCTAGGAGAGACACAGACACCACATATACCTTAATTAATGAACGTTCATTACAGGAAGGTGACAAAAAATGAATAGGCTTCAAGTATAGACAGTTATGTTTCCTGGATATCAACCTTCAATGATTGCACTTGATGTTTGTTTATGAGGCATTGCTAATTTTAAAGAGCTTTTAAATGTAACATTTGTGGATTGGGGGGGGTCAGTCATTTTAATGTGGAAATCACATAAAAAGATGCAATCTGAAAAAGAAGAGTAAATAAAACAGGATTAAATCTTGCACCATCAAACACTCATGCAAAATATAAATTCCTTTAATGTTTCTGTGGGATTTTTAAAATTGTGATGTGACTCATGACCAGTTAGGAGAGGATGGAAGACTGGACAATTTGTTCATCATTTAGAAGTTAAATGTGTATGAGTCACCTCATAATCTTAGCTACTGAGCCCGTTCACAAAAGACTCATCCCTTAATGTCTTGAAGACATAGAATCATAGAATGGTTACAGCAGAGAAGGAGGCCATTCGGCCCATTGTGTCTGTGCTGGCTCCCTGAAGGAGCAATTCACCAAGTGCCACTCCCCTGCCTTCTCCCCGTAGCCCTGCGCAGTCTTCTGTTTTAGGTAATCCAATTTCCTCTAGAATGCCTCTATTGAACCTGTCCCCACCGCACTCTCAGATACTGCATTCCAGATCCTAACCACTCGCTGTGTAAAAAGGTTTTCCTCATGTCGCCATTGCTTCTTTTGTCAATTATTTCAAATCTGGTTCTCGTTCCTTCCACCAATGGGAAATCTTTTTTCAATCCACTCTGTGATAGCTTTGAATCCTTAAGTGTAACTATCTTTCAAATAAAAAATTTAATTTGAATGTTTTCAGGATTGGTTTTTGTTTTGCAGGATTCCATACAAAGACACAATTAAAATCACCTTCTCTTCGAGCTCTTTAAGTCTGGGAATCAATTCAAGCATTACAATAAAAGGTTCTGATGAAGAGTCATACGGACTCGAAACGTTAACTCTGTCTTCCTCTCCACAGATGCTGTCAGACCTGCTGAGTTTTTCCAGCTATTTTTGTTTTTGTTTCACATTTCCAGCATCTGCAGTATTTTGCCTTTACAATAATGGGTTGGTTTTTATATAATTTTTCCTGAGGAGTTCTCCTTTGTAGGAGGTTGTGGTACCTGGCAGTGTTACTCCATGGCATGCAAAATTGTTCAAATTGGATTTCTGTGTTAACCTGATGTTTGAAATCTAGCCTTTTTGTGCCAAGAAAACTATATCTGCAGTTTCTGTTGCTTTTTTCCCATCTGCAGCATAATTTTCTTTAAGCTATTAAGCAGTTTACAACAGTTGAGAAGGCAGAGAAGATACTGCAGTGTTAACCACCAGTTTCATATATTTGGAATAGAATTAAAACAATTTTGGCTGGAAATACAGTGCTACAGTTGTGAAAGATTGGTTGGTTGCTTCCAGACAGCACTTTTTGGAGCCAATATGTACAATATCTAAGCTTGTTTGTTCAGAAAGAAAAGAAGTGACAGCTTGTGAGAACATAGTGTTCTTTTCATCATCAGCCTAGTTTAAGTTGTCTCTTTGTACTTGATTTTTATTCATTGAATAAAATCACTTGACGTTCCCTTTCTCTGTTATACTAAATTCTGTAATTTCAGAAAAATAACCTTTAGAGGATATGGGGAAACTTCTATCTAGATGTAGTGGGGTTAGGCTTCTTGCAAAGTTACATTTGTAACTACTGTCTAGAAGGTGAATTCATTCTACATTTGTAAATACTAGCGTATAAATTCACAAATGGAAGTGAATTAAATCAGTGTTCCACCATCAAGAATCACATTATGCTAATGTGGGATGCAGTTTCAATTTTCCACACTGTTCAATTCCTAATCTCATCCCTGCTGCTGTAGAGAGGCTCTGAGCAGAGACCAGATGTGAAAATCAGACAATTTTCTTTATGTCCCAGAATGCACATTTGGTAATTGGCACTGTTGAGGGCATGAGAGTGAATTAACTGCTTGCCTTCTTGGATGTAGGTGCTGTGTGATCCAGGGAGACAAATAGAACAATTATATACTGTCTGAAAAATTACATAGGAACAGATGTAGGCAATTCAGCCTCTTGAGCCTATACTGCCATTCAGTGAAAATATGACTGATCTAACTTTACCTACCCGCCTTTTGCCCATATCCCTTAATATCTTTAGCTAAAAAAATCAATCAATCTATCAGACTTAAAATTATTAATTGAGATAGCATCTACTATGTTTTGCAGGGGAGAGTTCCACAATTCTACCATCCTTTGGGTGAAGAGGTATTTCCTAGCCTCTTTCCTGAATGGCCTGGCTCTGATTTTAAGGTTATTTTCCCTTGTACTAGATTCCCCCATCATTTGGAAAAGTTTCTCTCTGTCTACTTCAAAGATTTATTTCAAGCTCCTAAAAACCTCAATCAAATCCCCCTTGCCCTTCCATATCTCAGAGAATACAAGCTTAGTTTATGCAATCGCACCTCATTATTAACCCCTGGAGCCTTGATAACATCCGGTGTGTCTGCACTGCATGCTTTCACGGCCGATATATTTTTATTATTCATTAATGGGGTGTGAGCGTCACTGGCAAGGCCAGAATTAGGGCTCACCCCTAATTGCCCCTGCGAAGATAGTGGTGAGCTGCTTTCTTGAGCTGCTACAGTCCATCTGGTGTAGGCACACCCACAGTACAGTTAGGAAGGGAATTTCAAGATTTTGACCCAGTGACAGTGAAGGAACAGTGATACAACTCCAAGATAAGATACAGAATTACCTGGAAAAACTCAGCAGGTCTGGCAGCATCAGCGGAGAAGAAAAGAGTTGACGTTTCGAGTCCTCATGACCCTTCAGCAGTTCTGCTGAAGGGTCATGAGGACACGAAACGTCAACTCTTTTCTTCTCCACCGATGCTGCCAGACCTGCTGAGTTTTTCCAGGCAATTCTGTTTTTGTTTTGGATTTCCAGCATCCACAGTAGTTTTTTGTTTTTATCCAAGATAAGATGTTGTGTGTCTTGGCGGGGAAGTTGCAGATGGTGGTGTTTCCATACTTCTGCTGCCCTTGTCTTTTCTAAATTGTGGTGCCCAGAACTATACTCTAGATATAGTCTAATCAGAGCTTTGCAGAGCTGTAGCAAAACTTATTTCTCTATCTTCTGGCCCTCTAGATATAAAGGACGTCATTCATTTAGCCTTTTTGATTTTTTTGGACTTGACCAATACATTTTAGTGATCTGTGTCTCCACCATTCCTAACTTTTCACCATATTATAAAGTACATGGATCTATTCTGTTTTGCTCCAAAATTAATGACATCACACTGCATTGAAATCTATCTGCCACAGTTTTGCCCACTAACTTAATCTATCAATATCTCTTTATAATTTTATTCTCCTGTACACATTATTTATTGTGCCACCTACTTGTGTCATCTGCAAACTTGGATATATGGCTCCCTATTGTGTTATTTAAGTTATTAATAAATATGAAAATGAAAGTTGCTGTAGTCCCAGAGGACTATAGGGTACTCTCTCATTAAAGAGAGACAACTGGTGGTAAGTTGAACCTGAGGGTGACCACAGGTCAGGCGAGGGGCAAGGTTGAGAAAGATGACCTCAGCTGATAAGGGAATTGAACCCATGCTATTGGCATCACTCAGCATCACAAACCAGCTATCCAGCCAACTGAGCTAACCGACCCCCAATTAATAAATATAGTGAAGAATTGAGATACCAACACTGATTTGTTGTGGGATAGCACTAGTTACTTCCCTTCCGTTTGAGTACCTATTACCCCACTCTCTGTTTTCTCCTGCCTAACCAATGTTCTAACCAAGTTAACACTTTTCCTTCATTTCCATGAGTCTTATTTTAGCTAAAAGTCTCTTATTGGAACCTATTGAATGCCTTCTGGAAGTCCATGTAAAGTATAGACATTCCCATGTGTACTAGTTACTTCCTCAAAAAATTCAATTAGGTTCATTAATTGCTCAGATCTACTTTTTACAAATCCATATTGGCTCTCTCTAATCAGCTCAAATTTCTCTAAATGCTCAGATAGTCAGTTTATTCTTAACTATAATTCCAATAACTCCTCACACAGATGTTAGATTAACAGGTCTATAGTTTCTAGGTTTCATTCTCTTGCCTTTTCTAAATAATGGAGTTATGCAAACAGTCAGTTGGTAATACAGAATTTGAATATTGCTGAAAAGAGAGAAATGTTGCCAAAGCTTTTCATCTTTTCCTCACCAGGATAAATGCAAGAATGTCAAATTTCAAACTATCACAATCACAACTATTTATACTATAGGAGAAAAAGGTGTTGATTGTTTGGCAAGTCGACTAATTGGCCGAGACATTGCCACGGAGAAAGAAACAGGGAACTATAGGGCCCAAGCTCCAGGGTAATTCAAAAAAGCTGCAAGACTTGAACATATTTCTTTTGTTTTCAGAGAACGGGTCCCTACATAAGAGTCTATGTCACTTCTGGCAAGCATAAATGAACCACGTTTACCTTACCTTAAATTGGTAATCTGCGTAGCTATTAGCGCACCCAGGATTGTTCAGCAAGTGCTACCAAATCGTGCAATCACATCTAACAGTAGATGTTTGGTTTAGGTTTTGCAAGTATGGGCTGGTTGAGTATGGTCTGTACTTTGTTTATTACAAACAACCAAGGGAACATGCTGCTTGACTTGATTTGGGACATATGGCCTACATACCTGGCATTGCACCGGCTGCTCAATAGCCAATTTAAGATCATTAGCAGTTGCTTTCTTTTCCTTCCTCACTGAGATCTCAGTTGTATTTTCTGTATCTTTCAAGCTTTATGGCATTGGAATAATTAGCATTAAAAGTAAAAAAAGAAACCTTCCACAGTTGCATTTTTTAAATGTTAGTGTAGGAGTTTTTGATATGCCTTTAGGTTTTTGGGGTCCAAAACTGCCATTCAGTGAGAACATGGCTGATCCAATTCAAGAGCATGATGTAATGAAAGTGCAAGTCACGTTATATTGCTCTGCGCACTTCATAGGCATCCCTGATGGCTGCATACAGTAAACACAAGCATGATTTAAATATCTCAAACAGGTTCCTGTGCTTGATTCAGAGCCTGAATTAGTCAATAATCTGATGGTAAGGGAATACCTAGATAACCATAAATCGATAAAATAGGTTTGAGAGGGAGAAGGGTAAATCATGAACCAATGCTTTAAATTTAGGTAAGGTTGACTCTGAAGGGATTTGACTACAATAGAATAGACAGAACCATTAATGGATGAAGCTACAGATGAACAGTAAGCAGTATTCAAGATAAGTATTGGATGGGGAAAGGTTGCTGTCTAAGGCCTTTCAGCCATAGTGCACTGAGGGGTTGGGAATTGTATAGACTCTTGGGGCTGTATAACTCACATTGAATGTATGCAGTGAATATTATGTGTCACAATTGTATTGAAGCACCTCAGAGTGCAACATGATCTATGTGGACAACTTAAATACCACTGCACTGTCTGACTGCCTATTATGACCATTATGAAATGTTTGTAATGTTCCTTGATTGTATTGAATAAAATATATTTTTGCAAAAAAAAGTATTTGATTGAATACATGATGGATGTGTTCTCCAAAATGGGGTTTGGGGAGAGGATCTGCAATTGGATCCAACTGCTCTACACAAATAACAGTAGCTCAGTTTCAGTCAATGGATGGGAATCGGAAAGCTTTCTGATCAAATCTGGAGTCAAGCAGGGCTGTCCTCTCCTACCTGTCTTGTTTGTGTGTTGTATATACCCACTTTATTAGTAATCCTTGGGAAAAATAAACAAACACTGTTTCTGAGCTTCATCTGGTTAGGTGTAATATTTCACTCCCTCTCTTTGAATCCAAGCTACACTAGTTTGTTTAAAGAAAAAATGCAAATTGCCCCCATGTTTACCTAATTAGCATTTTAAACCTATTTCTCTTCTTACATTAAAGAACCCAGACTAGATAGCTTTAACCCAATTAAGACACACATGTAGACACAAACACCACTAGAGCTCTATTTTAAAAATAATTTCCACTAACATTATAGACATTAATATATCTTCATGACAGGAGAGGCTGGGGCATGTGTTGAAAACTGGAAGGAGCATGTAACCATGGTGAAACAAAAACTGGGTATGTGGGAATGATGTGTCCTCTCCATTGTGGGCAAGGACCTGGCCATCAGGTACAAGGTGCTTTCGGTGTTGCTGTACTTGGTGCAGGTCTGGCCCATACCCAGTTTCTGCACCTTGGCAAATCTTCTTGTGCTTTGTCTGGAGATCGAAAATGGACTGTGTCTGCAGGGACATGATGTACAATTCTCTAGACGAGGAGAGAAAAACACACCCAATGTAACCCTCATCCTGATTGCCACCTTTGTGTGTGTCTGCATCAGGTTGTGCATAGACCCTCAGTACACAAACATCAGGTGTTACAACGTGCTGAGGTTCTATCTGTCCTTGTTGTTGCAAAAGATGGGTCTTGCCACGTTGCCATGGAATGCTTCAGCCAATTGGACCATGCCTACCACCCATCCGTAACTTGCCATAAAACATCTTTGACTACAAGTCCATCAGGCAGTGGTCCGCACGTACGTCCTCAAATCCCAGCAGGAAAAATAAATGGTTGATCCTGTCAGATAGTTTCCTGAGCAGACTGTCAAAGTTTTTTTTGGTGGTATGACTCATTGCCAGAACTTTCAAACAGGCACCAAAACTCAGCTTGGCTGGTGGTGAGAAATGCCAAGATACTTCTTGCGCGCCTGGAATTTAACCCCTCCACATGCTGCCCTCGAGGCAGCTGCAGTGGGAAAGAGACCGAAGCGCACCTCCTTCTAGAATATACGTTTGCAAAGAAGGTCTGGGAAGAGATGCAGTGGTTTCTGTCGAGGTTCATCCCAAGCTGCTCCATGACGCAGGACGCTAATGCTGTATGGGCTGTTCCTAGGGATGTACACAGAGACAAATATTAACTGCTGCTGGAGGACCATCAGCTTGGTGAAAGAATCCCTTTGGCCTGCCAAAAACTTGTTGCTCTCCCGGTGCAGAGTTGTCCGTGACCGAGTGTTGCAAGGTCCGGGATTGCATATTGAGAGATGCATTAACACTTGGAGCTGCCCCCACAAAGGCTCAACGGGGAAAGGAAACAGTTTGGCTCCACCTGCCATAGCATACTGAGGGATTGAAAACTGTGTAAAACCTCTTGAGAGGTATCTTTGTCATGGAATGCATCTTGTAAAACACATGTCAGTGCAATTGTACTGAAGCACCTCAGAGTGCCACGTGCAGTATGGAAAGAATTTGAATTCTATTGCACTTTTGGTAATGTCCAATTTGAACTGTAATGGAATATAAATATACAATTTTTAATGAATAAAGTATATTTTTGGGAAAAAAGTATTTAATCCAATATAATACCTGTGTATACCCCAAGGGCAAGCGCTCTTTAATTCAACACACATCAACAAGGGAAATGGTAGATAGTATTAACTTAAAGACAAGACCTTGTATGAAGGCAAAGAACAGTAGAGATCCTGCAGATGGGGAGAATATAAAGAACAGCAGAGGAATACAAAGAAAGTGGTAAGAGTTGCTGAGGTAATACCAAGAAATTTTGAGGAATATCTAGGGTAACACTTAAGAGGAAAATGGAGGCTAAGGATAATATGGGCCCCTTAATGACAGGTGCAGGTGATATTGAAGGAAATGGCGGACTTAGTAAATAGATGCTTTGTAAAGGGTGTTGGGAAAGCACAAAAGATAAAAAGAAAACTGAAAATAAATCAAGGAGAGGAGGAACTAACAAGCTTTAATGTATGTAAAAATAATGGTGACGGAGAAAGTAATGAGATAGACAAATCTACAGCACCTGATTGTTTCAACCCCAGGGTATGCATTAAATGGAGTTGGTGAGAAAATTGTTGATGCCCTAGTCATGATGTTCTAAAATTCTCTAATTTCAGTAATTGTGACCTTAGATTGAAAAATTGCCAACAACTTGCATTTTTATAGTACTTTTAATGTAGGTGCTTTATAGGAGCAATATCAAACAAAATTTGACACCAAGGCACATAAGAAGATATTAGGACAGAATATCAAAACTTTAATCAGCGAGGGAGGTTTTAAGAAGCACCTTAATGGAGGAAAGTCAAATGGAGAGGGCCAGGGAGGGAACTCTAGAGCTAAACAGCCAAAGGCATGGTCACCAATGACGGATTGATTAAAATTGGAGATGCGCAAGAGAATGCTGAGGAATGTTAGAGGAAAGCTGAGGTCTCGGACTGTTATAGGGCTGAAGGAGGTTACAGAAGTAGGAATGAGACCATGGAGGAATTTAAAATCAAGGATGAGAATTTTAACATCAAAATGTGGCTTCTCTGGGGAGCCATTGTAGGTCAGCAAGCAAAGGGGTGATCAGTGAATAGGACTTGGTATGAGTTAGGATATGGGCAGCAGAGTTTTGGATGAGCTCAAGTTTATATAGGATGAAAGGTGGGAGGAAGGCCAGGGGAGCATTGAAATAGTCAAATGTAGAGATAACAAGGACATAGGGTAGAATCTTGCCCTTGTTGGGCAGGCTCGGCAGGGGCGGGTTGGGGTGATCGAGGCTGGAAGGCGATTTCACGCCAGCGTGAAACGTGAGTGGCAGCGCACAGCGCTGTCTGTGCAGGCGGGCGGGGTGGGGGGGGTTGGCGGGGGCCATGGAGTGCCACTGGGGCGAGTGTGACCTTTGTGCATGCGCGCGAATGTGCGCTTCATAATTTCCCTGAGGCACAGGGCTGCCTCAGAGCGATGAAGTGTTTTAAGAATTACAAATAAAGATTTAAAAACTGTAATAAAGCATGTGACCCTGTCACATGAGCAAGGACATGTTATTAATTCAATTTAAAAAGTTTTATTTTTATTTTTATTTGATGTTGGAAACCTCATCCCACCCCTGGATGAGGTTTCCAAAATAATGCAAAGGCCACTTGGCCATTTCGCCTGCCCGCCGACTGTAAGGTTAGACGGGCAGCGAAAAATTTAGGTTAATTATCTTTTTAATGGCCTTAATAGACTTTTTAATTGTTGGCGGGCGCACTGCAGATTCCCACGTGTGCCTGCCGACCAAAATATCACGCGACTGTGTGTTGATGTCGGGATGCCACCCAATGTCAACTCGCATCTTTTTACACTCGCGGGTCGGGCGCGCACCCGCCCGCCAAGGTAAAAATTCTGCCCATAGATTATTTAAGAAGGGTAGGAGTGATAAACAACAACAACAACTTTATATAGCATCTTTAACATAAGCGTCCCAAAGTGTTTCGCAGGAGCATTATGAAACAAGGTATGACACCGAGCCACATAAAGAAATATTAGGCCAGACCAGGAAGCTATAGGCCTTTTAGTCTAAAGTTAGTTGTGAGAAAATTTCTAGAATCTGATATGATGGATGGAGTGACAGAACATTTGGACAAATATGAGCTGATCAGAGAAAGCCAGAATTGATTTGTAAATGTAAGTCATTTCTAACAAATCTAGTTGAAATTTGTGAGGAGATAACTAACGTAGCAGATAAGTGAGTGTCTATGGGTGTTATACATGTGGATTTCCAGAAAGCATTTGACAAGGTTTCACATAGGTGACTGTTAGTGAAAATAAGACTACATGGAACTGGATAGGAAGCAGGAGACAGAGAGTAGGGATAACGTGCATGTCCTCAAATAGGCAGGGTGTCACCAGTGGTGACCCCTGTGCATGGGTACTGGGACGTTGGCTTTTCACTTTGTTTATAAATGCCTTGGATGAAGGAATGGAGAGCCATATATCTAAGTTTGCTGAAAGCACAACGCTAACTTGTATTTAATGTAATAAAATATCTTAGGGCAATTGACAGGAGCATTGTAAAGCAAAATTTGGCACCAAGCCTAAATAAAGAGATGTTAGGGCAGATGAATAAAAGCTTGGTCAAGGAGCATCTTAAAGAAGAGAAGTAGAGAGGCAGTAAGGTTTAGTGAAGGAATTTCAAAGCTTAGGGCCTAGGCAGTTGCTATAACCACCAATGGTGTAGCTATTAAAATCGACGATGCTTCGAGAGGTCAGAATCAAAGGATCACAACTTAAGGCTTTTATGAAAGGAAGAGACTAAAGAGGCATAGAGGGGCTGAGGCTCTGGAAGGATTTGAAAATAAGGTTGAGAATTCTAAAATCTAATTTAAACACTGTTAGGTGGCACAATAAATAAACTAGGTGGAAACAGAATGTTGCAAAGGGAGATTGCTAGACTCGGTGACTGACAAAGATGTGGCAGATGGAGTATAATGTAGAAAAATGTGACATCATCCACTTTGGACCTAAGAAAGATAGACCAGTATATTTTATAAATGGTTAGCAGAAAGATTTAGAAGTCCAAGTACAGAATTCGCTAAAAGCTAGTAGACAGGTGCAAAAATTAATTAAAATGTCTAATGAAATATTAATTTCAAAAGAGCTGGAGAAAGGGATGGAAGTTATGTTATGGCTGTAAAGAGCTCCAATTATACCTCATCTGGAACACCGTATTCTGTTCTGGCCATCACACGTTCGGAAGGATATATGAACCTTGAAGGGTATGCATCACAAATTCCCCAGAATGATAGCAGGACTAAAACGGTTATATTATGAGCACAGGTTGCATAGACTAGACTTATATTCCCTTGAGTATAGAAAATTAAGTGGTGATCTAATTGAGGTGTTTGAGATGATGTAACAAATTTGACCAGGTAGATAAAGAGAAACCATTTCCTGTGGTGGGAGAGTGTAGAACAAGGGTGCATAACCTTAAAATTAGAGCTATGGCATTCAGGGCACTTCCTCACATGAAGGGTATTTGAAATCTCTGCAACCACCTCCTCTCTTTCCCCCAACCCCCGCCCCACCAAAGAAAAAACTGAACTCAACCACAATTCCTTAACCTCCCCAGTATGCTTTTGGCAGTAACAGTTAGGAAGCAGTTTTTAAAAGTGGTGTTTAAGGGGATCTGTCCTCACCTCCATTGAGGTAAGGCTCTGGTTAGTTGATTTAAGCTATAAGGGTGCTTTTTGGGCAAGGTTTTAGCTGTTTTGGATACTGCTTGACTGTTATACTTTGGAAGAGAGAGTTTGTGGAGGGCTACAAATGTTTTTCTCATTTAATTTTTTTCACAATTGCTGAACATGGGCATGCTGATTAACTCATTCTTGATGCTCCCCAATAAAGAGGGGGTGAATCAGTACCAAAGACCTCCAGGAAACCAATCATTGTACTGTGACCACACAGCAGATCATTGTTCAAAAATTCTTTCGAGTTATCAACAGTCACAGATTGCAACTCTTTCGAGTACAATCACAGTTCTTGGTTTCCGGGAGTGGGACATGAACCCACAACCCTCTGATTCAAAGGCGAGGGTGCTATGAACTGAGCCACAGCTGACACCTCTAGATCATTGTTCAAACTCTTTCGAGTTATCAACAGTCACAGATTACAACTCTTTCGAGTACAATCACAGTTCTTGGTTTCTGGGAGTGGGACATGAACCCACAACCCTCTGATTCAAAGGCGAGGGTGCTATGAACTGAGCCACAGCTGACACCTCCCAGAGAGTGTGGATACTCTTTTCGAGTTATCAACAGTCACAGATTGCAACTCTTTTGAGTACAATCACAGTTCTTGGTTTCCAGGAGTGGGACATGAACCCACAACCCTCTGGTTCAAAGGCGAGGGTGCTATGAACTGAGCCACAGCTGACACGTCAAGATCATTGTTTAAGGTGCCTGCATTTCAATAGGGAGACAATTACTTACCTCGATCACCTGTTGCAATGAGAATTGGAGCCTAACACCAGGGCATGCATTGCATTGCCTGTGACACTGAATGTCACCTTGGTTGTAGCCTTTTTTGTTTATTGTGTCTACTTCCTTCCAAATTCCTCTCTCTGGACACCAGCTGTGCACATGACACCCAGCACATCTTGTAAGGCATTAGTGGCCATCACCTTTCCCATTTAAGAAAGGAAGAGTGATATTTTCCTACATTGACAGATTCTGACAAGTGCATGGAATCATTGGCACCACAAAAGTAGCCCTGCATACTCCCAATCTTAAAGCAGTTCTGTTTCTGATAGGAAGGACTTCTATTTGCTCAATTTCCAGTTTGTTTGCAACCACAGGCAGCAATTCATGCAGGTCTGTGCATGATTCCTGACAGTAGTCATGATGCCATCATGTTGTGTCAATTTTCAGTAACCACTCTATTTCAAGCAAGCCATTGGCTCTCAAATTCTGTCTGAGACCCAGGCACTGACCGACTCCAAGCTCTGATATTTGAACAGGAGTAGTGCATTTTTCACTTGATCCTGTTCGGCTACTCCATAAGATCATGGCACATTGACGTCCTAAATCCATTGGGCGGGGATTTTCCCCTCATCAGTTGTTTGCGGCAGGCAGGCCCGGGAGCGGCCGTGCAATGGTCCGTCGCCCACGATGGGGCCTCGACCATTAATTGGCCAGCCAGCATGACTCACGTGCTGAAACATTGCCTGGGTGGGTGGTGGGTGGCGGGTGGCGGGGGGAGGAGGGTGAGTGTGCAAGTCAGCACATGGCGCGGGTGTGCTCACAGAAAGCTCCCTGAAGGCACAGAGCTGCCTTAGGGAGCTGGTGATTTTCCACATTAAAAAGAAAGTTTTAAAAAATAAGGAAAACATGTCCCCTCATGTGACTGTGTCACATGAGCAGGAACATGTTGCAAATGAGTTCTGAAAACTTTTATTCTATTTTTAATTAACACCGGAAACCTCATCCTACCTGCGGATGAGGTTTCCTCAAAAATCGAAAGGCCATTTGCCTATTCACCCGCCCGCCAACCATAAGGTTGGACGGGCAGGGAAAAATTCTATTTAATTAATCGACTAATGGGCTTATTAGCCCTCTTAATTGTTGGCAGGCGGGCGGGCGCACTGCTGACTCCTGTGCACGCCTGCCGACCGAAATTCCACGTGAGTGCATGATGATGTTGGGATGCTTGCCCGATGTCATCACGCGCCATTTCACACTCTTGTGTGTCGGGCGCTTGCCCCCTCGTCGAGGTAAAAATGCAGCCCCATATACCTGCCTTTACCCCATATCCCTTAATACATTTGGTTAACAAAAATCTATCAGTCTCTGATTTGAAAGTAGCAATTGATCTAACTTCAATAGCAGTTGGTGGAAGAAAGTTCCAAGCTTCTACCACTCTCTGTGTGCAGAAATATAATGAGAGCTAGACTAAGCAGGCCATTGGCATCCTAAAACAACAGTTCTGCTGTCTGGAAAGATCTGGAGATCAAAGCAGCCCAGGAAGAGTTACAAATGTTCTTTATCTTTATTTGCTACATGCTCCACAATAGTTATTCAAAGGCAAAGAGAAATCTGAGGAGGAAGAAGTGGAGCAGGAAATTGCATTTGGGGACAAAAAGCATGATCCAGCAGTTCAGCGAGTTTCCAGAGCTAGAAGGCAATAAATTATTGAGGAGTGATTCTCCTGATAAACTCTTTACTTGCCCCCAGCACTAACTGCCTTTCCTTCCATTTGACACAGTCCTCACACCCACCATATTAATGCCCTCAAACTGTTAACCTTTGGCCTTCTTCTTCCATCAATGAGATCATGCAGACCAACAGGTAACCCAAAACAAAATCTTTTATTTCACTAATTCAGCAGACCCCATTGTTGATTTGATAAATGCTTATACGTTACTGCCTATCTACACGTTACCTTCGTGTATGGGAAAGAAAAATGAGTGGCTTCTGAAAGCAGGAGCAATTTGTTATGCATCTTTGTATAAGGGTGAGATTTATGTGAGAAGGGAAGGAGGAAAAGATGGTTGAAAACCTTCCAGCCTCTCCAGATGTCGTTATCCTCTGCCCATGTTTTTTGTGGTTTGCTCTTCAAGTGGGGACAGCATATGGATGTGAAGCTTGGCTCTCCTCCAGTAACTTCTTGCTCCCAGCCATTGTGTGTGAGCTTGCCTTGCAAGAAAGAAGGAAGCGTGTTAGTGTTAGAGTGGTGAGAAGTTTAGAGGACATGTATGTCAGGGTACAGAAATGCTGTTGATGTGTGCAAGATGGCAGAGGGGTGAGGAAATGAAGGAAGTGAGGTGAATGGCAGATGCAGAATGCTGCAGTAGTTGTAGAAGGAATGGTGTGTTGTGCTGCAGTGATTGTAGGAATATGCTGCTAATGGAGTGAGTGAAGTGTTGTGTGTGTTGGGGCAGCTAGTAGTGGAAAACTAATCAATAGATATAAATTCAGGAAGCTTTCCTGAGCAATCTTTGTAAGGTCATTGAATGTTCTTCTGCATTGCAGCCATGTCCTGGGGTGAGGTGGGGTTACATCCCCAGCTGATATATTCTGTCACTTCTGCTGACTTGTAACAGAATGCAGCCTTTTTGCATCCTCTTTACAGCTAATGTTTCCTCCTCACTTTGCATTTTCAGCAAACTGGGTCTCATGATACTTGGTTCCCTCATCTAAGTCACTGATATAGATTGTAAATAGCTAAGGCCCATACATTGATACTTGTGATATGCCACAAGTTGCAGTCCGTCAACCCAAAGGTGATCATGTTTGTTCCTACTCTCTGTTCTCTATCCACTAACCAATCCCCAATCGATGCTAATATTTTTCTCCAAATCTCAGGGATCTTAATTTTATGTCGTGGCACTTCATTGAATGTTTTTTGAAAATCTAAATACATTATACCTATTGGTTCTCCCTTATCTATCCTGCTAGTTATACAACCTCAAAACATTCTAACAGATTTGTCAAGCATGATTTCCCTTCCATAAATCTGTGTTGGCGCTACCCATTCATAATTTTTTAAGTGCCTTTGTTATCAATCCCCTAATAATCAATCCTGGTATTTCCCGACCACTGATGTCAACCTTATAGTTCTCTGTTTACTCTCTCCCTCCATGGCTACGTTTTCTACCTTGCAATGCATGGGGACCATTCCAGAATCTAGGGAACTTTAGAAGATCAAATTCAATGCACTATCTCCGTATTACTATTTTAAAACTGTAGTTTGTGGGCCCTTGAATACAGGGGATTTGTCAGCTTTTAGTCCCATTTTAGTCCCATTCATTTTTCCACTCCTATTCCTTTACTGATTCTAATTTCACTAAATTCCTCAACCTCACTAGATCCTTTGTTCTTCACGACCTCACTAGTTCAGGAATGTTTTTTTCTGTCCTCCATGACAGATATTCCTCAGTATAATTTCTCCTATCTGCCTCTACTGGACCCATGTTTACTTTTGCTAATCTCTTCCTTTTTATATACCGAAAGAAGCATTATCTCCCTTGTCTCTGGCAGACACATGGCAGATGAAATTCAACGTAGAAAATTGTGTGGTGGATTTTGATGGGAGTAGTGCAGGAGACAATACAAGCTAAATGGTAGAGTTTTAAAAGTGCTGCAAGAACAAAGAGATCTAGGATATTTATGTCCAAATCTTTGAAGACAGGGTAACAAAGCAAGTAATAACCATATGGGATCCTGACCTTTTTGAATAGAGGCACAGAGTACAAAAGCCAAGGAGTTATCTAAACCTATATAAAATGTTGGTTCCAACCCAGCTGGAGTATTGTGTACAATTCTTGGCACCACACTTTTGGAAAGATATGAAGGCCATGGAGCGAGTATAGGAGAGACTTACTAGAATGATTCCAGGGCTGAGGGATTACAATCATGTGAATAAAATAGAGAAGCTTGAGTTGTTCTTAGAGCAGAGAAGGCTAATGGAAGATTTGATAGAGGTGTTTAAAATCATGAAGGGTTTAGACAGAGTAAATAGAAGACAACCTGGACTGGATTTTTAAACCTGGTCAGGGCCCAGATTGGAGGCAGGTGCACAATTTGTCACCGCCAACCTCCATGCTGGTTTCTTGCCACTATTCTGACCCTGAGCCATTTTGAAAAAGACTGACTCGAGGTCTGGTCAGCTGCCCACCAGGATGTAGATGGTAGCCAATGGGGGCTAATTAGAATTAATTAAGGGGCCTATGAAGGCCTTGTCCTGGATCGACTGGGATTTACAGTCGGTAGTACTGGTGGCCCATAGCCAACATGGTGGGCTCAGGGTGGGAAAGGGGGTCGGGGCATGATGACGATGGATCATTTCTCACCACTTCCACCATGCTGAAGATCCATAAAGGCTACTGGGCCACAGCTGCGGCTGTTGGCCAGCCCATGGAGAGGTTGCCCTTCCAGAATCAAGGCCAGGTAGCCCTGGCATTTGAAAGAATAAAATTAACTTTCTGATACTCGTACATTGTTGTCTGAATCCTCACATCAGCAGCTTCCCACCTCATTTGGTGGGGCTGCTGATCTCTGAGAGCTAGGGGGCCTCCAATTGGCCATCCAGCGTCGGGAGCCCACTCACTGACGTCCAACTGTTTGGCAGTTAACTAACATTTGCTAAATAACCCTAAGAATTATGCTGACAACTGATTTAAGAATATCAGTCGGGCTTGCAGTGTGGTGCATTTGTGTATACAAAGCTACATATATATTAACATACAGGGCTCAGTTCTTTGCAGACAGAAAGAACATGTACAAACATTGTACATGTTTCAGCTAAACAAAATAAGTAATAGCCATTTGCTGATTTGCAATGCCCCAGGGCATTGCCTTGACTAATCAGAGTCAAGCTGCCTGGTTTAACTTTCAAACAATGCTTGGCAGTTAACTGTCATTCTCCATGGCCGCACCTCTACCAATCAGAGTCCAATTGCCAACCAACCAGCACTGTCTCCTCATATAGTATAAATATGTGGTTCCCCTGATATTGGTATTTCTTGCAAACTGTCCTGATGAGTGCAAGACAAAAGGCTTTGACAAAAAATGCCTCTTTTAATATCTCCAGAATCCACAGTATTTTGCTTCTTTACTACCTGAAATGATGATAGAATCAGATTCCAAAGGAACTTTCAAAAGGCAATTAGACATGTAATTGAACAGAACTAATTATATGGTTATTGGGAAAAAACTGTGTTGTGGTCTAAATTGGGCAACTCTTTCAAAGAGCTGACACGTGCTTGATGGACTGAATGGACTCCTGTCCTTTCACAATAAATAAATTATCAGTGATCAGTAGA
The DNA here is from genome assembly GCF_964194155.1 of Cetorhinus maximus. Taxonomy (NCBI): domain Eukaryota; kingdom Metazoa; phylum Chordata; class Chondrichthyes; order Lamniformes; family Cetorhinidae; genus Cetorhinus; species Cetorhinus maximus. Next base: position 47,739,773 of record NC_135897.1, on the reverse strand, counting down.
ATCATGCAGCATTTACAATCAGTTCATTTTCTAGAAATCTCATTAAGCTGCAGTGATTTTGTGCAGTTTCAAATATTTTTGATGTGTTAAGCATTTCATTGGCCTGCAGTATCACTTAACTGTTTCATTAGTGTTACTTTCTAGAAATCTTATTGGTTGCTGGTAAGCAGAGCTGGTTTCTCTATGTTTGAATAATAGGGCTCACAGATGCTGTTAAAATCATTTCCAGACAATGGTGAGAATTCAATGGATTTCATCTTATACAGTAATTGCTCATTGATTCTCCAACAGCTTATGGTCATTTTAGTGGTGATTGCTATTGAGTGGTTTGGTGAGTTGTGATTGGTCTGTGGGAACAGTATGACTGAAAATATTCACACATCATTGATTTCTATGAACTCCAACTAAATAGGATCAGAAATGGAGCAGAATTTGAGAGTGAAGGATTCAACGTTTTCTTCTGATTTACTTTAAAACTAATAGAGATATATATGTAGCACAGGCAAATAAGCAAAAATTGTAAGAAGTGTACATGTGCATAAAAATGCGCACACATATATTGCAATACTTCCAAACAATTATCTATTGTATATTAGATTAGGTGTGCATTTCATTGAAAACACTTAAGTATCCGCTGTATCTTTTTCTTTTTTAGTTATTGTTGTGATAGGTATTTTCAGTGTTAAAGGTGCCACACTTTGTGATGCACAATATCTGTACTTCTTACAACTGATATTTATTACCCTGTAATTGTGTAATCTGGCTACTGGGTATGCATAAGTTCCTCTTTCCAATTTTTTTTCCCAGCTGCCATTCCATTTGTAGTAACTGAAATTTTTAACATTCAAAGTAAGGGTTTAAACCAAATCAAAAAACTTAACAAGGATTGCTAATTTTACAGTACCTGATAGAATTTATCCATTGAATTGCCTTTTCTTGCCTTTTAATGCCCTCGTTAAAGTTTTTACTTGATGGCCACAGTGTCTCCAATAAGTGCAAGCTTGAAGGTGATATTTTTGTTAAAACATGTGACTTGAGTTAAATTTGGGTTGTGCGTTCTGAGTATGTGCTGTGCCCCTAATTTCTCAGGATACATCTGTACTATTCAGTCAACTATACTGATGAGATATTTTTCTTTTTCTCCTAGTATTCTTTGCATGGCAGCTTTTCTTTAAATAATTTTGTGGCAACGTTTGTATTACTTTTTTAATGTTCCATGTATGTGAGACACAAAACAATTACACACCTGTTGTAGATTTTGTTTTGTGTTCAATAAATGTATATTCAGCTAAGAGAAGAGAATGTGAGAATGGCTTTCCTGATTTTATTTTTGATTCAGTTTACAAATAAAAGAAACCTGTTGAATTTTGAAGGCAACTGATTAGCCATCTGTGTTTTGTTGTCAGAAAAAGTTAATGCTGATTCTCTACCCCTGTGAGACAATGGGATAGATATTGGTTTGGGACTGTTGGGCCCACATGAGCAATATGTGCTTTCAGGTAATTAATGGAAATGGTCCTTGCAGCTCATCAGCCTACTTGGCGTGGCACTGCCACAGGTAGTTCATCTAAGTGAAGAACTTTGGCCACTTGCCTCCAGTAAGTCTTAGGAGGCTGGATTGGAGTGGGCTATGAAGGCGCAGGCCACTCATGACTGCTATTGAGGTCTAGGAGTAATCCTAATCTTTCTGTCATGGCAGGATTTTTTTTCAAACTTTGATGTTCTTTTTGATCTGCTGAAGATTTCTGGGCAGCCACTAATTATTGCTTAATATCAGCAAAGGAACATTCAGTTGGCATTAGGCTGCTAATTTACATTTTTAAGGGACCAAATGCCCATTTTAGGCATCTGCTCAAAATGTCTAAATATGGGGAAATTGAGGGCAGGCAACCACTGCTAAATTGGTATGCTTTGCATTCTTTTTACACATGAGAAACAAGCCCATTGAATTGTAATTTTTTGCCTCAGAGGTTCTAATATCCAGGAGACAAAGGGAGAGCATGGGTAATTACCCAAACTTTTTTATTGCGTTCATTTATCAAACATATCAAGTCTGCCATGTTCTGATCTCCTTATTTAAAATATCCCAAATCCAGCTATTTTTTTTCTTGTGCAGTACGGGCGCTTGCTGAAAAAAACGTATTATGCAAATTTGGGAATTCACTTTAAAAAGTTATTAAATGTAATTAGGAATTCATTGCAATGCCAGCTGACTCCCCAACTTAGCGACAAAGTGGTTGAAGAAACCAAATGGAAAGCGTAGCAGGCCACTAACAAGTCCTGAGATACACCAGGTCTCGATAGAGCTGTGGTTTGGAGAGAAGAAATTATAAACAAAAAGAATATTGAGCATTGCTGAAAAAAGAGATATGTTATCAAAGTTTTTCGTCTTGCACTCATCAGGATAGCATGCAGGAATTTTCCAACTGTAATGGGGGAGCAACAATTTATACTGCATGAGAAGAGAGTGCTGATTGGTTGGCAAGCATTGATTGGTGGAGGCGTTGCCATGGAGAATACAGCATGGAACAGTTACGGCCCAGCTTTGCTCAAATTCAAAATGGGCAAGTCAACTCTAGTCAAGGCATTACTCTGGGGAATGAACCAGGAATGACTGTTCCCAAAGCTTCTGTTTAGTTGAAAAAGGTGCAATGCGTGGACATGTCCCTTTTGTTCCTTTCTTTTAATTGTCACTTTCTTCATGGCAACCCCTCCACCAATCACAGTCCACTTGCCAACCAATCAGCACTCTCTTCTCATGCAGTATAAATTGTTGTTCCCCCATTATGGTTGGAAAATTCTTGAGAGTTATCTTGTTAAATGCAAGATGAAAAGCCTTGATAGCATGTTTCTTTTTTTTCAGCAATACTCAAGCCCTGTACTACTAAATGACTATTTTAAAAGAATATTATGAAATATTACAATAGAAAATCTGCTAGGGTTTTTTAGAAATTTGTAGTAAAGTCATTATTTGTGTGTTTAAGTCACTGTTGGATAATCTGATAATTGGATATTTAGATTGATCCACTGATGTGTCCATAATAAAATATAATAACATTTAATTTAATTGACATTGGTATAAGTTGAAAGATTTTGATCATGGTTACCTGTTGTGTTCTTTAGATTTGATTAGCCTATGCTAATCAGTTGTTCATTTGCACAATTATCCAGGACCAATCCTGCAATCTGGGACCAATTTCAGCTAAAGCCCCTGCTCCTAACCCTGCTCCCTCCAGGATTGGTCTCTCAATCCCTCGGAACAAAAATTTGGCTACCCACTCCATCTTATTAATGCAACAAGATGGTGCATGTCCCAAAGTGAAATTAGATAATTTATAATTTATCAAAAGTTGGGAGCCAAGTGTCTGCTTCTAGATCTCCTTGTCAGCAAGAAAGGGAAAGAACATGAGAATTCCAGAAGAGGGAGAGACTTGCCAAAACTAAGCATTACTCAAGTTCCAAACATAAAGAGCGAAATACAGAGATAAATATGGAAATTCAGTGGAAAAATATAGCAAGAAATTAAGAGACAAAGGGAGAGATTGTGAGAAAAAGTGTTGTAAACAAAGATACAGGACAGCAATTACATCAAAAGTAAGTTTTTGAAAGATTTAAGGAGAAATACAGAAACAGATGTCGGGATTTTTGTGGAGGTTTGGAGACTCTGTGGACTTTGAAAATGGCGGGCAGGACCCAGATTCAGAAGCCCGCTCATGTTTCCAACAGATCCCTTTTCATCAATTGGGGAAAGACGACAGGTTGTAATTCACACATGAGGGAACCCCAAGCTCAGCAGGGCCATTTGAACTTGGCGCTGAGTTCAAACCAACCATATTTTTGCTGTAGCAAGGGCCTTAACTCATAGTGTAGGATTGGCGAATTTTTATAGTAGTTGTAAATGCTCTTGAAGAGTGGATAAGGTCAGTGGACCTGTCAAGCTGTGAAGTTATTTGAATCCCTAGCCCTTTAAAAATTAATACTCTGCCAGCCTGTATCAGTGAGAGGTTAAAAAAACTCAAGCTGTGAAGTTATTTAAATACCCTGCCCTTAACAAATTCAAAACAAGAGGCTGCCTGTGTCAGTGAGAGGTGAAAAAAATCTCTTCTGGGAGTTACAGTAGCTGTTTGTTGACATTATCTCAAGGGCTATCATTATGTCATTATTAATGTCTGGCTACTTTCCACAACCACTCATTATCTAAGTAGGGGACCCTAAGTTTGTAGTTTGATTGACATATCAAAGAGGTTAGTAAAGGATTAGCTGTCTTTGATGTGGGGTTATGATTACAAGTCTGTTTGTTCTGATAAAGATTAAATACTTGATGGGCACTTAAAGTTTTGAATGAGCTTTCATGAAGCAGAATACTTTTGTTTACTATAGTAAAGTCTGTAAAGGAGATCTTGTGGTGCTGTGGGTAGCCTCCCTGCCTCTGAGCCAGCGTTCAAGTCCTACTCCGGAACTTGATGACCATGGAAGATGCGTTCACAATGGCCAAACAGTTCGATTATTAACTTGTAAATTCTTCCAGCATACGCCAACGGCAGGTGGTAAGAGTAGGAGATTCCTGGTCAGCTATGTGATGGAAAAAAATTGGAGCTACTATCATCGCTATCTATGCTATCTATAGCTCCAGGCTACAACATGCATGGAAAAGTGTATGTTGTTACAACAATTTGGATTCCATGTGGTGGTGGTGCCTGTTGGCTCAGTTGGCTGGAAAGCTGGTATGGATCAGATTGGTGCCAGAAACACGGGGCTCAATCCCTGTTCTTGGTGGGTGGATGCGGGACCTGGCACCTTGCCCTACGCGTGGTGGAGACCCACCTCCGATCTACATCTATGGGAGACAGAGCCAGACTCCATCCCACACCCACCCCCTGGAGCGAAGTTTACACCATTCGGATGCGTTTCTCATGAGGTGGGCATGGTAAGCCAAGATATTTCCTGACTCGTGCTACCCTTCCCAGGAATGAAAATCCATGCCAGAATGTGGAAGACTGGAAGAGCAAGAATTAGAGAATGGGACACAAGTGAAAAGACAGTTGAATAAGACACCAAGTTTTCCATATGGCATTGTCCACAGGCAAAAATAAAAAATAGTTTGATATAAGAAAGTATCAGTGCTGACTTTGTCATGAGAACACTGGAGCTTGTATCCAAAAAAAGCTAGCAGTCATTTAAATGTTTATTTAGTACATGTTGACTTCAAGATTGTTGCTGTATTTTATGATCAAAGATCATAATAAATAGCAGCAAGCGTAGGCTATTCAGCTCATTGAGCCTGCTTTACATTGGATAAGATCATGGCTGATCTGATTGTGACCTTAATTCCACTTTTCTGCCTGTCACCCATAAGCTTTAACTCCCTTGTCGACCAAAAATTTGTCCAACTCAGCCTTGAGTATATTCAATGATCCAGCCTCCACTGGTCTCTGTGGAAGAGCATTCCAAAGACTGAAGATCCTCGGAGAGAAGAAATTCCACCTCATCTCCATCATAAACGGGAGATCCCTTATTTTTAAACTCTGCCCCTAGTTTTAGATGCACCCACGAGAGGAAACAACTTTCCAGCATCTACCTTATCAAATCCTCTCAAAATTTTAAATGTTTCAATAAGATCACCTCTTGTTCTTCTAAACTCCAATGAGTATACACCCATCCTGTTCAACCTTTCCTCATGAGAACATCTCTTCATCCCAAGAATCAGCCTAGTGAACCTTCTCAACTGCTTCCAATGTAAGTAAGTCCCTCCCTAAGTAAGAAGATCAAAACTATACACAGTACTCCAGGTGCAGTCTCACCAATGTTCTGTACAGTTGTAATAATACTTCCCTCTTATATTCCATCCCCCTTGCAATAAAGGCCTTCCTAATTACTTGCTGTACATGCATGACAACTTTTTGTGATTGATGTATAAGGATACCCAGATCCCACTGTGCTGTAGCACTCTTTAATCTCTCTCCATTTAAATAATATTTTGCTTTTCTATTCTTCTTGCCAAAGTAGACAGCCCCATATTTTTCCCACATTATGATCCATCTGCCATTTTTATTTTTGGCCTGCTCACATAACCTATCTATATCCCTTTGTGGACTCTCCCTAACCAACTCATAACTTTCTTTCCTACCTACCTTTGATTTGTCAGCAAATTTGGCTACAATACTTACTGTCCCTTCTTTCAAGTTGTTAATAAAGATCGTAAAGAGTTGAGGCCCCAGCACTGAACCCTGTGGAGCTCCACTAGTTACATTTTATCAATCTGAAAATAACCCATTTATCCAGACTCTCTGTTTCCTGATAGTTAGCCAATCTGCTATCCATGCTAATATAACCCCAATATCATAAGCTCTTATCTTGTGCCTTTTATATAGCACATTATTGAATGCCTTTTGGAAATCCAAATTCACCCCACTGGTTCCTCTTCATCCACCCTGCTTGTTACATCCGCAAAGAACTCCAATAAATTTGTCAAACACAATTACCCTTTCACAAAACCATGTTTACTCTGCCTGATTGTATTATGATTTTGTAAATGTCCTGCTATTACCACCTTAATGGATTCTAGCATTTTCCCAATGACTAACTGGCCTATAGTTTCCTGCTTTATTTCTCCCACCTATTTTGAATAGCAGTCAATTACATTTGTGGTTTTCCAATCCACTGGGACCTTTCCAGAATCTAGGAAATTTTGGAAGATTACAACCAATGCATCCAATATCCCTGCATCGCTTCATTTAAGAATATAGGATTCAGGCAATCAAGTCCAGAGACTTATCAGTCTTTTGTCCCATTAGTTTTCCTAGTACAGTATAGTCAGAGGGATTGACACCATTCTCTACAGCAAAGAGCGTGAGTCCAGATGGCTGTGTTGCCTGCCCAGTGCCAGGGTTTGGAACATCTGCTTGGGGCTGGAGGAACATGTAGTGGGAGGGGGAGGACCCAGTTGTTGTTGTCCATGTTGGTAGCAACAACATGGCAGGACAAAGAGGGAGGTTCTGCATAGTCAGTATGAGGAGCTTGGCACCAAATTAAGAAATAGAACCTCAAAGATCATAATCTCTGATTATTATCTGAGCCACCTGCAAATTAGCACAGGACAAATTAGTATAGGGAGATGAATGAGTGGCTGAAAGCCTAGTGTGGGAGAAGTGGGGTCCGGTTCATGGGGCACTGGCACCAATACTGGGGAAAGTGGGATCTGTACCGTTGGGACAGTCTACACCTGAACCATGCTGGGACCAGTGTTCTTGCGAGCCACATTACTAGGGAAGTAGAGAGGGTTTTAAACTAAGTAACGAGGTCAAGGGTACAAATTTGGGAAGCTGTGGTAAATCAGAGTAGAGACAAGGCAAAAGAGAAAGGTACTATTACGGGAAATGATAAACAGATGGTGACAGGAAGGGGTAGAGAGTACAAATCTAACAGTAAATCAGCAGATGAGACTAGAGATTATAAAAAGAATAAAAGGATAAAACTAAAGGCTCTGTATCTGAATGCACGAAGCATTCAAAGCAAAACAGATGAACCGAGAGCGCACATAGAAATAAATAAGCACGATTTGATAGCCATTTCAGAGACATGGCTGCAGGAGAACATGGATTGGGACCTGAATATTAAAGGATATAGGACATTTAGGAAGGACAGGAAGTGAGGAAAAGGTGGAAGGGTGGCTCTATAAGTTAATGATGGTATTAGCACAATAGAGAAGGATAATCTTTGTTATGATGCAACAGGTGATGTGTGCCAGGCAGATCAAATCCACGAGGGAAACTTGATCTTGCGGTCACAACGATTTTGCAATTTGTATTTATTTAGAGTTGCGAGCCCTGAATTCAGAAGTAATAAGTCCACCAAGACTTAGAGATTTTTTAGAAATCTAAATTAAGCATTTATTAACAGAAGAAAAGATTTCAAGCATATATATTGGTCTACAATTTACTGCTATAATAACCCCATAAAACCCCTATTAATCTGGCTTCCAGTCACACCCCTGTTAAGGCAACGGTAACAAAAAATAGATTTAAACAGACCCAGGCAAGTCAACACAATACCCTGGGCAGGAGAATTCAAAGTGGCTTTTCCTAACTTTGGTTTCTGTAGACAGCAGCTTAATGCACAAATACTGGAGGCTTTTCACACTTCTGGTAGATCTTACAATGCCTTCCCTAACACACAACCTCAACTTCCTTTATACATGTTTCTCCCTTTTAATGCAAATTCCATTGTTCCCATACGTCTTTGGAACTTTACTTTCCTCATAATATAAATCATTGCACAGTGGTAATATTATCAGTAACCTTTGGGAAAAATAAACACCCTGCTTGGCCTAGCTTCCCTGGCTAGGTGTAACATCCTAATATCTCTTTGAGATTCAAACTACCCTGATTTATCTACAAATGCAAATTCTCCTCACCTCGCATTCTAAAACTTCAGACGTATTTACATATTTAGCATTTCAAACCTAGCTTCTTTTGATGAGTCAAAGCCTCCCGACCAGCTATCTCCAATTCAATTAAATCCCACACACACAAGAAAGAAACTATCCAAACCCCACTATTAGCCTACTTTTACAATAAATCACAATATTATGAGAAGTATTATACTTTTGTGACACCCCCCTCCTTACGGGAAAAGGAACCGTCTTAATTTTAAAAAGACAGCTTCATTTTCTTAACCCAACTTACACTATCTCCTATACTTATCGATATACTCACACTATTACATTACCAGATGCATGCATTAACATATATATAAAAAAATACAAATCCTTGGTATCAATAGAAGTCACTTCAGTCCAGTGTCCAGGTTCTAAGTGTCCAATTTTCCTTTGAACTTCAAACTCTTGACAGTGCATCTGCAATTAGATCTTCTCGTCCAGCCGCACGTATAATCTGTATATTAAATAGTTTCAATAATAAACTCCATCTGAATAGCCTTGCACTTTGGTCTCAAAATTTGTCCAGAGACTTTAAAGGATTGTGGCCTGTATAAACAATTGTTTCTGATGAATTGTTTGCAACGTAAATCTCAAAATGCTGCAATGCTAACACCAGACCCAGGGTCTCCTTTTCAATCGTTGAATATCTTCTCCCTTGGACATTCAACTTCCATGAAAAATACCCTATTTCTCAATTCCAGTTTCATCTTCTTGCAACAGTATGGCTCCAATTCCTATATCGCTTATGTCAATGGCCAACTTAAACTGCTTGGCATAATTGGGTACCACCAAAACTGGTGTCGTAGTCAGTACAGTTTTCAAACTGTCAAATGTCTTCTGACACTCCTGTGTCCATTGAAATTTCTTGTTCTTTTTTAATAGTTCAGTCAATGGAGCAGCCACATTGCTAAAATTTGGTACAAATTTCCAATAAAAACCCACTCATGCCCAGAAATTTCAAAACTTCTCATTTTGTTGTAGACTTGGGGAAGTCCATGATAGCTTTGACTTTCACATCCCTTGGAGCCAACTTACCATGCCCAATTGTATGGCCTAGATACGTAACTTATGCTTTTGCAAATTCACTTTTAACCAAGTTCATCACCAAATTAGCTCTGACTAAATAATTCTTCCAGATGTTGCCCCTCCCATGTTTGACTGAAAACTATCAAGTCATCAACATAAGCAGCATAATTACCCAGTCCTGCAATTACTTTGTTTGTCAGCCTTTGAAATATTGCAGGTGCATTTTTCATACCAAAATGGCATGACTTTAAACTGATATAGTCCATCAGGCATCACTAAAGCCGACATCTCTGTTGCTCTCTCCAACAATGGTACTTGCCAATATCCTCTCAGCAAGCCAATCTTTGTGATAAACTTTGATTGTCCCACTTTCTCAATGCAATCTTCCAACCGTGATATAGGATATGAATTTGCTTTTGTCACTGAATTTACCTTTCGATGGTCCACACACAGTCTTTGAGTTCCATCCAGTTTCGGTTCCATCACAATAGACGAACTCCAGTTACTGCAACTAGACTCAGTCATGTCATTTTGAAGCTTGAATTCAATTTCTTTCTGTACTTGTGATAACTTTGCTGGATTTAATCTATAAGGATGTTGCCTTATTGAAGATGAAACCCCAACACTTGCATCATGTGTAGCTAAATCCGCAGCTTATTCCTACAAATAGTTTTGTGTGACTGCAATAGCTTCTCCAAATCACTTGTCTGGAAGGTAACTCAATATTACATTTAAATTTTCAAGTACCCCCTCCTCATCCAATTTGATTAGAGGAAAATCCATTTCAGAATTCTTCATTTCTACCTCTTTCTCTTTATCAACCACCGCTAATACCCCTTTTGGTCCCCTTCCCTGGCAAGGTACTTTTTAAACATATTTATATGACACACCCTCTGCTTCTTTCTTCTATCTGGAGTGTTCATTAAATAATTTATTTCACTTAGTTTATTTTCAATCCTGTAAGGTCCACTAAACCTTGCCTTTAACAAGTTACTCAGTACTGGTAACAGAACTAACACTTTTTCCCCAGCAACAAAACTACGAACTGTGGCTCTCCTATCTGCCTTCGCTGTCATCACTTGCTGTGATATCTTTAAATATTCCCTGGATAACTCACATGCTCTGTCCAATCTTTCTCTGAAGTTTGATATATAATCCAGGAGAGTAGTTTCCGAATTTTGACCCACCAATTGCTTATGAGTCAATTTCAGTGGTCCCCTTACCTCATGACCATAGACTAATTCAAAAGACTAAATCCAGTCGATGCATTAGGAGCATCCCTAATAGTAAATATCAAGAATGGAATTCCCTTATCCTAATCCTGTGGATAGTCGTGAATATACACACCCATCATAGTTTTTAAAGTTTGATGCCATCTTTCCAAAGCCCCATGTGATTCAGGATGGTAAGCTGTTGACTAAAGCTGTTTTATCCCCAAACTGTTCATTACTTCCTTAAACAGCTGTGACATGAAATTTGTACCCTGATCTGATTGTATTGCTTTTGGTAAACCATATCTTGTAAAAAATATACTCAACCCTTCCACAATTCTCTTCGTTGTAATATTTCTCAAAGGTATTGCTTGAGAAAACCCTGTAGACATTATTATTGTCAGTAAGCACTGATTTCCACTTTTAGTCTTAGGAAGGGGTCCTACACAATCAATCATAACCTTAGTAAAAGGTTCTTCAAATGCTTGAATTGGAATTAAAGGTGCCAGCTTCATTGCTGCTTGTGGTTTCCCTATCACCTGACATGTGAGACATGTTCCACAGATTTTAACTATATCTCAATGCAATCCAGGCCAATAAAAATGTTTTCGTATTTTTGCCTGTGTCTTTCTAATTCCTAAATGTCCTCCTATTGGAATTTCATGAGCTAGTCTCAGGGTCTCATTTCTATATCCAAATGGTATAACAATCTGATGTATTTCCCTCCAGCTTTCATATGCTGAAACTTTATACGGTTGCCACTTTCTCATTATATCTCATTATGAGAATTATTATTCTTTCGTGACACCTAGGTTCAGGAAACCAGGATGTGGAAATGGTTTGGGTAGAGGTGAGAAATGGTAAAGGCAAGAAGTCACTTGTGGAAGTCGTGTACCGACCCCCTAATAGTAATCACGTGGTAGAATGGAGTATAAAGGAAGAAATAAAGGGAGCTTGTCAAAAAGGGACGATAATAATTATGGGAGATTTTAATCTACACATAGACTAGAAAAGTCAGATTGACAAAGGTAGCCTAGATGAGGAGTTCATAGATCTCTATAGATTTCTGGGATAGTTTCTTAGAACAGCATGTTCTGGAGCCAACCAGAGAGCAGGATATGCTAGACCTGGTATAATGCAACGAGATGGGATTAATTAATGATCTCATAGCGAAGGCGCCCCTAGGTAGCAGCAACCATAATATGCCTTAATTTTACATTCAGTTTGAGGGAGAGAGTAGTGGGTCCGAAACTATGTTTTTAAACTTAAATAAAGGTAATTATGAAGGCATGAAAGCAGATCTGGCTTAAGTGAATTGTCAAATTAAGTTAAGGGATAGGTCAATAGAGATGTTGTGGCAAACATTTAAGGGGATATTTCAGAATACACAGAATAGATAAATTCCAATGAGTAAGAAAAAGTTCAAGAGATGGACACACCATCCATGGTTAACTAGAAAGATTAAAGGTCATATCAAACTTAAAGAAAAAGTATATAATTGTGCAAAGTTAAGTGGAAGGCCAGAAGATTGGACAGAATATAAGGAACAGCAAAGGATGACTAAAAGATTAATAAGGAGGGAGAAATTACAGTATGAGAGAAAGCAAGCCAGAAATATAAAAACAGGTAGTAAGAGTTTCTATAAATAATTAAAAAAGAAACAAGCTAACAAAGTAAGCATTGATCCTATAGAAAATGTGTCTGGAGAATTGATAATGGAAAACAAGAAAATGGCAGATATATTGAACAGATATTTTGCATCAGTCTTCACTACAGACGATACAAGTAACATCCTAGAAGCAGCTATACATCAGGAAATGAAAGGGAGGGAGGAGCTCAGGAAAATTACAATCACCAGAGAGATAAATGAGTAAATTGTTGGAGCTGCAGGCTCACAAATGCCTGGGTCCTAATGCACTTCATCCAAGGGTCTTAAAAGAAGTGGCCAGTGAAATAGTTAATGCATTGGTTTTAATTTTCTGAAATTCCCTAGATTCGGGAAGGATCCCATTAAATTGGAAGATAGCAAATGTAACTCCATTATTCAAAAAGGGAGGGAGACAGAAAGGAAATTATAGGCCAGTTGGCTTGACATCTGTCATAGGGAAAATGTTAGAAGCTATTAGTAAAGAAGCTACAGCAGGGCTATAACTTGGATAAGTTCAAGGTAATCTGGCAAAGTCAGCATGGTTTTGTGAAAGGGAAATCATGTTTAACTAACTTATTGGAGTTCTTTGAGGAAGTAACATGTGCTGTGGATAAAGGGGAGCCAGTGGATGTACTGTACTTACATTTCCAGAAGGCATTTGATAAAGGCCACATCAAAGGTTATTGCGGAAAATTAAAGCTTATTGAATGGGGGTAACCTATTGTCATGGTTAGAAATTGGCTGGCTAACAGGGAGCAAAGAGTAGGCATAAATTGGCTTTTTTCAGGTTGGCAACTTGTAACGAGTGGTGTGCCACAGGAATCATTGCTGGGACCTCAACTGTTTACAATTTATATAAATGACTTGGATGAAGGGATGGATGGGATGGTTGCCAAATTTGCTGATGATGCAAAGATAAGTAGGAAAGTAATTTGTGAAGAGGTCATAAGGAGACTACAAAAAGATATAGATAGGTTAAGTGAGTGGACGAAGATCTGGCAAATGGAGTATAATGTGGGAAAATGTGAAATTGTCCATTTTAGCAGGAAGAATAAAAGAGAAGCATATTATCTAAATGGCGAGAGATTGCAGAAACCTGAGGTGCAGAGGGATTTGGGTGCCCTAGTGCATGAATCACAAAAGACTAGTATGCAGATACAGCAAATAATTAGGAGAGCTAATAGAATGTTATCTTTATTGCAAGGAGAATTGAATACATAAGTAAGGAGGTTATGCTTCAGTTATACAGAGCACTAGTGAGGCCACATTTGGAGTACTGTGTGCAGTATTGGTTACCTTATTTAAGGAAAGATGTACATGCGTTGGAAGCAGTTCAGAGAAGGTTCACCAGACTAATACCTGGAATGGGCAGGTTTTCTTATGAGGAAAGGTTGGACAGGCTAGGCTTGTATCCACTGGAGTTTAGAAGAGTAAGAGGTAACTTGATTGAAACATATAAGATCCTGAGGGGACTTGACAGGGTGGATGTGGAGAGAATGTTTCTTCTTGCAGGAGAATCCATAACTAGGGGTCAGTCTTTAAAAATAAGGGGTTGCCCATTTAAGATGGAGATGAGGCGAAATTTTTTCTCTCAGAGAGTCCTGAGTGTTTGGAATTCTCTTCCTGAAAAGTTGGTGGAAGCAAAGCCTTTGAATATTTTTAAGGCATAGATGGATAGATTCTTGGTAAACAAGGGGGTGATAGGTTATCGGGGGTAGACAGGATGCAGATTTGAGGTTACTATCAGATCAGCTATGATCTTATTAAATGGCAGAGCAGGGTCGAGGGGCTGAATGGCTTACTCCTGCTTCTTGATCGTATGTTCTAGTGATCGTGATTGTTTCAAGTTTGCCTCTTGATTTCCTACTATTCTTGGGAAACTTTTTGTGCCTTCTACTATGAAGACAGATACAAAGTACTTGTTCAAAGTCTTTGTCATTTCCTAGTTTCCCATTATTAATTCCCCTGTTTCATTCTCTAAGGGTCTAATGCTTACTTTAGTTACTCTCTTCCTTTTTGTATACTTGTAGGAGCTTTTACTGCCTGCTTTTATATTTCTTGCCAATTTTCTCTCACCCTCTAATTTTTTCTTAGGCATCCTTTACTGGTGTCTAAAAGTTTCCCAATATTCTGGGCTACCACTATTCTTTGCAGCATTGTACATCTTTCAATTTGATACCATCCTTAAGTTCTTTAGTTAACCACAGATGGTGCATCCTTCTTGTAGCATCTTTCTTTCTCGTTGGAATATAGTTTTGTTGAGAGTTATGAAATATGTCCTTAAATGTCTGCCACTGCATCTTTACCATCTTACCTTCTAACCTATTTTCCCCTTCCACTTTAGCAAACTCACCCTTCATTCCCTTGTAATTATTTAAGTTTAAGACACAAAATTTCAGACCCAAATTTCTTACCCTCAAATTGAATGTGAAAATCTATCATGTTATGATCATTCTTACCTGGAGGATCCTTTACTCTGAGGTAATTAACTAATTCTGTCTCATTACACATCACCAGTTCTAACATAGCCTGTTCCCTGCTCAGTTCCAGAATGTATTGCTCTAAGAAACTGTCCCAAATACACTCGATGAACTCATCCTTCAGGCTATCTTTGCCAGTTTGATTTGCCTAATCTATATGAAGATTAAAATCTCCCATGATTATTACAGTACCTTTCTTACAAGCCCCCATTATTTCTTGATTTATACTCTGTCCTACGTTGTAACTATGTCAAGGAGGCCTAAAACCACTCCCACCAGTGACTTCTTTCCTTTGCTATTTGTTATCTCCACTGAAACTGTTCTTCATTTTGATCCCCCAAAACAAGATTATTTCTCTATATTGATCTCATCCCTTATTAGCAGAGCCACCCCACATCATTTTCCTGTCCTTCTGAAATGTCAAATGCCCTTGAATGTTCTGGTCCTAGTTGGGTTACTATCCAACAATCTTTCCAACATTGAGATATGAGTGATTTGTAATTTTGTAGAACTTGTGTTGATATTTTTGTCTCTTGCCTGCGCTTATGCAGATGTGACACTGACATCCATCAATCTTCTGGCTGTTTGTTCAGGCTGAATATGTTGGTGCTGCATCTCAGAGTTGTGTTCCACTGTCACCGAGCATTCAATACCACATCAGACGGGTTGTTGAAACCACCTTCAAACCTTTGCCCATTTATGCTGCGATAGGAACACGGGAATTGCTAGACAAGAAAAAAAGGCCAAAGTCCATCTAGTTCACATTCTTCCACCCTGGTATTCACATGATACAATGATAATGAATTCTTAACTAATAGCAATCAATCTCAATCAATTTGTCTATAACAGACTGTTCTGGACTCTAGGTGTGCGACTTGGCTAGTAGACAGACTAGACATACTCTGGTATCTGCTTAACACCTATTTATTAGTACTACATTTAAACAGGTTACGGAGTAGGCATGTTGCTCCTAGGCATGGTTCCAACCTCTCTCTCTCTCTCTCTCATCTAATACATGACTGACTGATATCAGTAGTATATCACCATCTATGTCATACATCAGCATATCCCATCTGTTAACCCTTTATACTACACCTCCCCCAAGTACACTATCCTACTTTTTAACAACAACGTGAAACTATTGGCAGAATTTTCCATTTCTGCCAGCAGTGGGAATCATGGCAACGGGGGCACTTAGTTTGACATGAGTCAAAAACATAATTTCCCGATGGTGCAAAAATTTGAAAGTTCTCATTCAGCGGTTAATTAGAAAGTTCTGCTTTATGACTATGTATAAGTGGCACACACCTGGTGAGCTTCACTTCATCCATGACTTTGAGGTCAGTAGATGCTGCTTTTGTCTTCCTTTTATACCGTCATTGATACATATTAGTTGCCTGTGGCACAAGCTCCACCATGGGTGGGCATGGGAGGCATGACCAGCAGGAAAGGGTGAGATGGAGCGAGGAGTGAGGCGGGGGAAAGTCCAGCGGGAAGGGGGTGAGACAGAGGCATGACCGGGGGAGCGTGAGGGGAAGGACCAGGGGAGAATGGTGAGATGCAGGTATGACATGAGGGGAAGGGCCAGAGGGGAAGGGTGAGACACAGGCTGGACAGGGGAGGAAGGACAAGAGGAGAACGGTGCGATATGACTTGGAGGGAAGGACTAGAGGGGAAGGGTGAAGGACTGTCTCAGAGGCACGTTTAAGAGACTGTCCAGGGAATGAGGCCACACTGTTGGGGGCATGTTTAAGAGACTATCCGGTGAATGAGGCCGCACTGTCCAGGCCATGTTAGAGGGCTCTGCATGGCATGCATGTCTTGGTCCTGGTCCTGGTCTTGGGTGGGGGAAGGCCTCTCAGGGCAGTGTTGGTTGTGCACAGAATTATCTGTAGGGCATGGTCTGTCATTGACATCATTTGGTCCTGGGTGTTTGATGCATGGCCCTGGGATGCAGAGGTCACAGACACATTCAGAAGAGGCAGTTGGATCTTGTACAGTGGTAATTCTAATGCCATGGGGGACATTGAAGGGAACAATGGGGCGAGCAGGAATAGCTACATAAATTATAATGGGGTCAATGGTAATGGGGAAGACTGGATAGTCACGGGAGAGAGTGGATATAGGAGGCAGTGACTGTGGAGGAGGATGGGAGGAACTTGGTTGGTGACGGGGTAGATTGGAAGGTGCTGGATGCACTCACAAATGTCAGGAGAACCGCCTTTGTCTTTACTCCGGAATGACACAGTTGGAAAAACAAACACGAAAGAAACAATATGGCAGGAGTCTCAAAGCATATGGGAGGAGTTCATGTCTCCTCTTTTGGACCGAGTGAAGGGGCACTCTATTAATAATTTGCTCAAGCTATGGAGAACCAGGCTCAGCTGATTACTGTTCTTGAGGATCAAATGCCCATTGAAGGAACGTTGCTCCATGACTCATGGGGTGCAGTCATATGAGAATCCATTATATTTTGGTGCTACATTTGAGTAGGTGTGATTGGCCTTCTGTCCCTGACAGAGGCATGTAAAAAGGTTAAATCATTCAAATAGCATGGCTGTTGGACAACAGCTAGATGCAGATCCAAGCCTCACTAATCCCAGTTAAATGGCCATGCCTGACAAGGCACAATGCTTAAAGCCTTCACATTATGACAAGTCTATCTTCTCCATGTAGAGTGTTTAGGTTGATGGAGGCAAGCTGACAACTTCCTGATGGAGGGACCTTGTGGCTGTAATCACCCTCATCAAGGCGCTATGTGTACATGTGCATTCATGTCTGAAGGGGAATATCAGCCACCTATGGTCCTCAAGATTGGGATTCACCTGCAAGGGGTGACTTGGGGATGCCATGTCTAGATGGAGGCCAGGTCAAGGGCTTTGCAGTGGCCCCCTGGTTTGGAAATGGAAGGAAAACAGTCAAGAGAAAGTTTAAATGAATTCTCAAATATATTTGTTGACAGATACAAAGAGGTATGGAGAATGCAGGCTGCAGGCAGTCCTGCCTTATTTATGGCTCTAATATGAATGAGGAGAAGAAGGGCCCATCACTGGCACAGGTCCAGGATGTGCAGCAGCTGGAGTGGGTCTCAAAGAAGCCCCGAAGAAGGGCAAATACAACAAAGACCAGTGCCCGACCATGGATATATCGAAGATGCAGCTCATATAGGGAGATGAGCAAAAGACAATGCCGCAGGTGCCTTTGATTGTCCAGGGATGTCGAGCTCACATTTGCCACCTTCTCCATGAACATAGGAACATAGGACATGGGACTTAGGAGCAGGAGCAAGCCATTCAGCCCCTCAAGCCTGCTTCGCAATTCAAGAAGATCATGGCTGATCTGGTTGTGTCTCAACTCCACTTTGCTGTCTGCACCAATAACCCTGACTCCCTTGTCTATTGAAAACCTGTCTAATTATGCCTTGAATAATTTTAATGACCCAGCCTTCAATGCTTTCTGGGAAAGAGAATTCCACATACTACTGACCCTTTGAGAGAAAAAAATTCTCCTAATTTCTGTCTTAAATGGTAGACCTCTTATTCTTAAACTGGTTTTAGTCTCTCCCAGAAGTGGGAACATCCTCCTGGTATCTACCCTATCAAATCCCCTCGGGATCTTCTATGTTTCAATAAGATCTCTTATTATTCTAAACTAATGGGTGTAGGCCCAATCTGTCCAACTTTTCTTCATAAGATAAGCCACTCATCCCAGGAATGAGTTGAATGATCCTTCTCTGAATTGCTTCTAACACAAATATATCTTTTTTTCACATATGGAGACCAAAACTGTACACAATATTCCAGATGTGGTCTCACCCAGGCCCTGTACTTCCCTACTTTTATATTGCATTCCCATTGTAATAAGTGCCAACATTCCATTTGCCTTCCTAATCACTTTCTTTTCCTGCATACTAACTTTTTGTTATTCATGTACCAGGACACCCAGATCCCTCTGAACCACCGACTTCTGCAATCTGTCTTCATTTAAATAGTATACTGCTTTTCTGTTCTTCCTGCCATAGTGGACAAGTTCACATTCTCACACATTTTACTCCATCTGTCAAATTTTTGCTCACTCACTTAATCTGTGTATATCTCTTTGCAGACTTACTTTTCTACCTACCTTGGTGTTATCGGCAAAATTAGCTACTATACACTCAGTTCCTTCATCCAAGTCATTAATGCAGATTGTAAATAGAGGAATTGATGCAGCAAGGACTTGGAGGTCATCCCATGCCATTGGCTTTGAAGTTAACCATTACATTAAACTTTTTTGCCAGTGGGTCCTTCCAGGGCTCCACTGGGTTCCTTTGCAGCATCTCCCAATCGTCGACACACAAATACACAAAGGATTCGATAGATCCCTTTTCACTAGAGCTCACCAGTATGTCCAGTTCTACATGGATGTCGAACGCTAGGCTGCCTGAGCAGTAGAATTCGCAATGATCCCTGTTTTCCCGTAAGTGCAGGGCGCTATCAATTGCGCACATGTGGCCATGAGAGTTCCCTGGCAGCAGCCTGAGATTCAACTGTCTGAACATTCAGCTAATTTGTGATCACAGAAGGCCGATCCTACATGTTTGTGCTAGGTACCCAGCGAGCTCTCATAACTCTTACATCTTGACGCGGTTGCAGGTGCCACAGATCTTTGAGGGACCTCAGCGCTTACAGGGCTGGCTCCTCAGGGACAAGGGATAACCCAAAAGACGTGGCTCATGACGCCCGTTCGCTGTCCACATAGGGTTGCTGAAAAGAAATACAATACTGCACATCCTCCCCCCAGGTCCTGATAGAACAGATGATAGGCCTCCTGAAGACGTGTTTCCGATGTTTGGACTGTTCACATGGGGTTCTCCAATACTTACCACAGAAAGTGATCTGGATCATCCTTGTCTGCTTCACCCTGCACAATCTTGCGCTGCAAGGCAAGGGGGATGTGTTGCCTGAGGGAGAAATTGAGGAGTGATAAGTCTCCTTCGATGTGGAGGATGTTGAATGGGATGGATCTGACGAGGGCCAGATGAGCCACATGACGAGGCCATCACATGGTTACAACGTGGCAGACGTGACTGTGGCAATTTGATAGCTACAAGATTCCAGGAGGAGTAAAGTGCAGACAAAGTCTCATAATTGTTAGTTGCTCTCGCCTTTGCTGCCTGGAAGGCCCCAACACCTTTTCTGTCAGAGAGAAATTCTCTTGAAAGGACAATGCTTTCTTAATGATTAGGGAATTTTCACTACTGTCTACCCTGATGATGGGTTCATTCTGGAAGGCTCTAAACCACAGTTAACTGAGTAGTCTTGTCAACGTATGGCCGCTGTAGATCTTGAATGTCCTTCCCATAAGTCCTTAGGCAATTTACATAGTATAGTACTTTCACCTGTGCCCTCACCAAGTCAGCATGCATGTCAGCTTATAAGCAGCTAGAACTCCAAATTATCCAGGGATGCACTTATGTCAGTCTGACACCTGCTCAATAAGGTGGGCAGACCACACATATCTTTCTTTCAGGTATAACCAGATGGATGGCTCAACAGGGAACAACAGCATGAGAACACCATATGTCCCATTCCCAGCTTTCCTCAATGCAAAATGATCTTGCTAATGCCAACCAATTGCCATTTGGACATCATGAAACAATAAACATTAACATCTTGATTTTGCAGTTGAGTCTCAAGGTTTGTTTGCATTGTCTTCACTGAGAGTGCCTCATCAGGATTACGGTTTGCTGAGGTGCAATCACCTGAGACCCTGCAATCACCAGAAGCCATAAAAGTCTCTGTCCTAGATTACCTTTGCATTAGGGCGATACCTTGAGCAGTAATTTTGGACACACCAGCCAATTAAGCATTGTTTCCTGCCTGGACCTTGCAGAGGCCTTATGAGAATTGGAATTTCATAGCATTGAGAGCATCACAGTCCTTGAAACAGTGCAGCATATAAGGTCATTTTTGCCTTCTGCCCTAAGTCACTCAAAGCCCTGTGATGCAATGATTTCCTATTCGGGTAGAGTGCTATCATTACCCAAGGACTACTGAAACCCTTGATAAGGAGGCGTGCAGGTCCAAATAACATCATGTGAATTCAGGAAAGGGCTTCATTAAGCTGAATACACATCTCTTAAATCATACACTCTAAGCCCTCTTGCAGTCAAGTCTAAGGTGCTTGTTATATCCTTACTTGTCTAGTTGAGCATCAACCTCGCTGAAAATGACATATCACCAAGAGAGGAGATTCAACATTAAACATGGACACTACATCCTCCTCCAGACACGTATGGAAACCTATGGACTTTGAATGCTAACATTACAGTGCACAAAACAATTTCTCACACTTGAAAAATCATTCTAATCTGATTTAAGTCACCACGACTACTCATGTCATCCATAAACAACTGATATCAATGCAACAGCAGCAGTAAAATCAATAACCTTGATGTGCACTACTCCTGAAGCCAAAGCATGGTTACCTGTTGATAGGCTGACAGGCATATTGGTCAGGTAGCACCGTCACAAGTGATGTGCATTGCCTGATGTTGCCGATGTGGAATTGTATACTACACACTATGGTGAAAATGTGGGAGAACTGAAGCAATTAAAGTACCTGATGGGACTACATTGGGGGCAACATTCTGGAACCTTAAATGACCACGAAACTTTGGAGAAAATTAAATAAAAATGATAGCATAAGACTTGGAGATGGATAGACTCAACATATATTTACAAAAGTGACAACTTTATAAAATGAGTGAACACTTGTGCCAACAGTGTGCATTCAATACTTCTTAATTTTTCTAGCCCTACTGCTTTGTCTGGGTGCAGCCCCAACAGCTGCAGCTTAGGTGGAGGCAGCCTGCTGACTGCTATGCTGTGTTGTTTGCGATGACTTTGGTGGGTATCCCCTGGTGGCCTGCTAAGGGTATTCTGCTCAGATTCAGGTCCTTGGCTTGACCTGCTGGAATTGTTGGGCCACTGGCAGATGGGAGTTGGAGCAGCAGGGCACCCTTGGAGGGGCCTGGGTGGATTCCCCTGGGGTGCTTGGCTGGCGCTTTTCCTCCCTGTGGGCTGCCCGATGGTCCCTCCTTGACTCCTTGAGGAGAAGGGGCACCTGGAGGACGGTTGAGTTGCACCATCCCCCTCTCGCCTAGCCACTGCTGAAACACACCTATGGCTAGAGTGATGGTGTGCAGGTCTGAGTGAAAATTCGGCAAAAACTGCTGTACCTAGGTCTTCAAGGCAGCCACCGACCTTCCAATGGAAACCTCAATGAGCTCGCATTCCGGAGCCACAACAGCAAACAGAGCGTGAACGGATTCCTCTAACTTTCAGTCCAGTCTGCGGATGACCTCTGACAATTCTGCCTCATGTTCCTGACTCTGCATCTCCAAGAGGTCTGTTAGGGCCAAGCCCAGAGGCTTGTCATCTGACTCAGACTCTGCAGGGGTCTGGTCTTTAGCAGTTCTCCGAGTGTCAGAGACCTTGGCTATCACTGCCTCCACCAGATGTGGACCTGTGTCTGTGATGTGGTTCACCAGATTGTGAACCCAAGCCTGCTCTAGAACTAGGACCCACCGAGGTGCATGCATCTGCGCTGGTGGAGATTGCAGGTGAATGCAGTGACAGTGCTTCTTCTAGGGGTAGTAAGGCTTTCTCCTCAGAGATGGGCTGGTGGCTGTGGCTGTGAGTCTGAAGGATGATGTCCTCCCCCTTTTCTTGCTGGTATCTACAATAGAGAAAAAAAGAGTATTAGTGATTGACTGTGCGGGCTCATACATTAAAGATTACTCACAGTCATTGCTTCATATTAAGATGGATACTGGATGCATCCTCACTAGATTATTGGGGGAGGCCAATTCCATGCAGGGTCTGCGGTTTGCTCCTTGAAGGAACTGAGGGGGCAGATTTCCGGGCTACCGCCTCCCACTTTTGCATGTTCTTTTTTGTTATGAGACATCTTGTCCTGCAGAAAGACAGAAGGATTGATTCTGAGGCCAATGGGTGAATGAGCAGTTCAAAAGCATGCATGCCTGTTGTAGCTTTGGATCCCTCCCCAGTAAGTGGTTAAGAATCCGTTTGTCCAGGCACTAATATGAGATGGTGAGCTTACAGTGACTGGCACATATTCAGTACTGATGTCCCACCTTCTGGTCATATGTGACTTCCCTGTGCACTTTAATCCTTAGACTGCCTGATGCCTTTATGAGAATATGAGTTTTCAGTGAGTTAATGTTTCACTTACCCTGGTGGAGTGCAGATGATCATTCATTCTCTTCCCGCACTGCAGGCTGCTCCTTTTTTGGGTCCCATGGGCACTAACCATCCTGGCGAGCTTCTCCCAGGCCTCCATGGTCACGAGGGCGGGAAGATTGGCGGGGCGGGGTGGGGGGGGGGGGCTTCTGCTCCCATCCCTCGGACAGACCACCTCCTGCTTTTCCTGGATGGCCTAGAGGAGAGTCTCCAGGAAGTTGTCGCTGAACCGTGGGGCCGAAGATTGCTTTCTAGTCTTAGAAATTTCTGTCTGGTACTCTGATCTGCAATGAGTGAATGGCTGTCCAGGTGTGGTTCCATGAGGTAATGGCGGCGCAGCAACTTCCTGCCTGCCCTGCCACAAGATTCGCCGAGCCACTCGATGATGCATAATTAATGAGCTGAAAAGCGGATGATGGCATGTGTTCAGCTGTCCTGCCACCCAGCGGGAATCACTCTAACCTTCCCGCCCACCACTGGACTTTGACACCAGAATGGAAGATTCCACCAAACGTCTTTAACAATTTACATTGCAATTCTGTAAACTCCCTTTGTACAACTACAGATCCTACTAACTCCAAGCCCTACTCTTCCCATCCCCAAGTCACAGTCCTGGGGGATTCAATCTCCCGCAATATTCTCGGCCCTTAGGGAAGAGGTCCTGAAAACTTGAGGGTTTTCATCTGCATCTGGTAGGACATCATCATCTGCAGAATAGGACAACACTTTAGTAGCATTGCGATCAGCATTGCTGGGAAGCAGAATGTAAGTTGCAGGATGACTGAACTGCAAGGACAACAAAGTCTTTTCAACGAAAGATTGATCCAAGAGAGAAGACTGAAGGAAATCGACCTTTGGACCCTCTGGGGCTAGAAGAGAAGAACTCGGGACACACTGAGGAACGTGTTGCTCCCTCAAAGGACCCAGGGAAAGAGCTTTGGAAGAGGGATGATCTTTCAGCTTCAAGGAAGACTGTCACAGCTACATCCTCCACTGCTGTATTGAAGATTGAAAAGGCATTGAATATCTGAAATTTCAATGAACTTAGATGACAAAGGAAAAACAACCAACATCCTGTAAGATTGTCAGGAACAATGATATTTCAGGAGGACTGTCTACTTTCTGTAAGCAGTGGTAAGAGAGCCACACTTCTCTCTGTGCAAGGTCACTCCACTATGGGCAGTGGGAAGAATTGCTGAGGATATGGAGACAAGACAGCCTCACTTTCTGTAGTCAGACTAATTTCCTGTAGACAATTAACTTGGGGACAAGATTGCTGTACAGGATTCTGCATCTTTAGAAGTGCTAAAGATTCTGCCACAGCTTCTGTGCTGACCTTCAACTCAGTGGGGGAAAGAAGACTTTCAGTTGGGACTGAAGTATGGGTGCCAATTGACTTTCACCCCTGGAAGGTACCAGCGCTTTAGCAGTGTGATCCTCTATGGACTTTGACCTGGACTCAGGCAAAGCATCCTCTGTGGAAGACTGCTCATGGACAACAGAAGTTAAAATTGGCAAATGTTAGTAGGGCCAGTGGAACTAAGATTTGAATGCTACTCAGCTACTAAAAATGCAGCTGACTCTAAAAAGACAACAGAGGCTTCATTAGGTGTGTCCATCAACTGAAAAGACGAATCATCCTCTAGGACCTGAACCTCCAGGAGATCATTCAGTACTGCAAGGGATTCTTCCTCATCACTTTTAGGAAGTGCCACTTCAGGTTCAGCAGTCCTTCACCATCTGCTGCAGTGCTGTCTGTATCTGCCACCACTGGCCTGACTTCATGAAGAGCTGAGAGATTCATAACTTCCATCTCTGCCCTTGGTCTAGTGGATGGTGTCTCTGTGAAAGAAACAAACTTATTGCTGCGTATATAAACTTCCTCAGCTTCTGAAGACTGAATTTCCACCGCTTCTAAATAAAAGGTTGAAGATTGTTGCATGAAAGACAGTGAGTGGTTCAATTGATGAGCATCATCTGGTTTTTCTAATAATCCTGGAAGTATGCCAACCTCACCACTCAACAAGGATGTATGTTGATTGTGAAGAACATAGAATCAACGAACTGTCACCCCTTGTAACTGAGAAGAATAATAATCCTGCCTTTGATTGGAAAGTCTATGGCGCCTGGACCTTGTAACTTGATGTCTGATGCAGGAAGCGTCATTGGCTGAAGCCAGTCAAGGTCACCTGCTAATATGTTAACAGCAGCGCCAGCATCAATTTCAAAATTAATACCAAAGCCTTGAACTTGGACTGTAACTGACCAATAGCCTGGGCTAAGACTATCCACTTCCCCTAGGAATTGTGTAACTTTGTCTTTTTCTTGACTTTTCATTTCTTGGATAGAATGTATTTCATAAATACTTTCTGGTCTCCAACTTCGATTAAAATTGTTAGATTTGCAGAAATGCATGAAATGTCCAGTATTGCCACACTGGAAGCATACTGTACCCCCTGATGGGCTGCCCTGCATCTAAGCTAGGTTTTCGTTCCACCGTACAAGAATCTCAAAATGGCTGTTGGTGTGGAGTGTCCTGCTCTTTCACCTGATTTAGCGGACTTCCTTTTGAGTGGGGCTACTGCCCGTGGCCCAACCCAGTCAACGGAGTCACATGAAGCCTCGGAGTCATGTTGAATTATAACCCGATTAAATTTTCTGAGCTTGGCCTGGAATAGTGGACCGCTTAATCCAATGTAAGGTCATCTATGGTCTGCAGAAAGTCAGAGAGTTTTTCACCCCAAACACCCACGATGATGCGATCATGGATTAGCTTGCCCTTCAGCACCCTGTTTCTGCAAGAACTAGTTAGGTGATATAGGTCAGTTAGAAATAATTTAATCGATTCTCCAGGTCGTTGTGACCACTGATTAAAACGTGCTTGTTCAATTACTAAGTTTTGCATCAGGCTAAAATAAGTGTCAAAGGCTTTAAGAGTAGAGTCAAAGTCCGCAATGGACTCCTGCACCCGTTGCCTTAGGAGAACGCCGTCTGCTGCTGAACCTACTGCATAAAGAAAGGAACTAGCTTGAAACTTTTGATCATTTTCATGGAGGCTTGATGCTGCTCGGTACTGGAGAAAATGGTGTTTCCATAACTCCCACTGCAGGCCTCCCTGCGGGATCACGAGGCAGGGACTGGCAGGGCAAGGGCAGGGACTGCTCACCAGGTATGGTCATTGTTACCTCTTGCCAGTGTGCCTCCATTTTCAGCCAAGTTTTTAAATAAACTGCTTTCAAAGGCTTTTTCACTCTGTGGCTCCTTTGTTAACACTGATGTGTTACTTTTCATCGATGCCTGTGCTGCTGCCACCATGTTCTGAGATGTGTCCTTCCATCTTGGACTCTAGGCAAGAGACTTGGTTAGTAGAAAGATTGTAGACTGGTATCTGCATAACATTTGTTTACTACTACTACATCTAAACAGGTTACAAAGTAGACACATTGCTCCTAGGCATGATTCCACCTTCTCTTGAGAGTCCAACACATGACTGACTGATGTCAGTAGTATATCATCTATGTCATACATTAGCAGATCCCATCTGTTAATCCTTCATACTACACAGACCTAGGAATGACATGAGAAAAATCACAGCCTTTTACAAGAGGAGCAATATAATAGATCTAACTTGTTTGTTGTTTGTTTTCACAATCTTCATCTATTTAAAGCTGGTTAACATCTCCACATATTTAATACAAATCCCAGTGAGGGCAAATGCAATATTAGGCATTATGGCCATATTTTGACCCGTAAGGACAAGATCTGTTTCATTTCTTTCCACTACATTTTTCTTAGCCCTGGTTCCTGTTCTGATCCCATCTCAATTTTATTTATTTTACTGTTCCAGCTACTCCTTTTTTCCAGTCCTCATGCTTGTTGCTGCTCTCACTCCATCCTGCTTTCTTCTCTCAGGCCTGAGTCTGGATCATGTCCACATTCCATGCTGTTTTGAGTCCTGCAATCTGTTTTTACCCTTTCCTGCTTCCTTTTACCAGTTCCAAATCCAGATCCTGCTTCTGTCCTTACTCAATCTTTTCTAGTCTAGGCTATACCTTCACTGCTTTCTTTTCCCCTCATCCTTCCTTGTGTTTTGACATTGTACATTTATATGTTAGCCTTTGACTCATCTTGACGTACTTGCTGATGGCAAAATTAGCTTATGCCATTTGTACCAATGGGTCAATCTTTTGAGAGCCGGGAGAGAAAACAAGTTTTCAGATATAATATTTTATGCGCACAATAATCTTCCTTAAAAGCAGCCATTTAGTATAGGGTGGGCAAAAACAGGCAAATAACTCAGAATTAATGTTATTTGGAGAGTTTACAAGTGGATGCTACTGCTTGCTCAGCTTGTACATTTTATGTTATGTCATAGGCCATTTATTCTAATGCACACTTTGTTATAACATTAAAAATGTTTGGTTCCCAATGTTCATTTCCTAATGAGAATAAACTGTGTACACTGTCAATTTACCATATGTGACTATTTTTTTCTTTCTATTTTGGCAGTGATTTTTCTGGCTCAATTGCATATTAGGACTAAGGGCAATCTAATGTGCAGTTACAATGTTCCCAATTTAAAACAGGAGTTCCGTTTTGTAAGGCTATTAAATGAGTACACTTTGATTGCACACGTCATCAGTCACTTTTTTTTTATAAGGTCTTAGTTCTTATAATTAGTTGATAGCAGATCAGATAAAAGATATGACTTTTAGAAAATCCACAAGCATTTTGAAGTTGCAAACAGTTGAGGTTTCCAAACTTGGACACTTATGGAACAATGATGGTTGTAATTAAAGGGAGACAAATAACAAAATTCAAGGTTGTATTATAACAAGCATATTGATTAATGTGGGAACTGTTATTTGTGCCAAAACCACAATTTTGTTCTGAGTTGCTAACTTTGTGCTTGTTGGGAATGTATAACACAACATATTGAGATCCATTGACCCGGATATTTTCAGGGGCATGATTCCCAAGTGAAGGGAGGGGCATGTATGTGTTCTTTTTTGAACAGTTTCCCTACCTGGGTCAGCCTGATTGACAGGCTTGGCCCCGTGTCAAGAAGTAATGCTCCAGAAGTGGCTGCAGCCCAGGAGCAGATAAATTTCCTGTTGCTCACACAGAATATCACGAGAGGGAGCAGGGGGATGGGTACTGTGTGGTCAGATGGGTCAGGGGAAGATCGAAGATTAGGGGGAGACCAAGGGCAGAGATTGAGTTTGGTGGGGTTCAGTAATCGCAGGGCAGGGATACTATTGTGCAGAGTGTGCAGAGTGGGAATCAGGTTTTCTTGGGTCGGGGGGGGGGTATCAAGAGGAAGCACCCATTCACCTCCTGGCCCAAAGGCAGTACTGGAAAAGCATTTACCTCTTTCATGTACCAGTCCTTGCCTCCCTTTAGCTGCCATCCATCCGAATGGCAGGGAAACCTGGGCAGCCAGTGTTAAATCTGGAAGATGATGTAATCTGATGCATGCAACCTCATTAAGATATTTAAATGGACAATCTACCAGCTGGAAGCAGACTGGTTGCCAGCACCCACCCCTCATTCCCATTTCCATTAATGGGCTGTTTGAGGCAGTTTGTGTTCGTGTTTGAGGTGTTTTATATTTTAATATCCCACCCATTCTTGGGGTTAAAAAAGCTACCCCCAATGTCTCTAGTGTATCTTACAGTAGTCATTGATAGAATAACCCAGGTGCTTTACATCTTGCTGTATGACAAAAACTCTTATCATTTTAATGAGGGTAACCATAATAGGTGAGTTCTTAACTGGTCTATAACAAACTTACTTGGACCAAGTTTGTGAGGTTCTTCTCCAATTGTAAAGCTTTGTTGGATGAAAATGGGGATTGCAAAATTGGCTTGACTGATTGTATTCACAATCTTGCCCTAAAATTCTTTAAATAATTCTTGGAGCCTGGAGTGCTATCCAGCGCAAGCTTCATTACCTGCTCAAATACCATGCAAATGCATGGTAATGCATTCCGTGCCAAATCATGTTTTGGGAGAGTCCTCCTCTCTCAACACTTCTCTCCAGTGTAAAACCTGATTGTGACTATCTGAATGGCACTCAAGAGATCACTATTTAACGTATTGGTTTGAGAGCTTGAATTTTTCATAATTTATCTGCATTTTCATAAATACATGTACTTTTTAGAATTGTTTTACTTTGCATTGCAAAACTCTTAGGGCAGAATTTTACGCGTCGGCGAACGGGGCGGGGCCTGCTCGCCGACGCGTAAAATGACATGCGGTGATGTCAGGGGGAACTCCCGACGTCACCGCGCTCCATTTGAATTTTCAGGAAGGCAGGAGCGCAGCAAAATCAGCTGCGCGCCCGTTGACCTGTCAGTGGCCAATTGAGGCCATTGACAGGGTCAATTAAGTAATTAAAGGACCTGCCCGTCCAACCTTAAGGTTGGCGGGTAGGCTAGGAGCCCCGGCAGGGACTAGAAAAAACATGAAACCTCATCCACGGGCGGGATGAAGTTTCATATAGGTTTTAAAAAATTTAACTAAAGATTTTGTGAAAATTATGGACATGTTCCAACTCATGTGACATTGTCACATGAGGGGACATGTAAGGGAAATTTTATTTTTCCATTTTTGTCTTTTTCACATTTAGAGCCGATCTCCCTGAGGCAGCACTTAGCCTCAGGGAGATGAGTGTGCTCTTTTGTGCGCATGCGCGAAAGAGCGCATTCTCGATTTTGGGATCCCCCCCAGCCCGCACAGGGAGCGCACAGCGCTTCTGTGTGGATGTCATGCTGGGCAGGCCTTAATTGGCCTGCCCACGTAAAATGGTGGCGTGCCTCTAATTGGGGGCGCTGATCGGAAGCGAGCCCGTACACGCCCGCCCATCAACCAAGGGGGGAACATTCAGCCCTTAATCTCTGATCTGATGAAAGGTAATCGATTTGAAATGTTAACTCTCCACTGATGCTGCTAGACCTGCTGTGTGTTTCCAGCATTTTCTGTTTTTATTTTTAATTTCCAGCATTTGACAATTTTTTGTTTTTGTATTAGCGTTCAATTCACTGCCACTTCTCTTCCTGCAATGTTATCTTGAAGAATTTCCACTCTTTTCTCTGATGGGATTCGCCTTTGTCTCTTTCACCTTGTTTACCTTCAATGCTTTCTATTTATGTTGAGTTCTGATGAAAGGTCATCAACCTGCAATGTTAACTCTGTTCCACTCTGCACAGATGCTGCCTGACCTGAGTATTTCCAGCATTTTCTGTTTTTAGTTTAATCACTACTTCAGTTTCAGCTGCTATTTCACATGCAGCAGGGAAAAGGCCAGGGTGGGAAATCCTTCCAGAATCCCAGTAGTTTTCTTAGGAAGAGCAGTTTTCCAAAGACAAATGTGAATACCACAGGTGTTATGTCCACACAGATCCTCACCCAATATTTTCATTTACTGATGTGGGCAGTCCTTCCTCAGCATTACAGAGGAGATCATCAGCCTTTGCCGCATGCACTGCACAACTGAAGCTGTCATATAACTATGCTGTCTTCTCGAGAATGGCCTGGAGATTAACTTCTACACAGTATTTATCAATGCTGTATTCAAATTTATGGTACTGGATTCTCCAAAGCCACCACCAGTGACATATGCCAAATCAGTCACTTAATTGTCCACAGATGCATCAAACTATTGACAGAGGCCTTATTTGCATTGCATAACACATTCATCACTTTCTCTGTGAAAAGGAGGCATTAGCTCAACATTACAAAGAACTATCCTTGTGTGGCAGGCTTCCAAAAAGTGCAGAGCTTTGAAGGTGGCAAGCATTCGTTCAGTTGGCCAGCAGGTTGTTGCTCCTCTTCTGTCTCCACCATTTGCTGCTCCACACTAATGTAAACTGTTGAGTTATCTAGGATGTGCCTAGAAGTGTTACTGCTCATAGACTTCAATGAGATGGAGCTGGGATGTTGTGTGATGTTTCTTTGCAACTGATATTGATGATAAGCTGTGTTTTCAAGCTATCAATGAGAGGGAAAAAATATTAAAATGTTGATCCTGTAACACACATTCAAATTGCATAATAAGATACCGAGAGTGATGTGTGTGTAGTTGTGTGTATATTTATATGGGTATGAGATAAATTGTATTAGTTTCGAACTTGAGAGGCCAGCTGCTTCAGCTTAACTCTTTCTCTTCATATTCGTAAATTCTTAAGTGACCAAGGTGGATTCCTTCAAGGGAATCAAGTGCCTGTGATTTGTTAGCCTCTCTGTAGTGGGGTCCAACTCCCTTGAACTTTCTGCCATTTTGTCATGAGTAAAGTAGTATTAAGATGCATGTTGAAGAAACACATAAGCAGTGGCAAACAAATACCTAACCTGCACGCCATCTTGTGTTCTATATATCGTGCAGCTGATTTGATAAGGTAAACCCTCAGAAGATGAATGTGTCAAGACAATCAAATTTTATGTTGTACCTTGAAAATACATGACATGCAATTAAACAATGATGTGCAAGGCTGTGTGAAGGCTTAACAGATATGTAACACGCTGAGAGGCAATACTTAGTGATGCTTTCAGCTGATGAATAACTTTTGGGAATTTTACTTTGCTACATTCCTCAAAGTGTAGCATATCACTAAACCTGACCAAAACTTCCTGAATGGTATAGTGCATGGCATATTCTGGAGATGATGGCATGGAATGCTTCCTCATGCAGCAACATATTGCATCACCAGCCCTCAAACTCAGAGTTGAGTGCTGTGCTGCTCTGTCACTTTCTCACATACTCTGTTTTGTGCCTGCATTGGGATTAAGGGCACTTATTCAGACTAGTAAAAGATGGGAAGTGGTATTCTCCATGGATAAGTATTGGGACCATTGTTGTTCACAATAACATTAAAGATTTGGACTCATGAATTGGAAGTACGATTTCTAAATTTGTGGACAACACCAATTGAAATTGTAGTTATTACAAAAGAGAATGTCTTGCATTTTGAGGCAATGTTAATAAACTTGCAGAATGAGTGTTTAATTGTCATATTAATTTCAATGTACATTACAGGGTTCAAAATACATGGAGGCAGCAGGAGATTTCAACCTTTAAAGCTCCAACATAGCCTTTGAAAAATCAAAGGTCGAAAACTTCAAAATATTGAGAAAAAAGTTGCTCCTGTGTATATATCAAGAACTATGCTGAAACTGTGCATGCTCAGTATATATATATATAAAAACAAAAAGCTAAAAGCTACTGCGGATGCTGGAAATCCAAAACAAAAACAGAATTACCTGGAAAAACTCAGCAGGTCTGGCAGCATCGGTGGAGAAGAAATCAGTTAACGTTTCGAGCCTTCACGGCCCTTCGGCAGAACTGAAGCATAGTTAGGAGAGGGGTGAAATATAAGCTGGTTTAAGGTGTGGGGGGCGGGGGGGGGCGGGGGGCGGGGGGGGAGAGAAGTTGAGGGTGTGGTGATTGTGGAGATAAGCAGTGATAGGAGCAGATAATCAAAAGATGTCACAGACAAAAGGATCAAAGAGGTGTTTGTCTAAGAAAAGTGCTAATTAAGAATGGAAGACAGGACACTCAAAGTACAGCTCTAGTGGGGGTGGGGTGGAAAAGACTAACAAGGTTTTAGTTTTAGATTTAAAAATAATGGAAATAGGTGGGGAAAGAAGAATCTATATAAATTATTGAAAAAAAAGGGGGGGGTGGAGAGAAACGGGGTGGGGATGGGGGGAGGGGGAGTTTAAGATCTAAAGTTGTTGAATTCAATATTCAGCCCGGAAGGCTGTAAAGTGCCTAGTCGGAAGATGAGGTGCTGTTCCTCCAGTTTGCGTTGGGCTTCACTGGAACAATGCAGCAAGCCAAGGACAGACATGTGGGCAAGAGAACAGGGTGGAGTGTTAAAATGGCAAGCGACAGGGAGGTTTGGGTCTTTCTTGAGGACAGACCGCAGGTGTTCTGCAAAGCGGTCGCCCAGTTTGCGTTTGGTCTCTCCAATGTAGAGGAGACCGCATTGGGAGCAACGAATGCAGTAGACTAAGTTCGGGGAAATGCAAGTGAAATGCTGCTTCACTTGAAAGGAGTGTTTGGGCCCTTGGACGGTGAGGAGAGAGGAAGTGAAGGGGTAGGTGTTGCATCTTCTGCGTGGGCATGGGGAGGTGCCATAGGTGGGGGTTGAGGAGTAGGGGGTGATGGAGGAGTGGACCAGGGTGTCCTGGAGGGAACGATCCCTACGAAATGCCGTCGGGGGGGTGAAGGGAAGATGTGTTTGGTGGTGGCATCATGCTGGAGTTGGCGGAAATGGCGGAGGATGATCCTTTGAATGCGGAGGCTGGTGGGGTGATAAGTGAGGACAAGGGGGACCCTATCATGTTTCTGGGAAGGAGGAGAAGGCGTGAGGGAGGATGCGCGGGATATGGGCCGGACACGGTTGAGGGCCCTGTCAACGACCGTGGATGGAAAACCTCGGTTAAGGAAGAAGGAGGACATGTCAGAAGAGCTGTTTTCGAAGGTAGCATCATCAGAACAGATGCGACGGAGGCGAAGGAACTGAGAGAATGGGATGGAGTCTTTACAGGAAGCGGGGTGTGAGGAGCTGTAGTCGAGGTAGCTGTGGGAGTCGGTAGGCTTGTAATGGATATTGGTGGACAGTCTATCATCAGAAATTGAGACAGAGAGGTCGAGGAAGGGAAGAGAAGTGTCAGAGATGGACCATGTGAAGATGATGGAGGGGCGGAGATTGGAAGCAAAATTAATAAATTTTTCCAGGTCCTGACGAGAGCATGAAGCAGCACCGAAGTAATCATCGATGTACCGGAGAAAGAGTTGTGGGAGGGGGCCGGAGTAGGACTGGAACAAGGAATGTTCCACATACCCCATAAAGAGACAGGCATAGCTGGGGCCCATGTGGGTACCCATAGCCACACCTTTTATTTGGAGGAAGTGAGAGGAGTTAAAGGAGAAATTGTTCAGTGTGAGAACAAGTTCAGCCAGACGGAGGAGAGTAGTGGTGGATGGGGATTGTTGGGGCCTCTGTTCAAGGAAGAAGCTAAGGGCCCTCAGACCATCCTGGTGGGGGATGGAGGTGTAGAGGGATTGGACATCCATGGTGAAGAGGAAGCGGTTGGGGCCAGGGAACTGGAAATTGTTGATGTGACGTAAGGTGTCAGAGGAATCACGGATGTCGGTGGGAAGGGACTGGACAAGGGGAGAGAGAAGGGAGTCAAGATAACGAGAAATGAGTTCCGTGGGGCAGGAACAGGCTGACACGATCGGTCTGCCAGGACAGTTCTGTTTGTGGATTTTGGGTAGGAGGTAGAAGCGGGCCGTCCGAGGTTGGGCGACTATCAAGTTGGAAGCTGTGGGAGGAAGATCTCCAGAGGAGATGAGGTCAGTGACAGTCCTGGAAACAATGGCTTGATGTTCTGTGGTGGGGTCATGGTCCAGGGAGAGGTAGGAGGAAGTGTCTGCGAGTTGACGCTCAGCCTCCGCGAGGTAGAGGTCAATGCGCCAGACAACAACAGTACCACCCTTGTCAGCGGGTTTGATGACAATGTTGGGGTTAGACCTGAGAGAACGGAGTGCAGTGAGTTCAGAGAGAGACAGATTAGAATGGGTGAGAGGAGCAGAGAAATTGAGACGGCTAATGTCACGCCGACAGTTCTCAATGAAAAGATCAAGAGAAGGTAAGAATCCAGAGGGAGGGGTCCAAGTGGAGGGAGAATATTGGAGGTGGGTAAAAGGATCCGTTGAACGGGGAGAGGACTCCTGCCCAAAGAAGTGAGCACGGAGACGAAGACGGCGGAAGAAGAGTTCAGCATCATGCCGAGCCCGAAATTCATTGAGATGAGGGCGTAAGGGTATGAAACTAAGTCCTTTGCTGAGCACTGAACGTTCAGCATCGGAGAGGGGAAGGTCAGGGGATATAGTGAATACGCGGCTGGGGCTGGGATTGGAAGATGGGGTGAGGACGGAGGGACAAGCAGGGGTGGAGGGTCCCAGATGGGTGTTGGTGTCGATGAGTTGTTGGAGCTTGCGTTCCTTAGCACTTGAGAGAAAGAGAAAAAGTTTCTTGTTGAGGCGACGGATGAGGCGAAGAATAAAATGAAACTGGAGGCACACGCAGCTTTGAAAAAGGGTGCGGCGGTGCTGTTGGAGGGAGAGGTCGAGTGTGTTCATATGGCGACGCATACCCCTCCCCCCATCCCCACCCCGTTTCTCTCCCCCCCCCTTTTTTTTCAATAATTTATATAGATTCTTCTTTCCCCACCTATTTCCATTATTTTTAAATCTAAAACTAAAACCTTGTTAGTCTTTTCCACCCCACCCCCACTAGAGCTGTACTTTGAGTGTCCTGTCTTCCATTCTTAATTAGCACTTTTCTTAGACAAACACCTCTTTGATCCTTTTGTCTGTGACATCTTTTGATTATCTGCTCCTATCACTGCTTATCTCCACAATCACCACACCCTCAACTTCTCTCTCCCCCACCCCCCCCCACCTTAAACCAGCTTATATTTCACTCCTCTCCTAACTATGCTTCAGTTCTGCCGAAGGGCCGTGAAGGCTCGAAACGTTAACTGATTTCTTCTCCACCGATGCTGCCAGACCTGCTGAGTTTTTCCAGGTAATTCTGTTTTTGTTATATATATATATATCCCTCTCACTCATTTCTGCTTGCCAACGCTCCCGACCCGCTCCTGTTTGCTGGCCCTCTTAACCCTCAACAGCTCTCCTGACCCCCACCCACTTGCCTGCTGTCCCTACCCCTTGTCCAAAGGTCCGCCTGACCCTCACATGCTTGCTGGCCACCCCAACATGGTTCCACATCCCCTTCTGCTCATTGCAATCCCCTTCTGCTCATTGCCCTTCTCACTCCCTTCCATTTGCTGCCTATCTTGCTCCTTCCAGGCAATGGGCAGAGTATGCAGCCCGAAATGTTGAGGCCTTTCACTTCTTCCAAGGAGCTCTTTTACGGTAATGACTGCTTTGTACGGATAGGTATATAAAATATATATATATAATTTAATGATCCACGGTTTAAACAGGATAGAAATCAAGCTTATATTAATGGGATATTGTGTTTGTCTCTAATTGCTGTAACGGATCCAAGTGAAATGGGTTTGAATGCTGTTGATTTTGAATGCTCTATTAGGCACATTTGAAAAGAAACTGCCATAGTTTGACACCAAATTGGCAATCATATTTAGGTTACAAAGGTGGCTGGTGTAGGAAAACAAAATATGCAGCTACAGCAGAGATTCCTGTTCTAAGCTAGGAGATTGAGAAGTTTTATCATGTTTTTAATGGCAATACCAGGCCTATGAGTAATTGATGGTATTGGGTTATTCAACTCTCAAAAGAAAATCAGCATACTATTCTCTAAAGTTAGATCAAGACGTTATTTATTATATTCGCTCTATGTTTTGCAAAGAGAATACATAACAGCTGTTGAATAACAAGGGGAAGTTTATTTTATAAGCAACTTTCAGTATAAATAATGAAAATTAACCAGAATTAGCAAAATGTAGTATTCTGTAATTTTAATAATTCTATTTTCCAAATTCCATAACAGATTTGTGGATTTTGGGATTATGTAACTGTTTAAATATCTGGTTTTACAAAACTTTGCAGCATTAACATCTGATGCCCATGGAGCAGTAGAACTTCTAGGTCTCAAGTTCGATAAATGCTGAGTATTGAGATTAATCTATAATTTTTTCTTGTATGGCAGCAGAAACCAATGAGTGGTGAGTTATCATTGGCCTTTTATTGTGCACCTGATACTGATGCAAGTTTAGCAAATGCAGGTTTTTGAGAAGAGATTGTTTGTCTTCTTGACTACATGAGAAGTAAGCCTAAGAACATTAGAAAAAAAATAGAAAGAAAGGTTAAAATCGGATTAGTTCTGGTGAACTTTACAATTAATTCTCACCTACAATTTGTTCTCTCTTACTGGCAGAATGAATAATGTTAATGCCAGAAAATAGTAGCAAGCCTGTTAAGCTGGTTCTTACATTCATATTAGGGTAACTAATCAAGAGATTGCATTTCTCCAAAGAATTTTGTCTGTGAAAATACTGGAAAAGTCAAAAGACATTAACATTCATGCCAACCAAATTATTATTTCAATTGTTAATGTTGTAGTTAATAATTGGTTTTTGAGAAGAGATTGCTTATCTTCGATTCACTCCACGTGATATCAAGAAACAGCTGAAGGCACTGGATACTGCAAAGGCTATGGGCCCTGACAATATTTCAGCAATAATACGGAAGACTTGTGCTCCAAGATTTGCCGCGCCTCTAGCCAAGTGGTTCCAGTACAGCTACAACACTGGCATCTACTTGGCTATGTGGAAAATTGCCCAGGTATGTGCTGTACACAAAAAGCAGGACAAATCTAACCCGGCCAATTACTGCACCATCAGTTTACTCTCGATCATCAGTAAAGTGATGGAAGGGCTCATCAACAGTGCTATCAAGTGGCACATATTTAGCAATAACCTGCTCACTGACGCCCAGTTTGGGTTCTGCCTAGCCACTCAGCTTCTAACCTCATTACAGCCTTGGTTCAAACATGGACAAAAGATCTGAACTCTGGAGGTGAGGTGAGAGTGATTGCCCTTGACATCAAGGCAGCATTTGACCGAGTGTGGCATCAAGGAACCCTAGCAAAACTGGAGTCAATGGGAATTGGGGGGAAAACTCTCCATTGGTTAGAGTCATACCTAGTACAAAGGAAGATGGTTGTGGTTGTTGGAGGTCAGTCATCTCAGCTCCAGGGCATCACTGCAGGAGTTCCTCAGGGTGGTGTCCTAAGCCCAACCATCTTCAGCTGCTTCATCAATGACCTTCCTTCCATCATAAGATGA
The DNA here is from genome assembly GCF_964194155.1 of Cetorhinus maximus. NCBI lineage: Eukaryota > Metazoa > Chordata > Chondrichthyes > Lamniformes > Cetorhinidae > Cetorhinus > Cetorhinus maximus. Next base: position 47,701,879 of record NC_135897.1, on the reverse strand, counting down.
GAAATGGGGATGTTTGCTTATGATTGCACAATGTTCAGCACCATTCACGACTCGTCAGATACTGAAGCAGTCCATGTCCAAATGCAGCAAGATCTGGACAATATCCAGGCTTGGGCTGACAAGTGGCAAGTAACATTTGTGCCACACAAGTGTCAGGCAATGGCCATCTCCAACATGAGAGAATCTAACCATCACCCCTTGATGTTCAATGGCATTACCATCACTGAATCTCCCAATATCAACATCCTGGGGGTTACCATTGACCAGAAACTGAACTGGACTAGCCATGTAAATACTGTGGCTACAAGAGCAGGTCAGAGGCTAGGAATCCTGCGATGAGTAATTCACCTCCTGATTCCCCAAAGCCTGTCCACCATCTACAAGGCATAAGTCAGGGGTGTGATGGAATACTGCCCACTTGCCTGGATGAGTGCAGCTCCCACAACACTCAAGAAGCTTGACACCATCCAGGACAAAGCAGCCCGCTTGATTGGCACCACATCCATTCACTCCCTTCACCACCAACGCACAGTAGCAGCAGTGTGTATCATCTACAAGATACACTGTAGGAATTCACCAAGGCTTCGTAGACAGCATCTTCCAAACCCACGGCCACTACCATCTGGAAGGACAAGGGCAGCAGATAGATGGGAACACCACCACCTGGAATTTCCCCTCCAAGTCACTCATCATCCTGACTTGGAAATGTATCACCATTCCTTCACTGTCACTGGATCAAAATCCTGGAATTCACTTCCTAACAGCACTGTGGATGTACCTACACCACATGGACTACAGAGGTTCAAGGTGGCAGCTCTCCACCACCTTCTCATGGGCAACTAGGGATGGGCAATAAATGCTGGCCTAGCCAGTGAAGCCCACATCCCATGAATGAATTTAAAAAATTGAATATATGAGCAGGCATAAATTACAGCATGAGCAAATTCTGAATATATGGATGTGTCACTCCAAGCTTTGTTGAAAATATTTACTGTCTACAAATGTTCCAATGAAAGCAGTATGTTAGTTACTTGTGCTGGATAACATGGTGGAAAGGGGTGCTACTATAGTGATTTTTGACACAGTATATTTTGAGTCTTGGGCAAGTGAAAAAGTAAAGAAAAACTTAGAGCAAACTAGTTTGCGCTACTGTCATGCATCTCCTGGTAGCAGGCTTTAGAACAGCATTCAGAGAAACCTGTCTGATGTTAACCAGAGGACAATGAATATCCCAACCTGCCTAAAAAGATTTTTTTTAAAAAGGGGTGCAGGAAATAAGCTTGAAAGAACAGTTTTCTGAGAATATGGCACTTAAAGAAATGATGCCAATAGGTAAAAACTTAAGGAAAGTACAGGAAACAACATAGACTGATACATAATGCAGAATATGGTACCATTTTTGAGAACAGGATTTCATGATGGTGACATCATTTTTAATGAGGCTTCACTAATGATCTTAGTTCTCTCTGTATGTTCCCCTACAGATTAGTTTTTAATTAAATAATCATCTTGAAAAATTGGATTTTCCATTTGAATTTTGTTGTACAAAAGGAACTATTTGTGCTTTACCTTATGTTCTAACTAGTTTGTCAAATAACACCAAGTATCTAATTCTTGGGCTGAATTTTCTGTTTGGTGGGGGGGTAGAGTGGGAGCGGGCGCGGGCAGGGGTGGACCCGATCCAGCACTTCACAGCCACTGGAGGAGCTGGCAGAGACAGAGAATGCCCATGGCGCCAGCAGTTGGAGGACTACAGGGGACCAGGCACGTGCTCAGTCGGTGCCTGATGATGTGCCTCCGGAGTCGACCATCGCGGCAGGTGCAGGAAATGCAGCCTGGTGCGCAGGAGCATCTGGGGGAGATACATGAGGCTAGATTGGGTTGGTCTCCGTGGTGGAGGAATCTATGCAGCCGATTGCCGAAGCAATGAGCCACATGTCCGAGTGCCATGCGTCCTCCATGGAGAGAGTGGCAACTCTCGTGGAGAGGCTACTCCAGGAAACCTGTCAGGGCTTCCTGGGGATGCGCTCTGACCAGCAAGCCCTCACATCGGCATTGACCTCAGCTGTTAAGTGCCAGTGTGGGAGATGGTTTGAGCATCAACTTTCCCAACTTGGCGCCCATCCATCCATGGTGAGCAGGGAGGTCCGAAGTGACCTCACGTTGGCATAGCAGCTGCCTGTCATCTCTGCGTGCATCTCTCAGGGCGCTCTGGATGAGGGTGGCAGCCCTTCCTCCGCCCATCTCCCAGTGAACGTAGCATCCGGTGAGGGTGCGACAACTGGGGAGATGCCAGCTGTGGAACTGGCAGCTCCCTCCCAGGCGGGGCCAGCACAGGCTCCACGGGCCAGAGGACGACTGCCAAGGTCATTGAGGCCAACAGGACAGCAGAGTCAGCAGGCTGGCTCAGATGCCAGTCTGAGCGATGGGGCAGCACCAAGATGTAGCACCTGGAAACGAAAGCATAAGGCACCTTAGGCACACCATGGGTTTCGCACTGGTGCTTTTGTGTTGGCTCGAGATGAGCTCCTTATGACTTGCTTTGTTTTGTGACACCCTGCTCTTTTTTTGGAATAAGTTGGTTTGCTTGACATAATAAATTCAGATATGTCACCATGGCTAATGTGTCGCTTTTCTTCTGCATGTGTATGACTTCCAAAACTGTAATGAGTGCTTTGTTGGACATTCAACTTTATTAACAAGGCCCCTAGTGACTGTTCCTAACCTGGCAGATTTTGCACTTGGGTGTCGAGTATTGAGCCTACAGCCCAGGCTTGTCCTGGTGGACCATCTGTGGTGTGCTAGCTGAAGGTTCATTGGATTAAAGCCTCTCGGGTGTCCCTGCCTCCCTGGAGTAGTCCCGGGTCAGCGTCTACCCCCTCAGCATTTCCCTGTGCATGCTCATTCTCGGACTCACTGCTGGACTCATCGTGTGCAGCCACAGCCACTGCGTCGAAGTCTTCATCATCCACTGGGTCCCCCCTCTCCAGCGCAAGATTGTGGAGAGCACAGAATGCAACCACTATCACCGACACACAATCTGGGGGATACTGGAGTGCAACCCCTGAGCAGCCCAGGCATCGGATGTGCATCTTGAGAAGACCGATGGTTCTGTCCACCACAGCCCTTGTGGCGGCGTGGCACCTATTGTACCGCTGCTTAACTTCTGTTCTTGGATGGTGGAGAGGCGTCATGAGCCACCTTCTGAGGGGATAGCCCTTATCACCCAGCAGCCATCCATCAAGCTGGGCTGGAGCACTGAAGAGCCCTGGCACATGGGAGTGTCTGAGGATGTAGGCGTCGTGGGAGCTGCCTGGGTACCTTGCCCAGACTTGTAGAATCAGCATCCTGTGATCACGCACTATCTGCACGTTCATGGAGTGGAAGCCCTTCCTGTTGATGAAGGCACCGGGCTCACCTGCTGGCGCCTTGATGACCACGTGCGCAGTCTATTGTACCCTGGACGCTGGGGAAGCCAGCAATGGCCGTGAAGCCTCTGGCTCGCTGTGTCTGGCCTGCCTGGTCCCAACGGTAGTGGATGAAGGTCAATGCACGCCTGAACAGAGTGTCTGTAACCTGCTTGACACAAGCTGATTGGGAGACACCACAAAGATCACCCACCGACCCCTGGAAGGAGCCAAAGGCATAGAAGTTGAGGGCAGCTGTGACCTTCAGAGCCACTGGCATGGGATGTCCATCCACATAGTTAGCAGAGACCTCAGGCCCTATCATCTGACAGATATAGTTGACTGTCTCCCTTGAGAGACGGAGCATCCTTCAGCACTGCACCTCAGACATATTGAGGTAGCTGCTTTGACGCCTGTAAACCCTGGCAGCAGGATAGTGGCGTCTTCTGCGGCCCCTTCCGCCTTGCACTACCCCTTGGCCCTGCGCCCCTTGTGCCTGTGCCTGTCCTCCCAAAGGTGGCTCCCCTGAAGGCACTCCTGACCTCCTCCCCCTTCTAGCCCTCCCTTCCTCCTCAGAGAGCTGCCTCCAGTGGACAGTTCAGCTGCCATTCCCAGGCTAAGGGAAGGCTTCCTGAAATCTGCAGGCCCAGAAAAGATTACTCACTGCAGTGTGCTGACCTGAAGGTTAAGAGTCCAGACAAAGCAGCTGGTATGCGCTTTGAAGTATTGCAGATCACACAGGCAAGTTTCAAAAACTTTCATAAATAAATACTTGACTGTGCACACTGGCAACTGGCAAAAATGAAGGGCATGCTTGGGAGTGGCAGACCAGGAGGCCAAAGACCTGATTTGAACCTTGCTGGCAGTAAAATGACAGAGTGGGTGAGTATTGATAATGAGTGAAGCAAGAAGGCAAGAGCATCAAGAGGTCTGATGAGGGTGACCTAAGTTTGGAAGCATTGGAAGGCCCAGAAAAGAAACAGACAGGAAAAGGCTTGAGAGTTAAAATGAAATAAAGTTAAATACAAATGCATTAAACAAAATGAGGTAGTGTGAAGCCTGAAATAAATTTAAATAAACATAAGCCTACCTAAATATGCCCAATAGAGAAGAAAAGTAAAAAGGTTGGGATATTAAAAAAAGAGTGTGAGCAAAAAGAAGAATTGAGCCATTAAAAGGTGAACTTGGGTAGAAGAAACAAGAAAATGATATTTGAGAAGGATGATGTGAGGCTAGAGCCCAGATTGTTTCAAAAATAGTTATAGTTATTTTATTAATCTCATAGGTGCTACATCATTTGACATTTTCAAGTCATCACTACAGTACGTAGGTGTTTCTGATAATGTTCTGTAAATCTTGTTAATAATTTCAGCCTATTTTTAAACTATTCGAACTTTAATTTAATACTAAACAAGAGTTTTATTACATACGAGAGCACTGGCTATTTTTTGGGGAGAAGGCCAGACTTCTGGTTGGTTTTGCACTGCTCTCTCATGGTTTATGGCATTACTTCAATACTCTTATCCAAATTTATTTTCCCTGCAGCTTTAAATGAAAGAAACAAGGTATGTATTGGTTAATCTGAATTTAGGTTTGTTATATCAGTTTCAAATAAATTTGATAAAATTCACCAGTCCAGATATGGAGGATAGTAAGCTGTGGATAGGCTATTTCATGAAGTTCATCACTACTTATCTAGCCATGTACTCCCAAATCATATACAGCAGAGAAATCATATTGCTCAGTTTTCTTTTTCGGAAAAGGTTGATTTAATCTTTTCCCAACCTTATTCATTACATGTAGGCCAATGTAAGCTTTTGCACCAGAAGTTTGACTCTGCAATAATTGTTTCTGGCTCCAAATGTAATTAGATTGCTTCAGTTTTATATAAATTTATTGCATCTTCCCGTTCTTTTCCAACATTTTCTATGGTTATCTAAGGAATCAAATTCCAATGGACTAGTTAGGTTATGAATAATTAATTTTGGTACCTCCATAAAGCAGTTACCTTTAAACATTTTAATTATATGTGCCTTATGTCCTTTATTTATTTGCTCTAAAACTTACACCAAAACAAAGCCAATAATCCGTTTACATTTGTCTTCTTTGTTAACTGAGAAGATAAATGTTACAAACTAAACAATTTATATTTAATAAGAGTGATTTCCAGACTTGAATTGTACATTAGGTACATGTTCCCATTTGTCTAAAATTTTTTGTACTTTTGTTCAGCAGTAGATGCTTCTCTGTGTTCTATATACTAAGTATTGTTCACTTATTGCTCGAAGCAACAGCAAGTGAGGATGACTGGGTGCTAAATGTTCCAGAAAAATACTGCAAACAGTTCCAAATTAAATGGAAACCATTAGCTTCCCAGAAACATTCCTTACTTTGGTGACAAGTATAGTAGTAATCACTTCTAACATTTGTTCTGCATGAGTGAATTACTTTATATAAACAACTTTTACTGGAAATAACTATACATTTACTATTTCTTTTTTGATCAAGGTGAGGGTTGACAGTTGTCAAGAATTGAACATTTTCTTCTTTCCTAAAGTGCCAGCACTAATAGAATACAGTATGTATGACAGATTTGAAATAAGAGTTTACTTTTACATTTGTGAACTCCAGGGTGCTGCATATGATGCTGGGGAGAATTCAAATTATATTGCTCTGTCCATCCCTTTCCAGTCAATGTGATTTCAATATAATTGATTTTCTTTTCTTTGAGGAAAGAGTATGCAGAAATGTACATTCTATTTTGGCAAATGTCACTCTTAGTACAAAAAGCATACAATTTTCCAGCCAGTGACAATAATAAAAATGACTTAGGGTTTGAAGATTTTATTTGCACAATTGTATTGCATCACTTGCTAGATCAGCTGAAAATAATGTAACTATTTGTTATGAAAGTCAACTTACCTTCTCGTTGAGAGCAGAGGTCAGAAATCCAAATCCCGATAGACCTTGGAGTCTCCACCCATGCACATACTGGGAGCGGGCTGCAGATGTTCAGTTCTGCATTTTTAAAGTTCTTTTGGCTGAGGACCGGCCCAGCGTGCTTGTACATGAAGAAAAATGGCATATAAACCCAGGTCATGTTACCAGGAGCAGAGCGCCATTGAAGACGAGTGTTCCAGGCAGGAGACAAGGAGAGGTCCCAAAACGAGAGGGGACAGGGAGAGATCCCAAAGGGCGAGGGGATAGGGAGAGTCCCAAAAGAAGAGTTCCAGACAGGGCCAGGAAGAGGACCCAGTTAAGTTAAAAAGAGAGGAATAAAGAAAAAGGCTCCAAGCAGGAAAAGGGCTGTGGTTAGCAAACTTGTGAAGAGGGCTGGGGAAGCCCTGATAATCGAAGAGGACTCTGGAGAAGCCCTAGTAATTGAAGAGGGTTCATGGGAAGCCCTGAGGATCTAATAAGGCACCACAATGTTGGTGACTGTTGATATGCTGTGGGCCGTTGGGGCGAAGTTATCCCTTTGGAACAGTAGTGTTCTGCTCGGCACGGCTGAAGAGCTCATGCTGTGCTTGTGAGTTCATTCTTTAGTGCAGATTCAGAATCCAGGGGAACGGAATCTTGGGAGACAAGATTGAAACCTGTGATTTAGGCTATCGTTGATGTGTCTGAGTTGGAGCAACTTTAGGAGAGAATTCCCAGGTTAGATCTTTGAAGGTAAAGACTGGAATCCCTTGAGAGAGAGAGACAGAGTTTCAGCAATACTGTTTGACCCACAGTACTTACTAATGTAGGGTGGGTTGTTGAGAAATCCATGGACTCTGTCTTGTTTGCATTTGCCATTTATTATACAGTGTAGTGTGTTTGACCACAGTTTGCTTGTCAATTCACATATACCTCATTTTTACCGTTATGTTGGAGTATAAGACAGATATTGTAAATTGTTTTATCTTTCTGACCTTGTATAGTAAAGTTTATTTTTGTCTGTTCAAAATCCGTGGAATCTTGTGACTTTATTCTATTGGCAAGTGTCTTGAATCTCAAGCTTTGTCTGTTTTAAACAAAAAGATATTTGTCCCTAACCAGATATTACCAAAAATTTGGGGGTGGTCTAGGATCATAATACACTTAAGTAATGGGCAGGTCTAGGTTTCTAACCACAACTCTCTAGTTGGGAAACAAGTATTCCGTCACCAACACCAATTGAGCACCTCAGACAGCAATTAAAAAATAAGGATAGAAGGGAAGGTGGTCTGGAAGGCGGAGGGTGCCAAGTGGATGGACGGGCAGCCACTGGCAGCATAACCCAGTGAACGGGCTTCGTCTGCGGCCGGATGGTGAGAAGCTCCGTCGAATGGATACTCAACAGCCACTACTTCAGAAAAGAAAGAGACAAGAGCCCAGCTTCCGCCATGATAAATACCCAGGAAAGTAGTATTCCTTCCTTGAGTGGTACATCTCAGCAACAGTACTTCAGGCACCTCAGTCCAGGGCCTCTGTGGTGCTCCTGATGCCCCTCACCCATCAGTGAAGATCCCGGGTGGGCGAGGGAATGGAAGGGATCACACTCTTACAGCTCTCTTACACACAGATGAGAAGCTAACTGTAACGCAAGAGCTACTGGCAAATGGAAAGCAGCATATTGTCCATTTTCAGTACAAGTTAACAGACTCAAAGGTCTCCAAATGGGATGCAGTTTTCTCCAGTAAGAATCTCTTTGTGGAAATTCCTAATGGCGCTTTGGCAGAAGGAAGCAAAGAAGGGTTAACAGCGCTGTTAGAATTTGCTGAGGAGAAAATGAAGGTGGAATATGTATTTGTCTGCTTCTACAAAAAGAGAGAGGATAGAGCCTTGCTTCTGAGGACATTCAGCTTCATGGGCTTTGAGATTGTGAGACCAGGCCATCCCTCGGTTCCAGCTCGGCCTGATGTCCTGTTCTTGGCGTACTCCATTGATCAGTCATTGTCTGAGGAGGAGTAGTCGCATCAAGGAACACTTTACTGTTTCCCACTTTTTATTGTAGCTCTATTGGGAGAGGGTAGTCCTTAGTATAAATGCTATGTAATACCTATAGCTATGGCCTGTAAAAGGTGCAGATTTTCATTGTCTTTTGCGTAAGCAAAATTTGATCATCTTGCCTAGATGTTCTTTAGGCAGTCTGGGCTGAGTTCAGCTTCTTGGGTTGATACTGAGCAGGAATAGTTTGTCTCGAATTACAAATTTGTCAAGTTTTTTTTTGTCATTTGTTTCTTGAACTGTGTGACTATTTGTCACTGCTGTTTACAGAACATGTTGAGAGCCTGTGAATTCCTTTCACGTACTGTTTTTATGTACCTTCTAGAAAGCTGTTTAAAGAAAATAAAATTATTTCAAATTTAAAAAAAAAATATTTTGTTAATCAGTGGCAACAATTTAATGTCAAAATACTGATGAGGATAATGTTTTCTTCTTTTAAAATGATTAGAAGTGTGCTCCTGAATTATATTACTGCTGGTTCTTCATTCTCCAGCTTTTTTCTTCTCCCTTAGTGGTAGCACCAATTCATGCTTGGCAGGGCTCTTTAAACACTGGCAGAGCTGCACTGCATCACACAAGTGTGCCAGAGTGAATCTAGAAATTGGTTATCAACAGGCTTTTCAACATGGAAGGGATTATAACCAATCCCTATTATTTACTTATCCAACACTTGACAGCAGGGATCCCTACATTGTTAATGATATGTTTATTCCATTAATAAGGTTAAAGTTTATACAGGTGGAGGGCATTGATTAAGTATCATGGCCATATATAAAGAGAAACTTGGTGGCTCTAGTGGTTAGAATTCGGCGCTCTCACCACTGCGGCCCAGGTTTGATTCCCGCTCTGGGAGTGAAGGTTTTCACTTTAAGGTGTGGTTAAGTAGTTAATTTTGTTTATTAGTTAATTGATGCTGAAAAGAGTATAAAGAGAGACTTCTGGGACACTGGGAATTGGTTATCGATGAAGCAGACATTTGTAATGTTGCATTCTGTAAATAAACCTAGTATTAGGTAAAATATTAGCATCTAGTTTCCTACTTCACCAGCTGGTTTTGGAATGAATTAACATGATAGCACGGGGTGACTGTCTACAGATGAAGATTGGAAACTAAGAATTTTTTCAGGCAGAAGATTGTAACCTGAGTTACTTTTGTGAAGAATTGCTGAAAGCAAGTGTAAATTGTCGGGGTATGATTAGCCAATGATGTTGTCTGAATCTGAACTTTATGACCAGTAAATGGGGGCGGGGATGGCATGTTGGTAATGTCGCTGGACAATATCTAGAGGCCCAGGGTAATGCTCTGGGGACCCAGGTTCGAATCCTGCCATGGCAGATGGTGGAATTTGAATTCAATTAAAAATCTGCAATTAAAAGTCCAATGATGAAACCATTGTCAATTGTTGTAAAAACCCATCTGGTTCACTAATGTCCTTCCATCGTCATTCTTATCTGTGACTCCAGACCCACAGCAATGTGATTGACTCTTAAATGCCCTCTGAAATGGCCTAGCAAGCCACTCAGTTGTTATGCCTCGAAAAAGGAATGGAACTGGACGGCATCAACCTAGGCACCGGAAACGACAAAGGCAGTTGCAGCCCTGTCAACCCTGCAAAGCCCTCCTTACTAACATCTGGGGGCTAGTGCCAAAATTGGGAGAGCTGTCTCACAGACGAGACAAGGAACAGCCTGACATAATCATCCTCACGGATGCCTTACAGATAATGTCCCAGACTCCACCATCCCTGCAGAGGTGGTGACACAGTGGTATACAGTTGAGAGGGAGTTGCCCTAGGAGTCCTCAACATCGACTCTGGACCCCATGAAGTCCCATGGCATCAGGTCAAACATGGGCAAGGAAACCTCCTGCTGATTAGCACGTACCGCCCTCCCTCAGCTGATGAATCAGTGCTCCTCCATGTCGAACATCACTTGGTGGAAGCACTGAAGGTGGCAAGGGCACAGAATGTACTCTTGGTGGGGGACTTCAATGTCCATCATCAAGAGTGGCTCAGCAGCACCACTACTGGCCGAATCCTAAAGGACATAGCTGCTAGACTGGATCTGCGGCAGGTGGTGAGGGAACCAACAAGAAGGAAAAACATACTCGACCTCATCCTCACCAACCCCTGCCTGCCACAGATGCATCTGTCCATGGCAGTATCGGCAGGAGTGACCACCACACAGTCATTGTGGAGACGAAGTGCCGCCTTCACATCATGTTGTGAGGCACTACCACCGTGCTGTATGGGATAGATTTTGAACAGATCTAGCAACTCAAGACTATGCATCCATGAGGTGCTGTGGGCCATCAGCAGCAGCAGAATTGTATTCGAACACAATCAGTAGCCTCATGGCCTGGCATATTCCCCACTCTACCATTATCATCAAGCCAGGGGATCAACCCTGGTTCAATGAAGAGTGCAGGAGGGCATGTCAGGAGCAGCTTCAGGCATACCTAAAAATGAGGTGTCAACCTGGTGAAGCTATAACATAGGACTACTTGCATGCCAAACAACACAAGTACAAGTGATAGAGAGAGCTAAGCGATCCCATAACCAACGGATCAGACCTAAGCTCTGTAGCCCTGCCACATCCAGTCGTGAATGGTGGTGGACAATTAAACAGCTCACTGGAGGAGGTGGCTCCACAAATATCCCCATCCTCTATGATGGAAGAGCCCAGCACAGCAGTGCAAAAGATAAGGCTGAAGCATTCGCAGCAATCTTCAGCCAGAAGCGCAGAGTGGATGATCCATCTTGGCCTCCTCTGGAGGTCCCCAGCATGACAGTTGCCAATCTTTAGCCAATTCAATTCACTCTACGTGATATCAAGAAATGGCTGAAGGCTATGGGCCCTGACAATATTCCAGCAATAGTACTGAAGACTTGTGTTCAAGAACTTGCCGTGCCTCTAGCCAAGCTGTTCCAGTACAGCTACAACACTGGCACCTACCTGGCTATGTGGAAAATTGCCCAGGTGTGTCCTGTACACAAAAAGCAGGACAAATCAAACCTGGCCAGTTATTGCCCCATCAGTCTACTCTACATCAGTAAAGTAATGGAAGGGGTCATTAACAGTGCTATCAAGCAGCACTTGCTTAGCAATAACCTGCTCACTGATGCCCATTTGGGTTCCACCAGGGCCGCTCGGCTCCTGACCTCATTACAGCCTTGGTTCAAACATGGACAAAAGATCTGAACTCCTGAGGTGACGTGACATCAAGGCCACATTTGACCGAGTGTGGCATCAAGGAGCCCTAGCAAAACTGGAGTCAATGGGAATCAGGGGTAAAACTCTCCAATGGTTGAATTCATACCGAGTACAAAGGAAGATGGTTGTGGTTGTTGGAGGTCAGTCATCTCAGTTCCAGGACATCACTGCAGGAGTTCCTCAGGGTAGTGTCCTAAGCCCAGTCATCTTCAGCTGTTTCATCAATGACTTTCCTTCCATCATAAGGTCAGAAGTGGGGATGTTCGCTGATGATTGCACAATGTTCAGCACCATTCATGACTCGTCAGATATTGAAGCAGTCCATGTCCAAATGCAGCAAGACCTGGACAATATCCAGGCTTGGGCTGACAAGTGGCAAGTTACATTCGTGTCACACAAGTGTCAGGCAATGGCCATCTTCAACAAGACAGAATCCAACCATTGCTCCTTGATGTCCAATGGCATTACCATCACTGAATCTCCCTCTATCAACATCCTGGGGGTTACCATTGACCAGAAACTGAACTGGACTAGCCATGTAAATACTGTGGCTACAAGAGCAGGTCAGAGGCTAGGAATCCTGCGACGAGTAACTCACCTCCTGACTCCCCAAAGCTTGTCCACCATCTACAAGGCACAAGTCAGGGGTGTGATGGAATACTCTCCACTTGCCTGGATGAGTGCAGTTCCCAAAACACTGACAAAGCTGGACAACGTCCAGGTCAAAGCAGTCTGCTTGATTGGCATTACAACCACAAACATTCACTCCCTCCACCACCGACGCATAGTAGCAGCAGTGTGTACCATCTACAAGATGCACTGCAGGAATTCACCAAGGTTCCTCAGACAGCACCTTCCAAACCCTCGACTATTACCATCTAGAAGGACAAGGGCAGCAGATAGATGGGAATACCACCACCTAGAACTTCCCCTCCAAGTCACTCACCATCCTGACTTGGAAATATATCACCATTTCTTCACTGTCGTTGATTCAAAATCCAGGAACTCCCTCCCTAACAGTACTGTGTGTGTAACTACACCACGTGGACTGCAGTGGTTTAAGAAGGCAGCTCACCACCACCTTCTCAAAGGCAACTAGGGATGGGCAATAAATGCTGCCCCAGCCAGTGAAACCCACATCCTGTGAATGAATAAAAGAAAAGATGCTAGTCAGTTGGATACCAATGAAGGTTTGGGTCTTATAGTAAACTTCATAGATGAAATTTACGAAAATTTCTCTTAGATGCCGATAAGGCATGGCCTGACTTTGATAGATTTTGAATAGTTTAGAGTCCTGCGAAGATATGAATATTGTAGTCATGCACTTTGCAATTGGAAGTCCTTTCAGCAATGACTCTGTGAAAGAAATCATATGGTGATCGATGAGATGCTCCATAAGATCTTAGCCAACCAACCAACTGCAGGTTAAACGACTGCCCTGGCATGGGAAGTCCATGCAAATAATTCACTTCAAATGGTTGTGGGCTATAGTCCTTATCAATTGGTCTATGAGAGGAATCCCAAAATACCATTTGTGCTGTATGCCAGTCCCCCAGCCCTAGAAGGGGCTACAATTAGTTCAATTTTTTTCTGCACACTTGAATGCTTTACATGCAGGGAGAAGGGCATTCATCAAGGCAGAAATCTCAGGGAGAATCTGGAGTAAATACAGTATTACATAAAACCGTCCGAGATAGATTTTAATCCTCAGGATTTGGTATACCATAAAAGAGTGGGCCATAAGGAATGGAAAGGCCTCGGTAAGGTGAAAGGGTGCGATATCCCAGAAGACAGTGGTCTTCCAACATGGTGGTCAATGTATTATGGTCCATTCATCTTAGTTAATTGGAATGATTACAACTTTCAGAACCTGAGCAATTAACAGAGGCAATGAAGCATACTCATACTGATATGTTTTGACAATTATGGGGACAAAATACAATAGATAAGGGCCAGATGGTGATAGGTAGGATGATACTGATGCACGGAAAAGGGTTATCATAGCCTAAGAACAACAGCCTAGAGTGGGTCCAGTGAATGGAGGGCTGCGACTATTGTAGGGAGGGCAGGGAAAGCAACTGGTAAATTCAAACCTGAGCCAAATGTCCAAGATGATGGGCAAAAATTATGACGTTAAGACTGGCAAAATGGGTTGAAATAGTTGAAAGCAAGAAAACACAGTTCTCATAGGGGATCTGGGAGTGATGCATGTGCCAGGAAACAATCATATTCAGGTGATAGAGCCTCTGATCGTGGGAGGGAGTAATCTTGTAGCAGTCATCCAGAAAGAGACACGAGGACAGGTAGAGGCCATAGCTTGACTAGATTATGTAATAGAACAAGGACTACAGAACAATCTAGGAACACTACTAGAGCTAAAAGGCCTTATGATTGGGACGTTTTTGTGGCTGCCAACAAATTAGAAGATAAATTAATAAGAGAGGCAAACAAAAAGAGTTGGATAGTTGGAAGGAATTTGTTGTCTGCTTTGAAGTGCCAGATAGGGGATAGCCAACCTTTATCACGTAGATGGATATGTACAGAAAAAGTCCTCTGAGATGGGACATATAAGGCTAAAGCGAGCCTAGAAAGACTTGGAGATCAAGATGTTAGAGTGAACTCCCCCATGGTTTGAAAAGTAATCCTGAAAAATTTCTTGGCTCTGGTGTCCACATATTCATGGGAATGTAGGCTGATCGATATAAGAGCTATATTCTTGCAGTGTGAAATATTTCAGAGAAATGTTTTTGAAACCGCCTAAAGAGGCAACAAGGTAGAAAGGAAGCTGTGGAAATTAAACATATGTGTTTATGGATTGAATGATGCATTGTGGGTATGGTATTTCTTGGTTAGGTCTGGCTTGCTGAAATTAGGCTATACTCAATTGAAAGAATGTCTAGCAAAGTTCTACTGGTATCACAAAGGGAAACTCGCAGGCATCTTTATGATGTATGTTGTTAATTTTCTCTGGGGCAGTTCTGTGGAATTTGAGCAAGTTGTTATAAATAAGATTAAAGGGGAATTTAAGGCTTCGGAGCATTTAGAAAGGTTTAGACATTAAGCAGAATAAGTCGGGAGTAACCTTGAATCAACAATCTTATCTAGAATGTGTTACTTGTATTCCGATAAATCATGTTAGATTGTCACAGAAAAATAATCTTGCATCTAAAGAAGAAACATAGCAGTTAAGAAGTATAATGGGACAGTTAAATTGGCTATGCACGCAGACAAGACCAGATGCCAGTTTTGATGCATTGGAGCTAAGTACTATGATGAAACACCCTACAGTTGTGCATGTTTTATGGGAAAATAAAAAAGAAATTAAATACAGAGAAATGCTTACTTGAGTTTCCAGCTTGGGTGACCTGAAGGACATGAAATTAGTCATTTTTAGTGATGCTTCTTAGGCCAGCCTTCCAGATAGATATTCAAATACAGCTGGTTTTATATTCTTGGTGAGTTAAATGGAAAATGTTGTCCCTTGGCCTGGGAAGCTAAGAAAATAAAAAGGGTGGTTAAAAGTACTTTAACTGCAGAAACACTGGCTCTAGTAGAAGTAGTGGATATGTGATTTTACTTGTGAAATATTTTAAGGGAAACCTTATACAAAGGGTGTTCTAAGTATAGCTTGCTCACTGAATGCTGTAGGATAACATACATTGGACAAACAGCGTGACTGAAAAAAGGTAATATAGAAGAGATGTTAAAAAGAAAAGAAATCTCCAAGCTAAAATGATTTGACACAAGTCATCAATT
This sequence comes from Cetorhinus maximus, assembly GCF_964194155.1. Classification (NCBI taxonomy): domain Eukaryota; kingdom Metazoa; phylum Chordata; class Chondrichthyes; order Lamniformes; family Cetorhinidae; genus Cetorhinus; species Cetorhinus maximus. Next base: position 47,686,532 of record NC_135897.1, on the reverse strand, counting down.
GTTGAATTGCTTTACAACACTAAATCTTTGCATAAAGAGAGTATTGAAGTCCTAGAAGAGGGATCTCTTATATTATGATGTTGTGTACAGGATATGGAAAATCATTTTTTCTTTCTCCTTTCTTTGATTTATTTTGTAATATTGTTTGTGTGTTATAAAGATGTTTGATTTAAAGGAAAACAGGATAATCTGTTAATGGTATGTTAATTATATTATTAAAGTTAAGGATATGCAGGTGGAGGGCATTGATTGATTAAGCATCATAAACACATATAAAGAGAAACTTCTGCCGTCTGAAGAGGTGGAAGGTCCCAGGTGGGAAGCTTTCTATGTGGGAGTTCTCCTTTTTACTATCTTAATTTACTTGGAGTGTGTTGCATGTAGCTGTCCCATGCAACCTGTGATGAATATCTAGTTCATGGTTCATGTTAATATTTTAGAGGCAATTTTCAGTTCTGGGAAAATTAAAGTTTAGCTGTAGAAAATGGGATAAATGCAACCAAAGCAGCTTGGAGTCTATTTCACTTAAAAAAAAAAGGTGGGCCATGTTGTGTTAAGGGGTTAACCACTAGTAAGGTAACAGCCATAAAACTGCAGGTGGGCTTCCTTCGCTGGTGTCTTGGAGACATGATGTCTACACTGCTTTCCAAGAAGTACAGCCTAGAGAGATGTTTTGTTTTGGTAGATAGAGCTAAAATTAGTTTAATAGCATTCAATGAACCTTGAAAAGCTATGTTGTCATGGAGATGGGCAGAGCTTAAGAAGGTTTTCTGTTCTTTTTTAATCTGTGTATTTGTTGGAAGAGCAAGTATTCTGCAGCAGGGGAAGTGGTTGAATACTGAAAAGGTGCTTCTATTAGCAGGCCCCAGGCAGTTAGGGCTCAGGGGAGCCCTGAGGAGCTGAGAAGGTGGAGGAAGGTTGCTGTTTCCATGTTGGAGAGGATTAGGGCTCAGAAGAAGCCCTGAGAGCCATTTATTGCTCAGTGCAGTCAGGAGACTGGAGTTTGGAGAAACCCAGGGGCAGTGCCAGCTTAGTGAAGCTAGTGGTCTGCGAAAGAGCTGGAATTGTGCTGGTAATTGGAAGCAGGATTGTAGCTTAGTGAAACCCATGGAATACAGTCTCGGGGGGAGAGATTGAACCTTTGGTTTCAATTGGAACTGTAGTGGTTCAAGAAGGCAGCTCACCACCATGTTCTCAAGGGCAATTAGGGATGGGTAATAAATGCTGGCCTAGCCAGTGATGCCCACATTTCGTGAATGAATAAAAAAATTGGGAGGTGAGAAGTCGTTGAGGCAGTCTGAGTTAGAATGGCTTTTGAGGGAATTCAGAGGCTAGATCTTTAAAAGAGAAGAGTTGAAATCCATTGTTTTAACAAGATTTTGTGACTCACAGTGGTCACTGACATCTGGGTGGGTTGCTGAGAAATCTGTGGGATTTATTTTGGACTCATCCCATTTAATGTGCGGTGTGCTGTGTTTGACCGCAGTTTGCCTGTTAATTCATATTTACCTTGTTAATTCTGAATGTTAGTATATAAGATAGGTGTTGTAAATTGTTTTGCTTTTCTGACTTTGTACTCTTTCGAGTTATCAACAGTCACAGATTGCAATTCTGTCGAGTACAATCACAGTTCTTGGTTTTCTGGGAGTGGGACATGAACCCACAACCCTCTGATTCAAAGGCGAGGGTGCTATGAACTGAGCCACAGCTGACACCGTTTATTTTGTTTATTTAAAACCATGGAACCTTGTGGCTTTATTCTTCTCGTGGATAACTGGGATTTCAAACTTTGTCTACTTTAAATAAAAAGTTACTGGTCCCTAACTTGATTGTAACAAATGCTATATTAAGTCGGTTCATGGACTCCCAAGCCACCTGCAATTTTTGCGACCTTGAGGAGTCTGTGTACCATAATTACATAGGCTGTGTAAGGTTATGGCCTGTGTTGTACTATCTTGGTTGTGGGGGGAGGGGTGGTGGGGGAAATGGGTGCGGGTCCTCAACCTTTGGTTGCACTGTTGCACTTCAGCCCCACGCTCCTGATCTTTGGGCACCCAGTAGTGGTGGGTTGTAGACAGATTGGAGGACCTCCTCATCTGCCTCCACCCCAGGGTCTGCTCCTGGGCCTGGCCATGATGTCCATTAACAGATAGTGGGCCCTGGGGGAGGCCATTATACCTGACTGTTCATCTCTCTTCCGGGTTACGTCCAAGCCTGGATGTCCTTGGAGAGGGAGCATATGGCAACCACCAGTCTTGAGGCCTTCTGCACCCAATGGGTTTTGCGCTGGAATGCATGATCTCCTGCCAAAAACAATATTTTAACTTAATTTTGATAAGTTTCCTTTAAAGTATTTTTTGTTACAGTGCACCTTTAAGGGGGGGTTCATTAGTTAATGAGTTTATATGTTTATTTCATTTTACTCAAAAGAATATAACGAGAGACTTCTGCCATCCACGAACAGTGGGCACCACAGGGGCTGGGATGCATCATCAGCCATGGAAACAATATTTTAATCTTATTTGATGTTTTCTTTGTTCTTGATTTTTGTTTGGTGCACTTTAAGTGGCTATCAACTAGTTAATTTATTTATTAGTTTATTTGTCCAATTAGTATACTCAGAAGAATATAAGGAGACTTCTGTCATCCAGAGGAAGCGGGTGCCCCAGTGGGAAGCTCTCTACGTGGGAGTCCTCCCTTTCTCCATTGGGGGTTTGACAGGAAGGGTGTTGTACACAGCAGTCCCATGCAATAAAAGGTTAAGCAGATCATGGACTCCCAGGCCTCCTGTCATTTTTGAGGCCTTGAGGAGTCTGTGTTCCACATAAATGCAGGAATATGTGAGGTTGCAGCCCCTCTTTCACGACATAAGGGGGGGTTGTTCCTCAAGTTCTGCTTGCACTTCAGCCCCATGCTCCTGATCTTTGACTATCTGCTGTGGAGGGAAGTGGGCAGGGTGGAGGATCTTCTCTTAGCTGCTCCTGTGTCTGGCCAAGGTGGCCGTAAACAGGTCCAGGCAGTGGGCATTTGAGGAGGTCATTTGACTGATTGCCTGCCCCCTTCTGTGGTTACATCCATGCCCAGGAGAGGGAGCACATGGTGTCCACTGGCACACTTGAGGCCTTCTGCACTGCAGGGGCTGGAGTGCATTATCAGCCCCAGAAATAATATTTTAATTTAATTTTGTAAGTTTCCATTAAAGTTTTTTTTACAGTGCCCCTTTAAGGGGTGATTCTTTAGTTAATTGGTTTATTTGTTTATTTGATTTCCTGAACAGAGTATAAAGAGTGATTTCTGCCATCAGGAGGGGGCAGGCACCCCCAGTGGGAGGCTCCCTACATGGGAATGCTCCCCTGTTTCATCAAGGATTGGACATGGAGGGTGTTGCATGCAACAGCTTGTGCAACATTCAGTTAAGTCAGCTAACGGGCTCCCGGGCCACCTGTAATTTCTGTGGCCTGAGTCCATGTTCCATATTTATGTTGAATGTGTGAGGTTGCAGCCCCTATTCCACTATCTTAGGGGGCTGCTCCTCAAAGTTTGGCTGCATCTCAGTTCCACACCCCTGATCTTTGTCCTCTTGGTATGGAGGGATGCGGGAACATTGGAGGACCTCCTCATTAGCCTGCTCTTGGGCTTGGCCACAAACATGTCCAGGGAGTGGGCTGTTCAGTGGGGTCATTCGACCTGACTGCCTACCTCTCTTCCCTAGTTACGCCCGTGCCTGGGTATCCTGGAGAGGGAGCATGTGGTGTCCAGAGGTATGCTTGAGGCCTTCCACAACTGGTGGGCATCGGAGGGGCTGGAGTGCATCATCAGTCCCCAAAATGGTATTTTAATTTAAATTTGATAAGTTTCCTTTAAACATTTGGTTTTTGTTACAATGCCCCTTTAAGGGACCAATTAGTTCATTTGTTTTTTTGATACTCAAAGGAGTGTTACAATAACCTGAAAGTACCCCTTTAAGGGATTGATTTGTTCATTTGTTTAATTGATTAACCAATAGAGTATAACCAGAGATTTGCCTCCTTTTGGGAGTTGCCTGTCTTATAGCAGGAGCAGTTCAGATTCTGGAGCATGGTTGCATCCCGCCAGAACACTCTCCTATCAGGAGTAGTGGCTATCCTACTAGAGCTGCTGCTCAGGTGACCAGAGTTAGGGATGTGCTGGACAGCAGAGGAGCAAGCTGGATGTCACCAGTAGAATTTGCGCATTGTGTATCACTGGATGTCCAGCTCATAGCTAAGAGCCTCAAAAACGTGGTACTCAGCCACCACTGCACTTATGGTGTTGAGGTGGCTCAAGCTTGCAGAGCACTCCTGTCTGAATTGACCCCCATTTGGATGGAATTTCCCTGAGGCCCCGGGCCCCGAAATTTCCTTTGGAAAGACAGCCCCAAAATTTGAGCCCTCTCGCAGAAATGCCCTTCATGCCATTCTACTGCGCAGAGTGGTTTCTTGTATGGGCTGCTGCACACACTGAATTTCCTTGCCCTTATCAGCCATCCAGATACACTATGGCATTCCATCCTCCTGTCCAGAGGTGACAGTGACCCCTGGTAGTGGGTTCTGTATATGGCAGTCCTCCTTTTTCCCATTGAGGATTTGGCATGGAGGGTGTTGCATGCAGCATTTCTGTGTTATAGGAGATTAAGGCAGTACACAGACCCTCCGGACTGCATATAATTTCTGTGGCCTTGATGAGTCCGTGTTTCATATATATGTAGGTTGTGTGAGATTGCAGCCTCTCTTTCATTCTTTGCAGGGGCTGCTCTTCAAGTTTTGCTTGCACTTCAGCCCCATGGTCCTGATTGTTGGCTACCAGGTGTGGAGGGGTACGGGCAGTTCGGAGAACCTCCTCATGGGCCTGGCCCTGGGTCTGGCCAAGATGGCCATTAGCAAGTCCAGGCAGCAGGCAGTGGAGGGGGTCATTCAACCTGACTGTCTGCCCCTCTTACATGGTTATGCCTGTGTCCAGGTGTTCCTGGAAAAGTAATATGCTTGAGTCCTTCCATGACTGGTGTGCATTGTAGGGGCTGGAGTGTAGTTGCTACCATCAGAGAACTGCTGCTGGAGTATCTGCACCTCCACCAGTACAGGTTCATATGGCTGGTGGAAGAGAGGGCTTGGGCTACCAAGTTGACCAGAGTCAGGGACGTGCTAGATGGCGGAGGAGTGGGCTTGATGTCCTCAGGCGATGTGCGTTCGTGGATCATCAGCTTGCGACCAAAATCATTCAGAGCTTCAAACAGGTGATGCGTGGCCACAACTGCACTTGCGATGTTGAGGCAGCTTAGGTGTGTGGAGCACTCCTCTCTGAACTGTTGCTATTCGGATGGAATTTCCCATTGACCCGGGGCCCTGAAACCTCCCTCGGGAACCTCAACCTCACAATTCAAACTGCCTCTCGGAGAAGCCAGGCCTGTGTGAGAGCATCTCTACTTGGCAGCTGGGTGTGTTTGTGTTATGTTTTGACTGTGGGTGGCTTTACTCGTGAACCAGTTGCATGCTTATCTGTCGACAGAGGAGTCGATTAAAATATACAGCAGATGTAGAGACCAATCTGAAATGAAGCATATGCTATTTATTTACACAAACAACAGAGCATTAACATGATGTGTGTTTTTCCAGCCAGACCTTACTCTAGACTAACAGTAACACAGTTGCCCACGCTACACAGCTATTGGGCCTTACAGTCACATGGTCGATCTATTCACTTAAACTTCACTGTCTCTTAAAGGCGTATCACCCCTCAGATTACCACATCCCTCCCCCTTTACTTGAAAGTACATTTTGCAATATATTAACTGTTTACAAAAATGAACTATTTACAAATTTAGTCTCTCAGGTGGCTTTCTCCAACGTGTCGACCGTCGTTGTTCTACGACTTCGGATGGTTTATCTGAGGCCTCCCTCTCAAGAGTTATCTGTCCACTAGGCTCCCCAGTAGGAACATGCAAGTTTGCCTCTTCAACTCTCTCAGGCTCAATGGATTCTGCAGGTACTTCCAAAGCAAGAGGAGTTCCTTCTACCTGTGGTGTAGACGTCAATGGGAATGTTTGGTGCGCCTTTTCTTGTGGATCTGTTTCCCGTTTCCTGAGGTGATCTATATGTCTCCTGATTATCTGACCTTCAACCGACATATGGTAGGACAGGGATCCTGTCGCTGCACTGACTTCACTTGATAGCCATTTGGGCCCATCTCCAAAGTTCTTCATGAAAACAGCTTTCCCCTACAGTGAAGTTTTTTTCACGACTATGGTAACCGTGTTCATTTTTCTCGGCCCCCTGACTTCTCGCTGCCCTCTCCCCTAAATATGGCCTTATGAGGCTTAACTGTGTTTTAAGACATCTCTTCATTAATAACCTAGCAGGGTCAATACCAGTGGTCATATGTGGCGTGGTTCTGTAGCTGAGCGGGAAGCGTGAAAACTTTGTTGCTATAGAGACCCCCCTCTAGTTTTTTTATTCTGGCCTCGAAGGTCTGGACTGTCCTCTCGACCAACCCATTGGATGCAGGGTGGTATGGCGAGGTCTTGACATGTGTTATGCCGTTGAGAGTTGTAAATCTTTGGAACTCCCTGCTAGTGAATACCGTTCCATTGTCAGACACTATTACCCCTGGTAAACTGTATCGTAAAAATCCTGATGAAATCCGCCTATGGTGGCGGCAGATGTGGGCGATCGCACCCCGTACACATCCATCTGTTTGGAGTGGGAGTGATAAGTAAAAGGAACATTGTGCCCAAAAAAGGTCCCATGTAGTCAATGTGGAGGTGGACCCATGGCCTTCCTGGCCATTCTTAAGGATGCAGTGGAGCAGAAGGAGGCAATTTCTACACCTGTTGGCACTGCATGCAGCTCTTGACCATGTTTTCGATCTCAGTGTCCATCCCTGGCCACCATAAGTAACTGCGCACCAACATTTTCATTCTGGAAATGCTGGGGTGAGCGCTACACAATTCTATCAATAATGGTTGTCTTCCTCTGGGAGGCACAATAACTCTCGCTTCACACAGTAAGATGCCATCCTGGCAGGTGAGCTCGTATCTCCTGTTAATATAGGGCTTCATTTCGTCCAACTTTGGCTCTTTAGACCATCACTGCAAGACTTGTTCTTTGATGTGAGCCAAATTTGGATCACAGTTGGTCCATTCTCTGATCTGTTTGGCATTCACTGGTGATGAATCCGGAAAATTCAATAACAAGACAAGTTCCTGAGGGATGGGGGCGTTCACATTGCTGCCCTTCAGTGGTAATCGGCTCAGCACATCAGCATTGGCAATCTGGCTTCCCGGCCGGTGGATAAATGTATATTCATAAGCAGCTAGAATCAGTGCCCACCTTTGGATGCATGCCGAGGCAATTGGGGTTATTGCCTTATCTTTCCCCAACAAGCCTAGTAGTGGCTTGTGGTTAGATGCTATGGTGAAGTGGTGACTTTGGATGTATTGGTCGAATTTCTTAATGCCAAAAACAATGGGTAAGCCTTCTTTTTCTATTTGTGAGTATCTTCGTTCTGCCTCACTGCATGTTCTTGAAACGTAGCCAAGGGGCCTTTCGGAGCCATCTGTCATCCGGTGGGAGAGTACTGCCCCTACTTCGTAAGGGGATGGATCACATGTTAACATCATTCTTTCTTTGGGTCGAAATGTACCAACAGGGCCGATGAGCGTAGTAACTGCTTTACTGCCATAAAAGCTGTTATTGTGGGGCTTGCCAAATTGACCTGTGGGTTTTTTTAAGTAACCCATAAAACGGAGCCAATACTGTTGACAAATTTGGGAGAAAATGACCATAGTAGTTAACCATTCCCAAGAAGGACTTGAGCTCTGTGGCATTTTTCGGGGCTGGCGCCTCACGAATAGCTCTCATCTTGTCTTCTACAGTCAAACCTATGACCCAGGTAAAGCACTTCTTTTGCTTGGAAGATACATTTTTCCTTTTTAAAGCATACTCCGGCTTGTGAGAAATGCTTCAATACCTCTTCCAAGTTAGTCTTGCTACTAGGACATTATCGAGATAAAGCACCAGACGGGATAGACCTTGGAGCAAATTTTCCATAGTCCGTTGGAAAATGGCGGAAGCCAATGAGACTCCGAAGGGTAACCTGGTATACTGGTATAACGCCCTATGTGTGTTGATAGTCACAAAATCCCGAGAGGCCTTGTCTAGCTCGACTTGCTGGTTAGCGTGGCGTCGAGTTTCGTATATGCAGTTCCCCCTGCTAGCTTGGAGTACAATTCATCAATTTTTGGTGTAGGGTGCCTATCAAGTCTGGCTACTTTGTTAGCAGTCAACTTGTAGTCCCTGCATATTCGCACAGTCTGGTCAGGCTTTAGTACTGGAACTATGGGCGCTGCCCATTCGGAAAATTGTACAGGTTGTAAGACTCCCAACCTTTCCAATAATTCAATATCTACCTCTTCTCGTAATGCATAGGGGACTGGCCTTGCCTTCAAATATCTGGGGGTAGCTCTGGGATTGATGTCGATTTTGGCTTGCAGACCCTGAATCCTCCCGAGCTCTTCCCTGAATACAGGGCCATATTTCTGTAATAATTCCTGTAGGTTTTTCATTCTGAGTTGGAAAATCTCAGTTCACTCCAATTTTATTTCCTTAAGCCAGTTCTGACCAAGTAGAGTTGGACCGTCCCCTGCTATCACTATCAGGGGTAGGTTAGTGGACTGGCCTCCATATTGTACTGGAACCTTGCATATACCTTCCACTTGTATGTTTTCGCCAGTACAAGTCTTTAGTCTGGCATCTGAGTTTTCCAGCTTTAGTGAGTGGCCTCCTCTGTTCAGATACTTAAACGTGTGTCCTCCTATGACTGAAGTGGATGCGCCTGTAAACACCTCCGTTCGAAGGGGTTTTCTGTTGACTTCTACTGTCACGTAGATTGGCTCTGTTTTACCCATTTGTGCAGGGAATAAACATCTGACTGTTTCTTCTGGTTCCTCTATTACATAAATTTCATGACTTCTGCCTTTTTGTTTGAACTTTGTCTTCAATCTTTCTTTACAATATCGCATAATGTGTCCATTGCGATGACAGTAGAAGCACTCATTCTTTTAAATTGTCGTTCGTTTGTAGGCTGTCTGGTTCCAATCCTGTTATTATGAATGTGGTTTTTATCTGTTAAGCCATTGCTTTTTGCCAGCCTGCGCTTACGCACCATTTCTGGCCCTCCCTCCCGACATGAAGAGCGGCGCCATTTTGTGCTCCCTTGATTTCTTCTGAGTCCCTGACCGCGCTTTCCATTGCAAGTGCCAACTCCAGGGCTTTGCTGAAATCCAAATTTGTCTCAGGCAGCAACCTTTTTTGAATGGCGTCTTCATTAATCCCACACACTAATCGTTCTCTTAACATGTCATTAATTGATGTCCCGAACTCACAGTACTCTGCCAATTGTTTTAAGGCTGCTACATAGCAAGTGACTTGTCTTTCCAGGGGCGCGACACCTTGAATTGAATTTAAAACGCTGCATTGTTACCAAGAGTTTCGGTTGGAAATGGCCTTTCACTAGATTCACCAGCTCATCAAAACTCTAAGAATCTGGGGCATTGGGTGCCGATAGACTATGAATTAGTCCGTACGTTTTACTGCCACATGTTGACAAGAGGATCGCCCGCCTCTGCTCCTCCCCCGATATGTCATTGGCCAAAAAGAAAGACGTGAGGCGTTCAATATAATGTGACCAGCCATCAGTGGTCTGATCAAATGGTTTGATGTGGCCAAATTGTGGCATATTGGAAGGCAACGGCTTTGACGACTACGGTCAGGGTTTACAATTGTAATGTACTTCCAATCAGCCTGCAGGCACGGCTACTTCAGTACAGTTGAGTTTTTGCGGTTTTCCTTGGTGTCGTCGACTGGTGGTGTTTTGCCTCGTTGCCAGTTGTTATGTTTTGACTATGGGTTGCTTTGCTCGTGAACCGGTTGCATGCTTATCTGTTGGCAGGTGAGTCGATTACAATATATGGCAGGTGCAGAGACCAATATGGAATGAAGCACATACTATTTATTTACACAAACAACAGAGCATTAACATGATGTGTTGCTTCTCCAACCAGACCCTACTCAAGACTAACATTAACATGGTAGTCTGCGTTACACAGCTGTTGGGTCTTACAGTCACGTGGTCAATCTGCTCACAATCTCTTAAAGGTGTATTGCACCTTAGATTACCACAGTTTGTAAAAAAAAAATCAAATGGTGACATCAAAGGAAAATTGTAAGTTCATTGGTTGGTGAATTGCTTTCAAGGAATGTCTGTATATAGCTGAAAACGAGAAAAAATGTATCTTTAAAAAGTAGTTACTTAAAATTAATTAATAAACACAAGCAAAAGGGAAGTTAAGTAAAGTTAAGGCGTGGCAGAACAGCACGGTCGTATGGAATGCGTGCCTTGTAGCATGTGGGAAGTCATGGATGCTACCCGTGACCTAGATGACCACATGTGCAGGAAGTGTCACCAGCTGCAGAAACTTCAGCTTCGGGTTTCAGAGCTCGAGCGGTGGCTATAGTCGCTGTGGCGCATCCGCGAGACTGAGAGCTACGTGGATAGCATGTTCAGAGAAGTAGCCACACCGCAGATTGGGAGCATGCAGGCAGATAGGGAATGGGTGACTGCCAGGCAGTCTAAGAGAACCAGCTAGGTAGTGCAGGAGTCCCCTGAGACAATCTTGCTTGCTAATCAGTTTTATGTTTTGGATACTCGTGAGGGCGGTGATTCCTCAGGGGAGTGCAGACAAAGCCAAGTCTGTGGCAGCACGGGTGGCTCAGCTGCACAGGAGGGAAGGTAGAAGAGTGGAACAGCAGTAGTGATAGAAGATCATTAGTTAGGGGAACAGATAGGTATTTCTGTTTCCGTAGACATGGCTCCAGGATGGTATATTGCCTCCCTAATGCCAGTGTTGGGGATGTCACGGAGTGGCTGCAGGACATTCTTCTGGGGAGGATGAACAGCCAGAGGTCGTGGTGGTCCATGTTGTTACCAATGATTTGGGTAGGAAGGGGGGTGAGGTGCTGAAAGCAGATTTCAGGGAGCTAGGAAGGAGATTAAAAATCAGGACCTCAAAAGCTGTAATCTCAGGATTACTCCCAGTGCCACGTGCTAGTGAGCATAGGAATGGGAGAATTGAGCGATTGGACACAAGGCTGGAGAACTGGTGTAGGAGGGAGGGTGTCAGATTTCTGAGGCATTGGGACTGGTTCCCAGGGAGGTGGAACCTGTACAAAATGGGACCTGTAGGACCGGGACAAACATCCTTGCAGGGAGATTTGTTAATCCTGTTGGGGAGGGTTTCAATTAGATTAGAAGGGGGATGGGAACCTGAAAGGGAGCTCAGATTGGAGGGAAGCAAAACTGGTAATAGGAAGTAGAAAAGTAGTAAGTGAAATTAGAAGAAGAAGCAAAGGCAAGCATCAAACAGGATCAGAATGCAGAATAATGTTAAAAAGGCAGAATTAAAGGCACCATTTGCAATAAGGTTGATGATTTGAAGACTCAGATAGAGGTAAATGGGTATGATTTAATTGCCATTACCGAGACATGGCTACAGTGTGACCAGAATTTGGATTGAAGATCCAAGGATATTCATCATTTAGGAAGGATAAGCAAAAAGGAAAAGGATAGCACTCTTATTAAGGAACGAGATCAGTACATTAGTGAGAGAGGATCTTATATCGAAGGGTCAAGATGTATAATCAGTTTCAGTGGAGCTAAGTAACAGAAAAGGAAAAACAAACATTGGTGGAAGTTGTTTATATCCCACCAAACTGTAGTGGTAAGGCTGGGCAAGGTATAGATCAGGAAATTAGAAATGTACATAATGTGGGTAATACAGTAATAATGGGCAACTTCAATTTACATATAGACTGGGTAAACCTAATCAGTACCAATGCTGTGGAGGATGTGTTCCTGGAGCGCGTACGAGATGGGTTTCTGGAGCAATACTTTGAAGAACCAACTAAGGAAAGGGTAATTTTAGATTTAGTATTATGTAATGAGTAAGGATTAATTAATAACATTGCTGTAAAGGAATCTTTGGGAAATCGTAACCATAATATGATAGAATTTCACCTTAAATTTGAATGTGATATAGTTCATTCTGAAACTAGGGTCTTAAATCTGAACAAAGGAAACTATGAAAATATATAGGGCAAGTTAACTATGGTGGATTAGGAAAATACGCTAAAAATCTTGACGGAAAACGGGCGATGGCTAGTATTTAAAGAAACACTACATGGTCTACAACAGATCTATATTCCTCTAAGACACAAACACCTAATGGGAAAGGTGAATCAACCTTAGCTAACAAAAGAAGTTAAAGGTTGTATTAGTTCAAAGGAAGTGGCTTATAAGGATGCCAGAAAAAGTGGTAAGCTTGAGGATTGGGAACAATTTAGAACTCGGCAAAAGATAACCAAGAAACTGGTAAAGAAAGGGAAAAGATAATATGAATGCAAGCTAGCAAGAAACATAAAGGCGGACCATAAAAGCTTCTTTAGGTGTGTCAAAAGGAAAAGGCTAGGACAAATGTGGGCCCATTGCCGGTGGAGAAAGGAGAATTTATAGTGGAGAATAGAGAAATGGTGAAGAAACTAAGCAGTTACTTTGTGTCTATCTTCACGGAAGAAGATACAGAAAATCCCCCAGAAATACTAGGCAAGCAAGGGACTTGTAAAACTGAAGAACTGAAAAAAATTAGTATTTGTAAAGAGGTAAAACTCGAAAAGTTAATTGGATTACAAGGTTGATAAATTCCCTGGACCAGATGAGCTGCATCCCAGAGTGTTGAAGGAAATGGCTAGTGAGATGGTGGATTCATAGGTGATTATCTTTCAAAATCCTTTAGATTCTGGAGAGGTTCCTGCAGACTGGAAAGTAGCAAATGTAACCCCACTATTTCAGAAGGGAGAGGGTGTATGGTGAACTACAGACCCCTTAGTTTGAGGTCAGTAGTGGGGAAAATGTTAGAATCTATTATAAAGGATGTGATAACTGGACACTTAGAAAATAATGGTAAAATTGGGCAGAAAGGGATATCATGTTTGACAAACCTGTTGAAGTTTTTTGAGGATGTTATTTGTAACATAGATAAAGGAGAACCAGTGTATTTGGATTTTCAGGAGGCTTTTGATAAAGTCCCACAAAGGAAGTTTGTAAACAAAATTAGAGCTCATGGGGCTGGGAGTAAAACGCTAGCATGGATTGAGGATTGGTTAACAGACAGAAAGCAGAGAGTAGAAATTAATGGGTCATTCTTAGGCTAGCAGGCTGTTACTAGTTGGGTACCACAAGGTTCAGTACTTGGGCCATAGTTGTTCACAATCTATGTAAATGATTTGGATGTGGGGACCAAATGTAATATTTCCAAATTTGCTGCTGACACAAAAGTAGGTGGAAACATGAGCTGTGAGAAAGATGCAAGGAGGCTTCAAGGGGTCTTGGACAGGGACAAGAACATTTTAAAAATTATTTGTTCATGGAATCTGGGCGTCACTGCTTGGGCCAGCATTCATTGCCTATTCCTAATTGCCCTTATTCAGAGGGCATTTAAAGGTCAGCCACATTGCTGTGGGTCTGGAGTCACATGTAGGCCAAACCAGATAAGGACAGCAGATTTCCTTCTCTAAAGAACATTAGTGAACCAGATGGGTTTTTATGACAATCGGCAATGGCTTCACGGTCATCATCAGACATTCCAGATTTTTATTGAACTCAGGTTTCACCATCTGCTGTGGTGGGATTCAAACCCGGGTCCACAGAGCATTACCCTGGGTATACTAGTCCAGTGACAGTACCACCATGCCACCACCTCCCCTGATGGCAGATGGAATATCTTGTGAATAAGTGTGAAGTTATCCACTTCGGTAGAAAAAACAGAAAGACAGAATATTTCTTAAATGGTGAGAAGCTGGGAAGTGTCCAAAGGGACCTGGGTGTTCATGAGTCACAAAAGCTGGCATGCAAGTGCAACAATCAATTAGGAAAACAAATGGTATGTTGGTATTCATCACAATAGGTTTTGAGTACAAAAGTAGGGATGTCTTGCTGCAATTGTATAGAACCTTGGTGAGACCGCATCTGGAGTATTGTGTACAGTTTTGGTCTCCTTATCTAAGGCAGGATATACTTGCCGTAGAGGGAGTGCAATGGAGGTTCACCTACCTGGGATGTTGGGATTGCCTTATGAAGAGAGATTGAGGAAACTGGAACAGTATTCTCTAGAGTTTCGAAGAACGAGAGGTGATCTCATTGAAATTTACAAAATTCTTACAGGGTTTGACAAGGTGGATGTAGGTAGGATGTTTCCCCTGGCTGCTGAGTCTAGGACCAGGGGACACAGTCTCAGAATAAGGGCCAGGCCATTTAAGACTGAGATGAGGAGAAATTCCTTTACTCTGAGGGTGGTGAATGTTTGGAATTCTCTACCCTAGAGGGCTGTGGATGGATTTCTGGAGACTAATGACAGCAAGGGATATGGGGATAGTGCAGGAAAGTGGCGTTGAAGTTGATGATTAACCATGATCTAATTGAACGGCGGAGCACGCTCAATGGGCTAAATGGCCTACTCCTGTTCCTATGTACCTATCTAGAGGTGGCAGGGGCCCCTGGTGGAGTGCTGTGTATACAGGAGTCCTCCCATTCTCCATTGGGATTTGGCATGGCGGGTGTTGCATGCAGCAGTCCTGTGCAACTAAAGATTGTTCATGGACTCTCAGACTGCCTATGTTTTCTGCAACCTTGAGGAACTTGTATTCCATATATATGTAGGATATGTGAGATTCCATTATTGAAGAGTTCCTCAAGTGTTGTTGGCACTTCAGCCCCATGCCCCTGATCTTTGGCCGCTCAGTGCGGAAGGGAAGGTGGGCAGATCAGAGGACCTCCTCACTGGTCTGCTCTTAGGCCTAGCCAAGGTGGCCATTAACAGGTCCAGGCAGCAGGCAGTTGAGGGGGCTATTCATCCTAACTGTCTGCCTCTTTCCTGCAGTTAAGTCCTTGCCTAGGTGTCCCTGGAGAGGGAGCACGTGGTGTTCACCAGTACGCTTGAGGCCTTCCACAACTGGTGGGCACCATAGGGGCTGAAGTGTGTCATTACTCTGAGAAATGTTATTTTAATTTGATAAGTTTCTGTTAAAGTTTCTGTTTTAGTTGCAATAATTTAGAAGTGCCCCTTTAACAGGGGGTGGTAACTTGCATATTTCATTGTTTTACTGATTTAATCTAAAGAGTAAAAAGAAAGACTCCTGGGACACTGGGTGTTGGTTAGGGAAGAAGCAGACATTTGTAACGTTGCATTCTTTAAATAAACATAGTACTATGTAAAAGCTTGACATTTAGTTCCCTACTTCACCAATTGGCTTTGTCATGAATTAGCACGTGTGACAATCAGGAATGAGAGCTTTGCATGATTAGTCTTCTTGCTTTCCTAATGCAAGGACACTGAGTTAATTTTAGTCCCTAGTTGCCATCAGTTGAGACCAGATAATTCAGCATAACTCAGGATTTGAATTTGGTTTTATTACCCACCAGGCCTTTGGGGAGCTTGGCCTTATTGGTTTGACAAGAATAGTGAGAAAAAATTATAAAGGTAGCAATTGACATAATTCTAACAAGACCAAAAGTGATCAGTCCAAGTGGTGGGAAAGACAATCCTTGCCCAATCATAAGAACATAAGAACTAGGCGCAGGAATAGGCCATATGCCCTCTTGAACTTGGTCCACCATTCAGTACAAGCATGGCTGACCATTGGCCTTAACTGCACTTTCCTGACCGTTCCCCATATCCCTTGATTTTTGGAGAGGCCAAAATTATGTCTGCCGCAGCCTTAAATATATTCAACAATGGAGCATCCACAACCTTCTGGGTTAGAGAATTCCAAAGATTCACAACCCCTTGAGTGAAAACATTTCTCCTCATCTCAGCCCTAAATGATCAGCCCCTTATCCTGAGACTGTGCCCCCATACTTTAGGTTCCCCAGCCAGAAGAAGCAACTTCTTAATGTCCACCCTGCCAAAGCCCTTCAGAATCTTATATATTTCAATGAGATCACATCTCATTCTTCTAAACTCCAGAGAATATAGACTCAATTTCCTCAGCCTCTTGTGATTGACCAGCTCTCTCATCCCAGGGACCAATCTAGTGAACGTTCCTTGTATCACCTCAAATGCAAGTATATCCTTTCTTAAATATGGTGACCAAAACTGAAAACAGTACTCCAGGAGTATACTCAGCAAAGCCCTGTAGAATTGGAGGAAGAGTTCTTTATCTTATACTCCAATTCCCTTGCAATAAAAGTCAACATGTCATTTGCCTTTCTAATTGCTTGCTGTACCTGCATGCTAACTTTGCGTTTTTTCCAAAAGGACGTCAAAATCTCTCTGAACATTAACACGTAATAGATCTCACCATTTAAAAAAGCTTCTGCCTTTCTATTCTTCCTACCAACTGAATAACCTCACATTTCTCCGCATTATACTCCATCTGCCACCTTGTTGCCCACTCATTTAACCTGTCTATGCCGCTTTGCAGCCTCTTTATGCCCTTCTCACAGCTTACATTCCCACCAAGTTTTGTATTATCAGCAAACTTAGATACATTACTCTCAGTCTCTTCATCTGAGTCATTAATATAGATTGCAAATAGCAGTAGCACTACCACTGACCCTTGCAGCACTCCACCAATCAAAGCCTGATCCCTACTCTGCATTAACCAAAACTTTATCCGTGCTAATTTTTATTCCCAACTCCATGAGCCCTTATCTTGAGATCTCGCCTTTATGGAACCTTATTAAATGCCTTTGGAAATGCAAGTGCACTACATCTACTAGTTCCCCTATATCTACTCTACTAGTTACATCTTCAAAGAGATTTGTCAGACATGATTTCCCTTTCATAATATCATGTTGACTTTGTCAAGATGGTTTCAAAAACAAACTGGATGTGCTCTTGAGGGAAATAAACTTTCAGAGCTAATGGGGACAGAATAGGGGAGTGAGGCTCACTGGACTGCTCTACAGGGGGCCGACATGGGCTGAATGGCCTCCTTCTGTGCCTTTATGACTCTATTTCATCAAATTGTTAGTTGTTCACTTCATGTGCACTTCAAATTCTCAGGCTATCTCAGTGTTTCACAGCCAATGAAGTGCTTCTCTCATTATGTAGGTGAACAGATCAGTCAATTTGTGCACATCAAAATCCCACAAACAGCAATGAAATTAATAATCAAATAGTCTTAGTAAAGTGTTTGTTGAGAGATAATGTTTGACCAGGATACCAAGAGCACTCTTCTGCACCTATTGAATAATGCCATACAGTCATACACCTGACTAAATAGGCAGATGCAGCATCCTTGCACTGAACCAAGGCTGACAAGTTCTTAAGGATTCCTGATGCAGCAGGGAATGGAGCAAACGGTTACAGTCAAATTACATGGCATTAGGTTAAGTGAAAAATTATATTCATCATGAAAACAAACTTAAATGATAATGAACAGGATGTGCTGAATAGCCTTTTCCCATTTATCACTAAATTTGCTAAACTGCAAAGCTATTTTGAACATGTTTACTGTTTGGACTTCTTAATATCTAAATTGTCAGATAAAGGCTGTACAATATTATAGAAGGTTGTTTATAATGTCTCCAATCTTTGAGGAAAAATTGTACTGTATGTGTCTCAGAATGATGCCTGAATCACAAATGTGGTGTGTCTTTGACGGGCCTCCATGTTGAGCAAAGTGCAGCTTCCTTTCTAATTGAAGTTGTTCCAAGCAGCTTTCTAATTGTCTTGGAAGTGTTTAAAATCCTCAAACTCAACACTTGGTTAGCTAATATTTGTAAGTAAACCAACATTTTTAAATTTAGAGTTATGATTTTGATCCACTGTTTCCTTGGCTGAAAGAAGTGTGACATCCCACATATTATAGGTGCTGGATTACCAGTTTAACAAGAAATGAATTTGAAAGCCAAGAGAGGTTTGTCGGGGTAGGGTTTGCGATTGGTGGGGTTATGCTTTGAATGATTTTGAAGATGAGAACAACTGTTCTATGTTGACAGTCACTTGCAAAGAAAGACAGCTACCAAATTGGGCAATTCACTTGTTTAATGATGTCATTGCATAACTGCACATGCTCATAATATATGAGCATTGCTTCCCTCTTTTTTACAAAAGAAGATTTTTTTTAAATGAACTATTTCCTGTTTCATGAACTATACAACTCCAGCAGTGAAAAACAAACAAATCTTTTTAAATATACACACTTGGCATGAATGCAATAGGCTCTTTTTTCCCCCTTTAACTGCATCTATTTATCATGTTTAAAAACTGGTTTACTAACATACAAACATACGAACGTACGAGTTAGGAGCAGGAATAGGCCAATTGGCCCTTCGAGACTGCTCCGCCTTTCAATAAACTCATGGCTGATCTGATTGTAACCTCAATCCCACATTCCTGCCTACCCCTGATAACTTGTCACCCCCCTCCTTGTTAACCAAGAATCTATCTAGCTCTGCCTTAAAAATATTCAAAGATTCTTCTTCCACTGCCTTTTGAGGAAGAGAGTTCCAAAGACCCATGACCTTCTGAGCTCTGCAATTATCATTTAGATAATATGCTTCTTTTCAAATTCTTCTTACCAAAATAGACAATTTCACATTTGCCCACATTATGCTCCATTTGCCCACTCACTTAACCTATCTATGTCCCTTTGTAGCCTCCTTATGTCCTCTCCACAATTTTCTTTCCTACCTATCTTTGTATCATCAGCAAATTTAGCAACCATGGGCGGAATTTTCCGTGCCCACTGGCGTCAGGTGTGCTCGGCAGCGTGAGCGGACCATATGGCGAGGTCAGAAATTGGTTTCATGACGTTGTGAAATCAGCTTGCAATCATCGGCTCAGCCCATCGATGGCGGGCCATGTTTCCTGCCATCAGGCATCAGGAATCTCATTGTAATATATCTGCATATCATTACAAGGCCAGCCCGCCGGAATCATTCCCCTGCGCTGGATGGTCCGCACAAGTTGGTGTGATTGCATGTTGACGTGTTTCACAACAGCATATATAAGGTGTGCACTTGGCGGGTTGCACTTTGAGCGGAACTCAGTGGTTAGTCCACAGTAACGTTGCGCAGCGCTCGCCCAGGTTGCCTATTGGTCTTCAAGGTTGAGGCGTGTTGGGAGGGCGGGGGGAAAAGGGATGCCCTGCAGTTGAGGCAACTAGGGGGTGGGGGCAAGGGTTGAGGTGACTTGGGGGTGGGGGCAAGGGTTGCCCTGCAGTTGAAGGTAGTGCACAAGCACATGTTGGGTAGGAGGGAGGGAAGCAGCCATGCATTAGAGAACCCTCGTATAAAGTGATCATTCCTCCGCAGTTGAGACAGTTCAGACGCAGCCACATTGACATGCGTGGAGCCGAGTCTCTAGCTTATCTACCCACCCAAGCAACGCAGAGGCATAAAAGTGCCACCAAGTGCTCCAGAGCTTTTCACTCCTTGGGTACAGACTGCAAACTAATGAGCGTTTTAGTGAACTGCAGATAGTTGGACGACTGGGCACATTGTACAATCTCCTTGCTAAAGCTGGCCTTGGAGCAGTCACTGGTGGTGGCGCTCACAGCCCCTTGCAATATCATCATCCCAGTTTGGACCAGTCTCCCCCATAGTTCAAGCTAACAGTGCAGCATTGCAGTGCGGGTTAGGAGAATGCCTGCATCTGAACTGAGATCACAGCATGCAGTCCAATGGATAAAGTTGCCATTGGCAGGTGCCAATCAGTCAGGTGGAATGGGGCGAAGCTGGTTGGGGTTTCGGGCAGCCATGCACTAAACTCTGGCCATCCAAATGATGGCCAGCACTCTCCGGGATCCATTAAGGGGCCTTCACACTTAACCAAGAGAGATTCTTAGTATACCCAACCTAACCCATAAGTCTCTCTCTTTCATCCTGCAGAAGGAGTATGGCAGGAGCATGGATCCTGGTGAACTAGCTGTGTGCCTTGTGGCGGACAGAAAGTGGAGACAGCAGAGAGAAGAGCAATGGAAGTACCTGGCTGCTAAAAGGTAGGAGCAGCTCCCTCAGGAATAAGGGGCGACTGGGGCTCCTGCACATGCTGCTGAAGAGCCACAGTGAGCTGCTGCTGGTCGGCGCCTAGTTAGACCCTGGGTCTATAGATGCAGCCTTTCATTCCTGCAGATGACCGACAACCAGTGTCGCCGAAGTCTGTGCATGTCTAGGGAACTGGTTGGTCACATCTGCCAGCTACTGCAGGATTTGGTGCCATGGGGACGTGGAGAGCATCCACTGCCAGTGGCCATGAAAGTGACTGCGGCGCTCAATTTTTAACGGCAGTGGCTCCTTTCAGGGCGCCACAGGTGACCTCTGTGGGATATCACAAGCCTGCACTCACAAATGCTTCCATGAGGTCACAAATGCCATCGTCACAAGGGCAAGCAACTTTATGCATTTTGCCCGGGACCAAGAGAGCCAGGATGTAAGAGTGATTGGGTTTGCCCAGACCTTGGGCTTCCCATAGGTGCAGGGTGCGATCGAGTGCACTCACATGGCGCTCAGATCTCCAGCGTAACAAGGGGTAAACTAGGTTAACTGTAAAGGCTTCCATTCACTGAAGGTGCAGCTGGTGGGTGACCACAAACGCATCCTACAGGTCTACGCACGGTTTCCAGGAAGTATCCACGACTCCGACATCCTCAGTTGGTCACAGATCCTTGACATCTTCCAGGGTCCACAGATGTTACAGGGTTGGCTCCTAGAGGACAAGGGCTACCCGCAGAGGACGTGGCTGATGGCATCCATACGGGGACATCAGACTGCAGTGGAGCGTAGGTATAATGAGGCTCATGCTGCAACTCGCAACTTGGTGGAGCAGACCATCGGGATGCTGAAAATGAGGTTCCGGTGTCCGGACTGGTCTGGTGGAGCCCTGCAGTATAGTCCGCAGAGGGTGTCACACATCATCGTCGCCTGCTGCACCCTTTACAATTTGGTGCTGTAATGGGGAGAGGACGTGGCTGAGGAGGAGATGTAGGAGCTGAAGGTCTCCTCTGATGAGGAGGACGTTGATGGTGAGGAGGCCCTCGAAGGCGACGATGATGGCGATGAGGCCCTTGCAGTGGCCAGACGAAGCAGGCGTGCTCGGGAGGCCTTCATAGCTGCTAGATTTATGGAGGATGATGATAACATGAAGTAAGGAGACATCATTGATCCTCACATTGCATCTGTGAATGTTTGACTCCAGTCTGGCTTATGGAAGCACACATATCTCTGTGATAATGCTCCTGTCATTGAGTTGCAATGGAGGCCCTAATAGTCACTCAGTTGCAGGAGAATGATGACGACATGGAGTGAAGACACTCCATAGAACCTCACGTAGCCTCTGAGAATGTCTAACTCCTGTCTGGACGTGGGCAGTTCTCTTGCGCTCTGTGATCAGGGTCAGATCATGGAACACAGCCCTGAAATTTTAAAAGCACCCGATCCTTTGTCCGCCTTCAGCACCTGATCCTTTCAGGAGCACAGCATCACTGGTCACAGATACTGAAGGGATGGGGACCAGCCCCTGTCTCAAAGGTGTTGAGAGCGCACAGATGAATGACGAAGCCCTGTGACACCTGTCCACGACAATAACAAGCAATGTCAAAGTGCAGGCATCAGTAATGTGTCCAGGGAGTGTGAGGCCGGACCATCATTTTGGTCTGAAGGCTGCACAAAGCACAGGGAAGAGACCCTGGACCGAGACACCCGCCTTTATCTTGTGCAGAAAGGTTACACACCTGAGTGACAAGAACACTGCTCATCAGAACAAGGAGCCTTAGGCAGGGATAAATTCTTGGGAATTTATTTACAATAGTGAACATTATGTACAAGTGATTAACAGCCATGCCCACGCTGTACAACTACATCTTCTTAACCTTCCTAACCCTGCAGTTAACGTCTTGGTGCTCCCCGGACATCCACAGCTGAGGTGGAGGCAGCCTGCTGACTGTGGCGCCCGGTCTATGATTACCTTGGCGGGCGTCCTCTAGAGGGCCAAGACCTGGCGAGGCTCGGTCTGCTTTCGAGGTCCTGCTGTGTGCCAGTGGCACCCTGCTCGGCCTATGGAGCTGGAGCTGCTGAGGTCAGAGGAAGAGGGGATTCCGATGGGCCGGACACTCCTTGAGTCACCTGAATAGATAGCTCCGGGGGTACATCTGCTGATCCTCCTCTCGCGTACACATTGTTGGAGGCCAAGTATTGCCTCGGCAATGGAGTTCAGCCCGTGCAGCAGTGTAAGAGCGATGTCCTGGACCAAGGTCTCTTCGCGGCCACCATCCTACCAGTGTTGACCTCAGTGCATTGGCATGCCGGCGCTATCTCCTTCGCCTGAAGGTAGATGGACTTCCCCACCATGCCTTGCAATATGAGGAGTGCAGCGGACATCCCTTCCTGATGTCCCCAAGCTTGCCTTTGCAGCTCCAGCAACTGTGATATGACCAAGTCTAGACGCTCGTCGTCTGACTCGGACTCAGCAACGTTCTGGCTTCCAGCAGTCCTCCGAGTGCCGAACATCTGGCAAGTCCCTGCTGCCGCCTGCTGTGGATCAGGAACTGTGATATGCTCACCAGATTGTGATCCTGAGGCTACGGTAAAGCTAGGTCCCACTGAGGTGTGTGACTCTCTGCGCTGGTGGAGGGTCTGGGTGAGTGCTATGACGGGACTTCTAGGAAGGTGCGTTCAGATTCCTCTTCCTCTCAGTACCTTTGAGACGGGGGCTGGCTCCCATCCTTTCAGTATCTGTGACCAGTGATGCTGTGCTCCTGAAGAGGTCAGGTGCTGAAGGCGGACAAAGGATCAGGTGCTTTTAAAGTTTCATGGCTGCGTCTCCATGGTCTGTCCCTGATCACAGAGCGCAAGCGAGCTGCCCGCTCGGTTCAAGCTTCGGGGCTTGATTGGAGGCCTTGGGTCGTGGACTTTGTCAGCTGTTTGGCAGATGTGTCTGCAAAAGCAAGGAGAGATAATTAGTGCATGGCAGTGGCCTGTGAAACAGCACACAGCACTCTCAGCATGGTTGTCTAATGGATGTTACACTGCTAGATCCTAACTTGGTGGAGCACCGGCAACCTCACCGTCAGCCCAGGAACGGTCCTTGCCAAACAGCTGGATGGCTCTGTTTTCAAAGTCTGTGAGGATCTTGATTTCAGGCATTCCTCCACCAGCCTGTGACCTCTCCCTGTTGTTGTGTACCAGCTTGTCCTGCATGAATAGAGATGGAGAGAGCATAAGCAGGACACCTGCCAGGCCAGATGATAAGTATGCCTGGCATGTGTGGATGACCCCATGAACATGATGAGGACAATGAAGGTGTGTTTGAGAGAGTGAATGGTGATGTCCCTTGAACCGGCAGTGAGTGAGGGCCCTGTGGATGTGTGATAGATTTGTGAGTGTATGAGTTGAGAGTGATGAGAAGAGTGACTTACCCTGGCGAAATGAAAGAGATCATTCATCCTCTTGAGGCACTGGATCTGTCCTCTTTTGCAGGGCACTGGTGCTGACCACCACTGTCACCGCCTCCCAAGCTGGATTGGTGATGTTGCTGCCCATCCTGCGGCCAGAGTGGGGGTAGAGGACATCACAGTGGACCTTCACTGCATCCGAAAGGTGCTAGAGGGATGAATCATCGAACCTGGGGGCTGCAGTCTTTTTGCCTTTTGGGGCCATGTCTTCAGTGCAGCAGTTATAGGCTAGAAGCACTGAGCGGTGTGTGCATGGCTGCACTTTAAATATGGCACCCGGCGCGATAAAGCGGCGAGGTGATGGCATGGTGGGCAAAGGAGAGCCTGCCTGCCTTGGAAACGCCGTGTTTCCCAGGAAAGCATAATCCATGCACGGGGTTCGGGACGATAAGGCCTGAGAAGCCGCCATTGCAGCCGGTGGGTTAAACGTCGTTTTACCCGCCTGCTACTGCACTTAATGCAAATCTCGGACAATCCTGCCCCATGCCTTCATCCAAGTCATTTATATAAATTGTAAAAAGTTGAAGCCCCAGCGCTGATCCCTGTGGCACACCACTCGTTACATCCTGCCAATCAGAAAAATACCCATTTATGCCTACTTTCTGCTTCTGTTAGCTAGTCAATCTTCTATCCATGCCAATATGTTACCCGCTACACCATCAGCTTTTATTTTCTGCAATAACCTTCTAACAATTTCCCTATAACAGATTTTAAGTAACTGGCCTATGGTTTCCTGCTTTCTCCCTTTTTGAATGAAAGCGTTACATTTGTTGTTTTCCAATCTAATGGAACCTTCCTCGAATCTAGGAAATTTTGGAAAATTTAAACTAATGCATCAATTATCTCACTAGCCACTTCTTATAAGAGCCTAAAATGAAGTCCATCAGGACCCGGGTTTTGCGAGCCTGCAGCTCCAACAATTTGCTAAGTACCACATCGCTGGTGATTGTAATTTTCCTGAGTTCCTCCCTGCCTTCCATTTCCTGATTAACAGCTATTTCTGGGACGTTACTTGTATCCTCCCTAGTGAAGACCGATGCGAAAAACCTATTCAATTCATCTGCCACCTCCTTACTTTCCATTATTAATTCCCCAGACTCATTTTCTATAGGACCAACACTCACTTTGCTAATTCTTTTCTTATTTAAATATCTATAGAAACTCTTACTATCCATCTTTATGTTTCCAGCTAGCTTTCTCTCGTACTCTAATTTTTCCCTCCTTAAAACCATCCTGATCTCTTTACAGGTTTCCGTGTAGAGGCAGGTTTTGGACTGTTGGCTTTGGTTCAGTATTTCAAGCAAATCTTGTTTCTCTCTCAGAAATTAGTATTTCAGACATTGAGGTCTGAACTGGCTCACATGCTGGCATAAGCTTGTGATCAAGTAGATCATACTTTTGGTTCATCCCTTGTTTAGATCCTGTGATCTACATGTTCATTTCTCACCTTTCCATCAATTTCAACCAAGTACCTTTTGGTGCCACAATCTTTTACTACATTTCCCACATCCCACTTGTGTGCCTTGCAAGGAGTGCTCATTACACAAACATGCTCATTTTGCTTGAAACTCCATTCCCTTCTTTGTGTCATGCTGAAATTTTTGACTGAATTCTTTGTATTCAATTTTAACACTCAAGTTTGGTAGTATCAGAGTTGATGTGTCCTTAACCTTCTCTTCATCAAAAGTTCAGCGGCTTTATGCTGTAGTGGCATGTAGAGTTATTCTATGCTTAAGCAGAAAATTAATTAACCACTATTTCATACAATTTGAACATCCATGCAAGCACTTATTTTTTGAGTGTAACAGATCTTTCAGCTGCTCCATTTGATGGTGAATGGTAAGGAGGAATGAGGTACGTTTGATACCCGTGTGCTTCATGAAATTTGGAATAGAGCAGGATGGAATTGAGGGCTGTTATCTGAGACAAACTCATAAGGCAATCCATGACGAGCAAAAATGGACCAAAACCTGTCTATTGTTTGTTCAGTATTGGTGTTTCGACCCATGTGATTTACTTCGATCAACATTGAATGGCTGTAAAAACAAAAAACTACTGTGGATGCTGGAAATCCAAAACAAAATGAGCATTAAGAAATTGTAATTTTCTTTTCCCAAAAGTCTACATGAACTTTTTAAAATGGACCACTCGGCCATGACCATGTCTGTAAAAGAGTTTTCGGCAACTTATTTCTACAATTATGGTAGATAGTACATTTGCTCATCATTGATTCAAGATCACCGTCTAGACCAAGGCAATAAACAAATCCCCTTGTTAGCCATTATTAGGATACCCATAGTTGAACTCATGGCCAGTGATGGGGCTGAAGCCATGGTAGTTGATGATAACCACATAGCTAACCCTCTTTCTCACATCCACCTTTGTCCTCCATCTGTTCCATGCCTTTCTTTTGTAGGTTTTTTTATTTCAGTTACCCAAGCGGTATAATCTGACCAGGCAGTGCAGGAACACCAGGACGAGAATGATGATGGAGATATGGCAACATCACTTGATTTCACACTCACAGCCATCAGCTCTCAGATACTGACATGCCATATAACTTAGAGGATAGATTAAAAGGGGGCTCTGCACGTAGTGAGACACCGGAAACGAGTATGCTACACCAGTGCAGAGGGCAAGGATTGCACAAGTGCCATTTCACCATAGGACAAGGTCTCACATGGGTTCCACTGCAGAGGACTCAGATGAGGGCTTCAATGGGGTAGCCTACTGATGAACATTAATGGTTGGTGCACTGGGGAGCTTGCTAGAAGTTGTGATCTATGTCAAAGAGTGTGAAAAGGAGCCCGGCACCAACTTGGCACAAGGCTTGTGCAGTTCTTGGAGCACATGAACATGAAACTGGTGGTCAACTCCATTTGCACATTTGTGGACCCAGCTATGATGCAGCCCATGATGGCCAATGTTGCAGTCTCCATTGCAGCATTAGCAGCAGTGACCCAACGCCTGAGTGTTGCAGCAGAAACTGAGACTGCTGTCAAGCAAGGTCAGCCTGTAGACACACAGCTCAGACTGTTGCCTTCATGGTTCTGAATCATGGTGTACAAAGGGGCTCTTAGGTTGTCACAGTAGTCTAGCAATCTTCCCTCCAACAGATTAGTAGGATTGCTGAGGTAGTGCGGCAGAGGAGTGGCAGTGGCTTCAGAGGGAAACATTTTCTGTCCCCTATCAGAAAGACAGCATTCACTCTCCCACCCTCGCCACCAGTGCTCTTGGCTGTTAGCTGGGCAGCCCTGTCTGTTGCCACCAATGCCAGGATGGTGCAGTCCACAACTGAGCATTCTAGGCCCAGTAGTTCTTCAAGTTCATCTTCTAAGGCTATCTGCAGTCCTCCCCACTGAAAATCAGCAGACTTCCACCAGCAATACTGCAGCCACTGCAGCAGCACTGCAAAGGAACACAAGGACAGACAAAGGCACACAGAAGACCAGGAATACATAAGGGAGGTTAGTTGACTTTTGAATGCAATATGGTACAATTTAATTTATAAATTTGGCTTGGAATGTTTATTTTTTGTTGGCTTTTATTTTTGCACTCTGACCATGTGAACATTGTGATGATCAGTGACAGAGGGAAGGTAAAGTATGGGACTACTGGTGAATGAGGAATTGAGATTGCAGTTATTGATATCAGACTTGGATGAGTTCTTCATAGACAGCTTGGCCAGAAAGATTGCCTCCACCCATCATATTCCTCATGTTCCTCGGTTACCCACCGTGTAGCTGGTGCCAAGGTTTTTCCCATCAATGGCAAGCTTGTGCAGCATTCAGGAGACCACCAAGAATTTTGAGATCCAATTTGCTAAGTACTGCAAGGCTCTTCCAAAGTAGTGCAGTCAGCAGAATTGTTGTTTCAGCAAGTCAGTGGTCTGCTCTATCACATTTTGTGTAGCAGCATCACTTTCATTTTATGCATGCTGTACACGTGTGCATGAGTTGTGCACCAGAGTTCTCAGCCATGTTGAGATAGCTCTTGTTGCCCAGTCGCCACCTTTTGATTTGCTGTGGTGGCTCAAATGTAGATGACACAGCGGATTGTCGCAGGATGAAGGTGTCACTACTGCTGCTCGGATACTGGACATTGACTGGCACGATTTGCTGCTTGTGGCCATACACCAACTGGATACTGAGTGAATGGAACTCCTATCAGTTTTGCTATAGAGCAGAGTTGATATGTGATGCCTACAAAGCAGTATGGGTGCAGTCGATGACACCTTGCACCATGGGGACGACAGTGATTTAGTGAAGCCTTATGCCTTTTCTTCCTACTTATTTCTAGTAAGGGAGAATGGAATGTAGTTAGTTGTCGTAAATAGAGAGCGTCAGTGACCTCCCTTATACAAGAGTGGATTGCACACTACAAGAAGTTGCAATATCTCCAGCCCTGAAGAAGCCAAATAAATATAAGTTCATCGCTTTCATGGTCACAGGCAATAGGATCCTTGTCTTACTCTGAGTTTGCAACTGTGGCTACAACAAGTGGGGGATGTCTTTACTGAAGTGCAGCCATCTCACATGTTGTTCCTCGCTGAGATTCAGGTGGAGAATTACTTCCTGAGTACTCTGATTAATATGGCCCCTGCTGAGAGCCCTTCTTCCCCTCTGCCTCCTTCTCCATTTCCCAACAGCTTGTCCTGCTCTATGTAGCCTCTTCATTCTCAAGGTTACGCAATGTTCCAAGGGGAAATATTTGTGCCGAAGCCTTGAAATCAGTGAAAATCCGTCAGCCACACAACTGCCTGTTGACTTTGGCAAATTTAAACAACTATAGAAAATAGCAACACTTGTAGAATCAAAGAAACAGCTAGAAGAAATCAAACAGAAACCAACCCTCAAGTAGCAGATAATCCCTTTAAATAGCACTGGTGGAGAGGGGAGGTCCTTCCTGCTGCCGAATGCATGTTCGGCTGTGCGAAGTTAAGAGAGGGCATTAGCTGGATAGAGTGTTGAGTTTCAGAATGACACCCCAGCGCTAAATCAGCATTGCATGCTGATTGTCATCATGATCTGAATACTTTGCATACTTTCAGTTGCCATAACCAGAATCTTTGCTACCCCTTGTGTCACCAAAGGACTTAACTGTGGTCCCCTCCTTTTTCTTATCTATATATTGCCTCTTGGCAACATTGCCTGTCCGCAATGGGTCAATTTCAACACATATGCTGACAAGACCCAATTTTACTTCTTCATCACTTGCCCAGCATCCATACCAGTTTCCCTCCCCCAGCACCACACCATACCTGTGGACCTAACCTACACAACCACTTTTACCCCCAATACAAGAAATTTAAATTCATTGTTGTAACCCAGCAATAGTGAAGGAACAGCGATATATTTCCAAATCAGGATGGCGAGTGGCTTGGAGGGGAATGTACAGGTGGTGGTGTTTCCATGTATCTGCTGAATTTTCCTTCTAGATGGTAGTGGTCGTGGATTTGGAAGGTGCAGTCTAAGGAGCCTTTGTAAGTTCCTCCAGTGCATCTTGTGGATGGTACACACTGCTGCCACTGTGCATCAGTGGTGGAAGGAGTAAATGTTAGTGCATGGGGTGACAATCAAATGGGTTGCTTTGTCCTAGATGGTGTCAAGCTTCTTGAGTGTTTTGGGAGCTGCACCCATCCAGGCAAGTGGAAAGTATTCCATCACAATCCTGACTTGTGGCTTGTAGATGGTGATCAGGCTTTGGGAAGTGAGGAACTGAGTTCCTCATTGTAGATTTCCTAGCCTCTAAACTGCTCTTGTAGCCACAGCATTTATATGGTTAGTCCAGTTCCGTTTCTGGTCAATGGTAACCCCCGAGGATGTTGATAATGGGGGATTCAGTGATGTAATACCATTGAACATCAAGGGGTGATGGTTAGATTCTCTCTTGTTGGAGATGGTCATTGCCTAGCACTTGTGTGGCGTGAATGTTACTTGCCACTGGTCAGCCCAAGCCTGGATATTGTCCAGGTCTTGCTGCATTTGGACATGTGCTAAGTGTGTGAAGATGAGGTGAAGCATTTGCCATGTACGAGTCCTGATTGATAGAGGTTGTTGGTGGGTAAATGATGGAAATGTTGGAATTTGAATAGTGTATGAACTAGTGGATAAAGTGTTGAGTTTCAGAATGACACCCCAGCGCTAAATCAGCATTGCATGCTGATTGTCATCATGATCTGAATACTTTGCATACTTTCAGTGGCCATAACCTGAATCCACGCTACCCCTTGTGTCACCAAAGGACTTAACTGTGGTCCCCTCCTTTTTCTTATCTATATATTGCCTCTTTCGTAGGATCTGGCATTTGAAGATGCATTTTCTGAACTTGTGGTCATTGAACTTTTGATGGCACTGTATCCTGGCCCTTGGAGCTTAACCATGGGCATTGACCTCAATGGCTATTTGCTCCCACTGAGTGTGTCCCTGGAGGGCCTCCTGGCCTCGTTCAGATATCTCTCCTCCTTTCCACCACCTCCAGTGCAGCCTCCGAAAAGTCTGGAGTCTACTTTCTCTCTTAATGTGCCATTTTTCATTGTTTCTCAACTCCGATTCACTCCTTGTGTGACAGCCTGCACCCACTCCAGCATAATGCACCTCCCTTTAATGTAGCTTTGGTTATTATTAGTTCAGGCTAGCTTTAATTGGTGCTCGGGAATTACAATTTTGGGCCTATTGATGCATGCAGCCCGTGAGCAGCATGTTTAGCGCTGGCTGCATGCAACAATTGTTCAAATGAACAGTGAGTGCATTTGGCATTTGAAGATATATTTTTTGACCTTGACCACTTGTTTGAGGTCATTGAATGCCTTGTGGCACTGTATCACAGAGAATAGGTCTCCAAATTATTAAGCACTGCAAGCTCATGCATTGGAAGTTTAAAGCTAAATCTATTTTCACTGTATAGCAAAAGATATGTTCATGTCCATGTTTACAATTATTTTACAGTCGCAAATTGGGCTCTTTGAAGTTCTAAAAATGCACTAGAAAAAACATTGGCCCAGAATTTGCTGGAGTTTTGCACCATCTCCTAATGGTACATCCGTGTTATATGGCACGCAAGTGCGAGGGAATTATGATACTGGTGATTCAGGCCATTGCTTACCCAAGGCCATAATTCTCTGGAACTTTTGCACTGGTCAGCCATTAA
The DNA here is from genome assembly GCF_964194155.1 of Cetorhinus maximus. Lineage (NCBI taxonomy): Eukaryota > Metazoa > Chordata > Chondrichthyes > Lamniformes > Cetorhinidae > Cetorhinus > Cetorhinus maximus. The sequence continues at coordinate 47,655,861 of NC_135897.1, read as the reverse complement.
CCATTCCAAAAATGTTGAATATTTAATTTTCATAGCTCTTTTTAAATCAGCTAAAATGAACTTGAAGTACTTGTTTGTTCATTGAAGTAATGCCACTGCGATTACCGCTGCCACTTAGACTGTTGGCACTGCAGGATTTTAATTTAAGTACCTATTACTATTTCATCTTCCTTTTAATTCCTTTTTATGGTAGGACTACATAATATAGAAATGGAAGCAAATTTTCCCACCCAAGATTCACAAAATACATGAACTGAGGCATTAAGTGGCATCACATTGTTTTTAACGCAAGAAAGAAAGAGAAGGAAGGAAAAAAGAGAAAGAAAGAATTCTACTTCCTAATCTTCAACCCTTTATTCAGTTGCTAATTATATTTATGAAAGGAAAGGGGAAGTACTAAAGAAGAACTACTTACACTCAACATATTTTCTATAAATATACATTTCACATTCTGTCACCGTTATTTTGCTGGCTTAGATAATTAAAAATTATTGCTGTTGTTTACAGAGGTACGTAAATAAGGAAATAAATGTGGTTGAAATTCCCACAAAGATTGACAAGCAAAATAGACTCTTAGCATCTGTGAAGAGAGAACCAGAGTTAACATTTCAGGTCTGCAACCTTTCATCAGAACAGTGCTGAAATGTTGGGTGGAATTTTCCGAGCCTGTTGGCAGCAAGCGTGATCGGTGGCGTGTGTGGAAAATATGGCGAGACCCACTTCACGACCGTGTGAAGGCAGGTCACGATCATCCGCTTAGCCCCGCTTCCTGCCATCGGTCGGCAGGGAGATAATTGTAATACATTAGCATATAACTAAAAGGCCATCCTGCCAGGCTCTTGGAGCCCCACCGTATCATCTGTCCACATCGACGGGAAAGCACGCCGACGTGTTTCACAACAGCACGCAGGCGACGTGCACTTGGCGGCCTTCACTTTGGGGTAACTGAGGTGAGTGAGCAGCAGTGTTCTCCACAGCTTGTCCATTGTTTACAGGCCTCGGGGGAGCCGGGGGATGTGAGGGAAACTGATGCCTGGCCCCGCAGGCAACTGCTGAGGGATGGGCGGGGTGTCTGGGGGCAAGTGCTGGCCAGCCTCGGAGGTGGCTGCTGAAGCGGGGGTGGGGGTCAAGTGCTGCATCCTGTGCATAGGCAATCGAGGTGGGGGGCAGGGTAAGCGAGGGAAGTGGCCACGCATTAGGGACACCTGTATAAACTGACCATGCCTCTGCAACCAAGACAGATCAGGCACAGTCATAGTGATATGATTAGGGTCAGGCTCCTAGCCTGCCTGCCCATAGCAAGCACCAAAGGGCCACCAAGTGCTCCATATCTTACACCCGCCCCCCCCACCGCCAACCCTTCCACCCCCCACCGGCACAGACTTCAAGTCCACCAGTACTTTATTGGACTGCGGAGCACTTGGACTGCACACGTTGTACAATCTCCTTGCCTATGCTGGCCGTGTAGCAGTCACTGCTGGAGGCGCTCACAGCCCCTTGCAACCTCAGCAACCTAATTTGGACCAGTGTCCCCCATGTCGCAGGTTGACAGGGCAGCCATCCTGCGCACTCATCTCTGGCCATCGGAGGCGTGACCAGCACTCTCCGGGAAGCATTAAGGGGCGGTCACACAGGGTCAGGAAAGTGCTAAGTGCAGCCATGATAACCGCATCTCTCTCTCTTTCATGCTGCAGGAGGACCATATCAGAATCATGGATCCTAGTGACCTACTTGTGTATGACTGATGGCCTACAGAGACTGTAGAAGACAGAAGAGAGAGCGACTGAGGCACCTGGCTGTGCAAAAGCAGGAGCAGCAACCTCATGAAGAAGGGGCAGCAGGGGCTCTCACACACGCTGCCCAGGAGTGACAGCGAGCCGTGGCTGGTTGATGCCTAGCGACACCCAGGGTCTATAGACGCCTCCTGCCATTCCTGCAGATGGCTGAGAACCAGTGGCGCTGACGACTGCATATGTCTAGGGATTTGGTGGCTCACATCTGCCACTTATTACAGGACTTGGCACCAAGGGGGACATGGAGGGCATCCACTGCCGGTAGCTGTGAAAGTGACTGCGGCGCTAAATTTCTGTGCCACTGGCTCCTTTTAGGGCTCCACAGGTGACCTCTGTGGAATTTCACAATCCGCCACCCACAAATGCATCTATGAGGTCACGGATGCCATCTTCTCCATGGCACACAACTTTGTGCATTTCGCCCGGGACTGGGACAGCCAGGATGCAAGGGCCATTAGATTTGCCCTGATCTCGGGATTCCTACATCTGCAGGGTACGATTTACTGCACTCATGTGGCACTCAGGCCACCATCGCGTCACTCAGTGGACTTCATCAACCTCAAGGGCTTACATTCCTTGAACGTATAGCTGGTATGCAACCACCAGAAACGCAACCTACAGATACACGCACAATTTCCAGGGAGTGTGCATGACGCCTACATGCTGAGTTATTCTCAGATCCCTGCAGTCTTCCACGGTCCACAGAGGCTGCAAAGTTGGCTCCTTGGGGACAAGGGCTACCCGCAGAGGCCTTGGTTGATGACACCCGTGCGGCAGCCTCAGACTGCAGCAGAGTGGCGCTATAATGAGGCTCATGCAGCAGCTCGCAACTTGGTGGAACAGACCATTGGGATGCTGAAGATGAGGTTCTGGCACCTGGACCGGTTTGGTGGAGTCCTGCAATACAATCCGCAGAGGTTGTCACGCATTGTCATCGTCTGCTGCGCCCTTTACAACCTGGCGCTGCAATGGGAGGAGGAGATGGAGGAGCTGTACGTCTCCTCCAATGAGGAGGACACCAATGGGGATGAGGGTAAGGGGGTCTTCAGTGGTGACAACGAAGGGTCTGAGGCTCTCGCACTGGCTAGACAAGGCAGGCACACTTGGGAGGCCCTCATAGCTACCAGATTTGTGGAGGATGATGACGACATGCAGTGAGGTGTCCCTGTAGGTCTTCACATCACAGTTGTGAACTTTTGACTCCAGCCTGACTTATTGCAGCACCAATACCCTCTGTGGGAATGCTCCTGTCATGGAGATGCAGTGGAGGCCCTAATAGTCACTTGATCACAGGAGGATGGTGACAACATACAGTGAGGATATGCCATAGATCTTCACAAAGCCTCTGAGAATGTCTGACTCCTGTCTGGCCGAGGGCAGTTTACTTGCACTCCATGATCAGGGCCCTCTCAGAGATGCAGCCATGAAACCTTAGACGCATCTGATGCTGTGTCTGCCTTCAGCACCTCAGCCCTTCAGGAGCTGGTGCACAGCATCACTGGTTGCAGATGCTGTTGTGATAGGGGCCAGCCCCACCTTAAAGGTGCTGAGAGTGCGCAGAGAGTATGAGAGAACTCTGTGGTGCCTGCCCATTACATTCTGGCAGCAATGATCAGCACTGCCGAGGTGCAGACATCAGTAATGTTTCCAGGGTGTGTGAGGCTGAACCATCACTGTGGTCTGAAGGCTGCACAGAGCACAGGAAAGAGGCCCTGGACTGAGACACCTGCCTTTTATCTTGTGTGGAGAGGTTTCAATATCTGAGTGAGAAGAACACTGCTCGTCAGAACAAGGAGCCACAGGCAGGGTGACATTCTTAGGAGTTTATTGACAATAGTGAACAGTATGTACAAGTGATCAACACCAGTGGTCGGGCCGTGCAACTACTTTTACCTAACTTTCCTAACCCTGCCGCCACGTCTAGGTGCTCCCCGGACTCAACTGCAGAAGTGGAGGCAGCCTGCTGACTGTGACGCCCTGTCTGTGATGACTTTGGCGGTTGTCCTCTGGAGGGCCAAGACTTGGAGGGCCCGGGCCTGCTTTCGGGATCCTGCTGTGCGGCAGTGGCACCCTCCTCGGCCTGTGAAGCTGGATCTGTGGCGGTCACAGGAAGAGGGGATTCGGATGGGCCAGACACACTCAGAATCACCTTGGTGGACGGCCCTGGAGCGTGCATCTGCTGATTCCCCCTCCCTATGGGTGCCCGAGGGCCCCTGGCTGACCCCGTGAGCGGAAGAGGTAGCTGGAGTGATATCAAACTGCCCAGCACCCCTCTCGCGTACACACTGTTGGAGGTTAACAATGGCATCAGCGATTGAGTTAAGCCCTTGCAGCATTGCAGGAGTGACATCCTGGACCAAGGCCTCCATGGCGGTCGCCATCCTGCGACCTCGGTGCATTGCAATGCCGGTGCTATCACCTCAGCCTGAAGATAGACGGACTCCTCCATTGTGCCTTGCAACCTGAGGAATGCAGTGGACATCCCTTCCTGTTTTTCCCTAGCTTACTTTTGCAGCTCCAGCAACTATAACATGACCGAGTCCAGAGGTCCATCATCTGACTCGGACTCAGCAATGTTCTGGCCTCCAGTAGCCCCCTGAGTGCTGGGGACCTGGGAAGTCCCTGCCTCTGCCTGCTGTGGATCAGAAAGTGCGATGTGCTCACCAGATTGTGATCCCAAGTTACTTTAAAGCTAGGTCCCACCGAGGCGTGTGTCTGCGCTGGTGGAGGGTGTGGGTGAGCGCTGTGACGGGACTTCAAGGAGGGAGCCTTCAGATTCCTCTTCAGAGGTCTCTTCAGAGCTTGATTGGAGGCCCTGGGTCATGGACTCTGTCGGCTGTTTGGCAGATGTGCCTGCAAAAGTAAGGAGAGATGATTAGTGCCTGGCAGTGGTCTGTGAAAGCCACATCATTCACGGCATGGTTGTTTGATGGATCTCACTTGGTAGAGCAGCGCCGACCTCACCGTCAGCACAGGACTGGTCCCGGTCATCGTCGGCCAGCTGGATGGCTTTGTTTTCAAATGCTGTCAGAACTTTGATTTCCGGCATCCCTCCACCTGTCTGCGACCTTTCCCTCCTGTTGTGAGCCAGTTTGTCCTGCATGGATAGAGATGTGGAGAGCATATCAGGATGCCTGCCAGGCCAGATAATAAGTATGCTTGGCCTGTGTGGATGGTGAATGGTCCCATGGATGGGATGAGGACAATGATGGTGTGTGTGAAAGAGTGAATGGTGATGTCCCTTGCACAGGCAGTGAGTGAGGGCCCTGTGGATGTGTGATGGGTTTGTGAGTGTGAGAGTTGGGAGTGATGAAAAGAGTGACTTACCCTGGCGGATACAGAGGAGATCGTTCATCCTTTTGCGGCACTGGGTCGCTGTCTTCTGCAGAGCTTTCGCGCTGACCACTGCTGCCACCGCCTCCCAAGCTGCGTTGGTGACATTGCCACCCATTCTGCGGGTAGAGCACACCCCGGCAGGCCTCCATGGCATCCAGCAGTTGCTCAAGGGACCTGTTGGTGAAGCAGGGAGGCTGAAGTCTTTTTGTCTTTGTGGGCCATGTTTCCCAGGTGGCGGTGGTGAGCTGGTGGCGATGAGCGCTTTGCTGGTGGTTGCCTTTTAAAGATGGTGGCCGGCCTGATTCAACAGCTGGGTGATGGCAAGCAGGCGATTGAGAGCCCGCCTGCCATGGAAACGGCGTATGTCGTGGGAGTGAATATATAATGAGGCAGGCTTGGGAATATAAGGTGTGAAAACCCGCCATTTTCATCGGCCGGTAGGATTCCATTTTACCCATCCGTTACTGCACTTAGTGCAATTCTGGGAAAATCCACCCATTAACTCTGTTTCTCTCTCTACAGAGGCTGCCAGACCTGCTGAGTGTTTCCAACATTTTCTGTTTTTATTTCAGAATTCCAGAATCGGCATTATTTTGCTTTTATAAAATGGATTCCTGACTATCCATCAGCCATATGCTCACAATCCGCTACTACTCACAATGCGAGATATTCTAATTACTTTTCCAGCAAATTGGAGGACACAGCGTGTGTACCTTGTGGTGTTCATAACCAATATTGCTATTGCAGCAAATTCTGGGCTAAAATATAAATTGTAGTGCATTAAAGCATCTAATTATAATGCAGACTTTGCAGCAACTTGTTTATTAACTGATGCACCAATATTTTGTTAGGAAAAGTCAAAAGCAGGTAGCATTTATATTACAATGCACTAATATATAGTAATATCAGAAACACCAACAAATTCACTGCAGATGATCATTGCCACTGATATACTACATAATTTAGTTGTGGTGCATTTTCTGATTAAACATTGTTTCTGTGTCCCTCTATTCTTGTTTTCAGATGCCTCAGGATGAGACAGTTTGTAAATATTGTGGAGTTAGTTATCTAATACATCGTGACTTCAAATTAATGGAAGAAAAAGTGAAAGCAATGGAAGCAGAAATGGAATTTTACCGTGAAAGCGTTGAACGTGAAAAAGAACTGCAAGGAGAACTTTGTTCAATGAATCAATGCTTGGAATACCTGAAAAGTGATAATCAACAGAAGAAAGAAAGGTAAGTATGAAATTAGTATCACTATCTTTTGAGTACACTTTTTGTAACACCAAAATGTTGTTTCAATCTAACATTCCATACATTAGATTTATATTGCTTTAGTTTGCCCCTTTCACCAAAAGTACTGTTGGCGTTTTTTAGCGGGAGTTATATAGTCTGATTTGTACACTGCTGCATGATTGTCATCAATACTGCTGTTTACTTGAGTGACAGGAGGCGCTCTTCTGCAGTGTAAGGAGCTAGCCTTGCTTATTCCTCCCCTGAGATGATAATCATGTACCAAGCACACTATTGAGTAGCCTGAATATAAATTGACAAACCTCACTATCACATTTGCTGAATTTAAATATTAATTGAGGTTTGGGTTTAAAATAGGCACTCTATTTGGGGAAAGGATACTCAGTATTGCAGTTACAAAGCCACAAAGGCTAAAACATTACTAAAGGAAAGCAATCATATGGTAAAAACACCATTAGGAGTCAAATCAGTAGAATTTTACACTTTTCAGAAAAATAAATCAAACTTGGTTATTTTTCTGTGTACTAAGTAATTATTTCTTAATTTAAAACTATATTCTGAGTGTGACTATTGAATAGGGCTGGCTGATACTCTAAGCATCACTTTAACGGATAATTCTGAATACCCTGACTTCGTCAAAAGTTGTACAACAAATGGAAGTCGTTTTGTCATCTCAAGGAAAAGACTTTAACCTGTCTGCTAGAGGCTAGCCACCAATATGTTACTTCCTCTATTTATCTTGCCCAGTGCACAAATACTATAATTTTTCGTAAGCCATCCCTCTATGAGTCACTATTTTGTTAATATATATATTGATTAGTCTGAACAAATAGGGATCCTATTTCCATTAATAGTACTGATATTATCTTTACAACATGCTAATCAACTGAAAAGTTTGGATGGAGACTTGTGCTCCAGAACTTGACGCGCCCCTAGCCAAGCTGTTCCAGTACAGCTGCAACACTGGCATCTATGTGGAAAATTGCCCAGTTATGTCCTGTACATAAAAAGCAGGACAAATCCAACCCGACCAATTGCCGCCCCATCAGTCTGCTCTCGATCATCAAGAAAATGATGGAAGAGGTCATCAACAGTGTTATCAAGCAGCACTTGCTTAGCAATAACCTGCTCACTGACGCCCAGTTTGGGTTCCACCAGGGCCACTCAGTTCCTGACCTCATTACAGCCTTGGTGCCCTTGAAATCAAGGCAGCATTTGATCGAGTGCGGCATCAAGGAACCCTAGCAAAACCGGAGTCAATGGGAATCGGGGCAAACTTTCCACCTGCTGGAGTCATATCTAGCACAAAGGAAGATGGTTGTGGTTGTTGGAGGTTAGTCATCTCAGTTCCAGGACATCACTGCAGGAGTTCGTCAGGGTAGTGTCCTCAGCCCAACCATCTTCAGCTGCTTCATCAACAACCTTCCATCCGTAATAAGGTCAGAAGTGGGGTGTTCGCTGATGATTGCACAATGTTCAGTAGCATTCGTGACTCCTCAGATACTGAAGCAGTTCACGCCCAAATGCAGCAAGACCTGGAAAATATCTAGGCTTGGGCTGACAAATGGCAAGTAACATTCAAACCACACAAGTGCCAGGCAATGATTAGCTCTAACAAGAGAGAATCTAACCATCGCCCCTTGATGTTCATCACTGAATCCCCCACTATCAACATCTTGAGGGGGGGGTTACTATTGACCAGAAACTGAACTGGACTAGCCATATAAATACTGTGACCACAAGAGCAGGCCAGAGGCTAGGAATCCTGCAACAAAGAACTCACCTCCTGACTCCCCAAAGCCTGGATGGGGTGCCAATCAAGCTGGCTGCTTTGTCCTGGATGGTGGTGAGCTTCTTGAGTATTGTTGGAGCTGCACTAATCCAGGCAAGTAGAGAGTATTCCTTCACACTCCTAATTTGTGTCTTGCAGATTGTGTCAGGAGGTGAGTTACCCACTGCAGAATTCTCAGTCTCTGACCTGCTCTTATAGCCACAGCATTTATATGGCTGGTCCAGTTCAGTTTCTGGTCAATGGTGGCCCCCAGGATATTGATAGTTTGGGCTTCAGTGATGGTAATGCCACTGAATGTTAAGGGGAGATGGTTAGATTCTCTCCTATTGGATATAGTCATTGCCTGGCACTTGTGTGGAGTGAATATTGCTTGTCATTTATCAGCCCAAGCTTGATGATGTCCAGTACTTGCTGCATTTGGACATGGACTGCTTCAGTATCTGAGGTGTAGCAAATGCTACTGAACACTGTGAAATCATCAGCGATCATCCCCACTTCTGACCTTATGATGGAAGGAAGGTCATTGATGAAGTAGCTGAAGATGGTTGGGCCTAGGACACTACCCTGACGAACTCCTGCATTGATGTCCTGGAGCTGAGATGGCTGACCTCGAACAACCACAACCACCTTCCTTTGTGCTAGATATGACTCCAGTTAGTGGAGAGTTTTCCCCCTGGTTCCCATTGACTTTAATTTTGCTAGAGCTCCTTGATGCCATACTCTGTTAAATGCTGCCTTGATGTCAAGGGCAGTCATTCTTACCACACCTCATCATAACTCAGTGTCATGGAGTGGTAAATATAAGTTCATATGTTCTAATCCCAGACATGTTGCTGTGGTGAACTGCCTAATGGGAGGGTAGTTCTCTCAGCACAGGAAGTTGACCTGCCCGAAGCATCAACAAATGCCTGATTACCAGCTGGTTGCTGACTGTTGAAGAATTCATGTAGTAATGTGGGGAACAGAAAGAAAACAAAGTTTTACTTCAGTTCTGTATAAGTGCTCATCAAAAATAAGTACTGTATAATTGAATTTAAGCTACTCATAATGTGAAAGAGATTTTAATTCAAGGGGATTTTTGAACATCTGCAGAGTAGTATTCATTACATTGAAGGCATTTGATGCAGATTTGGCAAAAACCAAAAACGAACTGTCAGCTTCATTCTCTGGCTACTGTCCCTAGCTCGTTAATTCAGTTGACTTCAGTCTGTTATCTCAAATATTTGTAAGTGCTATTGGTTTTCTGACGTGCCTGGTTGTGTTTCTGATGATTTCTGGACGTCTGGCACTTTTTAGTAACTTTTATCTGTTTAATACAATTTTTCTTTCTATTTGACTTTTTCTAAAGACTATTAATCTTTTCCTCACCTAATATTCTCCATTACAGTTCATTGTAGTCAATCAAAGCTCCAAATTGCTCCAAGTCTGGTCCCCATTTCCTTTATGTCACTACTTATCCTTCCGTTGATCCCAAACTCTATGTATCCGCCACCCTCATGAGCATATTACTGTCTTTATGTGTCTTTGAAGTTGACCTGAAGGTAAATCCACCAAGAAATTATTTTATTATTGTGCACTATGGCTTCCAAGAATCAAGAGTGTTGAAGTAGAACATTCATGGTTTTGTAATAGCTTCTTCTCTCAGTAAAACAAGATTTTCTATTAAACAAAATATCACTAGAATTGGAGCAAAGCTGGTTCTGTTGAAAATTAAATCAGTCCATCTATACCCATTGACAGATTGCCACCTGCAGTCAAATGTCACCTATATGTGTACATCACAAAGATGTTCCCTTTCCTCTCTTCTGGTAATAGGTTAATTAAAGAATAAGTGCCATATCTTCTTCTGCATTTGGAAGAAATAATTTTCTGCATGCGGCAGAATTTAAGTTTTAAATGTGGATTAAAGCATTGAGAATATGTGCAGTGCTACAGATATGACAGGAATTCTAAAGGCAAACATAGTTGATTAATCAAAAGAATCCAAAAGCTAAGTAAACATTTTGTGAGACCACACATTATGGTGCGGGTGAAATTTGTTTTTAAATAAAAAGGGACTATGGGCGGAATTTTCCATTCTGGAGACTAAGTCTGGTGGCGGATGTGAAAGTTGGCATCATTTCCGCTGGGTGGCAGGGCAGGTGAACATTTCCGATCTGCCACTTTTCAGCTCATTAATTATACATCAGTTACGAGATCAATGAATCTTGTATCAGTGTGGAAAATCGCCCATCCTGCTATTGCCTCATGCGGTCGAAGGTTCTGGTACCATACTTAAAGGGCACCCGGACAGACATTCACTCATTGCACGCCAGGAGCTCCACACTACTCCCCCAGATTCCTTGTGGCTGCAGCTCATACTGGAGAAGCTGAAAGATATGAGCAACCACATCCCAGGACATACGAAGGCACCTCCAACATTGTCACTCATCTCGAGATAAGAGCACCGCCAGCAATACACCCCAGGTCGGACCAATGCTCGCCATTGCAGCGGTCCATGTTCGCCAGCTTCTTGACCATATAGAGGCCCTGCTCACTCTTGCTGCTCTGGGCCTTGCTCCTCATTGCCCTGTGCCAAACGATAACCCTCCTCCTTATGTGGATGAGAGCTATTACCATGAGAATGATCCCAGGAATGAAAGGCTTAACATATGAGGAATGTTTGAAGACTCTGGGTCTATACTCAATGGAATTTAGAAGGATGAGGGGGGATCTGATTGAAACTTACAGAATACTGAAAGGCCTGGATAGAGTGGATGTGGGGAAGATGTTTCCATTAGTAGGAGAGACTAGGACCCGAGAGCACAGCCTCAGAATAAAGGGAAGACCTTTTAGAACAGAGATGAGGAGAAACTTCTTTAGCCAGAGAGTAGTGAATCTATGGAATTCATTGCCACAGAAGGCTGTGGAGGCCAGGCCATTGAGTGTATTTAAGACTGAGATAGATAGGTTCTTGATTGGTAAGGGGATCAAAGGTTACGGGGAGAAGGCGGGAAAATGGGGTTGAGAAACTTATCAGCCATGATTGAATGGCGGAGCAGACTCGATGGGCCGAATGGCCTAATTTCTGCTCCTATGTCTTATAGTCTTATGCTTCATTGATGCCTCAGTGAGTGTGTGAACGAATTGAACTGATACATTAAGTGAGCATTTCCTTTACAGGTTTCCTTCCATCTGAAAGCTAGCAGACAAGTGCTAAGCCGTTCACTTGGCCTCCATCTAGACATGGCATCCCCACCCCACCCCTTCCAGTAAAGGACACCCTGGAGGGCCAGAGATGGGTGTTCCTCCCATTCATATATGAATGCGTGTGGAGCCATTGCTCCTTGACCAGGGTTATGAGAGCCATGTACAAGAAGCCTCACATGGACACTTAGGCTTATCTCCACTCCCCTTTTGACTTTGTAGAGAGACCATTGCCTTGGCAGCATGGAAAGATTAACCACATGACCTGCCAGACCATTCGCCTGGGAGGATGAAGGTTTGGAGTTACGAGTTGGCTGCCCTCCACCAGCATTCGAGGCATTGCACCTTTCTCTCTCCCTTCATCCCTGCCTCTGACTGCAGCTGATGTCAAATGGCACAGAATAGATGGCAGCTCCACACCTTGCTGGGATCTCAATGTTATGAGACCCATGAGTCATGAACAAATCTGCTGTAATGTGGGCTTTACCATAGAAGGGAGAAAACAACTAAGCATGGTTGACATCCAGTTGCCTCATAGTTATTAGGGTTTCCCTTTAGTCGGCCACTTGAGCGGACCTTGAACTCCACCCACCTGAAAAGACCCCTCCTCTCACCTTGAGGGATCTCACTGACTGACTAACTGCATGGTCAAGGTCAGTTGGAAAAATGGTGCATGTCATCTTTCAAACTCGCTCCACCACCTTCTACTCAGCATTGACACCACCGACCCCACCCTCTTAGACGTTCCCCCCAACAGCCCTCCTGCCCCGTACATTCTTCTCTCCCCACCCCCCCTTCCTTGGACACTCTCCCCATCCTTCATCTGTAAGCCTCCCTGCCCTGTCCAGCCTTCGTTCCACCCTTCCACTCAATACCCCATCCCTCATCCCCCATCTAGCTTTTGCCTGCCTCCCTTGTCCAGCCTTGGTGCAGCGTTTGCTAACGGCACTCAAGTGAAGTTATGCGAGATCCCTGAGAAGGAGAAGGCAACATCTATGGACTTCGACGCTGTTAATGAACTGAAGCTTGCCAGGTGCATGCCATTTATATACAGTTGGGAAATAGACTGTTTTAATTAGCTGCTGGTGGGGCACTTAATTTGGAGGGGGAACGTGATTGCAGTGAGTTGGCCTTTTAATGAGCATTCATGAGATGCAAATGAATGCAAAGGTGGGTCCCAGCATAGCCCAGCAGGAAGCTCAATCTGCCTTTAACCTGCCATCAAAGCCAGGAGAAGAAAATTTTAAACCAATTTTCCACCAGTGGGAAACTGACTTTTGCCATCATGCCAAATTTTGTGCCCCAGCCTGCTATGATTCCCACGGCTGGTGGGAGTGGAAAATTCTGCCCTTTGTTTTTTCTTCTCCTTCTATTAAAAACCTAACGCTGACTTTGTAGATATGTATGAATTTTGTGTAGGACTGTTTTTTAACACGTGTTTGAGAATGCACTTCAATTTGTGTATTTGCTGAATGGACATTAGGAGGAAGTCTTGGTCTCTGTTGAGAAGGGAAGAGAAGACATTTAATTTCAATTTGCATATAGCTGTTGTATTTCATCTGATACAAAAGCAATCATTAGTTAAACCTCCTCAGTAGGAATGCCAAAGTAAAAATATTTGTGTTCATATGTGATAAATAAGCAAGGATGTATTAGCATCAGTAACATTTAGTCATTGATTTCCCTTTGTTATCGAAGATGGCCATTTCTTGTAGGCATATAGTCATTTGTTATGCATTCTAACATGGCTGCGGAGCCCAATTGCAAACCTTCATGTCTTTCCACAGTGCGGGCAAGATGAATTGTCTGATTTTGTTGGGACTGCCCATTCTTTCTTGCTTGCTTTTTGCCCTTTGCTGCCTGTATTCTTTGCCATTCAAAGGAAACAATGCCACTACTTGAGATTGCTTCCCTGGTAGTTCTTCCTTGTGCATTTTCCTCCTACCACATTTCCTGAGGTTCACCTTCAAGGAATTCCTGAATCTTAACTTGGCTTACATCACAAGCGGTTTCCAAATTTAAGTAGTGAATACAAATCACCTTAGCGATTTTTATCGTCAGTCATACATACCACATATCCTCTCCATCTGCTTTGAGTTCTAATGATGAGTGTTTCAATTCCAGACATTTCTGCTTTTGGAATAACTTCAGTGTTGGCCACTTTGTCCTCCATTTGATGCCCATGATGTTCCAAGTGCATCTAATGTGGAACCTGTCTAACTGCTTAATTATCTTTTGTACCTTTCTCTTTTGTGGCCGGCACAGACATGATGAGCTGAATGGCCTCTTTCTGCACTGTAAGTTTTCTGTGGTTCTATGTCTGGAATAGTAGTCCATGTCTCACAGGTACATAGGAGAGTAGGTATTACCACAGATTTGTACACAACAAGTTTTTTTGTAACCTTTTAATACCTAATTTCCTTCACAGTCTCTTGAGTAAACGGGCACATGCTGAGCTAGCTCTGGCAATTCTATTTGCCACCTCGCTGTCATTTCTGAAGATGGGCTTTTGAGGTAGGTGAAGTTGACTACACCCTTCAGGGTTATGTCGTTAATAGTTATAGTAGGTGGGGTATAGTCAGAGTTAGGTAGTAGTTGGTGGAGTATCTCTGCCTTCCTTAAGCTGATGATTAGCCCATAGTTGTCAGCTGCTTTTGAAAAACATGATCCTTTGAAGGCTCACAGTCATTTTTTTTTAATTCACAGGATGTGAGTGTCACTGGCAAGGCCAGCATTTGTTGTCCATCCCTAACAGCGCTTGAAACTGAGTGCTAGGGCAATTAAGAGCCAACCACATTGTTATGATTGTGGAATCTTATGTAGGCAGATTTCCTTCCCTAAAAGGCATTGGTGAATCAGATGGGTTTTTATGACAATCAATGATGGTTGTGGTCACCATTACTGAGACTAGCTTTATCATTCCAGATTTATTAATTTTGTTTAAATTTCACCATCTGCCATAGTGGGATTTGAACCCATGTCCCCAGACCATTAGCCTGGGTGTCTGGGTTACTAACCCAGTGGCGTTATCACTATACCACCGTATTCCCCTATAAACAGCAATTCCCGTATCACCATCTCTATATTTTAGTTGAGGATTTTATTTGACATCTGTTCTGAATTGGATTTATATTCCATCAACATTTTCATCAAATGCCTCAGAAAGCATGGTAGCAAAGAATATACTGAAGAGCACAGGGGCCATGACACACCCCTGCTTCACACTACTTGATATATCAAAGGGGTCAGTGTATTCACCACAGTCAGCGACTCTGACCAGCATTTTATTGTGAAACTGCTGGATCAGATTTACAGCTTTATCAGGGCATCTAAGTTTGCCTAAGACTTTTCCCAAGGTCTCTCTATTTACCATGTCAAAGGCCTTCATCAGGTCAACAAAGGCACAGTAGAGTCCCGTTGTTTATGGTATTTCTCTTCTATTTGTCGAAGGGCGAAGATCATATCTTAAGTGCTGCTGCCTTTCCTGAATCCACTTTGACTTTCTGGCAGTACATGTTCTACCATGTGGCTTACGAGTCTGTGGGGTAAAACTTTTGCTAGAATCTTACCAGCTATCACAAGCAACAAGATTCCCCTGTGGTTGCCACACACAAGTTTTTGTCCTTTTCCTTTGTACAAGTGAACAATCATGGCACCCTTGAACTCCTGTGGAATGGTTTATTGATCCCACATTCTGTGATATAATTTTGAGTGTTTGATAGCTAGCAGCAGTCCCCAACATTGGTAGATTTACCCTAGGATCCCGTCTGAGCCTGGAGCTTTCCTCGAGGGTAAGGATCTGATGCCTTTGTCAACCTCCACAACAGAGGGTTGGCTGTCCAGCTTTTCACATTTGGGCCAGTCTGGAAGCTTGTCCGTAGCTACCCCGTTTATGATAGATGAGCTGTTAAAAACTCCCCTAAAGTGCTCAGCCAGCTGTCTTTCGTAAGTGTCCTGTCCATCAGGCAAGATGCCCTGTCAGTGCTGAGAGCAGGTGAGTAGTCGTGTGAGGGAGAACTATACACAGTCTTCAGGACTTCTCAGGAATTTCTCATGTTGCGCTGATCAGCATAGACTTGAATCTGTCTGGCTTGTTTGACCCACCATGCATCTTGCATCCTACACAGCTTCTGTTACAAGTTTGTTTTGTGCTCCTGAAGTGATTTCTTAGCAGTGGATGTATCTTTGTTTCCCAGCCATGCTGCATTTGCTGCATTTTTCTCTTGTAGCAGTTCCTTAATGTGGTCAATGTTTTCATCAAACCAATCTCAGTGGTTTATTTTCTGTGTGCTGAGGACATCATTGACAGCTTCCAGAACTTTTGAATTGAAGGTTGACCATGCCACTTCAAAATCATCATTTGGGCTTTCTTCAGAGGACAGCTGTTCCCCAAGTCTTAGTCAGAATTGTTCATAGCATTCTCCTGTTGCCAGTTTCTGAACATCTGGCTTTCTTGGGGGTTTAGTTTTGGTCTCCTTTTAAGTGAAATGTTAAATTCATCTTAGAGCCAAGCATTCTGTGGCCTTTAGAGCAGTCCAATCCTCTCAAAACCCTGGTGATCATAATGTATTTTACATTGCTCTGCCAGGTGATGATAAAGTCAATCTGATGCCAGTGTTTTGATCTTGGGTGCATAAGAATTAGGACCAGGAGTAGGCCACTTGGCCCCTTGAGCCTTCTCCGCCATTCCATAAGATCATGGCTGACCTGAATGTAATCTCAACCCACATTCCTGCCTACCCCTGATAACCTGCCATTCCCTTGTTAATCAAGAATCTATCTAATTCTGCCTTAAAAATATTCAAAGACTCTGCTTCCACCACCTTTTGAGGAAGAGAGTTCCAAAGAATCTCAACCCTCTGAGAGAAAAAAAATTTCTCCTCAGCTCTGCCTTAAAACCCCTTATTTTTAAACAGTGACCCTTAGTTCTAGATTCTCCCACAAGAGGAAACATCCTCTCCACATCCACCCTGTCAAGACCCCTCAGGATCTTAAAGGTTTAAGTTAAGTTGCCTCTTACTCTTCTAAATTCCAGTGGATACAAGCTTAACCTGTCCAGCCTTTCCTCATAAGTCAACCCACCCATTCCTGGTATTAGTTTAGTAAACCTTCTCTGAACTGTTTCTAATGCATTACATCTTTCTTTAAATAAGGAGACCAGAAGACAGTATTCCAAATGTGGTCTCCAGTGCCTTGTACAACTGAAGTATAACCTCCCTACTTTTGTAATCAATTCCCCTCACAATAAATGATAACATTCTATTAGCTTCCCTAATTACCTGCTGTACCTGCATACTAACCTTTTGTAATTCATGCACTAGGACACCTAGATCCCCCTGAATATCAGAGTTCTGCAATCTCTCCCCAGATAATAAGCTTTTTTATTCTTCCTGCCAAAATGAACGATTTCACATTTGCCCACATTATACTCCATTTGCCAAATCTTTGCCCACTCACTTAACCTATGTAAGTCACTTTGCAGCCTCCTTACGTCCTCTGCACAATTTACTTTCCTACCTATCTTTGTGTCGTCACCAAATTTAGCAAACATTCCTTCGGTCCCTTCAAACAAGCCATTTATATAAATTGCAAAAAGTTGAGGCCCCAGCACTGATCCCTGTGGCACACCACTCGTTACATCCTGCCAACCAGAAAAAGACCCATTTGTGCCAATTGTCTGCTTCCTTCAGCTAGCCAATCTTCTATCCATGCCAATATGTTACCACCTGCACCATGAGCTTTTCTTTTCTGCAATTATCTTCGATGTGGTACTTTATCAAATGCCATCTGGAAATCTAAGTACAATACATCCACTGGCTCCCCTTTATCCACAACCCATGTGACTTGTTCAAGGAACTCCAATAAATTTATTAAACATGATTTCCCTTTTACAAAACCATGTTGACTCTGCCAGATTGCCTTGATTTTTTCTAAGTGCCCTGCTATAACATCCTTAATAATAGCTTCTAACATTTTCCCTGTGACAGATGTTGGGCTAATTGGCCTATAGTTTCCTGCTTTCTGTCTCACTTGCTTTTTGAATAAAGGAGTTACATTTGCTATTTTCCAGTCTAATGGACCCTTCCCCAAACCTAGGGATTTTGGAAAATTAAAGCCAATGTATCAGTTATCTCACTAGCCACTTCTTTCAAGACCATAGGGTGAAGTCCATCGGACCTGGGGATTTGTCAGCCCGCAGTCCCAACAATTTGCTTAATACCACTTCCCTGGTGATTGTAATTTTCCTGAGTTCCTCCCTCCCTTCCATTTCTTGATATACAGCTATTTCTGGAATGTTACTTGTGTCCTCTATAGTGAAGACCAATATATAGTGCATCCAAGTATTTTTGCACTTTGCCTTCTGTAAAGATGGCATTGGTAATTGATATATTCCAGCAGGTGCAAAGACTCAGGAATAGCATGCCATTGCTGTTGAATTTCCTCCCACCAGTGCCAGGGTTTTCCAGTCCCGCCCGCCATGGGAATTGTCGCGGGCTGGACGTAAAAATTTGACTGACCTGCTCCGTTGACTTCAGGCGGGAATTTCCAGTTCGACAATGGGCGGGACTGGAAAATCCTGCCCCTTGATTCACCAGCACACTATCTCAAGCCTGGTAGTCAGCTTCTGCCCTTGCATTGAAGTCCCCCATCATAGTGAACTTGTCCTCCTCTGGAGTATTTATAATCTCATCCAGATCCTCATTGGATTTATCCTTGATATCCTCAGGATTAATCATTGTTGATAGCCACATACTTGTTGTTCACCAGAGTAAGGCGTAGAGTCATGAGGCAACCGTTTATTCCCCTAGGGAGAGTGTCCAAACTTTTTGTGATGTAAGACTTGATAACAAAACTTGACACCTGCCTCTCACCCCTTAGTCTTTGGCTTGCCTATCCAGAAGAACATGTAGTCTGCTGGTAGTTCTGTTAGCTAGCTCTGCTCTACGAGGCATGTTTTGCTTAAAGTAGCAATGTCAATATTGTACCACGATAGCTCCCTGCCAACCAGAGCAATTCTGTGCTGGGGTTGGGAGCTGTTGTATCAAGCACTGTAGAGTTCATACAAGAACTTAAGTAAAGTTCCGGTTTCTTCTTTTTGTCTCACCTGTGATGTACTGTAGTGTGTGAGTAAATACTAAAGGAGTGCATTTTGGGGATTTTGCATGAAGGAGTCAGTAAGGTGTGCACACAAGAAACACCTATGCCTGAGTTGATTATAGTGAGGAAGGATTGTGCTTGACTAGCCCTACTTTCATGGTTTTGGACATCTCTTCCTGGTGGCTTGACAAGTCAAGATGACTGGGGATGTTGGTGACTGCAGTGGACGATCTGCAGCACTTGCTGCGCCTGTGTTGATGAGCTTTACAGCTGTCCATGCAGCAGTGCTGCGATGCTTTCAGGACCAGTAAGGGGATACCATTTCCTCTGCTATATCTATCATGGCAGCTTTTTTTTTGTGTACTTGAAGGAGTGTGGTTGGAGATAGGCATTCTCCCTCAACATGTAGACATGTATGTAAACATGCTATCCTCACCTGGTTTGGCCTGCGAACTGACACAGTTACTGGGGTGTGGCTGCTGCTGTACACAAGCAGCTACTTGGAGCCATAGGTGAAAGCTGGGTGAGTGTTGAGGACCAGCAGTTATCCATCCAGCTATGAAGTAGGATGTGGCTGACTCCTGCAAAAGGCACTGGGTGGAATTTTCCGTGTCCGCTGGCATCGGGCATGTTTGGCGGCGTGAATGGACAATATGCTGAGAAGGCCAAAAATCTGTTTCACGATGTCATGAAACCAGTTTGTGATCGTCCGCTCAGCCATTCGATGGCAGGTTGCATCTCCTGCCATCGGACATTAGGAATCTCATTGTAATACATCTGCCTATCGTTTTAAGGCTAGCCCGTCAGACCCGGCCCCCTACGTTGGATTGTCTGCCCACATCACACCGACATATTTCGCAACAGCACATAAGCGATGTGCACCTGGCGAGTGCACTTCGCTCGGGACTTTGAGGTTTGTTTGCCTACGTTGCTTCGAGTAGCATTCGCAGTCATCAGCACCAAGCTTCAGAGACAGCACCACAACACTTTTAGGGAGGCTCATGGGCAGGTCTTTACCTATCAGATCAGCCATAAGGTGGGGGTGGCCTTCTTATGGCTGCAGGGCTAGGGCTTGCTTGGGGAAGAGGGGGAAGTGGCCGGCAAAGTAAGAGGCTGCAAGATGAGGGCTGTACTGGGGAAGGTGGGTATCCTGGGATTTGTGTGGGGGCACAAATTGATCTGTGCAAGTGGCTTCAAGATGGTGAGGGTTGAGGAGGCAGTCTCCAGAGTAGATGAGACCAGATGGAGATGTGAGGGTGTGTGTGAAAGAATGAGTGGTGATGTCACTTGAATTGGCAGTGAGTGAGATGCCAGTGCATGTGTGATGGGCTTGAGTGTGTGAGTTTAGAGTGATGAGATGGTTGCCTTACCCTGGCAGCACAGATGAGATCATTCATTCTCTATCTGCATTGGATGGCCAATCTCTTCTGGGCAGCATTGGCATTGATCACCACTGCCATTGCCTATCAAGCTGGAGTGGTAATGTTGCTGCCCCTCCTGTGGCCAGAGAGGGGGTAGAGGACATCATGGCAGGCCTCCATGGTGTCCAAAAAGCTCTCGAGAGATGCTTCACTAAACCTGGGGGCTGCAGTCTTTTTGCCTTTCGAGGCCATCCTGTCTTCTGTGCAGCAGTCCTGGGCTGGAAGCACTGAGAGGTATGTGCATAGCTGCACTTTAAATATGGTGCCTGGCGTGATGAAGCGGCGAAGTGATGGCGTAGTGGGCAAATGAGAGCCTGCCCGCAATGGAAACGGCATGTTTCCTGGGAATGCATAATTAATATGGTGAGCTTAGGACGATATGGCGTGAGAAGCCGCCATTGCAGCCAGTGGGGAAAACCCACCCAGTACCGCACTTAGTGCAAATCTGGTATGATTCCGCTCACTGTCTCTGACACACACCCGACACATCCTATTATTTAGTATATACTGTATAAAACAGGAAAATAACAGTTTGAAATCACTAATTTGGTGGCTTGAACTACTGGCTTAGAATGTTTCCTTACACTTCTTTTCCTGTTGGAAAACCTTGACATCATATTTGACCCCGAGATGAGTTCCGGACCACATAACTGTGCCATCATTAAGTCTGCCCATTTCTACCTCGGTACTGCCTCAGCTTATCTGTTGCTGAAAGCCTTATCCATGCCTTTGCTACCTCTTGAATTGATAGACTTGACTGTACCAATGAGTTCCTGGCCAGCTTCCCATGTTCTACCCTCCATAAACCTAAGATAATCCAAAACTCTGTTGCCCGTATCCTAACCCACATCAAGTTCCTTTCACCCATCACCCTTGTGCTCGCTGACCTACATTGCCTCCTGATTGTCAATGCGTTGATTTTAAAATTCTCATCCTTGTTTAGAAATCCCTCCATGGCATTGCCCCTCCTTTTCTCTATGATTTCCTCCAGCCCCATTACCCTCTGAGATAATTTGCGCTTTGCAATTCTAACCTCTTCCCTGATTGTATTTGCTCCACCATTGGTGGCTGTGCCTTCAATTGCCAAGACCCTAAGCTCTGGAATTCTCTTCCTAAACCTCTTCACCTCTCTTTCCTCTTTTAAGTTGCCCCTTAAAACCTACCTTTTTGACCAAGCTTTAGGTAATCTGTCCTAATATCTCTTTATGTACCTCAGTGCCAAATTGTGTTTTATATAGTGTGAAGAGTCTTGAGATGTTCTGTTATTTTAAAGACGCTATGTAAGTACAAGTTGTTGCTACTCTTTGCTTCTGAGAGCCCAATAGGAAATGAGATTTGGCAGTTGCAACCCCATTAAAAAAAAAAGGGGTTCCCTATTTAAGGCGGAGATGAGAATTTTTTTTTTCCCTCAGCGGGTTGTGAATCTTTGGAACTCTTTTCCCCAGAAAGCGGTGGGGGCAGGGTCAATGAATATTTTTAAGGCAGAGGTAGATAGATTCTTGACTAACAAGGAAGTCAAATGTTAACGGGTTAGGTAGAATGTGGAGTTGAGGCTGCAATCAGATCAACCATGATCTTATTAAATGGCGGAGCAGACTCGAGGTGCTGAATGGCCTGCTCCTGCTCCTAATTCGTGTGTTTGTATAATCTGCAATTATTTTAACACCAAGTTAACCGTGTTACTTAAATGAGCCACAATATGATTAGTGTAGGAAATAGAAAAAAATCATGTTTGTATAACATGGACCGCTCTTCTCAGTTTGGTAAGGTACATTACTGATTAGAGCAAAGGGAAATTTATGTATTTTACTTGTGAATGCTCTTTCCTTCCACTAGGAAAAGGCACCATTCTATAGTACAACTTAATTTACCTTGAGAAGAAACGAAACACCCAATGAAGCCTAAAACCTTTTTTTGCCTGCTTGTTCTCTTTGATTTTCTACTTTTTCTTTCTTTTCACTGCTTTGCTCTCTTTCAGTACCGTTTTTCATTTCTCCTTTTTCTATATAATTTTTGTGTCTTGGTGCTGCTTCTGATACCCAGATCCTATTAAACTTGCATTCAGTCCTGAGCAGTGTATAATGCATAAAACGGGCCTGCTCCATGTTCGACGACAGCTAGCTTAAAAAATATGATTTTCAGTTGCTGATAATTTTGGTAGCCATCACTTTTTCAATGGTAGTGTTTCTAAACAAATGAAAATAGAGGTGATGAACCTTCACATTAATTATATTTGTTTCCAAGATTTTGTGAAATATGGGATTCTATTTTAAATGTGAGAACATGTAATACCATTGTTTTTTCCCAACAGTACAGATATAATGTGTAATACTGTGTGCATCAATTTGATCAAAGCATTGCTCAGACCACATTATTCTCAAAAATATAGAAGAATACTTTTTAAATTTACTGTGGTGCTATTGAGACTTGATGCATTGGTTTTACTTAGTCGATAGTCCTACACTACAGTATAAATAACCAACCTAATAATCAGATAACATTGAAGACCCACTTTTTTTTTATGGATTCCTTGTTCCCATGTCAGATCTTGGAAAGCACACTTCAAATGTTAAATTTGGTAAATAGTATGTAAATACTACTTGAATATTAAATGAATATACAAAACAAAAGGTAAGAAAAGACCAACATGCCCATCCATGCTCACCCTATCCAACCTTGTGCACTTGTTCTCAGCCATTGGAGGAAGGCAACAAAAAGCAAAAAAATGAACCTTTTGCCAGACTTAGGAAAAATTCAAGGAAATTCCTCCCTGACTAACAAAATTAAGCATGCTCCAGGAAATGATTGAATGTATTTTCATACACCATATGACATTTAGATTAACTACAGAAATGACTGTGCTTGTCTTTACCTTTTGGGTGGTTTTTGTAAATTCAATGGTTTCCAAATATCAATAATTATACCTTACCTCTTTACTGTGGAATTTCATAAAAAAAAAGCAATTTGTGTTTGAAAAGTGATATGATCATTAAAACCTATAATTTCTGTCTAATCAAGTCTCACAGAAGCAAAACTGCAATGAAAAAGACATGATGAGGAAGCCAATTTGGAAGGCTGTGTAGAAGCTATAATTATGTTGTCACTCGACATGGTGCAGTGTAACATGAAACAATGGATTCAAGCAGATTGTGTCACCAAATGCTTTCTTAAAGAATTTGCAAGAACACTAAAAAAACACAAAAAATGAGTATGTTTACTGTGATGGTGAAAGCATGGGTATGCTTTGTTCAAAGATTGGTTTCATTTTCAAGCTTTCAGATTTGTACTAAGTGCGGTAGCGGGTGGGGAAAATGACATTTTACCTGCCTGCCGTGATGGCGGCTTCTCATGCCGTAT
The DNA here is from genome assembly GCF_964194155.1 of Cetorhinus maximus. Classification (NCBI taxonomy): domain Eukaryota; kingdom Metazoa; phylum Chordata; class Chondrichthyes; order Lamniformes; family Cetorhinidae; genus Cetorhinus; species Cetorhinus maximus. Next base: position 47,632,622 of record NC_135897.1, on the reverse strand, counting down.
CGTCCCAAACCTGCCACATTAATTATGCATTCCCGGGAAACATGCCGTTTCGATGGTAGGCAGGCTCTCATTTGCTCACCACGCCATCACCTCGCCACTTTAACATGCCAGGAGTCATATTTAAAGTCCAGCTGTGTGCACACCTCTCAGTGCTCCCAGCCCAGGACTGCTGAACAGAAGACAGGAAGGCCCTGAAAGGCCAAAAGACTGCAACCCCCCAGTTTAGTGATGCGTTCCTCAAGCGCCTTTTGGAGGCACGCCGTAATGTCCTTTACCCCTGCTATGGCCGTAGGAGGGACAGTGGCATCACCAATCCAGCGTGGGAGTCAGTGGTGGTCAGTGCTAATGCCCTGCAAAAGAGGACAGCCACCCAGTGCCGCAAAGGATGAATGGTCTGATCCGTTCCGCCAGGGTAAGTCACTCTTCTCATTACTCTCAACTGACACACTCTCAAACCCATCACACATCCACAGGAATCTCACACTTCAAGGGACAATACCACTAACTCTCACACATATCCTCACATCTTCATCAGGCTCATATCCTGTAGAGCTTGCATCCTCATCCTGTCCATGGCTCCGCTTGCCACAAACATTCCAAGCAGCACCATGTGTCTGCTCACATTCTCTCCATGCAGGAGAAGCCTGCTCACATCAGCAGGGAGAGGTCACAGACTGGGACTGGAGTGGCCCACAGTAGGCCCCTCACTCAATTTGAGGAGCATACCATCGCACTGACTGGTGAGGACGTGGACCATGCTTGCAGTGACAGTGAGGTCGGTGGCGAACACCCTCTTGAGGATCCTGCACCACGTCATCCACAAGACACCCTCTCTCAACACAAATGTGAGTGCTCTCTCTCCTGCTTTTGACTGTGCTGCCATACACTAATTATCTCTACTTTGGTTCACAAGGAGCTCTGCCAAGCGACCGACACCCTCAGCCAGCCAGTCCCTCAGCTGCATCCAGGTCCTCATCTCCAGCCAAAAGAACACCTCCTCCACTGAAGAGCTGGAAAGTAGTAGTCTGGAAAACCCATTAAAAGTGCTTACCCACACTCTGCACCAGCACACGGACACACACCTCGGTGGGACCTAGATGTAGAACAGGCTCGGGTTCACAATTTGGGAGGTCGCCGCACAGACATGTGTCCACAGCAGGAGGAGGCAGGTTCAGCCGAGCACCCTGGCACTCAGAGGACTGCTGGGGAAGATGCGTCAGTGAGATCCGAGTCAGATGACGAACCTCTGGATTTGACCTTCCAGCTCATCGTGGAGAGTCAACAGAAGGCGTGGGAACATTACGCATAGCTATTGGAAGCCCTCAACAAAGTGGCTTGCGAGTTGGAGGAGTGCGCCTGCCTGCGCTCTGATACAGTGGTGCCCACATGTGCATGTATGGAGGTCTCCATGGGAAAGATGGCAGATGCCATGGACACCCTGGTCCAGCAGAACGCAGAGATGTGTGCAGACCTGCACTCCGTCGTGGGTGAGTTCCTGCAGTGGCAACCCGAGAGGGAAATGGGGCACCTCGACATCCCAGAGTCAGGCCGGGGGCCCCGGGCACCCGAAGGGAGGAGCAGCGGCAGCTGGACACCCCTGGGTCATCCACTTAATAATCTCAGAGGCTGTCCTCTTCCTCCGAGTCCACTTTGCCTGTGAGCCCCTCAATCTCATCCCCTACCACCGCAGAGGGAGCAGTTGGCTAATGATTGATTCTGGAGGGAGAAGTGTGTATGTGGCAGGGCCTTTTGGAGCCTCAGGCAAGCATTCACCCATGCACCTGGATCCTTCACATATTACACTCACCTCAATGTCCTGAGCCTTTTGAACGCTGCCTGCTGGGGTTCACTTTCAGTTGTCCATCTGAGCTGACCTGCATCTCCGCCCACCCAATGATCACGCTCCTATGCAGCACCTGACCTCACCCACCATGATTTTTGTTTCACTTTCGATTTAGACAGCATGGTGCTGATTCAGTTTTTCATTTGCTTCCCTGTCCTTTCCCCACTCCCAGTCACCCATTTCCTTCCCCCATCACTGTTGACCCCCCTGGCATTACCTTTCACCAACCCTCCGTGACCCACCAGCCATAACCTTTTTCCTTTGGGGATGTCTAGGTGAATGTGTGCCATTCCATTCCTTCCCAAAAATCCCACTCCCATCCACATTAACCTCCTGACCTCCTCTGCAGGCCCTATGTCTGCTTCCACCCTCACTGTCCCTACTACCGCTACCATTGAACCCTCACCCTCCGACCTTACCGCCTCACTCTGCCCTCGGTCATTCTCACTATTCCCTCATTCCACACTCACCCTCAGTTTGCTCCCCAGGAGGCAGTCATGGACACATCTTAGATTTCCCTTGCATGTTCACCAGGGACATCCCCCTCTCCAGACCCCTTCCCCTTTGGAACCCCTTCCCCCCTCCGGACCCCTTCCTCCTTTGGTCCTCCACCCCCCTCACTTAGTCCTTCTCCCTTCCTGACTCCTTCAGACACGCTTGCTTCTCCCTCCCCTCTCTGCACTCCTTCCTCCCCCTGGACTCCCTCCCCTTTTCACACACCTTCTCCACCCCCCTCTAAACTCCTTCCGTTACACCTTCCCCCCCTTACATTTACCTTCCCAGTTGCCATTTCTTCCCCATGAACTCCATCTCCCCCCATAATCCACCCCCCAACCTCCCCCTCTGACACCTTTGTTCTGCCCCTCCCAACCTCAACCCCCGCACCCGACACCTTCGTTCTCCCCCTCCTAATCTCACCCCCTGATGTCTTTCTTCTCCCCTCCCAACCTCACTCCCCCCAATATCTCTTCCTCTCCTAGTCGATCCTAGATCTTCCTCTCCCACACCCTGGTACATCTTCCTCTCCCATACACAGCTAGACCTTCCTCTCCACCCCCTCGATGATCATCCATTGTGAGCAGACCCTCAACGGTGATTTTCCAACTTCCGTGAGCTGTTTTGAGGCAGAGCCGTGTCTGTAAGAATCCATCCAGCATGCCATGGACGTTCCTCCAGTGTGCCATTGCTGTTGGGCTCCAGATCTTCTGTTCCTCGGATGTTCACGATGTGAGCAAGGCCCTGGCGGCAAGTCCCAACTTCTGCATGTCACGCTTAAGTTCTGCACCGACGTGCAATCACGCCGATGTGGGTGGATGATACAGCCGGGGTGGGGGGGGATTTGGGGGGGCAGGGGGATGATTCCGGTGGGTTAGCCTTATAATGATACTCAGCTGTATTGCAATGAGGTTCCTGATATCTGATGGTGGGAAACGTGGCCTGCCATCGACGGGCTGAGTGGATCATCGCAAATTGGTTTCACGATGTCGTGAAACTGATTTCTGGCCCTCTCACCATATTGTCTGCTCAAGCCGCCAAGCACACCCGATGCCAGCAGGCATGGAACATTCTGCCCTAAGCTGGATATATTTAGTGCTTTCCAACATTTGTTCTTCATATATTTAAGGAGTTTGTAGTTTCTGCACTTCATTTCTGATATCTTCGCAGGTGCAAGAGATGCTGACAGATATGGATCTTGATTTATGTCTGTGTGAATGGCACCAGTGTATAACTAAATCCAGTCAACCATCCCAGAATTCAGAAAATAATTCTGGGATGGTTGAAAAAAAGAGACAAGTGAAGACAAACAGAGCTGGGAAGGGATAGAAATACTGATGCCAAAAAAATTGCATGGGAAAGCCTACCTAGGGGACGGATGTTGTTTTTAAAAAAAAGCATTTCAAAAATAATATTCTTCTAATTAAAGGTCTTGCCTCCAGTGTGCAACCACCATGTGATGCCCCCAAAGCATCAAGCATCCTTCAAAATATCACAAATGGTTGAAATTACCATTTATCTTTTAAGTTTCCAATCAACTATCTGATTGATTAAATGTCATTGAATCAAGAAGTCATAACAAGTACCAATCCACTTGCCTGGATTGGTGCAGCTCCAACAACACACAAGAAGCTCGACACTAGGACAAAGCAGCCAATTGGCACCCAGTCCACAAACATTCATTCCCTCCACCGCCGTGCACAGGTGCAGCAGCGTGTGCCATCTACAAGATGCACTGCAACAAATTACCAAGGCTCCTTAGACAGCATCTTTCAAACCAACAACCTCTACCACCTAGAAGGACAAGGGTAGCAGACGCATGGAAACACCTCTACCTTCAAGTTCCTCTCCAAGCCACTCACCATCCTGACTTAGAACTATATTGCCGTTCCTTCACTGTCGTTGGGCCAAAATCCTGGAACTCCCTCCCTAACAGCATTGTAGGCGTACCTACACCACATGGACTTTCAAGAAGGGAGCAGTTCATGAAGGGAGCTCACCACCACCTTTTCAAGGGCAGTTAGAGATGGGCAATAAATGCTGGCCTTGACACAACCTATGAATGAATAAAAAAAATTAGCTAGCTGAAAACTGAGCAATAAACCCTTCATTTTTAAAAAAAGTTGCTCTTCACAAACAAGCAAGCATGACAAAACAATGACAAAATATAATTTTTCCAAATTGTTTTCTGCCACCATTTTTCTCTTCCATTAAGATGAGTATACAGTTAGAATAGCTTTTAGAATCTAACAAAGAAAATAATGCAATTCTGCAAAAACAATATCACTAAACTTACCCAGAGGGAAAGAGTTCCAAAGACCCTCTGAGAGAAAAAAAATTCTTCTTATCTCTACCTTAAATGGGCAGCCCCTTATTTTTAAACAGTGACCTCTAGTTAAAGATTCTCCCCCAAGATGTAACATCCTTCCCACATCGACCTTGTCAAGACCCCTCAGGATCTTATATGTTTCAATCAATTCGCCTCTTACTCACCTAAATGGATACAAGCCTAGCCTGTCCAATCTTTCCTCATAAAATAACCTGCCCATTCCTGATATTAGTTTAGTAAACCTTCTCTGAACTGCTTCTAATGCATTTATATCCTTCCTTAAATATGGAGACCAATACTATACACAGTATTCCAGGTGTGATCTCACCAGTGTCATGTACAACTGAAGCATAACCTCCCTACTCTTGAATTCAATTCTCCTTGCAATAAACAATAACATTCTGTTAGCTTTCCTAATTACTTTCTGTAATAGCCTTTTCCATTTGCATTTACTGGAAGCTACATATATTAATACACAGGGCCCTGTTCTTTGCAAACAGAAAGAACATGTATACAGATTGCGCCTGTTTCAGTTAAACAAAATAAGTGATAGCCATTCGCTGGTTTATTCCTCCGTGCAATGCCTTGACCAATCAGAGTCAAGCTGCCTGGTTTAAAATTTCAAACAATGCTTGGCAGTTAACTGTCAGTCACCATTAACTGCTGCATTCACCATGGCAACACCTCTCCCAATCAGAGTCCACTTGCCAACCAATTAGCACTGTCTTCTCATACAGTGTAAAGTTGTAGCTTCCCCTGACATTGGCATTCTCGCGATTGTCCTGATGAGAGCCAGACGAAAAGCTTTGACAAAATATATATTTTCAACAAAACCCAGAGATTATTACCTTTGAGGTTCTGCTTTGTAATTTAGTGCCTAGCTCCTCATATTCACTATGCAGTACCTCTTTCCTAGTTCTCCCTATATCATTGGTATTTCCATGGATCATGACAACTGGATCCCCCCCTCTCACTGCAAGTTCCTCTCCAGCCCTGAGCAGATGTCTCGAACCCTGGCACTGGGCAGTCAACACAGCTGTCTGGACTCTTGCTCTTTGCTACAGAGAACAATGTCGATCCCCCTCAGTATACTGTCCCCTACTACCACTACTATAATTGCAGCAAGATGTCTTTACTCTTATTCTTCAAACCCTTTACAATACGGGCTAACATACCATTTGTTTTCCCAATCCTTGGTGTACCTGCGTGTTGACTTACTGTATTTATGTTTAAGGGCCCTCAAATTCTTCTGAATACCAACATTTATTAATCTGTCAGATGAAAAACAAAAATTTTGCTTTTCCACTCTTCCTAAAAAGGTGGATAATTTCAAGCTTCCTGACATCATGCTGACTATATCTGCCACCTTCTAGCTTACTCACTTAACCAGTCTATGGGCTTGGTGGGATGAGAGTGAATCCCACCACAGAGTGGAGCAGGCTTTTGTGTGCAATCATGCACTCCCTGTTATGCATGCACACATCCCGCATCTAGTCTTGTGGCAGGATAGGCAGGAAGTGAATGCCCCGCCGTTATGTCCAGCATGACATGTTTAAAAGGCACCCAGCCAGCTCTTCACCAGTGGGAAGAAGGAAAGGATGAGCAGGAGAAGGTAGCAAGCCGCGGCTCCCCACTTCAACGACGCACCCCTTGAGCATTCCCTGAAGGCAGTGCAAGAGAAGTGGAATGTCCGCTCCCCTGGGGATGGCCACAGGAGGCCATCCCAGCTGACCACTGCAGCCTGGGTGGAGGTTGCCAGTGTGGTCAGACCCCGGTGGGTGCAGAGGAGGACTGCCCTGCAGTGTAGGAAAAGGGTCAACAATTTAATCCATGCCGCTAGAGTAAGTGAACTTCTACTCTTCCAACCCATTTCACCACATCTGTGCTTGTCTCATGGGACCTGGGCATCACTGGCAGGCCAGCATTTCTCTTGCCCATCTCTAAATACCCTCGACAAGGCTGCTGCCTGATTGAACTCCTGCAGTCCATATGCTGTACTATTAACGAGGAAAACCGCAGGGTTTTCACCCAGCCACAGTGAAGGCACAGCCATAGGGCGTGGAGTAGAGGGCAACTTGCAGGTGTTGCTTACAGAGCTCATGGTGTTGGGGGATGCTTTTCAAGGAGCCTAGGTGACTTGCTGCAGTGCATTTTGTACATGATACACACTGCTGGCACTGTGCACAGGTGATGGAGGGACTGAATGTTGATGGTGCTAGGTGGAGTGTCAATAAAGCGGCCTGCTTTATCCTGGATGGTGTCCAGCTTCCTGACTGTGCTTGGAGCTGCACTCATCCAGATAACTGGACATTATTCCATCTCACTCCTCACTTGTGCCATGCACATGGTGGTCAGGTTTTGGGGAGTCATGAAGTCATTTAGCAGCCACAGATTTAGCAGCCTGCAAACTGCTCTTTCATCTTATGTGATCACAATCCATCTATCTGTCTTTATGCAGGGGAAGATGGCTCGCAACAGGAGGGAGAGAGAGAAAATGGGAGGGGGGATGCCTGAGCTCTGGTCCCTCACGTAGGCTGCCAAGCTGGCTGGGGAGGACTGTGACTGTGCCAGTGCCAATGGCGAGGTTGGCATCCCTCAAGCATTTAGCGAGGAAGCATTCATAATCCAGAAAATCAAGGTGATTGCTGAGTGCCAAGACTGAGCCAGCCTAGACAATCACTCATTTTCTCCTCTCCAATTCTAAATGCCAGCAGGAAGAGGGTAAAGTCAGCCCCCGCACCTGAATGCAGCCCCAGCCCACAGGAGACCTCAGAAGAGGGTGAGGCGACTTCTCACCTGTACAGCCATCACAACATTCACCTGCATCCTCCACCAACCCAGAGACAAACAACACAATGGCTCATATATCTAGTTTAGGCTCAGGCTCACACTTTGGTCACTGCAGACACGTGTGCACAGCAGAAGGAGGCAGTGGCAGTCAAGATCCCTGGCACTTGGAGGACTGCTGGAGAAGAGGCCTTTACTAAGTCTGAGTCAGATGACAAGCCTCTGGAAAGGATGCTGGAATATCAGCAAGATGCAGGGGAACATCAGGCAGAGCTGTTAGAGGCCCTCAACAGAGTGGTGCACAAGGAGACAAGGAGTCCGTGTGCGGGCTCTGTTACGTAGTAGCTCCGACATCTGAGTGCATCGAAGTCTCTGCGGGGAGGATGGTAGATGCCATGGAGAACCTGGTCCAGCAGAATGCCCAGTTTCTGCTGGAGATCCGCTCAGAGTTGCAGTCCATCGCCGTAGCCACGCGTGAGCTTTCGCAGTGGCTACACGAGAGGGGGACGGGGTACCTCGACCTCCCTGTAGATGCCCTTTCCCCTCAAGGAGTCAGGGAGGAAGAGCATCAGCCGGACACCCCTGGGCATCCAAGCAGGAATTCCCAACCCAGGTGTTTCCAATCCCCTATGCCTGTGATCTCGTCAACTCTAGCTGCTCAGGCCCAGAAGGCACCTGCCCCTGAGTAGGAAACGCAAAGCAGGCTGGGGCCCACCAGGCCTCGACCCTCCAGAGGACACCCGCCAAAGTCATCGCAGACAACAGGGGCATGCTAATTAGCAGGCTGCTTCCACCTCTGCTGTGGATGTCAAGAAAGCACCTAGAGTGAAGAAAATTAAAAAGTATTGACTGAGCAATGGTGGCACGGGTGTTCAATCATTGTAAATATCTTTTGCACTCCCAAATATATGTTATGTTTCACTGTTTGGAAGTCTCCTGAGATTCATTCTTGCTGCTAGTAATTTTAATGGTCACGCACACTCCACCCACCCCAGGGGTGGACCAAGGGTGGGTCTTCCTCCCCCAAGTACATGACTGTGCATGGAACCATCACTCTTTGACAAGGATGATGACTGCCATATGCGAGAGGCCTCCCACTCACACTATTCAGCTTGCGTCCAGTGCCCTTGAGACTCTATGGAGAACAATAGAAAGACTAACCACTTAAGCCCTTGTAAGGCAGATCCATTCCCCCAGGAGTTTGGAGATTTGCATTTGTGCTTGGCTGCCATTCAGATGCATACCACTTATAGGCATCTCCCTCCCTGTCCCTTTAACTTTTCCTGGAGCAGTTGGCCCATGACGGCAGCTCTGCACCTTATTGGGATCTCATTATCGTGAGGACCTTCTGGGCCAGACCTGTTGTTGTGTGGCTGTCACCAAATAGTGAAGAATGAGAAAATTCTAATACTGTCTCCACATGTTTATTAGGGTTTCCCTTTAGTTGTCCAATTGTGCTGACCTTCAACTCCATCCACTTGAGCAGACCCTCCTCCCACCTTGATATTTTGCACTTGGACATCGAGGGCGTTGCCTTGGCCTGGAGCTGGCTCTGTCTGGTGCATGTTGCTTTTCAAACTGTCTCCATCACCTTTTACCCTCCCCTTGACACCTACCAACTTCTCCCCTTCACCGTCGACCCCCACCCGAGGTCATTTCACTCCCCCCTCGATTACCCTTGAGCCTCCCCTCATCACCCTGGACCCCTGCAAATGCCTTACCTCCCTGCTGAGCTCGCCCCAGTCACCATTCCTATGCCCACCCTGATCCGCCCCACTCCTGTGATCCGTGTCACCGAACTTGTCCCCCTCATTCACCCCGGATGAGAACTATACCCACAATTCCCGAATCCTGCTCCTTCCCACCCGACTGCATCAAACTTACCCCTCTCACAGTCATTGTCCCCTCATATCACCAGCACCCCAGTTCACCCCTCAGGATCTCAATGTCAACTTGACTGACCCCTCCCTCTGAAGCACCCTGGCACATTCCACCCTCCCTCCCCTTCCCCTTCATGCCTTCCTTCCCCCCCTTCCCCTTCATGCCTTCCTTCCCCCTCACTCCATTCAGACCACCACCTCTTGATCTCATCCAGTTCCCCCTTCTGGTCCTCTGTACCCCCACCTTCTTCTCCTCTGGACCACCCCCTTTATCCTCTGGAACCCCCGCTTCTTCTCATCTGCCCCTCCCTCCCCCACCTTCAGCTCCTCTGGACCCAATCCCTCCACTTCATGTCTTACGTGTCTTCTGTGCACACAATACCTGCAGCCCGGTCCAGTGGTGCAGCCAGTTTTGACTCCAAGGTAAGTTTAAAATTCTCCCTCACTGTGTGCATGCCACAAATGTCCAGTCAGGTTACAAAACAGTATAAATTCCCGCTGGCGGGGGGGATGATTTGACGAGGGCACATGATTCCAGTTTCTAGGGGTTTTAATTAGCATATATAAGATGCAAAGTGGGTTTCCACCAAGCTTCAGCAGGAGACCTGACTTGCCATCAACCCGCCATGAACTTAGTGAGAGGATGATTCCATCCTGGTTTCCCGACGTCGGGAAATCGATTTTCGGCTAGAACGTCTGCATCGTCCCACTCCTTAGTGAAGACAGAGACAAAGTACTCATTGAGAACCCTGCCCACAACTTCAACATCAACGCATAGGTTACCGCTTACATCTCTGAAAGGCCTTACCCTTTCCTTAGTTATTCTCTTGCCCTTAATAGTAAAACATCTTCTTTGATTTTACCTGCCAATATTTTTTTGTATCCTCTCTTTGCTTTCCTAATTTCCTTTTTTACTTCACCCCTGTACTTTCTATACTCCTCTAGGTTTTCTACAGTATTAAGCTTTTTGTGATTGTCATAAGCTTTCTTTTTCTGCTTTATCTTACCCTGTGTGCTTGTGATTAACCAGGAGGCTCTAGATTTGGCAGTACCACCCTTTTTCTTTGCAAGGACACATCTACACTGTGCCCGTAGACTCTTGCTTTTGAATGTCTCCCATTGATTTGATAATGTTTTCCTTTCTAGTAGCTGTATGCAGTCCACTTTCATCAGTCCACCTCTTAGCTTTGTAAAATTTGTCTTCCCCCAATTTAGAACTTTTACCCCTGTTCTATCTTTGTGCTATTCCATATTGATGCTAAATCTAACTATATTATGGTCACTATCCCCAAAATAATTCCCCACTGCTACTCCATCCACTTGCCCAGTTTCATTTCCTAAGACTAAATCTAGAATTGCGCACCCTCTCATTGGGCTAGTTATGGGTTGGCTAAAAATAGTTCTCTTGAATGCAGTTCAAGAATTTTGTGCCTTCTGTCACACTGTTCGCATCCCAAATTGATATTAGGGTAGTTGAAATTTCCAGCTATTACTGCCCTATTGCCTTTTCACTCAGAAATTTGCCCACATATTTGCTCTTCTAAACCCCTTCCACTATTTGGGAGTCTATAGTACACTCCTAGCAGTGTGGCTGCCACTTTTTTCATTTCTGAGGTCAACCCATATGGCCTCATTTGTTGCTTCATTTAGTATATCATCCCTCCTCACAGCTGTAATTGATTAACTAATAATGCTACATCCCCACCTATTTTTATCCCCTCCACCCTGCCTGAAAACTGTATATCCAGGAATGTTGAGCTGCCACTTTCACCCTCCTTTAAGCCAAGTTTCCATTATAGTGATGATATTATGCTGCCATGTGTCTATCTGTGCCCTCAGCTCATCAGCTTTATTTGCTATACTCCTTGCATTTACATATATATCTTCTAACACTGCCAAATTCCTATGCTGTACACTTTTTTATCTGTGTTTCTTTTGTCTTTCAGAGTCACTAATTAATTTTCTATCTTTTGTTCTCTGCTCTGAATTTGTCCTTAGGTTCCCATCCACCTGCCAATCTAGTTTAAACCACCTCCCCCCCTACCCCCTCAACAGCACTAGCAAATCTCCTTGTGAGGAGATTCACCCCAGTCCTGTTCAGGTGTAGACTGTCTGGCATGTACAGGTCCCACCTTCCCCAGAACGGATCCCAATGCCTCAGAAATCTGACGTCCTCCCTCCTACACCAGCTTTCCAGCTACATGTTTAATCGCTCAATTCTCCTATTTCTAGGAGATTGCTCTGAAGAAGGGTCATAAGGACTCGAAACATTAACTCTGTTTCTCTCTCCACAGATGTTATCAGACCTGCTGAGTTTTTCCAGCGTTTTCTGTTTTTGTCTCCTATTTCTATACTCACTTGCTTGTGGGACTGGGAGTAATCCTGAGAGTGCTGTTTTAGAGGTCCTGCTTCTCAATCTCCTTCCTAGCTCCCTAAAATCTGCTTTCAGAACCTCATCCCCTTTCCTACCTTTGTCATTGGTACCAACATGGACCACGACCTCTGGCTGATCAACCTCTCCCAGAAGATAGTCCTGCTCCACTCCATGACATCCTTGACCCTGGCACCAGGGAGGCAACATACAAACCTGGAGTCATGTCTATGGCCACAGGAAAGCCTGTCTGTTCCCCCAGCTAACAAATCCTATACCACTACTGCTCTTCCTTCCTTCTTCCACCCCTCCTGTACAGCAGAGCTGCCTGTGGTGCCACAAACTTGACTGTGACTGCACTCCTCCAAGGAAACAATGCCATCACCAATATCCAAAACGGAAAACCGATTGACGAGTGGGAACCCAGGGGACTCCTGCACTACCTGCATAGTTCTCTTGGACTGCCTGGCAGTCACCCATTCCCTCTCTGCCTCCAGGCTCCTAAGCTGCAGTGTGATCAACTCTCTAAACACGTTATCATAGAAACATAAAAAAATAGGAGCAGGAGTAGGCCATTCGGCCCTTGGAGCCTGCTCCGCCATTCATTATGATCATGGCTGATCATCCAACTCAATAGCCTGCTCCCGACTTCTCCCCATATCCTTTGATCCCTTTTGCCCCAAGAGCTATATCTAACCATTTCTTGAAAACATACAATGTTTTGGCCTCAACTACTTTCTGTGATAGCGAATTCCACAGGCTCACCACTCTCTGGGTGAAGAAATTTCATCTCAGTCCTAAATGGCCTACCCCGTATCCTCAGACTGTGACCCCTGGATCTGGACTCTCCCCCACAATCGGGAATATCCTTCCTGCAACTACCCTGTCCAGTCCTGTTAGAAGTTTATAGGTTTCTATGAGATCACCCCTCATTCTTCTGAACTCCAGCGAATATAATCCTAACTGACTCAGTCTCTCCTCATGTATCAGTCCCGCCATCCCAGGAATCAGTCTGGTAAACATTCGCTGCACTCCCTCTATAGCAAGGACGTTCTTCCTCAGATAAGGAGACCAACACTGCACACAATATCCCAAGTGTGGTCTCACCAAGGCCCTGTATAATTGCAGCAAGACATCCCTGCTCCTGTTCTCAAATCCTGTCACTATGAAGGCCAACATACCAGTTGCCTTCTTTACTGCCTGCTGCACCTGTATGCTTACCTTCAGCGACTGGTGTACGAGGACACCCAGGTCTCGCTGAACACTCCATTATCCATGTAACTCTCAGCCTCGCAGATGTGCCACAGTGACTCCAGCTGCTGCTTGAGCTCCGAAATCCAGAACTCAAGTTTCTGCAGCTGATGACACTTCCTGCACATGTAGTCATCTAGGCCACTGGTCATGCCCATGACTCCCACATATTATAGGATACATATTCCACACAACCGAGCTGTCCTGCCATGGCTTCAATTTACTTCCCTTATGTTAATTTTATTTTACTTTGGTTGTCTTGTATTACTTTATTTTACCTGGCCTTGACTTAACTTTACTTCCCTATTGCTTGTGTTTCTTAATTAAACCTAAGTAGCTACTTTGTTTAAAAATAATGCATTTTTCTAATTTTTAGCTACATAAAGACACTCCCTAACAGCAGTATCTCACCAACCAATGAATTTGTTTCTCCTGTGTTGTCAGTCTTGTATTTTTCAGACTTAGCCCTCTTGTGCAGTTTTTCAATTCCTGGTCTCCTGGAGGCTGAGAAAAATAGAGAAAGAAAATAGCAAGGAAAGAGCACATCTCCTTCCCCCCTCACAAATCTCCCTTACTTACCAAACTTACAGTATTTACGCTCAGAACCAGCTACACTCCCAACCATCCAGAATTGGAAATTTATCACCCTCCCTTCGCTGTTGCCGGGTCAAAATCCTCTCTCCCTAACTCTCCCTAACAGCTCTGCGGGTGTACCTACACCACATGGACTGCAGAGGTTCAAGAAAGCAGCTCACCACCACCCTCTCAAGGGCAATTAGAGATGGGCAATACATGCTGGCCTAGCCAGTAACGCCCACATCCCATGGATGAATGTATTAAAAAAAACTCATGGTTAACTAGCTTTGTTTGAGTTGAGAGGGGGATAGAGGAAGATGTTCTGAACCATTTGTGAGAGGTTCTATCATTGAGAATAGCAAGTTCCTTAAAGCGAAATTTACATCTTGCTCACACGCTCTCTCCCTCCTTTCCTGAAGAGTAGGATTATATTTGCTACCTTGCAATCCATGGGGACTGTTCCAGAAGCTAGGAAGATCAAAATCAATGCACCCATTATCTCTACTGCCATCTCTTTTGAAACCCTAGGATGTAGGCCATTAGGTCCAGGGAATTTATTGGCTTATAGTCCCATTAATTCCTCTAATACTTTATCGTCAGTAATATTAGTTACTTTTAGTTTCCCACTCTTACTAAATCCTAGGATCCTCATAATTTCTGGTATGTTTTTTGTGCTTTCTACTGTGAAGAAAATCTTAAAATATTTATTTAATGTCTCTGACTTTTCCTTATTTCCTCATTATAATTTCTCCTGTCTCCGCCCTTCGGGGTCCCACGATTACTTTCATACATCGCTTCCATTTTACATACTTGTAGAAACTTTTGCAGTCTGTTTTTATACTTGTTGCTATTTATTTTATATCTTATGTTCTCCCTCTTTATCACTTTCTTGGTCATTTCATGATTATTACATTAGCCTTGTTACATGCTCTTCTAATTTCCTGATTTATACTCTGTCCAACACTACAATTGCTGTTAGGGGGCCCATCAACTCATCAACTATCCCCCCCCCCTCCGCAAGTGGTTTCTGCCATTTGTTATTTCGTACTGCCATTTGTTATTTTGGACCACCATTCATACTGATTCTACATCCTGATTTTCTGGACTTAGCTCCTTTCATCCTACTACCTTTATCTCATCATTTGCTATCAGGCTACCCCACCTCTTTTTCATTTTACCTATCTTTTCTAAAAGTCAAGCACTCTGCAATGTTTAATTTCTAACCTTGGTCACTTTGCAACCACATCTTCGTAATGGCTACTAGATTAAACTCACATCTCTATCTGTGCAATTAATTCGTCTAACTTGTTAGAAATGCTTCATGCATTCAGACATAGTGCCTTGAATTTTAACATTTTACTTTTGTTCGTTGATGTCATCTTAGTCACTAATGCCCTATAACTGTTAATAAACTTTCTGCCCCTTCCTAACATAGCCTGCTTGACTTTACCATATTGTTACTCTCTTCTACGGACTTGATTTTTTCTTCCCTTCTGAACAACCCCCATCCCTGACCCCCCAACCCCCACATGGAATTTTGTGAAACAGTTATCAATTTAATTAGAAGTGGAGTAGAATTCTTGTAACTATTCCAGCCACTGATTTGCAAGTGAGCTTAGCATTGCACCTGTGTCTCTGAGTGATAAGTTTTAAAACAATTTGAAGTATTTAAAAACTACAGCACCCTTTTGAGAAATAAAAGCTCATTAAATTTGTTCCATTTTTTCAAAACAGAAGATAACTTTGTTTCCTCGAATTATTGTGAATGTTCCCAGATGTTATTTATTCTGCTATTTGTAGATGTCAGTGCTCATTGCATTTTCAAATGCCCAAATTCACCTAGAATGTTTTTTTTAATCCTTATTTTTCGTCCAAATTTCTATTGCTGCAGCCTGTGAAAAGCTATTTTATGTTTCTTTTTCTCAACAAGGTTGTGGTTATGAATTACCAACTGAACTGGGAGGAAAATAAATAAAATTATTAAGGCTAGCCAGGTTGTTGTGACATTTTGCTTGCTGGGAAATTAGGGTAAACAGACTCACCATGGTTGTGAAATACCTCTGTCTGTGAAATTATTTGAATTAAAGTTGAAAAACTAATGTCACAGCAGATGAACTTTATACAGAAACTCTGAATCAGCAATTAAATAATCTACCAAGTTAAAGAAAGTTATCATGACCTCTCAAAACTAACTTAGTGACACAGAGTACTCTGACCGGAGGAATAACAATGATGCGCCTATAGCAATTAAATAGGGAAGTGAATGAGTGATGGAAAGAATAATTTGATTTGGAGTTTAGTTTTTGCTTTAAGCATATTAAAAAAGTTCTTAGTGTCTTTCTGGTCAGCTTCTGACTAGTTCATCTGCCTTTTTGCTCCACCAGGTGTCACACATAATCTTCAGTTTGGTCTGGATCTGTTTATGAATGTTATTCTAAGCATGCTTATTTTTGGTTGATGGCTTGTCCTTTATTCATGATGAGTGCAGAAGGTGTTTCTCATTGCGTAACTTTTTTACATCATCATCATTATTTTCAGCAAATTAATCCTGGTGTTTACAGCAATTGGGCCCAAGACTTCCATAGCTGCATTGTGGGCTGCATTTCTGAAGCAGTTCCAGTCAGCTTTCTTATTGCCAGAAGCTGCATTTACAATGATCAAATGTTTTTGAATAGTTGTGCAGAGTTCTTGTCCTGAGCAAACTGGTTTGAGTTTAACTTGTTGGGTGCTTCTTTTGCCCTGGGGCTTTTGAGGAGGTTAAATGTAACTGTACAACTTTGAGTGAATGAGGCAATGGTCTGCCCAATATCCGGTACTTCGCATTGCTTTGGGGATCTTGACACTGTTGATGCTTTTTTTTCTGACTAAGATGTAATCAATTAAGTGTAGGTTTCAGCCGGAGGATCCACCCAAGATATTTTGATCTAGTTTGATAATCAAAGGTGATGATAAGGCTGTGCTTAACATATTGCCTTCAGAAGCAGGAAGCTGTTGCTGTTGCAATTTCCAATTCCATGCTTGCCAACGATGCCACCGTCAGCTTTGATGATTTGATCCAAGCTTAGCATGAAGTGTCCAGGGTGATGAGTTTGTCATTCTTAGGCATCGGAGAAACAACAATGATGTAGATCTTCATAGAACCTGATTTTGATTTCATCTGGATTTGTCATGGTTAGTGTACAGGCACTGATGATGATGGTGGTATGACATTTCCAAAATGAAGAAAGCTCTTTTGGGACGCCCTGATCAAAACTAGAAACTTCATCAGGAACACGCAGAGGCAAAATCGAAATATTGGAGGGACTGCGCGAACCTTCAAACAACCCACCTACCCAACCCTTCAAGCACCACCTGTCCTACATGTGGCAGAGTCTGCAAATTGAGCATTGGACTTAATTATCAGCCATCTCAGAACTCATCGAACCAGAGTCAACCTCGATCTCGGGGTACTGCCTAAAAAGAGAAGGAAGATGATATTTTGCAGTGGGCAGCAATCCTAGTGTCATCAGGAGGTCATTGATTATTTAGTATGCAGGTATAGCAAATGATTAGGAAGTCAAATGGAATGTTGACATATATTGTAAGAGGAATTGAATATAAAAGTAGGCAAGTTTTACTGCACCTGGGAAGAAGGGTTTTTCTTATGAAGAAAGGTTGAACAAATTTGGTCTATATCCATTGGAGTTTAGAAGAATGAGAAGTGATCTTACTGAAATATATAAGACCCTGAGGAGATTTGATAGGGTGGATACTGGGTGGATGTTTCCTCTTGTGGGGAGACTAGAATAAGAGGTCTCCCTTTCAAGATGGAGATGAGGAGAAACTTTTTCTCTCAGATGATCATTAGTCTGTGGAATTCTCTTCCCCAGAAAGCACTGGAGGTTGGGCCATTGAATTTACTTAATGCTGAATTAGATAGATTTTTGATAGACAAGGGAGTCAAGGGTTATGGGGGGCAGACAGGAAAGTGGAATTGAGACCACAACCAGATTAACCATGATCTTGGCAGAGCAGGCTAAAAGGGCTTAATGGACTACTCCTGCTCCTAATTCCAATGTTCCCATGTACCTTTTGGGAAAGTTCTCAAGTCTGTCTGTGATACTGGACTTGATAACAAATTGAGCACTGGTCTCAATGCTGTTTCTTTTACGCTGGCAACTCCAGAATTTACCAACAAATTTCACTTAGTACTGCAATGTCTGTTTTATATCTCTTCAGTTGTTTTGGCAATCAGCACAATCTGTATTCAGATCTATTAGTGAAATAATCACCCATTCGTGTTTAAAAGCCAAGGAAGGCCAAGAGTTTCTCAGACAAGCAACATCAAGGAATGGGTAAACATGAGCTATCAGGAGGCATTGAGGACAGCTTACAATAGGAGCAACTGATGCAACATTGCATCCAACCCTCAGCAAGAGGAAAGAACCTGAAACAACAGGTGTTTGAAATTCCAGGCAGAAATAGTGAGATGGAAAGATTTAGTTCTTGGTTTTAGATGTTTAAGATCATGAAAATAGGTAGCCCGATAACTGCAACATGTAGACCAAGAAGCAGAAATATGAGCAATTTTAGGGCACTTTTTTAGCCTCTTTTTCATGCCAGGGAGGTGAGAAGCCACAGAATCTTTACAGTGCAGAAGGAGGCCATTTGGCCCATTGAGCCTGTACTGGATTGCTGAAAGGTCAATCTATCTAATCCCACTCCCCTGCCTTATCCCCGTGCTATTCTAAAGAAGGCTGCTGAACTCCACTGCAGCTTCATTCAGTGAGGAATCCCCTATATCCTGAGCTGCTTTCTGCTTTCCCATCAATACATGGTTTGTAGAATGAATGTATCGAAGATAATGATGAGAAGAAAATGGATGAGGTGAATGGCACGAGTGCATGAGGTTGATTTAAGTGAGGGAAATTTGTGCAGATTTTGCCTTAAGCTCTCTACACCGTCCGCTATCTGAATCCAGTGGCAAGATGCGATTGAGACGTCAGGAGATGGATAAGACAGCAGCTGATGTCTTGCAGTACCCGAAACAACCATATTGAATATGTGAGCTTCCCACAAAGGCTTGCTACTGCGCCACCTTAACCAGAGAAGTTTGCATATCTACTCAGCCTACCTATTTCGGCACATACTTATGCAATGAAATGGGTGCCTCCTTAACACACAGGATAAAAACCTGCTAACTACCCTTACCTAGTTTAGCCTGTGATCCAATGCAATTGCCCTAGTGTGACTGCCATTATGCACAGGACATGTCTTGGAGCCATAGATGAGAGTTGTGTAAGCAGAGACGACCAAAAATTCAGGACAATCCAAGGAATTTGGTATGCCCCTAGTCAGGGGTGCTGCCATTGCTTAATGCTACATCCCTTGAAGTGCATTAAAGTCATCAGAGACTTGTCAGGTAGCAGCAGCAGGTGGGGATTGGTTGTATGCTAGAAAAAAGGTACCTTAAAACTTGAAACAACTGAGTAGCAGAGTTACATCAACTGAGTCAAGCAGAGTACTAATAACAGTGAAATCTAGGCATCTTGCAAGTCAAATTTCAACAATGTTCCAGCATTTGAAAAGATCTCAGTAAAGACAAAGAATAAGCAGTGTTGAGTAGTGGATTCTGTTCAGGTGGCTTTAAACTTATAGCTCGAACTTGTATTTTGAACTAAAATGGATTCATTGTCAGAGCCAGGCTATCTTTAGCAATTCAGGAAAGGAGATGGGGAGAAAGGCATTGGATGGGAACGGCTGACCAAAAATGTAGTAGCAGAGGGAAAGAGCTCAGAAAATTGCTGTTAGCCCAGGAGCTAGCTTGTGTATTACTTTATAAGCAATTACAGATATTTGAAGCAGGGAAACATATATTTCAGGATAAGGCATTGCTGTTAAAATAGCACCAATGTAGTTTGCATTAGCTTGTTTAAAAATGTTTGCATCAATACCAACAATGTAGTCATGCTTATTTGATAAATTTATTGAAAAAAATAGGCATTTGTTTTGCTCAAAATATTCCCTCGTTCCCTATTGTAAAATAATTACATTTCTCACTTATTTTTCAGTTTGAATTTCTTGAGTATACAACTTGCAACTAAGCAGAAAGAACTGAAGAGCATGTTTTTGAAAGTGGAAGACATTGAAGGTCAGCTAGTAGTAGCCCAGAACCAATCAAAACATTTCAGGTAAGGAAACCAGTAAAATCACACTATTACTGGAAAATTGGAAAGGAAAAAGCATTGAAACGCATGTTGTCATTATGCCACTTGGAGACATGGCATGTGAAATTAAAAGGTTTTGTATTTAATAAAGAATCAGGATAGCATGACAGGAAAAAAACAGCAGATGTTTAACAACTATTTGGAACCTTTCAAATGTTCCAAACAGACTTGCAAATTATTTTGGTTTACATTGGATAAAGGGGACCAAACAAAGCAGGTGACACGTTGCATGCTTATAGCATCAGTACAAATAATTAAAGACAGCAGTCCCTAGCCAAGTTAAAGTAATCATCTAGGTTCATGGATGGTCTTTCATTACTCTGATGCGAACAACATTTTTATTTTGTGCAATCTCCAATTTAGGTTTCATTGAGGTGAGAGTGCTGAATTCTTTCAGATTGACTGTTAGACTGCATTAAGATTATGTAAGAAGGACTGAATAAGCACTACATTAGAATCTGGTCCAAGTAATTTAACAGAGGGAATTCTATCTTTGAACTGAATCAATATCATATTTCACAGGGAAAGAACAAAGCAGCAGGAACACACCATGGAGCAAGTAGCCACTTTCCTTCAGGGAATAAGGATTGAACTGGCAGTGCTTAGGGAAGAAGTGAGGGGCAATTTGATGATATGGGGCCCTTTCAGCAAAACACTGACATGTTGCTTGGAGACCACCAGCAGTGCTGTACAGATAGGTGAGTGTAATCCTGTTACAGGTGCTGAAACATAAAAATGGTTCATAGATTGCGGCTAAGTACCAATATATGATGGAATTTTATATACGCTGCATTTTATTAGTCTGATTAGATTTGCAAAGTTTTGATATTAATTGGTCATTTTGCATTGTGCCCCTTAGCATTCCTTTTACATATAGAAATATTAGTTACTTTATTCCAGCCAGAAAATTTGATTGTATTTTCTTGTTAAATTTGCATATGTGCTTACTACAGTGTGAGATGCAAACCTAAGAATGAATTTAAGCTGAACTTTGCATTTGTTTTAGCATAATTTATATCCAAGTCCATTCAGAGTGAGATCACTGGTTTAAGGAGTATTTTCTTTTCCAGTTCTCTATTAATCAGTGATTATTCCATTCATATTTTCCATTTAAATTAGAATTGATTATACCATTAGTATTTTTAAGATAATAGACGCCATAAGGGTGATTTCATGTCCCCGCCATTTTGTTTACATCTGAAAACGTGGCAATAGAGGAAATAAAATTATGAGCAGAATTGAAGTATTGATTTGCTGCTTGTTGTCCACCCATACCAATTTTCAGATTTAAGTTCAACCCTGGTGACCAGAACTCCAGTGGGAAACCAGCCGGAGTCTCATTAATGAATGTAAATTGGATCATAATTTTCAAAGCTGTATTGCTACTGAAGATTCTTGTTCTTGCACTTAGAAAGTGGTAGAAATTAGAAAGTGACAATTTTAAGCATAATTTAAAGAGCTGCAGTAAGGAAAATTTCAGGCAGGTTTGCCACTCAATTTAACTGCAGTTGCTTGTGACTTTAATCTCCTTCCAACTCTAGGTGCTGCAAAAAATTTCCCTGCCACTAAAAACTGCTGCTCCCTTTCCGTTAGTGCTTCCATCCATCCTCTTTAAGGTGCTGTTGCGTGTCCTTCAGAATTGGTCACCCTGCTGAATTTCCTGTTCCAGACTGGCAGATACTGCTCGGGACGGCATTTTGTGCTGGCAGCTTATTGGATTCATTAAAATTGGGTGCAGCTGTGAAATTGGACTGGGCACTAAGCTAGTACCTTCAGATGGGTGCAGCATATACTCCATCCACCACCCATCTCACTAATGCTGTATATGAAGATTGCCTTACAGATAGCGATTCTGTTAAAGTAATCATGGGCCACATCTGACCTGCTCAGCAATAAAATTCTTTATGGTCAAAGTACAAAAAGACCTTGTGTAGGTTTTTGCCTCCAGGGTCAGAAACCCAAAGTCAGAACCATGTAACTAGTGGAGTGCCACAGGGATCAGTGCTGGAGCCACAATTATTTACAATATATATTAATGACTTGGATGAGGGAAATGAATGTACTATCACCAAGTTTGCGGATGAGACAAAAATAGGTGGGAAGACAAGTGGTGAGGATGACGCAAGGAGTTTACAGAGGGATATAGACAGGTTAAGTGGGCAAAAACATGGCAGATGGAATATAATGTGGTAAAGTGTGAGATTATGCACTTTGGCAGGAAGAATAGAGGAGCTGAATATTATTTAAATGGAGAAGGACTGAAGAAAGCTGCAGCACAGAGGGATTTGGGTGTCCTCGTGCATGAATCCCAAAAACTAGCATACAAGTTCAGAAGGTAATAGGGAAGGCAAATGGAATGTTGGCCTTTATTTCAAAGGGAATGGAGTATAAAAATAGGGAAGTCTTGCTAAAACTATACACGGCACTAGTGGACTATACCTAGAATACTGTGAACAGTTTTGGTCCCCTTATCTAAGGAAAGATATACTGGCATTGGAGGCAGTCCAGAGAAGGTTCACTAGGTTGATCCCGCGTATGGAGGGATTTTCTTATGAGGAGAGGTTGAGTTGGTTGGGCCTGTACTCATTGGAATTTAGAAGAATGAAAGACGAGCTTATTGAAACATATAAGATTCTTAGGGTAGATGCTGAGAGGTTGGTTTCCCTTGTGGGAGAGTCTAGGACCAGAGGGCTTAATCTCAGAGTAAAGAGGCGCCCACTTAGAACAGAGATGAGGAGGAATTTCTTTTCTCAGAGGGTAGTGAATCTGTGGAATTCTTTACTACAGAGGGCTGTAGAGGCTGGGTCGTTAAGTATATTCAAGGCTGAGATAGACAGATTTTTAATCAGAAAGGGAATCAAGGCTTATGGGGAAAAGGCATGAAAGTGGAGTTGACGATTATCAGATCAGCCATGATCTCATTGACTGGTGGAGCAGACTCAATGGGCTGAATGGCCTACTTCTGCTCCTATATCTTCTGGTCTTATATCTGGGTCCTGACCCTGGACTGGGAACGAAACAGTCAAAGCCTGCGATTTTCCCCAATGTCAGCTACTTATTGACTCGTGGATGGGTCTGGTGGCCAAGTGACAGTGGCGGGTGCAGGATGGGGCTGGTATTTGTATAGTATGGGCCAGATTTAAAGGCATGGCAGCAGCCATTACTGTGACAGCTGTTTTGATTTACTGTGGAACCCCCGAGCTCACCAGGAGGAGAAGCAGAGGCATGACACGCGGGGCAGGGCTGCTCCACAGTTCACAGATGGAACCCTTGAGGTGCTGTTGGAGGCAGAGAGCTAAAGGTGAGAGGTCTTGTTTCCGAAGGGTGGGAGGAGAAGGCCACCCAGCTAAAGAAGGCATGGCTGAAGGTGGCAGATATTGTCAGCAGCTAAAATCATCTGGAGGAACTGCGTGCAGTGCCACAAGAGATTTAATTACCTCCTTCACTCTGGCAAGATGAGTCCAACACTGGGCCCAAATGACAGGCCTCCAGATCTGCAGCCTCCAGCAGACATGCCAGCTGAGCAGCCTTAGGGTGCATAATATTCCTGGAAATGGGAGAAGTGCATGCCCAAAGTAATTAGTGACCTGTCAGCAATGCTCAGAGCCCTCACGATGCTGAGGACCTGGCAGCCCTGATACATACATCTTCTTATTTTAAAAAGTCATTGGCATTGGTGACAGGGGCAGCATTGCCTTATCTCTCACTTCTTTTGGTGTTGCAATAGAAGAGGACACAGAATTCACTGGAGAGGGTGTGCACATGGGAGGGAATGCCCCAGCTTGCCATCCTCACAGCCACAGAGGAAGCGATGGTGGAAATCTCCAGGGTGGTCCTGCGTGACCAAGTGGACGATGGAGGAGAGGGTGAAAATGTAGACCTGTAGATGAAAGATCTGACAGCATGACAATGCCTCAGCTGCATTGAGAAGCCTCAGCTCTGCAGAGGCATCTGCTGTCACAGCCAAGCTCTTATGATCCCCGTCTTATGTCTCCCACGGGTCAGTCATGGAGGGCTATCATGCAAGTGCAGCAGCATCATCAGAGGCCTCTCAAGATTCCTAAAGAGAGCCAGCATTAACAGATCATTCAAGTGCATCCTCCACCAATGTAGATACACTCACATTGGTTGGTCCTGCGTGTGTTTAGTCAGGGTGGCACTGGATGAAGATCACTGCACTAGTGAGCTTGAGGGGTTGTAAGAGGAAGAGGCTGCTGTGGGCAGTCCCTCTTGGAGGTTGGAGGACCGACACAACTTGCTTATCTGGGCACAGATGCAGGGCCTTGGGAGTTACAGGCAAGGCAGCTCTACTTTGACTAATAGCAAGAACTGTGTACTCACATGTCAGTGTTCCCTGAGGTAGCACAAGCCATGGGCTGAGAGTGGAGGAGTCCATTCATCACACTGCTATCTCTCAGGGCTTTGAACGCATGAGCTCCTCAATTGAGAGAGTGGCCAAGCTGTGGAGAGCCATATTGACAGCACTTTGAGTGGATACAAATACATGCACAGAATGAATGACATTATCTGCAGCATTGACCTGTCAGTAGTGCTGATGGTGCAAAGGGGCATGGAGTGGATGTCAGTTGTGCCACCAGCTGGTGGTTTCCCCCAGTGATCCAAAGTGCCAGCCAAGTGCTGAGGCAGTCATCAATGAGGGTCCCACCCCTCATGGGCACCATCATCAATTTCATCATAGGCCTCCTTGGTCCCACTGACTCAGGGACTATCAATGCAGCAAGATCCTGTGATAGAGGCTACTCCTGCATTGACACCAGTGCCCTCACAGGCATCTCCACGATGAGGAAAACTAATTGCCATATGCATTTCAGCTGCAAGCAGTCACATGTGAGCAGGCTGCCTTCACCTTACCTCAGGCCACAAGAGGAGCACCATGTGGAAGTGGCTGAGTGTGGAAGCCACTGTATCGGCCAGAGCACCAAGTAGTTTGCTGAGGACTCTGCCTTTGTAAATGTACAATTGTAATTTATTGTTAACACTGTAAATGTTGAGACATGACCTCTGCTGTGTGTGCTTCTCAGCCCAAGCCTGAAATGTTGTCCAGGCCTTGTTGCACATGCACACAGATTGCTTCAATATCTGTGGAGTTATGAGTGGAATTGAACACTGTGCAATCATTGGCAAACATCCCCACTTCTGAGTTTATGATGGAGGGAAGGTCATTGATAAATAAGATGAAGATGGTCGGAGGGAGGACATTATCCTGCGAAACTTTTGCAGAGATGTCCTGGGGTTGAGATAATTGGCCTCCACCAAACACAACCATCTTCCTTGTGCTAGGTATAACTCCAACCGGTGCAGAGTTTTCCACCTGATTCCCATTGACCATCAATTTTACAAGCGTTTCTTGATACAACATTAGGTCAAATGCTGCCTTGGTGTCAAGGCAGTCACTCTCACCTCACCTATGAAATTCAGCTCTTTTTTTCCATGTTTGGGCCAAAGTTGTAATGAGACCTGTGTCCAAGTGGTCCCAGCAGAACCTAAACTGGGTGTTGTTGAGTAGATTATTGGTGAGTAAATGCCACCTGATAACATTGTGAAACATGCCTTCCATCACTTTGATGACTAATGGGGAGATAATTGGCAGGATTGGATGTGTCCTAGTTTTTGTGGGCAAGATATACCTGGGCAATTTTCCACTTTATCAAGTAGATGTCAGTGTTCTAGTTGTACTAGAACAGCTTGGCTAGGGGCATGGCTAGTTCTTCAGCACAAGCCTTCAGTGCTACACTGGGATGTTGTCGGACCCATAATGTTTGGTGTATCCAGTGCCCTCAGCCATTTCTTGATATTAAATAGAGTGAATCGAATTGGCTAAAGACTTATGATGTTGCAAACTTTAGGAGGAGACCAAGAAGGATCACTCGGTGGGCACTTCTGGCTGGTGATGGTTGCAAATGCTTCAGCTTTGTCTTCTGTACTGATGTGCATTACTTCATTGAGAATGGGGATGTTCATGGAGCCTTCCTGTCCCATTTGTTGTTTAATTGTCCACCACCATTCATGATTGGGTGTGGCAGGACTGCGAAGCTTTGATCTGATCTGTTTGCTATAGGATTGCTTTGCTCTTTCTATAGCATGTTGCTTCTGTTGTTTCACAAGTAAGTAGTACTATCTGTATCTTCACCAGATTGGCACCTCATTTTTAGATGTGCCTGCTGCTCCTGGTGTGGTCTCCTACACTACCCCTAGTTTGATGATAAAGGTAGAATGTTGAACCATTAGGTTACACATTGTGATGGAATATAATTCTTTTACTACTAACACTCCACAATGCTTCATGGATGGTTAGCTTTGAGCTGCTAGATCACTAGATCAGTTCTGAACCTATCTCATTTAGCCCAGTGGTAATGCCACACAACATGATGGATAGTGCTGCCAGTGTGAAGACAGGACTTTGCATCCAAAAGAATTATGCCATGTGACTTCAACCAATACTGTCATGGATATTATTCTTCTTCAACTCTTTCGTAGTGGTTTGATACAACCGAGTGGCTTGCTCAGCCATTTCAGAGGACAGTTAAGAACCAATACTGGGTAAGGACAGTATATTTCATTCCCGAAAGGGCATTAGTGAACCAGATGGATTTTTACAATAATCCAGTAGATTCATGGTCACCAATACTGAGATTAGCTTTTTATTCCAGATTTATTTAATTAATTGAATTTAAATTCCCCAACTGCCACAGTGAGATCTGAACTTGTATCCCTAGAGCATTAGTTCAGTCTTCTGGATTAGCAGTCCTTTAACATAACCACTATGCTACCATTCCCTTCTCTATCATTGGGAGTTGAGACCAAATAAGTGAGAGCCTTGTGGTTTTTGGTGTACAGAGTATACAAGTGAGTAAGCATTTGGATTGTGTGTCTGTAATTTGTATATTGTATTATGCATCTGTAAAAGGAAAATGCCATAAATATTGGATGGAACAAATGCAAGTCTAAAGAAGTAAAAGCAGTCACCTTCTTAGATCATCTTTTTCTTCCTTCTTTCAAACCAATTAAAAGGCAGGGAGCCCATCTTGAGAATTGTGGTTGTGGCAACCCTAGCTAGTGGCAATTGCCAGATGGAAGATTGGGAACAGCAGAAAAATAGTGCAATAGGACACCCACTGCTGAAACCAGCAACAACACAACTGAAAACAACCGCAACGAAATGAATGAAAGGATATTGCATCATTTTGAGGGGTTATTGGTGCAATGGTGTTTTAAGTTAACAGTGAATGACCTCAGCACATCCTAATTTACTTTACATTAATTAAGTTTCAAAAGCTTAGTAAGGGATCACATGAAAAGTCCTAGTCGCAGAATAGAGCTTTAGCTGAGAAATCAGTTTTCAGCCTGCCTGCCAAATATTTTTTATTCATTCATAGGATGTGAGCATTGGTGGCAAGGCCAGAATTTATTGCCCATCTCTAATTGCCCTTGAGAAGGTGGTGGTGAGTCCACTTCTTTCACCACTACAGTTCCATCTGGTGTAGGAACACCCACAATGCAGTTAGGGAGCAAGTTCCAGAATTTTGATCCATGATGAGTAATACACTCTTCAGTTGCCTGATGCACGATGACATGCTTGGGCCATTTATGTAAGCTTTGGACTTACTATAAATAAAAGCAGACAATGCTAGAAATACTCAACAGCTCTACTGAGTTCTGAAGAAAGGACCTTGACCTGAACCATTAATTCTCTCTCCACAGATGCTGCCAGACCTGCTGAGTATTTCCAGCATTTTCTATTTTTATTTCAGATGTCCAGCAATCACAGAATTTTGCTTTTGCTTTGGACTTATTATTCAGTTATTCTTATTCATTCACTGGATGTGGGTGTTGCTGGCTAGGCCAGCATTTGTTACCCGAGCCTAATTGCCCTTGAGGAGATGGTGGCGAGACGCCTTCTCAAACCACTACAATCCTTGTGGTATAGGTACATCCACAGTGTTGTTAGGAAGGGAGTTCTAGGATTTTGACCCAGCAACAGTGAAGGAACAGTGATATAGTTCGAGGTCAAGATAATGTGTGGCTTGGAGGGGAACTTGCAGGTGGTGGTGTTCCCATGCATCTGCTGCCTGTGTACTTCTAGGTGGTAAAGGTGGTGGGTTTGGTGGGTACTGTCAAAGGAGCCTTGGTGAGATGCTGCAGTACATTTGTAGATGGTACACACAGTGTGTGAATGATGGAGGGAGTGAATATTGAAGGTGGTGGATTGGGTGCAAATCAAGCAGGCTGCTTTGTCCTGGATGGTGCTGAACTTCTGCAGTGTTGTTGGAGCTGCACTCGTCCAGGCAAATTGAGAGTACTCCATCACACTCCTGACTTGTGCCTTGTCGATGATGTATAGGCTCTGGGGAGTCAGGAGGTGAGTTACTCCCCACAGAATTCCCAGCCTCTGACCTGCTCTTGCAGCCACAGTATTTACACGGCTGGCCCATGGTAAGCTAGTCAATGGGAAGTCCCCAAGATGTTGATAGTGGAGGATTCAGCGATGGTGATGCAATTGAATGGATTCTCACTTGTTGGAGATGGTCATTGCTTGGCACTTAAATGGCAAGTAAAATTCATGCCACACGTCAACTCAAGCCTGAATGTTGTCCAGGTCTTGTTGTGTATGGGCACAAACTGTTTCAGTATCTGAGGAGTTGTGAATGGTGCTAAACATTGTGCAGTCATCAGCAAACATCCCCACTTCTGACTTTATGATGGAGGGAAGGTAATTAATGAAGCAGCTGAAGGTGATTGGGGCTAGGACACTATCCCCAATGTCCTAGGCCTGAGATGACTGACCTCCAATAACCACACACATTGTCCTTTGTTCTACATATGTCTCCAACCAGTGGATCTGTGTCAAATTTCCCCCTGATTTCCCTTGATTCCAATTTTGCCAATTAAGGCATAAAAAATTTTTACCCCACAAATTAACAGGGGTAATGTTTATTTTGAGCTGTAATATGTTAACTTCATCCTTCACCTGAATCCATCCTAAGGAAGCTTTTAGTATAAGGCATCAACTATGCTCCTAAGGGGAAGTGGTAAGAGTAATCAAATCAACAAATTATTAAAGAAACACTATTTAGAGGTTGAAATTTCACTTATTAGTGCATTGATATTGCTGGTGTGTTTTTGACAACGCAGCTGCATTGCCAGCACACTAAAGACACTTTGCCAGGTTTTCTGCTGTTCCTTCATTTATGTGGTCTAGTGCATTCCCAGAAAAACTGCATCCTGCGCTGGTAGTGCAGAAGGTGCAGGAAGGTACAGGATTTCCTGGGAAGGAGTATATGTGTACAGACACAGTTCCCTTAAGCGACATATGCATTTCCTCCTGGCAGCAAAGTTTGAAATTAGTCATTTTCCACGTATTTTCATGTATGAGATGAGGCAGGATTGCGCTAACATCCAGAGGGCAGGGAAGAACAGCCTATGTCATGCAAAGTGTCTTCAACAGTATAGCGCCACGTATATTCAAGTTTAACCAAACAATAGTGAGAAAATTGATCCAATCAAAAGAAACAAGCAGTAATGTGGTGCAAAAAAAACTTCCCAACATTGAAGGTTAATTTCTCCAAAAGGTTAGAATAGACAATTATAAAAACTTCTGGTGGCTGTGCCTTGTGTTTTGCTTCACTTAAAGGTGCATAATGCTGGCCTAGCAGCAATGACGCAATGTCTTGGAATTGTCAGGCCAGCAAACACATGTCTTAAATGAATGCTTTCATGGAAACTTGTGCCAAAGACTTGCATACCCCCCACAGACGCCCATCAGAAAACTCAGAGTAAGCACAAATTTGACACAGATTCAAACCTCAATTTCTAACTCCATTTTTAACTGATTTCCTATTCCATGATTTTTTTTGCAACCTGGCTTGCAACATGTCAATATCATTGGAAAATAAAGGATGTGCAAGAGTCATTGCAAGTCATTACAACAATATTGTCAATGGAGTTCTAATATCAAACATGGGAGAGGAGGACAAAAGTGGTTTCTAATATCAAATAAATCTTGAGATGAGGGAATTCAACATGATCAAACATTTCTGTGTACCTGTTTTCTTTATATCTGTTACTTTTAAATACATAATGTGGATTTTGTGAAGCATTTTATTCTGTTTTTCGTTTCTGCCCTCCCCACTATGGGGACTTTAATGACCAGGGCTCTGTGTATAGTTGATAATTGCAAATGTCCTCACTTCAAAAATGAATAAGAAAGAAGACTTTAATTTACCTAGTGTCTTAGTGGTGGAGTGAGTTAATCGGGCAGGAGCCAAAATGCCAAAATCATGACGGTGAGTTCAGAGTGACAAACTAACTCAGTGGCATGACAGTGGCTGGTCGAGCCTCACGTCCGTGGTGAGTTCCTACATGTACTACTTTCGAATACAATGAATACCCATTATGTTAAAACGTTTTGAAATTAAGTCATTCCTTCAAGATTAAGTCAGTGGCACACGGGAGCATCATGGCACCCAGTTCATATTTGTTTAAGCATGGCATGCACCAGTTGTCTTTGTGCAGTTGTGCCTGAGATGAGTGTTTGTCTTTGTCGAACTCTGTGGCAAAAGGGAGGGAATCAGGAGAATGGCAAGGCAAGACTCACAAAGGCAAGTCAGGGGTCAGGAGGGGTAGGGGGTTTCAGGCAGGGCCGTGGACGAAAGGAAAAGGGCTTTGAGGGAGGACAGTTGATGGGGCCGGGGCACGGTGGTGTACAGTGGGGTGGGCCTAATGTCTTTGATGTAGTGGGGGATGTTACAGTCAGTATTGATAAACAAAATGAGGCCTAAAGGGTGGGGTCAGCACTTTCCACATTTGTGTCCTACAGGCCAAACTTAGAGTGCTGGCAGGCAGAGGGAATGTTCGCAGTCATAGCGGGAGTTTGATTTGGTTGGGGGGCAGGTCCAGCCTGAGATAGGGATATTTAAAGGTCTCATAGGGCAGGTCACAGGATCTAGTGGACACTCCAAGGATGATGTGGGGAGGGTGTTGGAACAAAGGAGGAATCTCGATGGGGATGGGGGTAGAGTCAGGAGAGAGAGCTGGCATGCACACATTCACGATGACAGGGTCAAGGATGATGAGGGAGGTTCAAGGGTTAGAGATAGAAGAGCACAGTGATGATGGGAATGTCAAGGGTGGCAGGGTGGAGCTCCCTTTGACAGGCCATCTTGACACTTTTGACAGTTTTTGACAGCTCCAGTGAGCTTCACAGTTCCAATGAGTTTATGCACATTTTACGCACATTCATGCCTAATCTTAGAAATTCCAAAGGGCACTTGGCCTCTTCCACAGGGCACCTGACCTTCCCCAAAAATGTCCCAGGATTGTATGTAAATAGGTACCTTATGTCTCCAAAAGGGTACCCTGGCTATCCAAATGAATCCACAAAGTTCAGACCTGCTCCTACCAGGTGTAATCTGCATATGTTGGGTTTCAGAGACCTCTCATACCAAAATCACACATTAGTGGAGGCAGCTGCTCATTTCTACAGGTAGCTGCCTCTGGAAAATGTGCGTGCACGAATCCCAACCCGGGTCCATTTTCCCCCCCAAAAATGGTAGGTGCTGTGTTCAGGGGCAGGACTCCCAGATTCAGGCCTTTTCCACCATTTTCACCTCATTAAAGAGCCTTTCCTTTGTGGCAAAAATCTAGGCCAGAGTTGCACCTCAAATGTAATTAAACTTGAGATTGCAAAAACATTTCAGGTTATCTCAAAGGTCAACATATTTCTTTCCATCTGTGACTGAACGCACTGGACACCAGTCAATGTCTAAAGCATTCTATAATTTTTCAGTATTTTCCTGTAATGGTTGACTTGCAGGTTTATTATTTCTGTTGGTTTACATTAATAATGCGCCAGGCTCTCCTGTTTCAAACCATGCATATCTCCACATTTTATTTGGAATTTATAGGGCAGAATTTTGCCGACGGTGAGCTGGGGGCGGGGCCCATTCGCCGATGCATAAAATGACGCGGGATGATGTTGGGCGGAAGCCCTGACGTCATCCCGCCCCATTTAAATTTTCAGGAAGGCGGGGGCGCAGCAAAATCAGCTGTGGGCCGGCTGACCTGTCAATGGCCAATTGAGGCCATTGACAGGATCATTTAAACAATTAAAGGACCTGCCCGTCCAATTTTAAGGTTGGTGGGCAGGCCAGGAGCCCCGGCAGCAACTAGAAAAAACACGAAACCTCATCTACCAGCGGGATGAGGTTTCATGCAGGGTTTTAAAAAGTTTAATAAAGTTATAGTGTAAATTGTCACATGAGGGGGACATGTTAGGGAAATTTTTTTTTTTCTATTTTTAAGCTTTTTCAAAGTGGAAACGATCTCCCTGAGGCAGCACTTTGCTTCAGGGAGATGCGCGCTCTTTCGTGCGCATGCACGAAAGAGCGCACTCTTGCTTTTGGGGAATCCCCCTGCCCGCATAGGAAGCGCATAGCGCTTCCCGCCAGATGTCATGCTGGGCAGGCCTTAATTGGCCCACCCACATAAAATGGCAGTGTGGCCCGCTTCTCCAGCGGGGATTGGCTCCCCGCCCGCCAGAGATTGGGTCGGGCCCACCCGCCCGACTGGCAGAAAATTCGGCCCATAGTTTTTCAGCATTACATTAATTTTTTTAAAAAATGCTTTCACTAGCTTCTTCTTGAGAGGGATGTCTCTATTTATCTGTGTTTCGAGATAAGTGGGAAATACATAAATGCTTCTCGTATGTAAGGAAATGACTCAGTGCTATTTATGGTGATTGGCCACAGGTAATCTCTCACCAAAACAAACTGTTTTGATTCTTCAAGCAGACGCAAAAGGTCTACCCCTGATAATTTAAAGTTGTTTTTGCACTAAAAATATTTGAAATATCTAATAATGTGAAGTAAGCAAAGCAAATAGAACAGCAAGGTGGTAATTTAGTTTTTTTTTAAGAAAACAAAAACAGGCTTTTAAGCTGTTAAATAGTAAATTCATTATCCCTGGTTCAGGTCCTTGGCAGATGCATTCATTGAGTTGTAATCAGGTCATTATCCCTCATATTTGTGTTGATCCATGTATTAAAAATAAAGCCTTATGGTAGAGGGATGGAGGAGAGGTTCTTAAATGTGGTGCCAATTTATCTGAAGATCAATGCTCAGTACAAACATTTTGGGGATGATTGATCCAAAAAAGCACAAGCTCTTCTGACACATGGATCACTCAGAAGCAGAAGTTTCCTTTTTCTTTAGTAGGTGTAACATTATTTCTTAGTTTTTTTCTGTTTCAATCAGAAGCTTTGTTTTATTCTTCTGTTCTTCTTCTGTAAGAACTTTTACCTAGTAGATGTAAGAGACATCCTTACCAGCACAAGGTACCTTTAGGAACAGAGTGTCAGAGGCTAGAAACTAAAACTAAATTATGACTACATTAGCCTGTTACAGGCAGAGGCAAGAGTGCCACCTAAATGCGAGCAATCTGTGATTGAGAATAGTGAAAGGTGACGCAGTGCAGACGATTTCAGTCCAAATTGATTTCCAAGTGCAAACAATAAACCTGCCCAGAAGGGGTTCTTCAACTCAACACTCCAGAAGCGAATGCCTGTGTGCCATAGAAGGAAGGAAATTGATCCAACCATGCCCCTTATGAATATGAAGCTGTGTAAGCTCTGAGAATTGTTCATCACATGTACACCCTTGAGTTATTTGATAAGCTGGTTATTCAAAGTTGTCAACTTGTCAGATATTAAAGATTTAGATCCAGAAGTTTCCGCATGAGACAGACAAAGCATGTGCTTATATCTGTTTTGATAGCTAGTTTTTTCCCTGGGACAGGATGCCAGCCTGTCACCAGAGGCTGTAGTTTGAGGGACACCACATCAAGCATGGCTGACCCGGGAGACCCTCCCGCTCTTACTGTGTGCCATTGGAAGGATTTGTAGTTTGATAATCAACCTGTTTTGGCTACATTATGAACACGCCTTCCGTGGCCATCAAGTCCCGGAGTGGAACTCGAATCCAAAGCTCTGGCCCAGAGGCAGGGACACTACCCACTGTGCTACAAGAGCTCCAATCCATATATCAAAGGAATTGTTCTGAAAGTAAGGTCATCAGTTTGTAACCTCAGATTCTGGTCGCTACTAAGTTAATATTCAGTATTCATTAGTGCTGATTTGAGGTAAATGTTGAATTTCCAGTGCAACTTTGCTACTTATTTAGCTAAGTAATTCAGCCCATTAATGATTTGCTACTCAACTGTTAGGTGACTCTGGTTACATTTGTGCATGTCTATTAAGTATTTTTGTATCCAACTTTAATCTGTGATTTGTGACCAATAAAAAGTTCTCAGTGCATGACTTGTGGTCTGGCATCTTCATTGATGATTTGGCATGAAAGAGTTACTTTATTCATTTAGCAGCTTGAAGGTAATCTAATTGAAGGTTAGTAAATTCATTTTGATCCAAACTGATTTTTGTAAGATAGTTCAGCAAGCCGAGTCAGACATCATTCATTCCAAGATTAATGCCGAGATGTAAAACCCCAGATTGTTTCTTTGTGGGGAGTTGAAGGGTTCATCTGGTTCCTTGGCATACATCTTTCAGGGTAACAAAACCCAGCTTTCTTGCACAAATTTCAATTAAGAGAAGGACCGAGGTAGCTGTATTGGTCAATAATTAGTAGTAAATGCCAAGGTAATAAATAATGAATATTGATTGGCAGGCTATTAATGATGCTTAAAGGTTGTTAAATTTGTAAATTAAGAGCCATTAATTGTTATGTATTTCTCAATGGCATTCTTGTTTAACAAGACATTGGGTGACTTGCCTGAGTTAAGTATTTGCAAGGCCCTGGTATCGATGATGCATGATGATTGACAAGTTTGTCTGTAAGAAATTCTCACAATGGCTTAACATTGATTCATTGTGAATAATATCTATTTTTGCTTTGTGCCAGCTTGGATCAAAGCAAAAAGAAATACATAACTTTTATTGGTGCCCTAGATTCTCCAGCTCCTCTCTTGCTGTATTACTACATGGGGCATGGCATCTCAGGAATATACAGGAACAGAAAAGATCATTGTGATCCATCTGGCCTGTCCTCAATTTAGTGAAGTATCTTTCCCATGTAAAAGCTTTAATCAAAGAAACATAGATAATTGTTAAGAATTCTGGCACTTCTAAAATTTTGGAACCACCGCAAACCACTAGTGAGAAGTTAAGTATTCTATTACTGTACTCATTCTACTGATTGGAAGAACTGCAAATGGATTATTCAGTGGACGATTCACTTTTCCACTAGACATCAAGGGAATTTGATTTGCAGCCAAAACCATTCCCAATGCGTAGCCCAAAGTAAAAAGGTTTATTGCGCACTCAATCCCAGTTGGGTATGGTAGCATGGTGGTTATGTTACTGGACTAATAGGTCTGGGCTAATGATGTAGTAACTTAAGTTCAAACCCCAAGATGGCTGGGGAATTTAAATGCCAGCAGTAGCAAGTGCATCTAAAAATGAAGTGCCAACCTGGTGAAGCTACAATATAGGACTACATGCATGCTAAACAGTGGAAGCAACATGCCATAGTAAGAGCAATCCACAATCAGCGCATCAGATCAAAGCTCTGCAGACCTGCCCAATCCAGTCATGAATGGTGGACAATTAAACAACTAACAGGAGGAAGAGGCTACCCTCCCTCAACGATGATGGAGCCCAGCATGTGAGTGCAAAGGTCAAGGCTGAAGTGTTCACAAACATTTTCAGCAAGATGTGCCTGGTAGGTAATTCACTGAGGCTTCTTCTGAGGTCCCCAGCATTACTGAAGCCAGTCATCAGCCAATTTGATGCACTCCTTGTGATACAGCTGAGTGCACTGGATATAGCAAAGTTTATGAGCCGAGACAATGTTCTGGCTGTAGTGCTGAAGAAGTGCTCCAGAACCAGCCATGCCCCTAGCCATTCTGTTCCAGTATAGATACACCACTGGCATCAACCTGAAAAAATTGAAAATTGCCCACCGATATCCTGTCCACAAAAGACAGGCCAAATTCAACCCGGCCGATTACCGCCCCAACAGTCTACTCTTGATAATCAGCAAAGTGATGGAAGGTGTCATCGACAGTGCTATCAAGTGGCACCTACTCACCAATAATCAGGTCACTAATGCTTTGCCAAGACCACATGGTTCCAGACGAAAGAGCTGAATTCCAGAGGTGAGGTGAGAGTGACTGCTATTGACATCAAGCCAACATTTGGCCATTTCTTTATCGTCGCTGTGTCAAGATCCTGGAACTACTGCCTTACAGCACCCTGAATGTACCTTCATCACACAGGCTTCATGCAGTGGTTCAAGAAGGCAGTTCACCACTACCTTCTCAAGGGAAATTGGGGGTGGGCAATGAATGCTGGCTTTGCCAGCAGTACCCACATCACATGAAATAGTAAAAAACTTCTCACAGATTTGGTAACATGAGAATTTTTTTATTCCCTGGGAAAGAGAAAACCCTGATGAAGTCTTTAAAATTATGAAGGAGTTCTATAGGATAGATATAGAGAAGATTTTTCCACTTGTGGGGCAGTTCAAAACTAAGGGTCATAAATATAACTTGGTCACTGACAAATGCAATCATGAATTTAGGGGAGTTTTTTTTTACCAAGAAAGCGGTTAGAATGTGGAACTTGTTAAAACATTTTTTTATTGCCCTTAAGAAGGTGGTAGTGAGCCACTGCCACCTTGAACCAGTGCAGCCTATGTGCTGTAGGCATACCCACAGTGCGGTTAGGGAAGGATTTCCAGGATTTTGTCCCAATAACAATGAAGGACTGGTAATATGCTTCCAAGTCAGTATCGTGTGTGACTTGGAGGGGAACTTAAGAGGTGGTGGTGCTTCCATGCTGTCCTTTCTCTTCTCAGTGATAGAGATCACTGGTTGGAAGGTGCTATTGATTGAGCCTTGGTTAGTTGCTGCAATGCATTTTGTAGATTGGATACACTCCAATCACAGTGCACCTCTGGTGGAGGGAATGGATATTTAAGGTGGACAGTCAAGTGGGCTGCTTTGCCCTGGGTCATGTTGAGTTTTTTTGAGTGTTGTTGGAACTGCATTCATCCAGGCAAATGGGGCCTATTCCATCACACTCCTGATTTGTGCCTTGTAGATAGTGAACAGGCTTTTGGGAGTGAGGAGGTCAGTTACTGCCTCAGAATTCCCATCTCAGGAAAATTACATGTATGCAGCTAAACAAGGTATCCAGCACAAAGTCTATTGTTTTTTGTTTTTTAGGCATTATCTTTTTTACGAGAGAGCAGATATGATAAAAATGCTGACAGACAAACTTTGAAATCTAGTCAGTCAATATACCAACTTAAAACAAAATTTTATTCAAAAACTGAAAAAAAAATGCAATGTTTGCTTGTGGCCTAGTGTAGTGAAAGCTGGAACAGAACGGAAAAGATGCCAAAACTTAGAAACAACTTAGAGACGGAGACTGTGATGGGCGAAAGCAAGAAATCTAAAGCTTCAGCTGCCAATTTACTAATGAGCCTGTTGTATTCTATCTGATAGCATATGATGCAGCGACTGTTCCACGTGCCACCTGCACTTCCATTACAATTTAAAGCTATATTAAAGAAAAGTTTCCCTCAATAGATCAAAGGATTGCTGACACCACTGGCAATATATTAGTTTCGAATAGTGCTGTTGATGCTGCCAGAAGAAAACATAAAAGGCCTGGTGGAGGCTTTAAGAACTAGGTTTTCTTCTGTTTTAGACCCATCTATTTATGCAATCTTGGCACTAAAATTAGGAAAATGAAGCAGAATGACTTAGCACCACTGGTCTGGAGGGGCAGGGGTGGTTTTTGTATTTTCCAATGCTTCCACTTCTAGTCCCCACAATGTTCAAACCCCTGCCATTTAAATCTTTGAATAATGAGTGTTCAATGTGCAACAATTTCCCACCCCCCAGTGCTGGACTGCTGCCCCCTAAAATTAGCAGCATATTCTATTGTCGTTTCAGTTTGCTAGAGGCATGAGTGAACAGGCAGGGCTGCATGGTGGCTATTTTGGAGAGTTGGAGCATTACATTT
The DNA here is from genome assembly GCF_964194155.1 of Cetorhinus maximus. Classification (NCBI taxonomy): domain Eukaryota; kingdom Metazoa; phylum Chordata; class Chondrichthyes; order Lamniformes; family Cetorhinidae; genus Cetorhinus; species Cetorhinus maximus. The sequence continues at coordinate 47,594,823 of NC_135897.1, read as the reverse complement.
CTGATTGCTTTGGAAGCACTGAAATCAGAATTGCTAACTACAGGATTGTTGTGGGGAGTGCCATCTGTGACATTGTCATCCTTAGCTTCTGGCAGCTGGTTCCCCACCTCCAATGGTGCACTTCCTTTGGTGTCTGTCTCTATCTGTGATTTGAGGAGAAGAGCGATAATGGCATGGAGGAAGCCCAATAGTGGCAAGAGTCTACAAAAACTTGCAGTACCACATCTGTAGAATAAATTGTTCCTATCTAAATGTGTCCATACATCAGTTCATTAGAAGTAGTAGTTTCACAAGGAAAGTGTAATATACTCGTGCTAACTAACTGACTTATAGTCATCATACTGCATTATTGTGGCAGTTAAAATTAGTGACACACAATTTCTATGTCACAGGATTTTTTCTGGTTATGTCAGAGATTGTGTTCCACACATGCCAATCTGCAACGCAATGCCGCATTATGCAAGTAGCACATGCCCTGTTTCAAAGAGTTGGGCAGTTTTTTCATTTGATATGAAAAGCAGCAGGAGGAGGGATCCAATTTTAGCAAATATTGACGGGACCCAAGTCACCCCCTGAACTGTCCTTGCAGAATTGATCAATTTTATGAAAAGGGGGATTTCAATAAATGTCCAGATTAATTGTGATGCCAAGCACATCATTATGAATGCAAACATCTGCTACCTGAGAAGTTGCCAGGGCTCTATCACTTTAAGCAGTCATGTATCTCAGAGCTATTGACCAGGCCAGGATTTTACAGAAGTAGATTACGATCGCACTGTGAAACTCCAGAACACCTGAGTAATTGGCACTCAATGAAATGCATAATGCTACAAGAATAGTGGTGAGCAAACTATCAAAACCCTGAAAGCTTGATTCAAGCCCTTGAATACTTTAAAAAAATTTATTTGTTCATGGGATGTGGGTGTTGCTGGTTAGGACAGAATTTATTGCCCATCCCTATTTGCCCTTGAGAAGGTGATGTCACTTTGGGTTGCAGATTGGCATGTGTGGAACTTAATCTCTGACATAACCAGAAAGACATAGAAATTGAGTGCCACTGTAATTTTAACTGCCACATTTAATGCCTTGATAATGCTGTATGGTGGCTATAAGTCAGTTAGTTAGTGCAAGTATATTATACTTTCCTTGTGGTACTGCTACCTTCTAGTAAACTGATGTATGGACACATTTAGATAGGAACAATTTATTCTACGGATGTGGGTACTGCAAGTTTTTGTAGATTCTTGCCACCATTGGGATTCCTCCACACCATTATCGCTCTTCTACTCAAATTACCTTCTTGGACTGCTGCAGTCCATATGGTGTAGGTAAACCCACAGTGCTGTTAGGAAGGGAGCTCCAAGATTTTGAGACAGTGACAATGAAGGTACAGCGATATAGTTCCAAGCCAGGATAGTGTGAGACTTGCAGCTGGTGGTGTTCCCATGCATCTGCTGCCCTTGTCCTTCTTGGTGGTAGAGGTAGCGGGTTTGGAAGGTGCTGTCAAAAGAGCCTTGGTGAGTTGCTGCAGTGCATCTTGTAGATAGTAAACACTACTCCCAATGCACGTCAGTGGTGGAGGGAGTGAATGTTGAAGGTGATGGATGAGGTGCCAATCAAGTGGGCTGCTTTCTCCTGGATGGTGTCGAACTTCTTGAGTGTTGTTGGAGAGCATTCCATCACACTCCTGACTTGTGCCTTGTAGGTGGTGGCCAGGTTTTGGGGACTCAGGAGGTAAGTTACGCACCACAGAATTCCCAGCCTCTGACCTGCTGTTGTAGCCACAGTATTTATATGACTGGTCCGGTTCAGTTTCTGGTCAATTGCATCCCCTAGGAGCATGTTGAAAGTGGGGGATTCAGCGATGGTAATGCCATTGACTGACAAGGGTAGATGGTTAGATTCTCTCATCAGCAATGCGACACATTAGCAAGTCCTGCAGAGGGTTTTTTGCATAATTACGGTTTGCTACATTGTTTACAATCTCAGCAAGACCAGCAGGCTCAGAGAGCCTGAAGCTTCACAAAATGATAAAAATCAGAAGCTCAACTCCATATACTCGCTCTTTCTCCATATTTCTTAATATCATAAACAAAAATCTGTTTATGCCAATCTTGAAAATTTCATTTGACTCAGCATCTGCAGCCTTTGAGGGAGAAACTACCAGATTTACACAATCCTTTGAAAAAATGCTTGCTGATTTTACTCCTGAATTATCTATTTCCAAATTAAAAATATGCCTTCTTGTTCTGGATTCTTCACAATAAGAAATAGCTTTATCCTATTGAATCCTTTACTCAATTAGACCTCAATTAGATTATCCCATTACTGTGTAAACTCATCTGAATACAAGCCAAATTTATGGAACCGGCCCTCATAATTTAACCCTTAAAACCCTGGTACCATTCTGGTGAATCAGACACGACACTTCCTTTAAGACCGGTTAGTTTTTTCATGAGATGTGGTGCCCAAAACTGAACACAGTACTCTAGATCTTGTTATGGCACAGCGGATGGTAAATGTCAAGCTGCTCAAACCCAGACGGAAACTTGAAACAGCTGCCACAACTATTTTGCAATTTGTATTTTATTTCGAGATGCATGCCTTGAATTCAGTAGTAATAAGTCCATCAAGACTTAGAGGTTTTTTACAAAACTAAATTAAATATTTATTAATAAAATAAAATATCTTAAGCACATACCTAGGTCTACAAATTACTACTATAATAACTCCTAAATCCCCTAATTAATCTGGCTCCCAATTACACCTCCATTAAGGCAACAGTAAAAACAAATAGATTTAAATAGACCTAGGCAAAGCACACAATACCCTGGATATTGATATTCAAAGTGAGGTTTCTTAGCTTTGGTTCCTGTAGACAGCAACTTGATACATAGAGACTGGAGGCTTTTTACACTTGTGTTAGATCTTAGAATGCCTTCCATCTGACACATAGCCTCTTCCCCTTTATACATGTGTTATGTTACAGACGATGGTAAATATTGAGCTGGTTAAATCCCAGAGGGCAACTTGAAACAACTGCCACAACTTGTTTTGCAGCTTGTATAAATTTTGAGATGCGTGCTTTGAATTCAGGAATAATAAGACTACCAAGTCTTATAGGTTTCTTACTAAATTAAACATTATTAATAAGAGAAATGATTTTAAATACATATATGGATCTGCAAATTACTACTATGTAACTTATAAATTCCCCTAATCAATCTAACTCCCAGTCACACTTTCGTTAAGGCAGCAGTAAGACACACAGATTTTAAAGACCCAGGCAAAGAAACATAATACTCTGAACAAATCGAATTTAAAGTGAGTTTTTTTAACTTCAGTCCTTTGAAGACAGCAGCTTGAGACATAGATGCTGAAGGCTTTTCACATTTGTAGGGTCTTAAAATGCCTACCCTTACACACAGCTTTCATTCCTTTATGCGCATTTCCCTCTTTGAATGCAAATACCCATTGTTTCACTATGTCTTTGGACTTTATCTTCCTGATAATAAAAATTTCTCATAGCACTAAGTGTTACCAGTAATCTTTAGGAAAAATAAACACACTGTTTCTAAAGTTCACCTGGCTAGGTGACACATTTCACTCCCTCTTTTGAAAACAATCTAGTCTGGTTTATTTAAAATGGAAATGTTCTCTTGACACCTATGTTTCTAAACTTTCCCATGTTTACCTAATTAACATTTCAAACCTAACTTCTCTTCTTACATGAAAGCACCCAGACTAATTCAATTAAGTCACACACGCACGCACACGCATACACACGAACACACATATATATACACACACACACACACACAGGCACATGTAGACACATATATATTACTCTATTTTACAATAAATTCAAATAATATTATGAGAATTATATCTTTCTGACACATGTTTCTCCCTTTTTAATGCAAATTCCATTGTTCCCATATATTTTTGTAATTTTACTTTTCTCATACTATAAATCTTTCATAGCACTAATTTTATCAGTAACCTTTGGGGAAAATAAACACACTATTTGGCTTAGCTTCTTTTGGCTAAGTGTAACACCTTATCTTCTCTTTGAAATTCAAACTAAGCTAATTTATCTATAAATACAACTTTTCGTCACACCTCTCATTCTATAACTTCAAACCTAACTTCTTTCTGATGACTCAAAAGCTCCAGACCAGCGGTTTCAAGTTCAATTAAATCCCCCTCTCCCCATACACATACACACAGACCTCACAATTAACCCACTTTTACAATAAATCACAATAATATTATGAAAATTATTATATTTTCATGACAATCTTTACCGACCAAAGCTCTATACAACAAGCATCATTTCCTCACTTTTGTATTCCAACCTCCTTGAGATAAAGGCCAAAATTCCATTAACTTTATTGATTGTTTTTTCTACCTGTGCATTAGCTTTTAGTGATTTGTGTATGTGGACACCTAAATCCCTTAGCTCTTCCAGAGCCTCCTAAACACTCCCCATTAAACAAATATTTATCTTCCTTGATCCAAAGTGGATGATCTCACACTTTTCCATTTGAACTCCATTTGCCGCATTAGCTGACTCACTCAATTAATCAGCTTATAGGCGGAATTTTCCAAGGCCGCTGGTGGCGGGCGTGATAGGTGGCGTGTGCAGAAAACATGGTGGGACCCACTTCACAACGACGTGAAGGCAGGTCGTGATCTTCCGCTCAGCCCACCGATGGTGGGCTGTGTTTCCCGCCATCAATTGGCAGGGAGCTAATTGTAATACATTAGCATATAATTAAAAGGCCATCCCACCATGCTCTTGGAAGCCTGCCATATCATCTGTCCACGTTGGTGGGAAAGCACGCTGACGTGTTTCACAACAGCACACAGGTGACGTGCAAAGCCTTCACTTTGGGGGAACTGAGGTGAGTGAGCAACAGTGTTCTCCACAGCTTGTCCATTGTTTATAGGCCTCAGGGGCATTGGGGGCCATGGGAAACTGATGCCTGGCTCCGCAGGTGACTGCTGAGGGGTGGGGGGTGTCTGGGGGCAAGTGCTGGCCAGCCTCGGAGGCAACTGCTGAGGAGGAGGGTGTCATGCTGCCCTGGCATTGCATCCTGCGCACAGGCAATCGAGGTGGGGGGCAGGGTAAGCAAGTGGAGTGGCCATACATTAGGGACAGCTGTATAAACTGACCATGCCTCTGGAACTAAGATAGATCAGGCGCAGCCACAGTGATAGGATTGGGGTCAGGCTCCTAGCCTACCCGCCCATGCAAGCATCACGGAGGCACCAAAGGGCCACCAAGTGCTCCATACCTTACCCCCTCCCCCTGACCCCCAGTGCAGACTTTGATTCCGCCACCACTTTATTGGACCGCGGAGCAGTTGGGCTGCCAGTGTTGCACAATTTCCTTGCCAACGCTGGCCATGTAGCAGTCACTGCCGGAGGTGCTCACAGCCCCTTGCAATCTCAGCATCCTGGTTTGGACCAGTGTCCCTCATGTCGCAGGTTGACAGGGCAGCCATGCAACGCACTCATCTCTGGCCATCTGACGGGTGACCAGCACTCACCGGGAGGCATTAAGGGGCGGTCACACAGGGCCAGGAAAGTGCTAAGTGCAGCCATGATAACCACATCTCTCTCTCTCTCTCTCTTTCATGCTGCAGAAGGACCGCGTCAGGATCATGGATCCTGGTGACCTAGCTGTATGCCTGATGGCCTACAGAGAGCGTAGAAGATGGAGGAGAGCGCGACTAAGGCACCTGGCCATGCAAAGGCAGGAGCAGCAACCTCATGAAGAAAGGGCAGCAGGGGCTCCTGCACACGCTGCCCAGGAGCAGCAGCGAGCTATGGCTAGTTGGTGCCTAGGGTCTATTGATGCCGCCTACCATTCCTGCAGATGACTCAGAACCTGTGTCGCCAATGACTGCGCATGTCTAGGGAGCTTGTGGCTCACATCTGCCACTTACTGCAGGACTTGGCGCCAAGGGGACATGGAGGGCATCCACTGCCAGTGGCTTTGAAAGTGACCGTGGCGCTCAATTTCTTTGCCAGTGGCTCCTTTCAGGGCTCCACAGGTGATCTCTGGGATTTCACAATCCGCCACGCACAATTGCATCCATGAGATCATGGATACCAACTTCTACACTGCACACATTTGTGCATTTTGCCCGAGACTGGGGCAGCTAGGATGCAAGGGCCATTGGATTCGCCCTGATTTTGCCCTGAGGTGCAGGGTGTGATTGACTGCACTCATGTGGCGCTCAGGTCTCCATCGCTGCACTCAATGGACTTCATCAACCATAAGGGCTTCCACTCACTGAACGTGCAGCTGGTATGCAACCACCAGAAACGCATCCGGCAGGTATGCACACGGATTCCAGGGACTGTGCAGTACGCCTACATCCTGAGTCATTCGCAGATCCTTGCAGCCTTCCATAATCCACAGAGGCTGCAGGGCTGGCTCTTTGGGGACAAGGGCTGCCCGCAGAGGCCGTGGCTAATGACACCCGTGTGGCGGCCTCAGACTGCAGCAGAGGCTCATGCAGCAGCTCGCAACTTGTTGGAGCAGACCATCAAGATGCTGAAGATGCAGTTCCGGTGCCTGGACTGGTCTGGTGGAGCCCTGCAATACAGTCCGCAGAGAGTGTCACGCATCGTTGTTGTCTGCTGCGCCCTTTACAACCTGGTGCTGCAACAGGCTGAGGAGGAGATGGAGGAGCTGCACGTCTCCTCCGATTAGGAGGATGACGACAGGGATGAGGCTCTCGCACTGGTTAGATGAGGCAGGCACACTCGGGAGGCCCTAATACCTGCCAGATCTGTGGAGGACGATGACGACATTCAGTAAGGTGCCCCTGTGGATCCTCACATCGAAGTTGTAAACGTTTGACTGTGAGAATGCTCCTATCATGGAGATGCAGTGGAGGCCCTAATAGTCGCTTGATCGCAGGAGGATGATGACAACATGCATTGAGGACACTCCATAGATCTTCACATAGCCTCTGAGAATGTCTGACTCCTGTCTGGCCAAGGGCAGCTCGCTTGTGATCCATGATCAGGGCTACCTCAGAGACGCAGCCATGAAACTTTAAACATATCTGATGCTGTGTCCGCCTTCAGCGCCTCAGCCCTTCACGAGCTGGTGCACAGCATCACTGGTCGCAGATGCCATTGTGATGGGGACCAGCCCCACCTTAAAGGTGCTGAGAGCACACAGAAAGTATGAGAGAACTCTGTGGCGCCTGCTCACCACATTCTGGCAGCAATGACCAGCACTGCCGAGGTGCAGGCATCAGTAATGTTTCCAGGGAGAGTGAGGCTGGACCATCACTGTGGTCTGAAGGCCGCACAGAGCACAGGGAAGAGGCCCTGGACTGAGACACCTGCCTTTTATCTTGTGCAGAAAGGTTTCACATCTGAGTGACAAGAACACTGCTCATCAGAACAAGGAGCCACAGGCAGGCAGACATTCTTAGGAGTTTATTGACAATAGTGATCAGTATGTACAAATGATTAACACCCGTGGCCAGGCTGTGCAACTACTTTTACCTAACTTTCCTAACCCTGCTGCTACGTCTAGGTGCTGCCCGGACATCTACAGCAGAGGTGGAGGCAGACTGCTGACTGTGATGCCCTGTCTGTGATGACTTTGGCGGGCGTCCTCTGGAGGGCCAAGACTTGGAGGACCCCGGCCTGCTTTCAGGATCCTGCTGTGTGGCACTGGCACCCTCCTCAGCCTGTGAAGCTGGATCTGTAGTGGCCACACGAAGAGGGAAGTCAAATGAGCTGGTGACTCCCAGAGTCCCCTGGGTGGACGGCCCCAGCGCATGCACCTGTTGATCCTCCTCCCTATGGGTGCCCGAGGGCCCCTGGCTGACTCCATGAGTGGAAGAGGTAGCTGGAGTAGGATCAAGCTGCCCAGCACCTCTCTTGCGCACACACTGTTGGAGTCCAACTATGGTATCAGCGATTGAGTTAAGCCCGTGCCTGCTGCCTACTGCTTGCTGGAGTGACGTCCTGGACCAAGGTCTCCATGGTGGCCGCCGTCCTGCCAGTTTTCACCTCAGTGCATTGCAATGCTGGCACTATCACCTCAGCCTGAAGACTGACGGACTCCTCCATCGTGCATTACAACCTGAGGAGTTCAGCAGACATCCCTTCCTGTTGTTCCCTAACTTGCCTTTGCAGCTTCAGCAACTATGACATGACTGAGTCCAGAGGATTGTCATCTGACTCAGACTCAGCAACATTCTGGCCTCCAGCAACCCTCCGAGTTCCGGGGACCTGGGAAGTCCCTGCTTCCGTCTGCTGTGGATCAAAAAGTGTGATGTGCTCATCAGATTGTGATCCAGAGGGTACTCTAAAGCTAGGTCCCACCGAGGTTTCTCTGCACTGGTGGAGGGTGTGTGTGAGCTCCATGACAGGACTTCAAGGAGGGTGCCTTCAGATTCCTCTTCAGAGGTTTCTTTGGAGCTTGATTAGAGGCCCTGGGTTGTGGACTCTCAGCTGTTTGGCAGATGTGCCTGTGAAAGCAAGGGGATATAAGTAGTGCATGGCAATGGCCTGTGAATGAGGACACATCACTCATGGCATGGTTGTCTGGTGGACGTTGTACTGCTGGACCCTCACTTGTTAGAGCAGCGCCGACCTCAACGTCAGCACAGGACCGGTCCTGGTAATCGCCGGCCAGCTGGATGGCTCTGTTTTTGAATTCTGTCAGAACTTTGATCTCCAGCATCTCTCCAGCTGTCTGCAACCTTTCCCTCCTGTTGTGAGTCAGTTTGTCTTGCATGGATAGAGATGGGGAGAGTGTATCAGGATGCCTGCCACGCCAGATCATAAGTATGCCTGGCCTGTGTGGGTGGTGAATGATCTCACGGATGGGATGAGGACAATTACGGTCTGTGTGAAAGAGTGAATGGTGATGTCCCTTGCACCGGCAGCGAGTAAGGGCCCTGTGGATGTGTGACGGATTTGTGAGCGTGTGAGTTGGGAGTGATGAAAGAGTGACTTACCCTAGCAGAACGGAGGAGATCATTCATCCTTTTGTGGAACTGGGTGGCTGCCCTCCTCTGCAGGGCGTTCGTGCTGACCACCGCTGCCACCACCTCCCAAGCCTCCCATCCTGCGGCCAGAGCGGAGGTAGTGCACATCCCGGTGAGCCTCCATGGCACCCAGCAGTCACTCGAGGGACCCATCATTGAAGCAGGGGGCTGCAGTCTTTTTGCCTTTGCTGGCCATGTCTCCCAGGCAGCTGGGGTGAGCTGGTGGCGATGAGCGCTTTGCTAGCGGCTGCCTTTTAAAGATGGCGGCAGGCGTGATTCAACAGCTGTGTGATGACGAGCAGGCGAATGGGAGCCTGCCCACCATGGAAATGGCGTGTTTCACGGGAGTGAATAAATAATGAGGCAGGCTCGGGAACACACGGCGTGAAAACCCACCATTTTCATCGGCGGGTAGGACTCTATTTTATCCGCCCGCTACCGCACTTCATGCAATTCTGGGAAAATTCTGCCCTATATCTCTGGAAATTCCAGCTCTCATCCTGATAATTAATTGTGCCTTCTAACTGAGTGCCATTTGTAAATTTGAATACACAACTCTATTACTTACTTCAAGTCAAAAATACCTTCGCTGTTGTGGGATCATCCCCCGGCTTTGGGAGGGACTACAATTAGTTCAATTTTTTATGAGTACTTGAATTCCCTGCATATAGGGAGAAGGGCATTTACCAAGGCTGAGGTTTCAGAGAAAATTCGATGATCCCTATGGGACCGCATAAGGCCAGAAATAAACTTTAATTCAGCGGACATTGTATATTACAAAAGAGAATGGCAGAAAAAGTGGAAAGGTCTGGGTAAAGTTATGGGCAGTGATGGAAAAGCAGTAATTTTATAACATGGCAATCAAACTGTTAGAGTACATTGCTTGAGATTAATTGGCACTGTTTATACATTTACAGAATCTGAAAAAGTAATAGAAGTTAAAGAGGCACCATGCACTTCACATTCACAAATGTTGGACAATTATGAGGAGCAGGTTATGGCAGATAGAGAGCTGATTGAATATGGACTAAGTGATACTGAAGCACAGGATAAGGTTATTTATCCCAAAGGACAGCTATCAAAAATTGGCAATATATATGCTAGAAGGGGCCAATAAATGAAGGGATGGATGCCACCATTATAGGGAGAGCAGGAAAAACCACCAGCAAATACAAACATTGGCTGAATGTGCAAAATGAGAGACTGAAGGTAAGATGCATGGATTGGCAGAATGAGGTAAAGATGTGGAAGGCCAGAAAATGCAATGTGAGTTCTGAAAGTGGACCTGGAATTGATTGTGGCCCTAGGAAAAGATCACAGACTTTTGATAGGAACTCTGATCATAGGAGGGAGAGATCGTGTAGCAATAGTCCAGAAAGAGATAGGAGGGTAAATGGAGTTCATAGTTTGTCAAGAACAAGGAACATAGAACAAATACCTTGAGAAGTAGTAGCCCTTATGATTGGGAAGTTTTAGTGGCTACTAACAAATTAGAAGATAAGTTGATAAAGGATGCTAGTTGGAAAGTTGGAAAGAATTTGGTATATACACTGAAATGCCAGACAGGGAATAGCCAGCCTTATCACACAGGTGGATATGCACAGAAAACACACTTCTTGATGGCACGTATAAGGCTAAATCCAGACTAGTGGCTTGGGGTTACAGAGAGAGACTTGGTGATGAAGATTCAGAGTGTACACCCCACTGCAGGAAAAGTGAGCTTTTTTCTTAGCTCTTTTAAGAACATATTCCTGAGAATGTAAATCAATTGTTATAAAAGCTGCATTTTGCAGGATGAGAAATTTAAATGGGAAATGTTTTTGAAACCTAAAGAAGCTGGTGATATTGAAGGAAAACCGTAGAAATTAAAGAAGTGAGTTTATGGGTTGAATGATACATCAAGGTTGTGGTATTTCTCAGTTAGTTCCATTCTGCTGAAAGTGAGCTGTATTCAGCTAAAAGCAGACCCAGCATTGTTCTGTTGGTATTACAAGGAGAAACTAGCTTGGATCCTATTAACACTGACAAGGGCTGAGTACTTCACTGAGGAAGGAAAGGGTGCCAGAGCTCATGGGACGCCTTCATGATTCTCGGCCTCCTTGCACCCTATACAGTGGGAGCCTCTATGAAGTAGGGCCAATTGGTGGATGTTACCCTTGTAATGATGCAGTTGTAGGAGCCTCTGGAAATGCCCCCAGGGGCACCTCCATGACGAGGATGACCACAACATGCATCCCAGCCACAAGCCGAGACAAGTGAGCAAGCTGCCTCCAACTGTTTCAAGGCCACGAAGGAAGCATTGCATAGGAGTGGCCGAGCAGGGAGTACCAAATAGATCACATAGGTGTCTTCTTACAGGCTATATACACTGTTTCCCTTTGTTATCATTTTAATTCATAGTCACACTTGAAGGCACATGTCTTAGATGCCTTTTATTGGCGGCAGCATAAAAGAGTGGTTTGAGGTGGTAAAGGAAACCAAGGATGTGATCAAGGAGAGGGCAAAGGTTCTGAGAACTTGTGCATCTGTCATTGGCAGTAAGAGTTTAGATTCTCCAACCTTCTTCTTCAATGGATGTGTTAGCACAGTTACCTGAGATCGAATTGCATCCCATGCCTTTCATACTGGGTCAGAGAAACTCACGTAGAATGTTCCTGAATCAAATGATCCCTGACATTAATGGCATCCTGGCAAGACCTTTGCGTCCTCTACTGTGCCTGGCCACCTCCTTGTGCAGCCAGGGCACTTCGATGCTCGTCAGCCTCCACCTCCACTTCCTCCCCCTCTCACCTCATGCTCCTCTTTTTCCTCTGAGGACCTAGCTAGTTTCAGTAACTCACCATCCTCAAGGTTCTCATGTCTCTGGAGGGCCATGTTATGGAAGGCGCAGCAGACCACCACAATGATCGACATAGAAACATAGAAAATAGGAGCAGGAGTAGGTCATTTGGCCCTTCAAACCCGCTCCGCCATTCAATATGATCATGGCTAACCCTCTATCTCAATGCCATACTCCCACGCTCTCCCTTGCAGGAGTGTATTGGAGGGCACCATCTGGCCAGTTCAGGCACTGGAACTGCACTTTGAGAAGCCTGATGCCCTGCTCATGGTTATTTTAGTGAGCAGGGCATTGGTTGTATCACCTCCATGCTTCAGGGTCTTGTAGAGGGGTATCCCTTGTTGCCTAGGATCCATCAGGAGGACAGGGGATGGAGTGAAGATCTGAGGCAATCTGAATGCTGGAGGATGAAGGAGTCATGGCAGCTTCCAGTAAAGCAAGTGCACACATGAAGGAAGTGCTCGGTGTGGTTGCAGACCAGCTGAATGTTGAGGGAGTGAAAGCCCTTTCTGTTGATGAACCTGACTGGAATGTCACTGAGTGCAATCAATGAAGCCCTGCACCTTGGGGGAATCCAGTGATGGTGGCAAAACCCAATGTCTCTGTGTCTGCAAGGCCTCATCTGTCATGAAATGAAGTATTATCTCGCTCGGGCAAAGAAGGAATCAGTGACTTGCGAGATGTAGGGGTGTTACGCCGCTTGCAAGATACCACCAAAGTCCACAGTTAAACCTTAGAGCCAGAAGTGAAGGCCACTGGGACTTTGACAGCTACTGGAAGGGCATGGCACAAGTTTTCTGAGGTGTGAGGCCTTTGATGACAAGGGCACAGATGTTTCTGACAATTTGTCTGGAGAATCGCAGCCTCCTGCAGCATTAGATCTCAGTCATCTCCTGTTAGCTGCCTCACTGGTAGTTCCTATGCAGAAAGTATGACCTCCATGTCTTTCTTGCCCCCTGTTCCTATTCCCTGTCCTCCTGATGACCAGGGCTCCAACCGTCCTGTGGAGCAAGTTACCATTCATTGTCACTGGGCCGAAAATCTGAGAGTAATTTTCCCATTGTCATAGCTGCCTTCCTTGTGGTTAATTGGTTGCCCAAATGTCCTTAGCTACCATGCCCCCTGCTCTATTGCCCCCATGAAGCAAGGAGGGTGATGACCCCCTGTATTGCCCCAGCACTTACTGCCCACTTTTCCCACAACTTGCGCAGTGCCAAGGGCACTTGTTTCCCACTGGTCAAGTTCCCCTCTGCGGTGTTGAAACTTATATGCCTCTGGGGTAATTCCTGGGGGTGGTCATGACTGGCTCTCCTCACTACCTATCCCCTTTGACCGGGTCTGTCCCATAGAACATGTGTATCCAGTACACCCCTTCAACTATTCGGCCCCCACCCTGCCACCCCGATTAACAAGGTTCTCCAAGTATCTTAATTGACCTTAATCAGGGATTGGGCAGGATTCTGATCCTGTCGTCAATAACCCTGGTGTGAACCCTGGTGAAGCCAGCACTGGTCTTTTTGGCTCCCGTCCATCTCCGTTCCTGCCCTTAGCTGGGCCCAAATATTCAGCCTTAAGACTTTCCTGACCAACTTACACCTGCAGTATACCTTAACTACTTCTCAGAAGATTATGGATTAAATCCCCACTCCAGGATTTGAGGACATAATCCAGGCTGACATCACAATGCAATGTTAATGGAGTGCTGCTTGGAAGTAATAGTAATTAAGCTAATGAAAAATTATAACTGAGACCTGAATACAGTGCTTCTGTGCAAAGAGAGATTGCAGATTCAAACCCATTTATATGTACTCATGCCTTTTGATGAGATGCTAAACCTAGATCTAAAGTTAACTTTACATAAAATGGCCCATAACTTCCTAGCTCCGGGGTGTTGTACCCACGGGAGTACCCCAAAGATGGTTTGGATGGTTCTGACTGTCTTACACCATTAATTACCCACAGAACGTTAGGAGAATTAAAATCATTTCTAACTCCTGGCAATTATAGTACTGATCCACTCTGACTCATCACGGTACTCCCCTCACCCCCTCCCTGATCCCTCCAGGGGGGCTTCCAACTACCCCTCCACCCCTCCTGACTACCCCTCCAAACCCCTCGACTGCCCTCCCCACTTCCTGACTACATCCCTCCCCTTAACTACCCTTCTAACCCTCCAAATATACCTCCACCCCCCGACTACCCTCTCCACCTCCCGGACTCCCTCCCTCCCCCTGGACTACCCTCCCACCACGACTACACCCACACTCCCCTGACTACCCTCCTCACCCCCAACCACCCCCCACTGACCACACCCCCACTGACCACCCGACCCTACCCACTGACCATCCTCCACTGACCACTCGACGCCCCCCACTGACCACCAGACTCCCCCCACTAACCACACTCCCACTGACTACCCCCCACTGGCCACCTGAACTCCCCCCCACTGACCAACCCCCCCACTAACTACCCAACCCCTCCCACGGAAGGTCAGGTGAGAAAGATGTGGCTGCATTTCAGGGTAAGTAATTACGAGCGGCATGGCAATTTGACTGTAATTGCCACTCCATGGAAGTTACGGTCCAGTGAGTCCTACAGATCATGTTCTGTGCAGTCATTCTCAGCAGCTGAGGAGAGAACCACCAGCATTTACCTTGGCTAAAAGGCATTGTGTATTATCTATGTTGTACCCATATAATTTGATCTGCATGAATAACTAAAATATATTTAATGAAAATGAATTTTCAACATACACAAATTTGGGTAGCTTTTCAACTCGCCACCCAGGCTTAAAACTAGCGCAGCCTTTTCCTCAACTTTGCACCTGGGAACTGAGTGTTCTTTAGGCACTCAATAAAGGAATATCAAAGCCATAATATTTTTTAGAATAAAAACGATTTCTCCAGGTCACTGCTTTCAAGAACCCCACTACCTCCACTCACGATTAGCCCTAATTCCATTACAATTAGACTCCAAGCTGACCTTGAGACCAATGTCAGACCTTGACTCCAGTCATGGCATTGTGGGGTTCCAGTTGCAGAGAAGAACATATGGTAGCAGCAAGGAGGGTATGGGCTGCAGAGTCAATGGCAGTGGCCTGTTCTTCATCTTGTAAATAGCAAAGGGTTGAAGTAAAGGAGAACATTTTTTTTACATGAGAAATTGAGCAAATGGAAGAGAGGGATATTTAGCAGTATAACAGTGGCAAATCTTAAAATTGTCCGTCCATTTTTCAGATACCGTGAACCCTTAGCAGTGTAACGTTTTGAATAAATTTCCATGTAACAGTTTGAATGCTGCACTAGATTCTATCTTTCCCTGTTTCTCTTCACTCGGATTACAGGAAATACATGCATTTTGAATATCCTGGTTACATGCAAACAACTTTCTGTAGTCTTCACTGTTTCCTTCCACTCCCATTTCTGACAGCATATTAATGTTGCCTATTTTATAAGACTTAGAATGTCACAGAATATTGTTAGTATTGGCACCTTTGAGTACTTTTTGATAAAATGTGTTAATGACTAGTGTACACAGACATTTGGTACTGCTTAATAATCTGCCTAAGAGCTTTTAAAAATGAAATATAATTTCATATTTATTTATACCCTTACAGTGTGTGTGTGTGCGCACTGTTGACTGGCAGAGATAGTTAGTGTCCTGAATTGTGTTGACTCGCAGAAGTAGAGCATAATGGAGATGGGATAGGAGGGGCAACAGCACCGCTTAGTGTTGGAAGCCTGTCAGGTAAGTACTGGTAAAGATTTCAGTTTAAAAGCACTCCTGGCATTTTAAAATGAAGATGTTACTCCAGTTATAGCAAAAATTTCGAGAAAATTGTGGCAGCGGACAAAAACATGTAGTAAACTTCTCATTCTACCCCAGTTAAAAAGAAAGAATTTGTATCAGAGAAGACCTGAAGCATTAACTTTGTTTCTCTCTGGACAGATGCTGCCTGACATGCTGTCTATTTCTAGCATTTTCTGTTTTTATCCCACATAAAGTGTGTATGCACATAGCTGCACTCCATTCATCGTGTGGAAGGATTGGCCCCAATATTTGCAAGGAGGAAAGGAGAGTGAGGTCCAGCATGGGGAAAACCCAACAACCAGGGACAGTAGGAGATCATTATAATTTTTTCTTCTGTTTCCAACCTGGCTGATGTCCAAATTGACTGCTTGGCCAGCTATAGGGTGGGAAAGCCAGAAGCAGGAGAACAGAGCTGGGGACCAATCAGGAGAGAAGGTGCAATAGATTGTGGTTTGGTGGGTAAGAAGAGAATAGAAATTGGGAGGGAGTACAATATTGTAGCTAGTGAGGGAAGAAGAGAGTGAAAATTAGGATGGAGGGAGCGAGAGATTGGAGCTTGATCAGAGGACAAGGCAGCAGAAATTGGGGGTGAGGAAGGATGAGATCAGGGCTTGGCACAGGGCAGGAGAAGAGGCAGGAATGGGGAAGAAGCATGTGAGAAATTGGCTTGGCATGGAGAGAAGAACCAAACCAGGTGGGAGGGAATGAGAGATTCGGGCTTGGTTGGGGGCAACGCTGAATTCAGGAGGGAGGGAGGGAGAGATCTTGGGGGGGGCAAGTAGGCACAGCGAGGATGGAGGGAACAAGAGATCAGGACTTGGTTGGACAGTGGGAGAAAGAGAGCAGAGATTGGAAAGGAGCAGTGAGAGAGCAGGGCTTGTTGGTGGAGAAGAATAGAAATCAAAAGAGAGCAAGTGAGAGATCAGGCTTGGTTGGGTAAGAGAACACAATTGGGAGGAAGGGAACAAAAGATTGTGGTTAGGTGGGGCAGTGGTGTGGGTGATATGGGAGCATGAGTAGATATCCAGAAATCAGCAATCAGGCTTAATTTATATATGTTAACTAAGTGCCCTGCCTCCAAGGCTGTGGGTTGGGGACAATTCCTCATTTTAAAATTTTTAACACTCTCTCATCCATTGCGGAGGGCAGTGGTTTAATATCAATGCCAATGTAGATCAGTGCACCAATGCAGAATAGTGCTTCCTTCATAAAGGTACTGTGCTGCATTTATGTAACTTTCATTTAATAACAAAACTTCAGTGCCCATTAGGTGTGAGAAAGAATCATCGGTTTGAATTTGGGTTATGGCTGCCTTTGTCTGTTTTGGTCATTGTGTACAGCCCTGTCTGATAAAGTAGAGAACACTTGTTTATGTCATGAAAGGGGTTGGACAACAAGACATGCTTAGAAATCTGTTTTTGCTGCTTGGGAGATAACCAATGTGAAGCTACAGCAAATAATGCTTTAGTTTCCTGTTATGGAAGACAGATATTCTAGTGACTTTTATTCTCGTCTGGAAAGGTCAGTGAACTGCATGCCTTGCCAACTGACCATCCTTACATAAAATGGGATCAGGACACCTAGACCTGAATTATTGCTCCGATTTGTACAAGAAGGCTGATAAATTGAGATTTAGATATAATGCATAGGAGATGAAGGAGAACAAAATAGAGAGCCACTATAATGAAATTAAAATTGTTTTTGGTTTTCAGAAATGTTTAGATTGCAAGAAAGCCTTAAGAAATCTAATCAAGAAGTAGATTTCCTTCAACAGCAAGTAAGAGAGCTACAGCTTTTATCAGACACAATTGCACGTCAAACCCATCAAATCCATGTTTTAGAACAGAAAGAAGCTGAACTCCAAATCAGATGTTGTGAATTACAGAAACATACACGCAGTAAGTGAGACTTTTGCTGAAGAACATTAATTAATTTATTTAAGATGTGACTGCCTTAAAAACTCAGCTGCCTAAACCTAAGCCCCCCAGCACACTGAGGTCATAGTGACCAACAATAATTTTGTGTATAAAAACAAAAAACTGCGATGCTGGAAATCCAAAACAAAAACAGAAATACCTGGAAAAACTCAGTAGGTCTGGCAGCATCGGCAGAGAAGAACAAAGTTGACATTTCGAGTCCTCATGACCCTTCAACAGAAGTTCTGTTGAAGGGTCATGAGGACTCGAAAAGTCAACTTTGTTCTTCTCTGCCGATGCTGCCAGACCTGCTGAGTTTTTCCAGGTATTTCTGTTTTTGTTAATAATTTTGTGTAATTATGTATACAAAGAATTGCAGCTGGGTTTGTTATTTCTGCACTTAGAAAACAGAAGTCAGAATGGCATTTAAACAGTGATATCTTCTCACCTGCTATAGCACTAATTAAAATACTGCAGAGCTTCAAATTTTAAAATCATACACATCTCAGCTGATGATTTATAAAAATAGCACAATTTTATTTCAAATATTTGTCCATGAAATTGCAATCCAGATCCCAATCAAAGGCTAAGATTAGCATTTTTGTACACAATCATTGCATTTTCAAAAATACATTCAAATAGTACTAAATTGGAAGATCTGTAATCTGTTCTATGTATGGATCTTGAACTGCTAATGTTGTGGTGCACACTTCAAAAATAATTTAGTTCTCAACACAAAAAAATCATTTGTTAGTGAAATTTTGTAGCGTGGGCAGCTGTTTAAAGTGGGAAATGATTTTCCAAGGCTATCGGTTTGGCTGGTCTTTATTGTGAAATTGATTTACTTCTAAGCCAGATATTGCAATAATAAAAATCACGTAACACTGCACTGGTGTTTCTGGTCCTGGAACTAATTCAGTTTCTATGTCCTCACAGCTGTTTGGCATTTAGAGCAAATAATGTCATATGCAAAATATTATTGAAATCCCCAGTCTGACCAGGGGCAACTTGCCCTGCTACTAGGATCCAGTGCAGAGTTTGCATCAAGGCCAACATTGTCCTAGTAACAAGTTATAACATTTATGTGTTATCCAGGCTGGTTGTAGTTATTTAGTATCTCACAAGATGTTCTGGCAGCTCATTTCAAAAGCAGAATAAACAAAAAGTGCAAAAAAGAATGGCACTGTATGGATTGCAAATACAGTCATTTGCGTACAGTTCTTAGAACCCGGAAATTGCATTCTTTAAAATGTTTTACATATTCTTTCAGGGAAATAAGGATGGAAATAGCAGGGTCTCTGGCCACAACCTTTCAACCTTCCTTGTATATGGGTGTGATGCCAGAGGACTAAAGGGTTGCAAATGTTAAAACCCTATTCATAAAAGGAAAAGTGATAAACCTAGTACCTGTAGCCCAGTTAACCTACCGCTGTGTTGTGGAAACTTCTAGAGACCATAATCCAGGACAAAATTAATTTTCACTTGGGAAAACAGGGCTGATTAATGACAGACAACATGGGCTTTGTTAAAGGCAAGTCATGTCTGTCAAGTTTGATTGAGTTCTTCAATGAAATAACGGAGAGGGTTGATGACAGTGGTGCAGTTAACATTGAGTATTTGAACTGTCAAAAGGTGTTCGAGTGCCATATAATGAATTTGTTGAAAAACTGAAGCTCATGGGATTAAAGTAGCAGCGGATACAAAATTGGTTATGTGACAAAGCAGAAAGTAGTGGTAAATAGTTATTTTTCAGACTGGAGAGAAGTATACATTGGTGCCCCCCAGAGTTCGCTGTTAGGACTGTTATGTGTTTTGATATGGCCACAAGGTGACCAACTATTGGGAGAAAAAATAAGGGACACTTGGAACATGCATGAGAATGGAGTGGGGGGAGGGAGAGATGTGGAAGTTGGGGGGTGAGAGAGACGTGGGAGCAGGGGACAGGAGAGATGTGAGATTTGGAGGGGTGGGTGCAGAGATGTGCTGGGAGCCACACTGCGCATGCTCAAATTAAAAACAGGCAGTCGTGAAACTCAAAGCATCTCCTCCCCCTGCTTTTATGGTCATAGAAACCACCACCCTCCCCCCAGTCACATGTCAGTGTCCCTTATTTGATTCCATAAGAGCTGGTCACCCTACTTCTCTTCACTTTGCTCCTTCTACCTGCACTGTGCTCCCTTTTTCCCCTCCCTTAGATCTTATGCTTTCCTTTCCCTGCCTTTATATATGGATCATGCTCTTCTCCCTCCCTTCTCCCCCCCACCTGCCATAACTGCATCATGTGCAGAAATGGCAGCGAGTTGAGCCATATTTGAACATTTAGTTGATTTCACAAGGCCTGATGTAGGTGTAATGCACCTGTACAGCAAGTGATGTCGTCCGACCAGAGGAGTCTTGTGCAAGTCACTGGACAGCTCAAAAACTGGAAATTAGTTTCCAACACCACTTTTCATTTTGTTTTGGTATATATTAATGATCTAGACAAGGGTATGGGTGGCTGAATTTGAAAGTTTGAAATTTAAGAGAAATATGAAATGATGCATTTTAGGAGGAAGAACAAAGAGAAGCAATATAAACTAAATACTACAATTTTAAATGGGGTGCTGAAACAGGGAGACCTGGAGGTTCATATGAACAAATGTTTGAATGTGGCAGGAGAAGTTAATGAGGCTGTTAAATATGTGTGCAGAATCCTCAGCTTTATAATTAGAGGTATGGACACCAATAATCACAGCAAATGTGGGGGGAGATGAGGTATATCAGCCAGGAAACCTGAAAGCATTGAGTCAAAGATCAGGATTAGGGAAGGAGATAGCCATGGAGATGTCCACTTGTGAGGATGGAAGCAGGTATATTTGATGGATTGGCGGGACGCACTCACGGCCCTCCTGGCATAGAACTAGTGCTGCAAAGGCACTTAACAGTTCCAACAAATTTTTTTTGCCCCCCCCCCCATCAGCTGCCAGATTTTCCGAGGCCAGGGATAATTTTGGATCACAGATAATATCTGAGGCACACAACCTCTGTAAAATATTTTAATGACCAAGTCACCTCCAGAAAGTAGGATGGTCAAACCCTCCTCCTCCACCCACCAACTCCCCCCCTCCCCCTCCCCCTACGCCCCCTCCCACTAACCCTCCTCAGCTAAGAGTATTTGGAGATCAATTGGCGTCAGGTTTCTGGTTTTATAATTTTTAACTCTAATCCATCTCCCCCCATGCCTGTCCTTAGCAGTTAAAATTCCTCCCATGGAGTACAAAGCAAGTAAGTTATCTTAAACCTTTATAAATTACTTATTAGGCCTCAGCTGGTGTATTTTGTCCAATTCTGGGCACCACCCTTTAGGTAGGATGTCCAAGTCTTGGAGAGAGTGCAGGGGAGACTTATCAAATTGATACCTGGAAGAGGGACTTTAATTATGTGCAGAAATTAGAGAAGCTAGGATTGTCCTCCTTACAGCAGAGAAAGTTGAGGGGAGGATTAATAGATGTTCAAAATCATTTGGCATTTTGATAGAATAAATAAAGTCTGTTCCCTCTTGTGAATGGTGGCCAGAGATCACAGATTTAGGATAATTGCTGCAAAAAGCAAGGAGAGATGAGAAGATTTTATTGATGCAGTGGGTTATTGTGACCTGAAATGTACTTCCTGGAAGGGAATGGAATAAATACTTGAAGGACTATGGAGAACGACCACGGGGGAGTGGGACTAATTTGATACCTTCAACAAAGAGCCAACCAAATGGCTTCCTTCTGTGCTGTGTCATTCTGTGCTGATGCTGATTTACTGATTTGTTATATTGGCCGGAATTTAATGCCTACCCAGGAGTGGCCTGGGAGTCAGGGGAGTGTATAATGGGGCGAAGGCTCAGGGTGAAAAGTTCATCACCTTCCTGATTCTCCCCAATAAGCCCTTGGCAGGAAGGGTCGAGGATGACCTTCAAGCCTGGAGGCCAGTTAAGAGCCTTAGCCACTGCCAGTGCTATTCAACCAGCAGCCAGGGGGCCATGCTATGTGGGCAAACCACGATATATACCCTGCGAGCATGCCAACAACCCTGAGGGGTGGAGGGGTCCCTTCGGCTCAGGCACCCAATGTGCTCCAGAGGGACCCACTAGTGGCAAGCGTTGCCCCTGGGGGGAAGACCCTACCCCTACCCCCCTCATTGGAGTCTGCCTGTCTGGCACCAGAGCCCATCTCACATATCCGTGTACTGGGGATCCAGCAACGATCCTTCTCCTGGAGCCTACTGCAGTATCAGCAGTGGCCACCGCTCCTGGTGGCGCTGCCAGTACTGGAGAGTGCTGGAATCTGATTGGCCAACAGCTCTTGGAGGCAGGACATACACCCTGCAAGACCCTGACAGAAGCCTGCAGACTGCCTGACTGGGATCAAATCCTGACACATCTGTAAATTGGCACAGTAGAATTGCTACTGTTGTGACCATAAACTTCTGCTCATTGTGTGTAGAAGTTAAGTTACAATGCAGCCTGTTCATACATGCTGTTTTTATTCATTGATGAGTTGAAATAGAATAAAATTTTGTATTGGGTGTCAATCAAAATTCTCTGCTCTGATGGTTATTTGGCGAATACCCAGTTACACAAGCAATTTAACGTTGTTACTTTAACTCCAAACCTCGCGGGTGCAATTTGTTGCCATAGACAGTTTTAAGATCTGAATTGGAAGTGCAAAGTTAGATAAATGTGCAAGATCTTGGAATGAGCTTTATTCTGCCACTTATACTTCTAGTTGTATTTGTAATGGTGTCAAAATTGCTATTTATTGCTTCCAACAGATCTAGAAAATCAGCTTAAGACTCAGCAGTTTAGTTTCCAAAAGACGGCAGAAGAAATGGAACAGTGCAAGGAGTTGTTACTGTGAGTGAAAAACTTGCATCTTAAATAATTTAGTGATACAGGAATGATAAATATAAGGATAAAATTCTCTTCTAATCAACTAATCATGATATTTAGAATTCATTTCCTAGCCTCAAACTGGCAGTAGATGTTTATGTTTTAGTAAACAGAAAAATTTGATATAAAGGGAGTGATTTAGATCTGTTCTTCACAAATAATAGAGCCAAAGTCAAAATGTTCTAACAAAGGTTGTGGTACATCAGTAATGGCCTTTGTTTGTAGAATTGAATATTTTTCACAAATAAATTTCCAGAATTTGGAATTGTTCGTAGTTACTTTTTAAAATTGATTTTCATTTAGAAATTTATAGTTCCCAGCCCATGCGATTTCCCAAAACATCACAATTTTGTGACTGTTATGAGGCTGTTTACTTTGTCAGCTGCACATGGAGACCATAACTGGTCTATCTACATTGTGTCCTCACTACTCACTGGCAAAAGATAAAAACTCTATAAATTTCTATAGCCAGTAAAAGAACTTAAGGGCTCATCGAGCAGCATTTATAGGATGTGCATTTCAGGAAATTGCAGATACACACCCATGATTCTCCTTTTAATATTAGTGGGCAGAGTTTTATGGGTTATATACTCACAAGTTCCAGCATGGTGTACTATGCACACAAAGGCCAGGCTTGGCGGGCGGGCCCAGGAGCAGTTGTGAAGCCGCCTGCGATCAGGCCCCGACATCAATTTCACATTGGCTGGCCAATTAATGGCCAGCCAGCATGAAACGTGCGCTGCTGGGGTGGGGGTGGGAGGAGGGTGAGTGCGGAAGTTTGCGCATGCGTGTGAATGCGAACAGTAAAAGCTCCCTTAGGCACAGAGCTGCCTCAGGGAGCTGAAGATTTAAAAACAGAAAAATAAAAAAATTACCACTGTTAAAAACATGTCTCCTCATGTGACTGTGTCACATGACCAGGGACATGTTATGAATGAAATTTAAAAGCTTTTATTTAATTTTTAATTGCTGTGGAAACCTCATCCCGGATGGGTTTCCTAAAAGATCCAAAGTATGCCTGCCTGCCAACCATAAGGTTGGATGGGCAGCGAAAAATTTCAGATAATTATTACTTTAATGGCCTTAATAGACCTGTTAATTGTCGACGGGCCTGCTGCCGACTCTGCGCGCCCGCCTGCTCAGCGCAAATTTCTGCCCATAGTTCCACTCTTGGAGCCTGGAATATAAATGAATAATTGTGAATTTTCATCCAAAATGGAATTATTCATGTTCCTCCTGGATTTTGTTTTCTAAAGTTAGAAAAGAATATGAAGGTAGCATTGTCTCCTATGTCCTTATATATATATTTATATATATATATATATATATATATATATAGTTTATTCAGTATTCTGTTGGAGTGTGCCTTTGGCTTATTGGTAGCAATCCCATCTCTGAGTCAGAAAGTTCAGGCCTCCAACCCGACTCCTTATAGTCTTGTGTCAATCCCCTCAATGCTTCTCATTCTCCCTTGATGCTGCAGAACTTAGTGGACTATCACTCCCTCCTCCCTCCTGGCCAATATAAGAAACTTTCTTCAAAGTGTTGCAGATTTTTGTAATAGACTCATTGGGCGGAATTTCCCGTGCACGCTGGTGGCGGGCATGATAGGTGGCATGAGCGGACAATATGACGCGATTGGTTTCATGCTGGTGGGAAGGCAGGTCACGATTGTCCGCTTAGCCTGCCAGATGGCGGGTCGTGTTTCCCACCATTAGTCATCGGGAACCTCATTGTAATACATCAGCAAATCATTATCAGGCCACCCGGCCTGGCTCTTGTGCCCCCGCTGGATCGTCCTGCCACATCGGCGGGAAAGCACGCCGACGTGTTCCACAACAGCACAGAGGGGACGTGCACTTGGCGGCTTGCACTTTGGGTGAACGGGAGGTGAGTGCACAGCAACATTCTGCAGAGCTGTTGCTTTGCAGGCTTCAGGGCTGTCGGGGGGTCGGGTTAAGTGCTGCCCTGCCTCTGAGGCGACTTTTGAAGGGGAGCATGGGGCAAGTGCAGCCCTGCTTCTGAGGCGACTTGTGAGGGTGGGGGGCAAGTGCAGCCTTGCCGTTGAGGTGACTTGTGAGGGGGGCAAGTGCAGTCTTGCCGTTGAGGTGACTTGTGAGGGGGGGCAAGTGCAGCCTTGCCGTTGAATATAGCACAGAAGCATTCGAGGTCGGGGGTTAGGGTGAGTGAAGGAAGTGGCCATGCATTTGGGAAACCTGCAGAAAGTGACCATTCCTCTGCAACTCAGACAGTTCAGGCACAGCCTCATATGATTGGGGTCGCGCTCCTAGTTTATCTGCCCACTCAAGCAATGCAGAAGCATCAAGGTGTCACAAAGTTCTCCAGAGCTCCCGCCCCCAGCACATACTGTAAATTCATGAGCACTTTAGTGGACAGCAGGGTAGTTGGACTGCACATGTTGTACAATCTCCTCGTTAAAGCTGGCCTGGTAGCTGTCACTGCTGGAGGCATTCACAGCCCCTTGCAATATCAGCATCCTGGTTTGGACTAGCCTTCCCCATGGTTCAAGCTAACAGGGCATGCAGCGCAATAATCTCTGGCCATCCAAGTGGTGGCCAGCACTCTCCGGGAAGCGTTAAGGGGCCGTCACACTTAACCAGGACAGGTTCTTAGTACACCCTTGCTAACCACATGTCTCTCTCTTTCATCCTGATGATCCTGAGGAGTACATCATGATCATGGAACCTGATGAACTAGCTGTATGCCTGATGGCTTGCAGAACGTGAGGAAAACGGAGGAGAGAGCGACTGAGGCTCCTGGCTGTGCAAAGGCAGGAGCAGCAACCTCATGAAGAAGGGGAAGCTGGGGCTCTCGCACACGTTGCCCAAGAGCCACAGCAAGCCGTCGCAGGCCAGCGCCTAGTGATGCCCAGGGTCTGTAGACACCATCTTTCATTCCTGCAGATGACTGAGAACCAGTGTTGCCGAAGACTGCGCATGTCTAGCGAACTGGTTGCTCGCATCTGCCAGTTACTGCAGGATTTGGCCCCATGGGGACATGGAGGACATCCACTGCCAGTGGCTGTGAAAGTGACCGTGGCACTCAATTTCTATGCCAGTGCCTCCTTTCAGGGCTCCACAGGTGACCTCTGTGGGATCTCTCAAGCCTTCATCCACAAATGCATCCATGAGGTTACGGATGTTATCTTTGCGAGGGCTCAGAACTTTGTGCATTTCACCCGGGACCAGGACAGCCAGGATGCAAGAGCGATTGGATTCGCCCAGACCTTGGGTTTCCCACAGGGGCAGGGTGTGATTGACTGCATTCACATGCTGCTCAGATCTCCATCGCAACACACAGTGAACTACATCAACTGCAAAGGGTTCCATTCGCTGAATGTGCAGCTGGTATGTGACCACCAGAAACGCATCCTGCAGGTGTGCACACGGTTTCCAGGGAGTGTGCATGATGCCTACATCCTCGGTTGGTCACAGATCCCTGGAGTCTTGCAGGGGTGGCTCCTCGGCGACAAGGGCTACCTGCAGAGGCTGTGGCTGATGACACCCGTGCGGTGGCCTCAGACTGCAGCAGAGCAACGATATAATGAGGCTCATGCTGCAACTTGCAACTTGGTGGAGCAGACCATCGGGATGCTGAAGATGAGGATCTGGTGCCTGGTAGAGTCCACAGCGGGTGTCATGCATTGCTGTCACCTGCAGCACCCTTTACAACCTGGCGCTCCAACGGAGAGATGAGGTGGCTGAGGAGGAGATGGAGGAGCTGCACCTCTCCTCCGATGAGGAGGATGTCGATGGGGATGAGGCTGAGGAGATCCTCGGAGGCAACGATGACAGGGATGAGGCCCTTACACTGGCTAGTAGGCATGCTCGGGAGGCCCTCATAGCTGCAGATTTGTGGAAGATGATGACAACATGCGGTGAGCTAACCCCATGGTTCCTTACATCGTGTTTGTGAACTTTTGACTCCAGTCTGGTTTATGGCAGGGCAAATACCCTCTGTGAGAATGCTCCTGTCATGGAGACACGGTGGAGGCTCTAATAGTCGCTTGATTGCAGGAGGTTGATGACGGCATACATTGAGGGCATTCCATATATCTTCACACAGCCTTGAGAATGTCTGTCTCTTGTCTGGCCGAGGGCAGCTTGCTTGCGCTCTGTGATCAGGGTCATATCATACGGATGTAGCCATGAAACTTTAGAAGACCTGATGCTTTGCCTGCCTTCAGCACCTGAGCCCTTCAGGAGTGGAGCACAGCATCCCCCAGTGGTCACAGATGCTGAAGAGATGGGGACCAGCCCCTCCTTAAAGGTGCTGAGAGCACTCCAAGAGAATGAGAGAACTCTGTGGCACCTGCCCATTATATTCTAGCAGCAATGACAAGCAGGCATCAGTAATGTCTCCAGGGATTGTGAGGCCGGGCCATCACTTTGGCCTGAAGGCTGCACAGAGCACAGGGAAGAGGCCCTGGACTGAGACACCTGCCTTTATCTTGTGCAGAAAGGTTACACATTGAGTGACAAGAACACTGCTCGTCGGAACAAGGAGCCATAGGCAAGGAGACATTCTTGAGAGTTTATTGACAATAGCGAACAGCATGTACCAATGATTAATGCCCATGCCCAGACTGTGCAACTAATTCCCCTCAACTGTCCTAACCCTGCCGCTACGTCTTGGTGCTCCCCGGACATCCACAGGAGGCTGTCTGTGATGACTTTGGGATAAGCCCTCTGGAGGGCTGAGGCTTGGAGGGCCCCGGCCTGCTTACAGGGTCCTGCTGTGTGGCAGTGGCACCCTCCTTGGCCTGTGGAGCTACAGCTGCTGAAGTCACAGGAAGAGGGGCGTCAGATGGGCCGGACACTTTCGGAGTCACCTGGATGGATGAGCCCGGAGTGTGCACCAGCGGATTCTCCTCCCTAAGGGTCCCCAGGTCGAATCCATGAGGAGCAGGGGTAGCTGGAGTGAGATCGAGCTGCCCAGCACCCCTCTTGTGTACTCACTGTTGGAGGCCAATTATGGCATCAGCGATGGAGTTGAGCCCGCAAAGCAGTGCAGGAGCGAAGTCTTGGACTAAGACCTCCATGGTGGCCCCCATCCTGCTAGTGTTGACCTCGGTGCATTGGCATGCCGGCGCTATCACCTCAGACTGAATGTGGGTGAACTCCTCCATTGTGCCTTGCAATCTGAGGAGTGCAGTGGACATTTCTTCCTGATGTTCCCGAGCTTGCCTTTGCAGCTCCAGCAACTGTGACATGACCCAGTCCAGAGGCTTGTCATCTGACTTGGACTCAGCAAATTTCTGGCCTCCAGCAGTCCTCCGAGTGCAGGACACTAGGGAAGTCCCTGCCGCTGCCTGCAGTGGAACAGACAGTGCAATGTGCTCACCAGATTGTGATCCCGGGGCTGCTCTAAAGCTAGGCCCCACAGAGGCGTGTGTCACTGTGCTGGTGGAGGGTGTGGGTGAGCACTATGATGGGACTTCAGGGAGGGTGCCTCTGGATTCCTCTCCAGAGGTTTCTTTGGGGCTTGATTGGAGGCTCTGGGTCATGGACTCTGTCGGCTGTTTGGCAGATGTGCCTGCGAAAGCAAGAAGAGATAATTAGTGCACGGCAGTGGTCTGTGCAACAGGACACGTCACTCCCAGCTTGGTTGTCTGATGGATGTTGCACTGCTGGATCCTCACTTGGTAGAGCAGCGCCAACCTCACCGTCAGCACAGGACCGGCCCAGATCCTCGCTGGCCAGCTGGATGGCTCTGTTTTCAAAGTCCGTGAGGATCCTGATTTCGGGCATTCTGCCACTGGCCTGCGACCTCTCTCTCTTGTTGTGTGTCAGCTTGTCCTGCATGCATAGAGATGGAGAAAGTGTAAGCAGGAAGCCTGCCTGGCCAGATGACAAATGTGCCTGGCCTGTGCAGGTGGTGAGTGGTCCCATGGACGGGATGAGGACAATGATAGTGAGTGTGAGAGAGTGAATTGTGATGTCCTTTGAACTGGCAGTGAGTGAGGGCCCTGTGGATGTGTGATGGGCTTGTGGAGCGTGTGAGTTGAGAGTGATGAAAAGAGTGACTTACCCTGGCAGAACAGAGGAGATAATTCACCCTCTTGTGGCACTGGGTGGCTGTCCTCTTCTGAAGGGCGTTGGCGCTGACAACCGCTGCCGCCTCCCAAGCTGGATTGGTCATGTTGATGCCCATCCTGCAGCCAGAGCGGGGGTACAGGACATCCCGACGGGCCTCCACGGCATCCAGCAATCACACGAGGGACCCGTCATTAAACTGGGGGGGCTGCAGTCTTCTTGCCTTTGAGGGCTATGTCTCCCAGGCAGCAGTGGTGAGCTGAAAGCAATGAACACTATGCTTACGACTGGCCTTTAAACATGGCTTTGTCAGCGGGCAGCATGCTGTTTTACCTGCCCACTATTGCAGTTAGAGCAAATTTGGGAAAATTCCACGCATTCTTTTTCACCATCATTTCAATTATATAAATTGAAAATGTCTCCACTGCCTGCACATGAATCAATGGTTCCTAATCTTCATTTTCAGAAGACTGTTGCACTAAGATCTAGGTCCCCAGGCTCATCCTCTGATAACAAGCAATGTCAGTACAG
This sequence comes from Cetorhinus maximus, assembly GCF_964194155.1. Lineage (NCBI taxonomy): Eukaryota > Metazoa > Chordata > Chondrichthyes > Lamniformes > Cetorhinidae > Cetorhinus > Cetorhinus maximus. The sequence continues at coordinate 47,565,724 of NC_135897.1, read as the reverse complement.
AGCAGTGGGAGTTAACTTGGTACTTTAATCTCAGTGTACAATCCTATGAAGTGTCTTCGGATGTTGTATTACTTACAAGCACTATATCAATACAAGCTGTTGTTTTGTTTACTCTTTCCAGAGGTTCTCATTTGTGTTAAGTCAATTTCCCTGACATCCAGCTCAAAAAATGTGAAGCGTCTATCTTTTGCACAGGATACACATTGAAAACAGTACCTTAACTTACTTTGAACACCTTTTTACTTTTGAATTATAGTCACTGTTTTTCTGACAAACATGTCAACCAATTTGAACATAGCCAAGTCCCACAAACAACAATGAAATGACCTGACAAACGGTTTAGTGTAGTTTTGGCGTATTTAACATTAGCCAGGAAATTGGGAGAGCTTCCCTGCTAGTCTTGGGATAGTGACATAGGATCTTTTATGTCCAGCTGCACAGGCAGATGGGACCTTGGTTTAATGTCTCATTTGAGAGACTGCACCTCTGTTGGTGCAACAGCACTTCAGTACTGGACTGAGGTGTCAGCTTAGATTATGTACTCAATTCCAGGAATGGAACTTGAGCCCATCACCTCCTGACTCAAGGCCAAGTTTGACACATTCCATTTTGTAATGAAGCTCAGGCCCTACTATCATGCTGCCTTCAATTTTATCATGTGGCACTACTTTATAAATGTAAGAGGAATCAACAGCATGAGAAAACCAAACTCCTTATTATGCATCACTTTAGATGAACAAAACAGAGACAAGGAAAAATTCTGTTTCTTGTGGTGGTATTTTCGACAAAATCTTTGCAAATTATTTTGTCTAGTAGTTCTCTTTGTTCCATCATGTTCAGTGGCGATGACAGCCGCAAGAGTCCAACGAATATTATGCCCATGCAATTGCAACAGCATTGGCTTTTGAAACTGCTAGTAGAGTTGAACTTAACTTTTCTTGTATCAGTCTGTGCTTCACATGAAGATAGTGCAGCTGTTGAGTTTTTCTTTCTCCTCCCCCATTTATTATAACATTAAAAATATCAGCGATGAGAAAAATCCATTCAACACATCAAAGTTCATTCCTGTGGCCAGTGAACCAACATAAGTTGCTGCTATATCCCATTTGATCCAAAAGCTGGCTATGGTTGCAACATTTGCCATGTTCAACTTAAAATCCCATTTACTTACTTATTTTGTAAATGAACAGCAAGCAAAAAATGTTCTTAAAGAATTACTGTAGATTTACAGAGTGTAGAAATAACTTAAAATGTACTACTTTGACCAAGCTTTTGGTCACTTGTCCTATTATCTCTTAATGTGGCTTAGTGTTAAGCTCTGTCTGATAATGCCCTTGTGAAGTGCCTTGGGGCATTTTTACTATGTTAAAGGCACTATATAAATACAAGTTGTTCTTATGAATCCACTGCACATATGTTATTTGCATGAAGCTGATGCCTTGTGTGAATACCAAATAAGATACTTAACAACTTGCCTCATCTTGTGTTAAGAACTTTTCAACCAAGGTTATGGGGAATGAGGCAAGATACACTTTCACAGCAGCTGTTATGTAAAGGACCTCTTTGTATGCTTTTTATGCATAAGAAAAATGCAAACACCATAAAATGCTCCACAAACATGTACACACCCTGATCCGGGAACATTTAATGGGAAATTATAGAAAGAACTATATTATGCCTGACCTGGGAGAACTACTGTCGACACTGACTCAAATACTCCAAAAATGTGTTCTGTTCTTCAGTTTACTGATTTCACTTACCTTATTAAAAACAATATTTCCAAAATATTTTAATATACATAAGCCCACCCATGAGCAATGCTCGCAGGGGGCATCTATTGAGATAGGGCTACAGCACTGTAGAACTGGTTCCCTGACTTATGCTTTCTTCAAACACGGCCCCTTACTGGAAGCACCAGATTAGTAAATTTACCCTATTGTTTCAAGCAGCTAACCATCACAAACAAATAAATTGCAAGCTGAATCTGAAAAACTGAGAAATGTTAAAGAGAAAAACAGTTAATAGTTAACACTTTGTAAAAAAAATTACAATAGACATAGTACATACTAAAACAGTGTTTTAAATTGTAACTCCAGCTCTGTCTTGACAGCACTGTAGGTGTACCTACACCAGATGGACTGCAGTGGTTCAAGAAGATGGTTCACCACCACTTTCTCCAAGGCAATTAAGGATGGGCAGTAAATGCTGGCATTGCCAGTGATACTCAGATTATCTTTTCAATGCCTTGTTCCTTCTCATTTATACTAACTTACTGTGGTTCACATAGTCTTTTCCAACTAACTGTAAGGAGCATTCTATTATAAAGGGAGCAGATGGATCAGATCAGTGGAGAACTTTTAGATTCTACTATTTACTTTTGACTCCTCCAGAAATAAATTATGATTTTTTTGTTGCAATTGGGCATGGGGAGACTTGAAGCTGAACGCTAAGGATTACATGGGTTTCAGGTAAAGTTTCTGTCTAATGTGTAAAGAACCTGGCGACAATCGAAGAAGGGTGAGCAAAGCTTGAAAAAGGCTTAAAAGCTTAAAATTTACGGCACAGGAAGCATGGAGAGAAATTACATTTTAATGAGTGCGGATCGATACACCCTGCAGCCTGGGTCTGAGTTCAGCGCCATTACATATAGTGAACGCATGGCATCAGTTGTAAAAGAAAACAAATTAGCTACTCAAAACGATTCTCCAAAGGGAGGAAAGCAGTGAACTGACCAGCAGTGTACTTCCAGTGATCATTTTCACAATTTTGTGAAGTTTAGGAATGGCTACCAAAGAGGGTCAGTGACTGCAGCGGGGATCAGTGAAAAGCCTAATCAGCATCGGAAACTTCATTACTGCAATAGAAGTTTAAAAATTCCAGGCAAACCTCCTAATAGCTTCAAACAGCTATGGATTCCGAATTCACCTTGCCAGGCTGATTTGGACATATGGAAGGGCCAGATCAGACACAGAATTGGGCACTAAGGAGGAGGAGACTTTTAAGATTCATTATTACATCCAGATTAAACAATAAGTCAGAGGCTGAGCAAGTCAATACATTACTTGGAGCAATTGCTGATGATGTGATAGCAAGACAAGGTATAAATTAAATATCAGTCAAATTCAAGGAGGTCTTAAAAGCTTTTAATAATTATTTTAACCTGCGGAGTAACAAGATATTTGAAAGAACCAAGTTTAACAAAAGGGTTCAGAAACCTGGTGAACCCGTCAATACCTTTATCAATGACCTGCATTGACTGGCTGAAGGTTGTGAATACGGTGATCTCAAATCTGAGCTTATATGAGACCACATCATAGTTGGGGTAACCGATGGCACCTTTTCTGACCAACTGCAATCCATAAAAGACTTAACTTTGTAAAAGGCAATACAGCTAGTCAGACAATTAGAGGTCCGTCAGTAAAATAGAGCCATACTAAGAAGGGAAGATAAACCATGGCTCAGAAAGCCCCCAATGTCAGTACAACTTATTAGACAAGAGAATGCCAAAGACACTCCGGGGCAAAAAAGACCTTATGAAACAAAAGCTCAAGATGCCAGTAAGCCATGCCAGAGCTGTGGTGCCAAAAAGCCCCATAGGTATGAACGGTGTCCTGCAAGCACTGCAGAATGCTTTCATTGTAAAAAGTTGGGATACTTTGGAAAGATGTGCAGAACTAAAACCTCTAGGTACACAGAGGATCACGAGAGAATCTTCGCACATAAGGCCATCAATGAAATTGAGGAGTCTCACCAAAAAGAGGAACAACAATGCTTCCTATGCAAGATCAAAGATTCTTTCTGGAATGTGGACATTTGTGTCAATGGACACATCACTAATTTCAAATTAGATACAGGAGCAAGTGTAACACTCCTGTCCGATAAAGAACCATGGCTAGCTTGGTTCTTTCAAATATCTTGTTACTCCGCAGGTTAAAATAATGGCTTTTAAGACCTCTTTGAATTTGTTTGATATTTAGTTTATGCCTTGTCTTGCTATCACATCATCAGCTTATGGTTGAGGATAACTGAAACACCGTTATATGGTCCAGGAGGGATCAAACTACCAGTCGTAGGCACATTACAAGCAACGCTTCAATATGGGAACAAACAGATACTGGAAACATTATATATGCTTTACAACTAAGAATTCTGTCTTCAAAGTTGAAATGCCTGTGTCGACCTCAATCTCATCAAAACAGTAGAAGATGTCAACGTACTGACATCATCAGTAATGCTAAATCGAAGCCCCTGAAACCGTCTAACTGCTCTGATGACCTTGACTGGGACTTCAGTGCTGATATCTCGACATGCTTCCATGAGACTGAAAATCCAGCCTTTTTCCAAGAGGATGTCCAAGGATTGTAAAATAAATGTTCTTCCTGAAGTGGTACCAACCCATTTGGTCCAACGAGTACTTGAGTGCAACCATGACCCTTCATCACTCGGTGCATCGACAGAGTGGAAGACAAAACCCAGGCGATAGGATACGCTGGTACAATGCCACATTCATCGGACAGTGGTGACTCTTTGGTAAGCTCATCCACATCTATCCGTCACCAAAAGTGGTAGCCCAGGGTGTGCGCAGTCAAACAAGTCCAGAACCAGAGACAGAACCAAACCAGGCAATGTCCACCTCTTCCACGTTGGAGGACACTCGCCTTCCTGACACAACGGGGTTACTGAATTTGAGGGACAGCAAGATGTTGATCAAGTGCCCTCCTCAAGCTTCCTGTCTTGTCTACACAATTACCTCTGGAAGCAGCAACCCAGGATTCCCCAAAACCTCATGGACCAGAGGCTAGAAGTAGTCATTGCTCCAGAGGTTAAGAATGGTGGACAAAACCATCGAAAGGAACCAGGGTCAACTCAACAAAAAAGGATAAGGAACATAGTCAATGTAAAGAAAGGGATAAACCCACAAATCTGATCATGAGAGAGAAATAATGGATCGAGAGGTACAACAGCAAAGAGAGGAAGAAGAGGATCAAATTTAGATCCAGGTAAGAAAACATTCCGTTATACATTTGGGAGGACGAGATATTGAGAGTCGAACTGATAATGCACCAGATTCTGCGACTCTTACCGAAGGCCAGCCAAATGAAAGCAAAGAAATCCAAGGGGAGAATACTGATCGTCCAAGTCTCACAAGGACATGATCAGGAAGTGTTGTGAAACCTCCAGACTGATTAAACCTATGAAGCCTGAGACTTGTGGGGAGATCAGGTAGTATGTAAAATATATTTTGACAAAGACTTGGGGAGGGATGTAGTATTAGGATGTTCAGAGTTAATGTGTGGGACTGGAGAAATAGTACCGCCCACATGACGTAAGAGAGAATCACATGACTGTCGAGAAGGGGAAAGCTCATGGCTGAGACTGAGTAATACCTGTAGTCTTGTATATCTGTAAATAGTCATGTACTTACAGTAAACAGTAATTGTTCAGACATATCTATGTCTCCGCAACTGTTTCTTAGCTAGTACCAACGTAGAACATAAGGCAGTCATGTAAGGATATTCTTATATTTCACTTGTTGTTCTACTGGCATCAGCTGCATAGATTTCCTTCCAATATACTGAAGAAAGCTAAGCGACAACATTTTGTACAGCCTATTTGTCCATTTAGGAAGTTGCGGGTTCAAGATTTCTATCAGTACAACTAGTCCTAAGTTTCTGATCAAAAGCTCCTTAAAAGCTTTGATTTATGAAAATGCTAGGTTTAAAGTTTACATCATCTAAAGTACAGTCTTATAATTAACTGTTATACACCACAGAATACCCAAGTCACAAAGGCATTAGATCAAGACTCTATGCCTTCTCAGGTGGATGGCAAAGATTTTTTGGCAGTGTTTGAAAGGGAGCAAGGTAGTTTTAGTGTCTTGATCGAGGAACAGCAATAAAACAGATTATCAGGTCAAGTATCTCATTGCTTTTGTGGAAAATTGCTCAATGCAAATTGGAAGTCCTATTTCTCTTTATTATATCAATGACTACATTTAAAAAGCACTTAATTGACTGTAAGGCACTTGGCCTGCCCTGAGGTTATGAACGGGACTATTTAAATGCAAGTAATTTCCACCATAGCACCCCAAAGACTTATTCATATACCCCTACTCTTCCTCATCCACATGCTTCTCCTTAGCAATACTCCTCAGGCATTGGGTCAGCTTTCCCAATGTATGCTGTCGATACCCAGCTCTATTAATACCTTAATTCCACAACTGTGCTGTCTGATGTGTGAGCCGGAACTTTATGACGCTCTACTTAGCAAGGCCAAAGTTTCCATCAGTAACTCCCATCGTCCTTCATAGATTCTTTCTCTTGTGAATCATGAGCTAGGTTGAAATTCATATCCAATTCATCACAATCCTATGGATTTGCTAAAGTGTGCAGCTTTAAGAAACTTGTTTTAGTCAGCAGCCCTACACCCCTAACTGATTCCAGCACTGCTGGATTCATGTCGTTGACAACTCCAGATTCAATTTTTCCAATACTCTCCTCACGATCTTCAATCTACGTCACCAAGAAACTATCCCACATGAAGTCCTGCCTGGCTATCATCTTGACATTGCCTCCATCCACTCGCTTCCTGTTGCTCACTATATTTACTTCAAAATCTTTCTTCTTCTCTTCAAAACTCTTCATGGTATCGCTTCTCTCTACCTCTGTAACCTTCACCAACCCTGCTTATACTTTCTTCTAATCCAACTCTGGTCTACTGTGCATTCCCTGCCGCACTCTGTTATCCATCTTGCTTGCACATTCTGGAATTCTCAATAGACCCAATTCAAGTACACTTTTGGCCTCTCTCCCACTTTCCTTCCAACTTCTGCTAAGGTTTTATTCCCAATTGTGAAACACCTTGGAATGTTTTGTTGCATTAAATTAAATTTAATTTGCTGTGGTTGTTAAAGTGGAATATATACTATCTTGGTAACATTTGTGGAGTTTACAGTGAGATCATTACTATTCTTTGAAAGTTAATGGAAATTCTTCTTTATCAATTGTTTTAAAATCATTAAAATATGTTTGTTAACATACTTCCATTATTGAATATTAAATATAATCTACCAACTGTACAAAATCTGCATCACTTAACAGCAGCTTCTGTTGGTGGCTAGATTTCTTGAAGTTTTGCACTGCATTCAAACATTGCTGTCATGAGTTATGATGTAATCAACCTTCCCCACCCAACTTAATGATAGTCTTGTTGTACATTACTTTTTGTTCCTCTGTAACTTGAAGCAAAGTAAATCCCAGGATCACTGCAAGTTAGATCTTGTGGTATATATGAGGGAGTTTTCTGTCTGTGTTTCAAGCCTGAGTATGAACAGCCTTGTTCATGCTTGTGGAATGCTTATATAAAAGAAACAAATGAACGACTTGCATTGCTATAGTGCCTTTCACAACCACAGGATGTCTCAAAGCACTTTATAGGCAGTGAAATGCTTTTTCTGAAGTGTAGCCACTGCTGTGATATAGGAAAAATGGCAACCAATTTATGCATAGCAAGCTGCTACAAACAGTAGTGTGAAAATGGCCAGATATCCTGTTTTTGTGTTATTGAGGAATAAATATTGCCAAGACACTAGGGAATAACCCTCCTGCTCTTAGTCGAAATGGTGCCATGGGATCTTTTACATTTACCTGAGTGAACAGGTGGGGCCTCGGTTTAATGTTTCAATTGAAAGACAACACCTCGACCAGTGCAGCCCTCCCAGCCTTGATTTTCTTTTTGTGCTCAACACCTGGAAAGGAACTTGAACCCACAACCTTCTGACTCAGAGGCAAGAACGCTATGAACAGATCCATGGCTGACACTATAATAAATAATAAGAAATTCTTAGATTTGTTTATATATTAAAGAATAACAGATCATGGATTATTTATTTATTTATTATTCATTCATGAGATGGGGACGTCACTGGCTAGGCCAATGTTTATTGCCCATCCCTAATTTCCTTTGAGACCATTTCAAAAGGAATTTAAGGGTCAACCACAGGGCTGTGGGTCTGGAGTCACATGTAGACCAGACCAGGTAAGGACAGCAGATTTCCTTCCCTAAAGGGCATTAGTGAACTAGATGGGTTTTTTATGACAATCAACAATGGTTTCATAGTCATTATTAGACTTTGAATTCCAGATTGAATTCAAATTTCAACATCTGCCATAGTGGGACTTGAACCCTGGGTCTCCAGATTGCTACTCCAGTGACAATACCACTATGCTGTTGCTCCCCCCAATATATTGTAAAACAATTAGACAGACTGTGGGATTAAGATAACATTAGTTAATTGCTCAAGTTTTACTTTGTAGAAAGAAAAATGAAAAGATACACATGCTGGAAATTTGAAATTTAAACAAACAATGCCAAAAACAAACAGTTCTGTCTACATTTGAAAAGAGAAAATGCAAATTAACAGTTACCTTAACTGCTTGATGGGACAAATGATGCGGCCTTCACCAACTGTTGCATCACTGTGCCTGTTTCTTACATGGTGGACATTTAAGCCTGAAGCCTACAAAGCATCCCCTGCACACAGCCTGCAGAACATAACCCAAAGTATGCTGGACTCATTATAAAAGCCTGCTTCCAGTGCAAAAGAGATGTGATACCCATAATTTACATGCTATACATACATGCTGTCGGCTAAAATGATGCTGCAAGGGAGACCTCTTCCAGTTGGGTCCTTGCTCTTAAAAGTACTTTTAGCAAATCTGTTTACAAGCCACTCTTTCTCTACACCAGTCATACGAGAGAGACTGAGAGACATCACAATGTACAGATATCTGCTTGAGAGAGAGGGGGAGCTGGAAAACACCAGTCAGATATCTCAGTGAAAGAGAGGGACTGAAAGATACCAGTTAGTGTACAGATATCTCCCTAAGAGAGAGGGACTGAGTATTTTTCAAGTGACACCAGAAAACCACTATATCTCAGACAGAAGATTCCACTTTATGAAAAAGAATTGCCACAAATTACTACCTGATTTGTGCTGCACAACCATTAGCTTTGGAAAAAGAGCACCTTACGCTTAACGTCCCTGTAATTTTCTCTTTCTGTATCAGATTTGGCATTGAATTCACCCTCTCTTAATTCACCCTCCTTCTCAGTCCTTTCTCTGTTTATTTCTGAATCCTCAGGTTAAAAAAATACACTATTTGTCCTGTTGTTCACCAAGATCACAGATGGCCTGTTTCCCTTGCCACACTATTACCTTCTTGCATTTCCAGCAAGTTTGTAGGCAACTTTAAAACAAAATCTAAACATGAAATTGTAGTTTTAACTAATGGGGCAACTGCATGATACCACTCTTACATTGTTAATACCACAGTTCATTAATATAAATAAAATGCGTGACAAACTGTTGGGCATGAATACTTTTTAAACACATTCTGTTCTGAAAATAACAATATGCTGTTGCATGAATGGCTTTGACTAGCCTTGTGACATTTTGAAGGAGTTCGAGTGCCTTCAACTAATGATGTTCCTATTAAAAACAAATTGAGATTCATTTGTTTATATCAACAACATATGGCATAAGCATTCAGTATTTGCCCAGTATTTTTCATAGTGCAATTTTAGACACAATACTTTAAATCTGCACTGTTATTAGTTAAAGCTGTTCTGTAGGTACGGTGTAACAACTGTAACTTACATTTATATAGCATCATTAATGTAGTAAAATGTCCCAAGATGCTTCACAGGAGCATAATCAGACAAAATGTGTATCAAGCCACATGAGGAGACATTAGTACAGATGATCAAACATTTGGTCAAAGAGGTAAATTTTAAGCAGTGCCTTAAAAGAGGACAAAGAGACAGAGACAACAAGGCTGGTGGCAGTGGGGGGGGTGGTGGGGGGGCGATGGTGGGGATGGGGGGGGTGGGTGGCAGGGCGATATTGCGTGGAGGGGGGCCGTGGAATTCCAGACCTTCAGGTATAGACAAATGAAGTCATGGTTACCAATGGTAGGGTGAAGGAGGTAGGGGATGCCACAGGAGGCCAGATTTGGAGAAAATCAGAGTTCTAAGAAGATAATGCCAGGCCTGCAAATCCAATTCCTGTATGGGATTGCCATTCACTCCCCTGACATCCCGCCTGGAGTTAAAATCTGCCTGCTAGTCTCTGATTTTGAGTTGATGCTTATTTAAAAAGAATGGATGATGCCAAATTTAATCATCATTACTTTTATATCCACACAGGAATAGATCAAGGGAAACAGCAGATCTTCTCTCATGGATAACAAAGCTGGAGTGTGCACATGAAGAGGGAGAATCCAGGTAAGTGCTGTTGGCTTGCATTTGCTGTTGTGCAATACTGCTATTATGCCCAGAAGGTAATTTCAACTGCTGATATTCTTTATATTATCACAGACATCACAAAGAAATGAAAGAAAAAGAGGAAAAGTGGCTGCTTTGTGAAAAAAAGTGTAAGAGTTTAGAGGAACAGTTAGAAGTGAAAGTGTGTAAGGAATCAGAAATACAAAACCAATCATCACATTCACGAAATGAATTGCTGACTCTAAAAACTGCCCTAAATCAGGCAGAAGAGAAGCTAGCTGCATTGAAACAAGAAAGGTAAGACAGATGATGTTGCTGTTACAAAAGAACATTTGAAATGAAAAATGAGCATTCAGATCATGACCTGTCACTCTTCCCATCAAAATAACCTCGACCGTGGTGTCTACCCTCCTCCGTTAACACCCCTGTAATGTCATCCATGGGATTCTAACATCTATTCAATTTTCCATTCATCTACCTACCTACTTATTGTAAAACTTCCTACAGAGAACACAAAACAGTATGATTTAAATTTCCCCTACAGATATGCCACAAAAATGGCATTGCCTAAAGTTCAGCAACAATTTTCATCTTGGAGGTGGGAATCGTGAGTTAGGTCATTCCTGATGTTGCAATCCTGCCTTCTGCTTGGCAGTGCCCGCCCCCACCATATTCATGGCAGGCATGGGCTGGAGTTGGCGCCGGCACCTCCCGAAGCAGGCCCAAGGCACAAACAAAAGTTGAAGATGCCGAGACAGGCAGGTTAAGGCTCACATCCATACGCTGGAACATCAACCCAGCTCTGAAGATGAGTGTAAGGCCTCGTAACCTTCACCCCACATCCCCCCTCAGCCTCCATATGCCCCCTCAACCTCATAGACTCCAATACGCCCATATACCCCCCACCTGCATACCCCTCATATCTCCTATATAGCCACTCATCCCCATGCCCCCTCACCCCATGCCCCCTCTATACCCACTCACCCCCTCACCCACATGCCCACCATATCAGCCCTCAAACCTCCCCCCCCCCCGCCTAATCACCCTGTATCCACCATGTACAGAACTCACTGGGAAGTCTTTGAGATGCTCATAAAACTGGGAAAATTTACAGTAATTCATAAACTACTCCAAAAAGCCACTACCCTCTTAGGGGCTCATAAACCTATCAATATAAATAAACTCTCAGTCCCCTTGACAGCCGTGTCAACAACCCCTGCTGAGCTGAATTAATGAATGAATAGTCAGTTTAAAGCTCATAATGAGATTCTATTGCATGACTGTATCAACAACCAGCTCTGAGCCAAATTTATTAGTGGGTTTGAAACTCAGCAAACCATTCATATTGAAGTTTCATTGCACATGTGTCGACAAAACCTCCAGAGCTGAATACATTAAAGCCTTTGAAATTGTAAGAATAGCCCAGCCACCTGTTCAAGCTTTGAAACAGTGAAACAAATGTGTGAGCTGAAATTAAATGGAAATATCAAAGCACAGCGGACAATTGTCACAGTAAAATCTGAATTTCAATATTGTTATTCAATAATGCAAAACAGCACTTTATCCAATGGATAATGTACTCTAATGCAACTGAAGACTTCTACTTTCACAATGCTGTCAATTTAATGGTCACTTACCCTTTAAGAACAAAGCCCTATCATCAATCATTGCACTGAAAACACATTTAACATAACATACAGCATTTAATAATGACTTGTGAAGTAGTTAACGCTTTTTGAACTTACCTGTCAACTCCAGATCAGGGTTCCTCAATTGTTCACGACACCTCTGAGCTGATGTGAACTACGTTGCCTTTAAAAGCCAGCACAATTCCATCAAAATTGCAGAGGGTCTGAAATGCCCACCTCCACAATGGAACCAGCAATGTCAGGACTGCTACGTATGGGCTTGCGATTCATACCCTTATCCTGTGACCTTCAAGATTTTTGGCAATGGAAATGGGCGTGGGAATCTTGGAATGGGGTACTTCCCACCATTTTTAAAGCCTAACCGATTTGGGTTGGCCCTGTGTCAGGGCGGGAAAATCCAGCCCAAGGGGTCTAGTGGTACCGGTAACCACAGGCTGCAGTATTTAAATGGCCACAGAAGGCTGTTGTGCCTGTTCACAACAAGAGTAGTGAAGTCTGACATGAACCACTTGGTAACAGTAGAGTACTTTTATTTGAAACAAGAAGTAGTCAGGCACAGTACACCAAACATCAATCTAATGCTAAGAAACAAAGACAAAGCTCACCAGGGTTGTTTTTGGGATAAAGTAGTACTCTGGCATCTGTGTTGTTATCTCAGCCTGTGGTGCCTTTATTACACCTTTTCTCTACTCTAGCACAAAGCATGTGCTAATTTTTGCAATAGAAAATGATGTCTGATGAATGAAAGGCATTAATCCATACAAGCTGCTTCTCCATATCTCTAATCTAGAAGGGGCCAAGAGAAGGCTGTAAATGCTAGGACCTTGGTCTGGTACCGTTTGTATTCTCAGTGGTTACTTCAGGTCAAATTTTGTGCCTTTGTTGGGTTTCTTGATCAACTCTTTCTCTTTTTGATAAACTTTATCATGTATCCATGTCTGTTCTCAGACATGAGCTTATATCAAAACATTATCTTTGCCAAGGCCATGCTTTGCATCTGTATGTTTATCTCTTTCTGGGAAGATGAAATTAGTCTTGTTCTCCTGTCATTTTCTGAAGCACCAGAAAAGGTTTAAAAACATATACTATGCTATCAAAGTACCTTATTGATCATTGACTATAAGTTTCTAGGTTTAATCTCAAGTTGCAAACTACACAATTTCCTGCTTAACACATTGAATAACTAATGTAAAGTAGACATTTCGAGATGGTCTTTCTAGGGTGGAGAGCCGAATTTGAAATGAACCTCAGCCCCCTTTCACGATGATAAATTGCAACAATTGCATATAACGCATATTTATATTTTCTGTTATACAATTTTTTAAAATGCTTTTGTGTAAACCTAGGGTTACTCTTAACTAAAGTCAAATTTATTCAAATTGATTAATTTATAAATATATGCTACAAGCTTTTTGCAATTGTTTGTGTTATATGTAAATGTGTTCTACCTCAAACAAATTTCTTCTAACCGATTGGATGATACACAAATTTATTATTTGGGATTCAATCATATTTTTTTTTTAGAAGAGCAGAAGATGAGCCACGTGCACCAATCGATTGCTAAAAAATCCAGATTATTTTGTTTGCCTCTTTACTTTCAGTAGCTAAAATTTATAATGTGTCAAACACAGCAAGCCAGCAGTGACAGGAGTTTGAGAGGCTTTTTAAAGTAATTTCCCCTTGTTAAGCTTAAAGAAACATTATTTTTAATGAAGGAAAATGAATTGAGGAATTTGCAAAACTACTTACAGAGAAGTGAGTAACTTAATGACAAGTAATTGTGTCTGTTGTCTGAATTACTTGAAATAACAGGCCTATACTGCATTCTAAGCGACGTTTAAATAATTGATGTTCCAAATAAGGTTTAAATAAAATAAAAGCACACTAACATGATTAAGGTAAAAATTGAAAGAAATATGTCATATAACATATTTTTCACATGACATCATGACTAACTGAAAACCTGGGAAGTGGCATGAGTGGTATGGAGCTCTCTGCCTGTTTCTCCTTCACTCTCCTGGATTACATCAGTTTCCACATTAACATTGGGAGAAAATCAGCCCTATAATGTTATGAGGATGAAAAAGAAAATTTGCAATTATATAGCATCTTTTGAAACCTCAGCATGTCCCAAAGCCAAAAATATATTTTGAAATGTACTTGTAATGTAGGAAATGCAGCAGCCAATTTGCACACATCAAGATCCTACAAACATCAATATGATAATGAATAATATATGTTTTAAGTGTTGGTTAAGGGATCAGTATTGGCCAATACACTTGGGAGAGGTCCCATGTTTTCTTTGAAATAGTGTCACGAGAGCTTTTGCACCTATCTGAGAGGGCAAAATGGGACCTTGATTTAATGTCTCATCAAAAATACAGAATTTCTGACAGTGCAGTATTCCCTTAGTATTGCACTGGAATGTCAACCTAGTTTTTGTGTTCAAGTCCTTGGAGAAGAACATGAAAGCACAACCTTCTGATCCAGATGTTTGATTGCTACCATCAAAATTGGACACACACATCTTTGTTTTTAGCACTACTCATGCTATAATATTCTATGGCCCCCATTGCTCATAATTGCTTATATTGATGTGAACATGATTTCCTCAATACACCCGATGGCCAAGATAACAGCTAAACTGAAGCCAGAACTACCTCCCCAATATCAAAATGAATTTAACAGGATTCAACAAAAATAAACTAAGGCATCAGTCAGCAACATTATCAAAGCATGTTCCTGTATTCAGATCACTTTCCCAACATTTCATTAATATTTAATAATTTTAAAACGGAACTGGAAGGTGTCAAACTCAGTAAACCGGCAGTGGCAGGAACTCGAGAGGCTTTAAAAAGTATTTTCCTCATATTAAGCTTAAAGAAAATTAATTGAGGAAGGTTCAAAATGAAAATCATACGAGCAAGTAGCGAGTAACTTAATGGCAGGTAATTGCGAGGTATGAACAGCTGCCGGAACTGCTGGAATAACAGGCCCACTGTTAAGAAATCTTTTAAATGCAGTTAAATAATTCTTTGTGATTCAGACTCGACCGTGTTGTCCAAATGCAAGTTTATTACTCAGACACCAATAGTATAATGGCTATTATTGTTATACAATAGATTCATACAACCTGGTTTCTTGCAGACCCAAAGCGATCAAACTTGGCCTCTGGCTATTATTTGAGTTCTGACCTTAAAGATATGCACCCTTTCTTTGTGAGTTATTTCACATGATATCCAGAATGAACATTGAAGCGAGTTTCTCCTCATCAAATCTCCAGACTTGACATAATGAATGTCTTGGTGGTTTGACTGTTAAGCAGTTAATAATCACAAAGGAACCAGCATGACCTAGATGATCTCAAATAGTTAAATGATACTGCTTGAGTGCTTCCATTCTTCTGGCCAATAGCTGATACTTGCACCTGACGTGGGATGTAGCCAAAATGCCTGCTAGTTGCAATTTCCACTATTCTGACTGTGTTAACACAATTAGAGATGTGAGTAACTATAGGACTCAGACAAATTCTAACACCTACTTAAGCGGTGCCTTTATAATTGATGCCTATGGAAATGGCAAATTTGCCTGATATAGGCAACTGTCCAGAATACATGGGAATGATGTAAATGGTGGAGGCTGTAATTACCCACTATTAAGCACTTACTGTTAACCATTGTAAGTGTGTAAAAACTAATTTCAGGGAACTCAGTTTCCTTTAAATTGCATATTTATTCTGCAACTTTATTGTCTTTTTAAAAAAAAATCCCATGGTTGATCCAATTTCATTTTCCACCTCACCTCATCTTATTTTTCTAAAACCAGTCCTTTTCCAACCTGGTGCCCTTGTTTTTGCATTAACTTATGTATTATTTAAATTGGACCTGAAGCCAAATTGTAATATGGCCACTACTGCCAAGATGTTCACTTATATTTAACTCATCTATCTGATTTATTTTGTTGCTTAAATAGATCTAGCACTAGAGTGCTGCTTTGGAATGCATCAGAGTGCTTAAGTTGGAGTTTGGTGAATGAGGGAGTTCAGTGAAGAGGGAAGGAGGTGATCCTTTCATTTTCTACCTTTCCTCAGCCTCAAGTAGCTGGCTGCTACTTAGCTACAGGGGCAGCTCATAAAAGAGCAGGAGTTCGAAGAGAGAGAGTCTTTAAAGCAGAGGAGAGAGAGAGAGCCGGGAATTTACAGATAAATCTAACAATGGTGTCACAGGAGTCCCAAAAGTTGATTGGCTGGAAAGCCCAGACTTTCCAGACTCGGCACTGAGGAGACGATTGGTGAGTGACCGGTGAGATATTACATTATAATATATCATTCTGTAGTAAACACTTAATATAAAGTTTAAGTTACCAAAGTGCAGCTTGGCCATGTGGAATGCACATCCTGCAGGATGAGGGATGTCTTGTAGGCACAAAGTGCCCTCGATGATGACATCTGCAGGAGGTGCCACCAGCTGCAGAACTTAAGTTACAGTTTGCGGAACTTCAGCGGTGGCTGGAGTCACTGTAGTGCATCCACAAGGCTGAGGATTTTGTGGATAACATGTTTAGAGAGGTGGTCACACCACAGCTGAGAAGTACACAGACAGGGAGGGAATGGGTGACTGCCAGAATACCTAACAGAAACAGGCAGGTAGTGTAGGAATCCCCTGAGGCTAATATAAAAGCAAAATACTGCGGATGCTGGAAATATGAAATAAAAACAGAAAAAGCTGGAAAAACTCAGCAGATCTCACAGCATCTGTGGAGAGAGGAACAGAGTTAACGTTTTGCGTCTGTGTGATTCTTCCGCAGAGCTCTGAAGAAGAGTTGGTGCTGATTTGAAACGTTAACTCTGTACCTCTCTCCATAGATGCTGTCAGACCTGCTGAGTTTTTCCAACCTTTTCTGTTTTTATCCCCTGAGGCCATCTTGTTCTCAGATCACTTTTTCATTTTGAATATTGCTAAGCGAGATTGTTCCTCGGGGCTGTAGCAAAAGCCAAGTCCGTGGCAACACGGGTGGCTAAGCTGCACAGGAGGGGAGGAGGAAGAGTGGAAGTGCTATAATGATAGGGGATTCCATATTTAGGAGGGCAGACAGGCATTTCTGTGGCCATAGACGTGACTCCAGGATGGTATGTCGCCTCCCTGGTGCCAGGATTAAGGATGTCGCAAAGTGGCTACAGGACATTCTTTCGGGGGAGGGTGAACAACTAGAAGTCGTGGTCCACATTGGGACCAATGACATAGGTAGGAAAAGTGATGAGGTCCTGAAAGCAGATGTTAGAAAGGGAATTAAAAAGCAGGACCTCAAGAACAGTAATCCCAGGATTATTTCCAGTAGCATGTGCTAGTGAACATAAGAATAGGAAGATTAAGCAGTTCAACACGTTGCTGAAGAAGTAGAGTAGGAGGGAGTGCTTTAGATTTCTGAGGCATTGGGACTGGTTCAGTGGTAGGTTGCTGCCCTATAAGAAGGACAGGTTACAGCTTAACAGGACTGGGGCTAATGTCCCGGCAGGGAGATTGGCAGGGCGATAGGAACTTGAGGGGAAATTCAGGGTGGAGAGGAGAAAAACTGGCAGTGGGAAGTGGAGAAGTATTAACTGGTAAGGAGGATATATCAGTGAGTAGTATCAAAGTAAATAGAATACTTGGAGAGAAAAGCAAAATACTGCAGATGCTGGAAATCTGAAATAAAAACAGAAAATACTAGAAAAGCTCAGCAGGTCTGGCAGCATCTTTGGAGAGAGAAACAGAGGGCAAATCGTCCCAGGTTTGCACTAAGTGCAGTAGCAGGCAGGT
This sequence comes from Cetorhinus maximus, assembly GCF_964194155.1. Classification (NCBI taxonomy): domain Eukaryota; kingdom Metazoa; phylum Chordata; class Chondrichthyes; order Lamniformes; family Cetorhinidae; genus Cetorhinus; species Cetorhinus maximus. The sequence goes on along the minus strand of NC_135897.1, from coordinate 47,547,993 downwards.
AAAACGATGTTTTACCCACCGGCTGCGATGGTGGGTTTTCACGCTGTATCATCCCAAGCCCACTGCATTAATTATGTACTCCCGGGAAACACACCATTTCCATGGGGGGGCGGGCGAATGAGAGCTTCGCCGCTGCATTACGCTGGGTGCCATATTGAAAACCCAGACCACCACTGCTGCACAGAAGACATGGCCCTGAAACTGAAGAAGACTGCAGCCCCTAAGTTCAGTGACGCACCCCTCAAGCGCCTTTTAGATGCCGTGGAGGCCCGCTGGGCTGTCCTCCCCGGATTGGCTGCAGGATGGGCAGCAACAACACTAGCCCAGCTTGGGAGATGGTGGCAGCGGTGGTCAGCGTCAACACCCTTCAAAAGAGGACAGCCACCCAGTGCTGCAAGAGGATGAATGATCTCCTCCGTTCTGCCAGGATAAGTCACTCTTCTCATCACTCTCAACTCACACACTCACAAACCCATCACACATGCACAGGGCCCTCACTCACTGCTGGTTCGAGGGACATCACCATTCACTCTCTCACACTCACCATCATTGTCCTCATCCCATCCATGGGACCACGCACCACCCTTAAAGGCCAGGCATATTTATCATCTGGCCTGGCAGATGTTCTGCTTACACTTTCTCCATCTCTATTCATGCAGAACAAGCTGGCACACAACAAGAGGGAGAGGTTGCAGGCCAGTGGCGGAATGCCCAAAATCAAGGTCCTCATGGACTTTGAAAACATAGCCATCCATCTGGCAGGTGAAGATCTAGACCAGTCCTGTGCTGGCAGTGAGGTCGGTGGTGCTCTACCAAGTGATGGTCCAGCAGTGCAACATCCATAAAACAACCATGCTGAGTGTTGTGTCCTGTTTCACCGGCCACTGCCATGTACTAATTATCTCTCCTTGCTTTCGCAGGCGCATCTGCCAAACAGCCGATGGAATCCACGACCCAGGGCCTCCAGTCAAGCTCAGAAGAAACCCCTGAAGAGAAATCTGGAGGCACCTTCCTTGAAGTCCCATCACAGCGCTCACGCACACCCTTCACCAGCACAGAGACACACACCTTGGTGGGACCTAGCTTTAGAATAGCCCCGGGAGCACAATCTGGTGAGCACATTGCACCGTCTGATCCACAGCAGGTGGAGGCAGGGACTTCCCAAGTTTCTGGCACTCGAAGGACTGCTGGAGGCCAGAACATTGCTGAATCCAAGTCAGATGATGAGCCTCTGGACTCAGTCATGTCACAGTTGCTGGGTCTGCAAAGGCAGGTTCGGGAACATCTGCTGCACTCCTCAGGTTGGAAGGCATGATGGAGGAGTCCATTCGCCTTCAGTCCGAGGTGATAGCGCTGGCATGCCAACACACCAAGCTCAACAGTGGTAGGATGCGGCCACCATGGAGATCTTGGTCCAGGAATTCGCTCTAGCACTGCTGCACGGGCTCAACTCCATTGCTGATGCCATTGTTGGCCTCCAGCAATGTGTACGCAAGAGGGGTACCAGGAAGCTCGATCTCACTCCAGCTACTTCTTACCTCAAGGAGTCAGCCTGGGGCCCCTGGGCACCCTAAGGCAGTAGGTTGAGCAGGTGCACACTCTATCCATCCAGGTGACTCGGAGAGTGTCTGGCCCATCTGACTCCCCTCTTCCTGTGGCCTCCGCACATCCAGCTTCACAGGCTGAAGAGGGTGACACTGCCACACATCAGTACCCTCAAAGCAGGCCGGGGCCCTCCAAGTCTCGGCCCTCCAGAGGATGCCCGCAAAAGGTCATCACAGACAGGGCATTGCAGTCAGCAGGCTGCCTCCACCTCCACTGTGGACGTAGGGCGAGCACCAAGACGTAGCGGCAGGGTTAGGACAGTTAAGGAGAATTAGTTGCATAGCCTGGGCATGGGTGTTAATCACTTGTGCACACTGTTCACTATTGTCAATAAACTCCCAAAAATGTCTCCCTGCTTATGTCTCCGCGTTCTGGTGAGCAGTGTTCTTGTCACTCAGATGTGAAACCTTTCTGCACAAGATATAGACAGGTGTCTCAGTCCAGGGTCTCTTCCTTGTGCTCTGTGTAGCCTTCAGAGCAAAGTGATGGACCAGCCTCTCACTCCCTGGAAACAGTACTGAAGCCTGCACCTTGATGGTGCTTGTCATTGCTGGCAGAATGTAGTGGGCAGGCATCACAGAGTTCCATCATTCTCTCTGTGTGCTTTCAGCCCCTTTAAGGAGGGGCTGGTCCCACCTCTTCAGTATCTGTGACCACAGATGTTCTGCTGCCGAAGGGCTCAGGTGGTGAAAGCAGACAAAGGATCAGATGCTTCTAAAGTTTCATGGCTGCGTCTCTAAGATGACCATGATCACAGAGCGCAAGCGAGCTGCCCTTGGCCAGACAGGAGTCAGACATTCTCAGGCTATGTGAAGATTTATAGAGTGTCCTCACTGCATGTCATCACCATCCTCCTGCAATTGAACGACTATTAGGGCCTCCACCATGTCTCCAATGCAGGAGCATTCTCACAGAGGGTATTCGCACTGCCATATGCCAGACTGGAGTCAAACATTCACAGATGTGATGTGAGAATCTATGGGGTCACCTCACTGCATGTCATCATCATCTTCCACAAATCTGGCAGCTATGAGGGACTCCTGAGAATGCCTGTCTCATCTAGCCAGTGCGAGGGCTTCACCCGATCATCATCGCCTCCAAGGACCTCCTCACCCTCATCCCCATTGGCATCCTCCTCATCGGACGTGCAGCTCCTCCATCTCCTCCTCAGCCAATCTCGTCTCCCTGTTGGAGTGCCAGGTTGTAAAGGGCGCAGCAGACAATGACGATGCATGATGCCCTCTGCAGACTGTATTGCGGGGCTTCAACAGACTGGTCCAGGCACTGGAACCTCATCTTCAGCATTCTGATTGTCTGCTCCACCAAGTTGCGAGCTGCAGCATGAGCCTCATTATAGCATCGCTGTGCTGCAGCCTGAGGCTGCTGCATGGGTGTCATCAGCAACATCCTCTGCCCATGTCCCCAAGGAGCCATCTCTGCAGATTCTGTGGACCCTAGAAGACTCCAGAGATCTGTGACCAACTGAGGATGTAGGCGTCGTGCATACTCCTTGGAAACCATGCGCAGACCTGCAGGATACGTTTCTGGTGATTGCACACCAGCTGCACATTCGGCGAACGGAACCCCTTGCAGTTGACGTAGTTCACCGTGTCTTGAGGTGGAGATCTGAGCATCACATGAGTGTAGTCGATCACACCCTGCACCTGTGAGAAACCCGAGTCCTGGGTGAATCCAATCGCTCTTGCATCCTGGCTGCCCTGGTCCTGGGCGAAATGCAGAAAGTTCTGAGCCCTCGTAAAGATGGTATCTGTGACCTCATGGATGCATTTGTGGATGTAGGCTTGTGAGATACCACAGAGGTCACCTGTGGAGCCCTGAAAGGAGCCACTGATGTAGAAATTGAGCGCCGTGGTCACTTTCACAGTCACTGGCAATGGATGCCCTCCGCGGCGCAAAATCCTGCAGTAGCTGGCAGATGTGACTGACCAGTTCCCTAGCCATGCGCAGTCTTCAGCAATGCTGTTTCTCGGTCATCTGCAGGAATGAAAGGCGGTGTCTATAGACCCTGGGTGTCGCTAGGCGCTGGCCTGTGACGGCTCACTGTGGCTCTTGGGTGGCATGTGTGGGAGCCCCAGCAGCCCCTTTTTCCTGAGGTTGGTGCTACTGCCTCTGTGCAGCCAGGAGCCTCAGTCGCTCTCTCCTCCATTGTCTTCAAGCTCTGTAGGCCACCAGGCATACAGCTAGTTCACCAGGCTCCATTATCCTGATGTACTTCTCCTGCAGGATGAAAGAGAGAGAGACACGTGGTTAGTATGAGTGTACAAACAACCTGTCCTGTTTAAGTATGGTGGCCCCATAACAATTCCCGGAGAGTGCTGGCCACCACTTGGATGGCCAGAGATTAGTGCACTGCATGGCTGCCCTGTTAGCTTGAACCATGGGGGAGACTGGTCCAAACCGGTATGCTGACATTGCTAGGGGCTATGAGCGACTCCAGCAGTGACTGCTGCATTGCCAGCTTTAGTGAGGAGATTGTGTAATGTGTGCAGTCGACCAACTGTTCTGCAGTCCACTAAAATGCTCATGAATTTGCAGTCTGCGCCACGGTTGGTTTCGGGGGAGGGGGTGGGCAGGGGCAGGGGGGTTGTGGGGGGAAGCTCTGGAGCATTTGGTGGCACTTTCATTCTTCTGCGTTGCTTGAGTGGGCAGATAAGCTAGGAGCCTGACCCCGATCATATCAGGCTGTGCCTGAATTGTCTCAGTTGCAGAAGACTGGTCACTTTATACAGGTTCCCCTAATGTATGGCCACTTCCCTCACCTACCCTGCCCCCCCACCCTGAATGCTTGTGCACTATATTCAATGGCAGTGTTGTCCTTGCCCCACCCCCACCAGTCGCCTCAATGGCAGGGCTGCTCTTAACTAGCCCCACCACCACCAGTCGCCTCAAAGGCAGGGTTGCCCTTGCCATCTCCCATCACCAGTCACCTCAACAGCAGGGCTGCCCTTAATCCCAACCCCCCGATGCCCCTGATGCTTGGAAGTCCAACAAGAGACCCTGGCGAGCGCTGTACATCGTTACTGTGTACTCACCTCTGAGTTCCCCTTAAAGTTCAGGCCGCCAAGTACACGCCTTTTATGTCCTGTTGTGAAACACGCTGGCTAGCTTTCCCGATGTGGCCAGACGATCCAACGGTGGGGGGGACAATTCCGGCGGGCTGGCCTGATAATGATATGCTGATCTATTACAATGAGGCACTCGACGTCCAGTGGCAGGAAACACGGCCCGCTGGCGGCAGGCTGAGTGGAAGATTGCGAACTGGTTTCCTGCTGTAGTACAACCGATCGCGCCATATTGTCTGCTTATGCACCAATCACTCCTGACACCAGCGGGCATGGAAAATTCCGCCCAGAGTTAACATTTTGAGTCCGTATGACTCTTTTTCAGAGCTGGAGAAAATACTTGGAGAGTTTGATAGAATTAGAGAAGACAATAGTAAGTCATTAGATGGGGTCAGAGTAAGGGGGAAAGTAAAAAAGCCTAAATCAGGTTTAACGTGCATGTATGTGAATGAGTGTGGTTAATAAGATTTGTGAACTACAGGCATAGGTTGACAAATGGAATTATGATATTATTGCTATAACAGAAACCTGGCTCAAAGATGGACAGGACTGAGCGTTAAATATTCCTGGGTACAAGGTGTTTAGGAGAGACAGGAAAAGAAGAAAGTGGGGGGAGGTGGCAGGGAGTGGCAGTATTGATTGAGGATGGCATTACAGTACTGGAGAGAGAGGATGTTCCAGATGTGTCAAGGATGGAATTTCTCTTTCTAGAGGTAAGGAATGAAAGTGGCATAATAACATTAATCAGCATAGCATATAGCCCACCAACCAGTGGAAGAGACGTAGAGAAACAAATTTGTGAAGAAATTACAGCGAGGTACAAGAATTATCGAGTAGTTATAAATGGGGAACTTCAACTATCCAAATATAGACTGGGATAGGATTTGTGCAAAGGGACAAGAGTGGCGCGAGCTCCTGGAATGTGTTCAAGATAATTTTCTGCAATAGTATGTCTCTGGCCCAACAAGAAGGCGGGCACTGTTGGACCTTGTTCTGGGGCATGAGTTGGTCCAAGTAGGTCAAATATCAGTGGGGGAGCATTTAGGCGACAATGACCATTGTATCATAAGGTTTAGATTGGCCATGAAAAAGGACAAGGAACAATCCAGAGCAGGTGTAATTAATTGGAAAGTCAACATTGATGGGATGGGAATGCATCTGAGTCGAGTGAGTTAGAATTAAATGTTGGAAGAAAAGACCGTTGCTGATCAATGGGCCACCTTCAAAGAAATAATATTGCGGGCAATGTCAAGGTATATTCCCTTGAAGGGGAAAGGTAGGAAAAATAAATCCAGAGTACTCTGGAGAGAAATAGAGGTCAAGATGAAAAGGAAAAAGTGCACGCACATCAGATGATTGGTGGAAATTACAATGGGGAATCAGGCTCAATATAGAAGGACCAGAGGGGAAGTGAAAAAGCTAATAATAGCAAGGTGAGCGCATGAAAAGAGACTGACAGCTAACATAAAATAGAATCCCAAGGTCTTCTATAAGCATATAAATAATCAAAGGACTGTAAAAGACAGAATAGGGCCGATTAGGGATAATAAAGGGTACTTGCACATAGAGGCAGGAGAAATAGCAGAGGTATTACATGAGTACTTTGCATTTGTCTTTACAGAGGAAGAAGATGCTATCCAGGCTGAGGTGAGAGGGAGGTAACTGGTACACTAGAAGAATTTACAATTGAGAAGGAGGAGGTGTTAGGCTATCTTTACTTAAAATAGATAAGGTACCAGGACCAGATGAGATGAATCCTAGGGTACTGAGGGAAGTGAGAAATTAGCACTAGTGATAATCTTCCAGTGTTCTATAGACACAGGTGGTGCCAGAGGACTGGAGAATTGCGAATGTTAAAACCTTGTTCAAAAAGGGGCACAAGAATAAAGCTGACAACTACAGACCTGTCAGTTTGACTTCAGTGATAGGGAAACCCCTGGAAACTGTAGGTCGGGACAAAATCAATAATTACTTAGACAAGTGCAGGATAATCGAGGAAAGCCAGCATGGATTCATTAAGGGAAAATCATGTTTAACTAACTTGCTGGAGTTTTTAAGGAGATAACAGAGCAGGTTGATAAGGGCAACACTGTTGATGTGGTATATATGGATTTTCAAAAGGTATTTGATACAGTGCCACACAACAGACTTGTGAGCAAAATTTTAGCTCATGGAATAAAAGGGAAAGTAGGCACTTGGATAAGAAATTGGCTGAGTGACAGGACACAGACAATAGTGTTAAATGGTTGTTTTTCAGATTGGAGGAAAGTTTGTAATGGAGTTCCCCAGGGGTCAGTGCAGAAACCCTTGCTGTTCCTGATATCCACTAATGACCTAGATCATGGTGTTCTGGGCATCATTTCAAAATTTGCAGATGATGCATAGATTGGAAACATTATCAACTGTGATGAGGATAGTCTTGAACTTCAAAAGGACCAAGACATGTTGGTTGATTGGGAAGACAAGTGGCAAGTGAAGTTCAATGTAGAGAAGTGTGAGGTGATTCATTTTGGCAGGAAAAACATGGAGACAGTATGAAATAAAGAGAGAAACTCTTTAAAAAAAAGTGCAGGAACAGAGGGACCTCGGTGTGCATATATATAAGTCATTGAAGGTGGCCGGACATGTTGAGAGAGCAATTAATAAAGCATATAGTGTCTTAGGCTTTATTAATAGAGGCATTGAGTACAAGACTAAGGAGTTTATATTGAACTTGTATAAAACACTAGTTAGGCTTCATCTGGAGCACTGCATCCAGTTCTGGATGCCATACGTGAGGAAAGAGGTGAAGGCATTTGAGAGACACAGAGGAGATTCACAAGAATGATTCCCGAGATAAAGAACTGTAGCCATGAGGATAGATTGGAGAGGTTGAGACTGTTTTCAGTGAAGAAAAGAAGGCTGAGAAGAGACTTGTTAGAGGTATTCAAGATCTTGAGGGGTATGGACAAGGTAAATAGTGAGAAACTGTTCCCACTCGAGAGGATCAAGAACTCGAGGGCACAGATTCAAAGTAATTGGCAAAAGGAGTAAAAGCGTTGTGAGGAAAAGTTTTTTCTCCCAGAGGGTGGTTGGAATCTGGAACAAACTTCCTGAGAGGGTGGTGGAGGCAGGGTTGATTGAGGTATTCCAAAGGGAATTGGATGGCTACCTGAAAAGAAAAAATATGCAAGGTTACGGGGATAAGGCAAGGGAGTGGGACTAGGTGGATTGCTCTTTCAGAGAGCCAATGCAGTCCCAATGGGACAAATGGCTTCCTGCACTGTATTGATTCTGTGAATACCCCTACTTTTGATGTCTTACAATATTGGGGTTTATTCTAAGTGCCCTCATCTTGCATTAATATGGCAGTAATGGTTTCAAAATGGAATGGGTTTACTATCCAGATACCATGACCAATGCAGCAGCAACATTTTAAAAAGGCATCAACAAAGGGTATCCACAGTGATTCCCTAATATGGAAATCAGGGTCCTATGACTTAAATAGGAACCTGACTGCCATTTGATGTAGGAACTTGTCAAAGCCTCTGGCAGTCCAGGTTCCAATGAGTTCCACAGTCAATGGAACCAAAGAGGCCTCTAAAGTTGTCTTTTTGTGGGCAGCTGTGGGTCTGGGACCTTCAGCCTGTGATTGTGACCACCACCCCACACCCCAGCAACCAACTTTGTTAGTGGCAGCATCAGCATGATTTCCAGTCTTCAATATGGTCAGCTTTGTTGGGATGCCTGTTTAAGAATGTAAGAACATAAGAAATAGGAGAATGAGTAGGCCATTCAGCTCTCCGAGTCTGCTCCACGAGTCAATGAGATCATGGCTAATCTTCTACTTCACCACTTTCCTGCACTTCCCGTAACCCTTGATGAGTTTAATATGTTGAAATCTATTGATCTCAGTCTTGAACATACTAAACTCTGAACCTTCACAACCCCCAGGGCAGAGAATTCCAAAGATTCACCTCCCTCTGAGTGAAGAAATTCCTTCTCATCTCAGTCCTAAAGAGCCTACCCTAATTATGTGTCCCCTGGTTCTAGACTCCACAACCAGGGGAAACATCCTTCCTGCATCTACCCACGTCTAGCCCTGTAAGAATTTTGGATGTTTGAATGAGATCACATCTCATTCTTCTAAACTCCAGAGAATAAAAGCCTAGTCTATTGAATCTTTTCTCATAGGACAATCCTCCATCCCAGGAATTAGTTTGGTGAACCTTCGTTGCACTCCCTCTATGGCAAGTATATCTTTCCTTAGTTGAGGAGATCAAAACTGTGAACAGAATACTCCAGGTGTGGTCTCACCAAGGCTTTGTATATTGCAATAAGACATCTTTGCTCCTATACTCAAATCCTCTTGTAATAAAAGGCCAGCATACCATTTGCCTTCTTAATTGCTTGCTGTACTTGCATGTTAGCTTTCAACAATTCACAAACAAGGACACCCAAGCCCCTTTGAACATCAACACTTTCCAGCTTCTCATCAGTTAAGAAATACTCTGGGCAGAATTTTCTGCCTTCCGAGCAGGCGGGCCCGGCCCAATTTCCGGCGGATGGTGAGCGATTCCCGCCGGAGAAGCGGGCCCTGCCACCATTTTAAGTGGGCGAACCAAATAAAGCCCACCCGGTGGGAAGTGCTATGCGCTTCCTGTGCGGGCGGGGGGGGATTCCCCAAATGCGAGAGTGCGCTCTTTCGCGCATGAAAGAGCGCACATCTCCCTGAGGCAAAGTGCTGCCTCAGGGAGATCGCTGAGAGTTGTAAAAACAGTAAAAATAGAAAAAAAAAAATCCTTAACATATCCCCCTCACATGAGATGGGACATGTTCATAAATTTCACTAAAACTTTATTGAACTTTTTAAATCCCAACATGAAACCTCATCCCGCTGGTGGATGAGGTTTCACGTTTTTTCTATTCCCCGCCGGGGCTCCTGGCCTGCCCGCCAACCTTAAGGTGGGATGGGCAGGTCCTTTAATTGTTCTAATTATCCTGTCAATGGCTTCAATTGGCCATTGACAGGTCGGTGGGCGGACAGCTGATCGCGCTCTGCTCCCGCCTTCCCGAAAGTTTAAATGGGGCAGGATGATGTCTGGGGTTCCCCCCTGACATCATCCCGCTTCATTTTGTGCATCAGCGAGCAGGCCCCACCCCCTGCTTGCCAGCGGCAAAATTCAGTCCTCTATTTCTGTTTTTCCTACCAAAGTGGATAACTTCACATTTCTCCACGTTATATTCAATCTGCCAAATTTTTGCACACTCACTTAGCCTCCTGAAATCACCCTGAAGCACCTCTGCATCTTCCTCACAACTTATGCTCCTGAGCCCTGGCAGACAATATAGCTTTCTGGATTTGCACTCTTTATTGCAAAGAACACTGTATATTCCCCTGACTATACTATCTCCTACTACCACTACATTCCTGTTAACTACCCCCACTTGAACGGCTTCCTGTACCATGGTACCACGGTCAGTCTGCTCATCCACATTACACCCCTCATTCTTGTCCATCCAGGCTGCAAGAACCTCAGACTTGTGGCTCAATTGCAAGGACTGAGGCTCCTTCACTCCTGCCTTCTCGCTTACCTGCCTGACGCAGTCACACCCTCCCGTTCCTGGCCACGGACCAAACAGACAACGCTAACCTAAGGGGTGTGATGCCTTCTGGAACAAAGTGTCCACATAAGTTTCTCCCCTCCCTGATGTGCTGCAATGTCTGCAGCTCGGCCTCCAGCTCATTAACTCTGAGCCGAAGCTCCTCAAGCCACAGACACTTATTGCAAATGTGGTTCCCATGGATTGCCATGGCATCCAGGAGCTCCCACATGCTGCAGCTATGATACATAACCTACTCTGCTACCTTTATTGTGTTAAGCAAATGTATTTTTCTTAATTAAATTACAGTTCCCCTTTTCACCAAACTTCATACTCTGTGAACTCAAAAAGCACTCAGTGCAGACTCAGAGCAGCACTCAGAGACCCCTGTATTTATACTGTTTGGAAAATAATGATAGGTCAGCTCTGCTAAAGTTCAGAAACCAGTTTAAGCTAATGAATTAGTTTGAGCTGCTCAGAGTGCTTGTTTATCCCTATTTAAAACAGGAAGAAACTTAACTTACCTCTTAATTTAAAGAGTAAATTTAGTTAATTGCTAAATGTAAACAAAAATTATACTTTAGAGAGAGATTAACCCTTAAGACCCCCTATCTCACCAAATCTCCTGGCTTGATACTCTGTGCACTGAAGCAATATTTAGTGCAGACAAGCAGTACTTGGAGACCCTTGTGACCCTTGTATTTATATTCTCAGAAACACAATGATGAGTCAGCTCTGCTAAAGCTCAGAAACCAATTTAAGCTAGCTACGTAATTAACTGGTTAGTACTGTTGTCAGAGAGCTTGTATAACCCTGTTTAAGACTAGAAGAAACTTAAGTTACCCCTTCACTTGAACTATAATATTTAGTTAATTGCTAAATGTAAACAAAAACTAGACTTCAGAGGGAGATTAACCCTTAAAAACCCTCACTCACCAAACTCCCGGCTTCACACTCTGTGCACTCAAGCAGCACTCAGAGCAGACCTTGGCTTTCTGGAGATCACCAAGCAAATTTAAATAAGGTAAGAGCTTCAAAACCGCAGGGGCCACTGTTCAGCCAACCAATATGTTCTGCTTAAAAAAACAAAATCTACCCTGTTGACTCTGTCTGGATTCCTTTTTTCGCTTGCATCAGTCCTTTCCACAGTATCTATTCTCTCCTTCATCAATATTGATAACTATTCTTGCTCATTCTGCCCCTCCCAAGAATATTATAACCTCCATATGTTTATTTTCCACTCCTGTTCAATTTGAAGCCTGGTTCTATTATTGTTATTAACTCTATACCTATTTATAACATAACTGTTTCTAATTTCATAGTTTATTTCCTACACTGTAAGCATTTCAATGTGTGCCCTTTATCTATTTTCGTTCATATTTAATTCTACTCTTTTTGCCCTACTGAAACTTGCTAATTGCTAGCACATAACTCACTTGTGTCAGTCATATTGGTTCATTAACAGTCTGTACTACATGGTAGTAAAATCCTAAAAATGAAAGTAGTAGTGTAATTGTATTAGTATAAGTAATATTTACCACCACTCTTTATTTTGATACACTAGTAATTTCACAAGTGAAGTAACAGGAATGATCAGTTTAAAAAAAAACATAATGCGTTCACACCAGGGAACATCCTCATTATCTCAAAAAATGACTGCAATGAGCCTTGAAGAAAAGAAACTTTCATATAAGAGAACAGCCTGGCATGCCACCAAACTTTGAGGAAAATAAAAAGCTTTTAACCTTTGCATTATTTACAATTTCTTTAAAGGTAAATGCTAAATAATTGTAGATTTTGAATCCATCAGCTCATTTTAAATCATGTTTTGCTCTAGGTTTGGGCATAATCAGTGGTGGGAGAAAAATATTATTCCAGCAGCTGTTCTTCTAACCTGATTCATATTAACCACCCAAAAATAAGTGAAAAAACTGCTTTTACTTTTGAAATGTGGGCAAGTTGACATATGAGCTCTTGAAATTAACTTAGAGGTGCGTTGGGGAGTGTGCACTCTTTTATCACGTGGGAACTGAAGGCAATTTCAGTTTATTTCAATTTAACACAGCCACTGCATTATAATTTTGGTTCCAGGTTTGGCATTGAATGTATTGTAGTAGGCATGGTGCAGATTGACAGTGTGAGTAATGAAGAGTTTGGTACATAGTTTGCTGCTGATGACTTATTGGTACTTGGCAGCTTCATCTCTGTTCAAGGCTTCATTGTTAGCATTTCCAGGCTTAATTTCAGGTCTCCTTGGTGTCTCCAAGGCCCCCAGAGAATTCAGAGGCACAAGCACAAGGGGCGCAGGGTCAGCAGGAAGTCCAAGGCAAAAGGGGCCACAGAAGATACCACTATCTTGCTGCCAGGGTTTACCTCAATGTGTCTGAAGTGCAATGCCGAAGGAAGCTCCGCCTCTCAAGGGAGACCATGACCTCCCTTTGTCAGATGAGCGAGCCTAAGATCAGCTCCGACTGTGTGGGTGGATACCCCATGCCAGTGGCAGTGAAGGTCACAGTGGCCCTCAACTTCTATTGCCTCCGGCTCTTTCCAGGACTCAGTGGGGGATCTGTGTGGAATCTCCCAATCAGCTGTCCACAGTTACGTCCAGCTGGTGACGGAAACTCTGTTCAGGCGGATACTGACCTTTATTCTTTACCATACGGATGAGGCCAGCCAGGCTGAGCGAGCCAGAGGCTTTGCAGCGATTGCTGGGGTGAACCCAGTGAATCGCGCCCAGGGTGCGATCGACTGAACACATGTGGCTATCAAGGCGCCAGTGGGTCAGCCGGGTGCCTTTGTCAACAAGAAGGGATTCCACTCCATGAACATGCAGATAGTATTTGACCACAGGATGCCGTTTCTGCAAGTCTGTGCAAAGTAGCCTGGCAGCTCCCATGACGCTTGTATCCTGAGACAGTCAGAGGCAGAGCAGCGTTACAATACAAGTCATACCTCCACAAGAGCGGTGATAGAGAGGACCATAGGTCTTCTCAAGATGCGCTCCCGATGCCTGGACCATTCAGGGGGTGCACTACAATACACCCCAGAGCAGGTGTCACTGTTGCATGCTGCGCTCTCCACAATCTGGTACTGGCAAGGGGGGGCCCACTGAAAGAAGAGGATCTTGATGCAGCTGCACAGGCCACAGATGATGAGCCCAGTAGTGAATCAGAAGAGGAGCACGGTGAGGAGAACACTGAGGGCATGGAGGCAACCCTTGGTAACCACCAGGGAGGCAGGGACACCCTGGACACCTTGATCTAATGCTCCTTCAACTAGGCTACCAAAGATCAGTTTCAACCTCACGCCAGGGCTGCCACCTCCATCCCAGTTGTCTGAAATGACCCTTTCATTTGCACCCAAAGTCCACTCGATGCCTGTGCAATAAAGTATCAGCCGCTCACATCCAGCATTACATACTGGCGTACGCTACACCAGAAAAAGACAATGTGAAGCATACTCAGGCCATCAGAACCAAAGCAAATTTAATGTTATTGTCACATTGAAATCATTATGATATTACAATTACTGGTGTTGATGTTCCCACCAGGAGACATATAAACCAAACATAAATGAACAGAAAACCACCCGTGAACTGTCCCTCTCGTGTTTATGGTGCCTTAAACTTACGTTTGCGAATGCGACATCTTGGTGCTCCTCATCACTGGCACCGGCATTGGAGATAGCCTGTTGAGTCTGGTGTCTTGTTGGCCTTGATGACCTTGGTGGTCGTCCTCTGGCCAGTGGAGTCTGTGTTGGCCCCACCTGGGTGGGAGCGACCAGTGCCATGGCTGGCACCTCCGGAGTCATTGCAGCCTCATCAGATGCGACGGTCACGGGTTGAGGAGCTGTTGCCGTCATCCAGAGCACCCTGAGAAGAGCCCGCAGAGATGACAAGCAGCTCATGCGCCAATGTGAAGACACTCTGCACCTCCCTGCTCACCATGGATGGATGACACCTAGCTGGGATACTAGAGCCCTGAAACCCCTGATTCTACCCCTAAAGCTGCCTCTTCATGAGAGTCACCACCCTCTCAATGGAGGAGGCAGTGTGCTTGGCCTTACGGGTCAACGCAGTGCTCACGCTCTGCATGGACTCCTCCACAATAGAGACCATGGCACGCATACTCTCATGGATCTCCGCCAGATCCTCCCACATATCCCGTTCGACATCCAGCATCTGCAGCCTAATGGATGACTCCAGAAGCTCATCATCTGCCTTTGACTGACCATCGCCCTGGTCCCCAGCAGTCCTCTGTCTGCCAGCGCCTTGGGCACTCTCCGCCTCCACCTGCACCTCAAGCGAGTGTGAAGTGCCCTCACTTAAGTGCACCGAGGCACTAGCTGCCGAACTAATGCCCATCGAGGTGCTGGTGTCTGCGCTGGTGCCTGCTTCAGAGAGCAGGTGTGATGCAGTTGCAAGTGAAGCCTGGTGGTCCTCCGGCGTCAGAGGTGGCCCTTCGGGGTCCAGAGAGAGACTACGCACTTGTAAAGCTAAAAGGGAGAACAAGGACGTGTCATTAGTTAAAATCACCACACTGTCACTGTGAATGCCAGGCACCCTGATGAGACAATGGAGATCTGCATCATGGTGCCATCGTCTTTCGATGATCAATGGAGATTCCAGGTTCGAGGCTCCCACTAATGAAGAGACTATACTAGAATGATTGCATAATCCGAAACTCTCACCTCTGTGCTCTGCGCTCTTATCTTTGTCTGGCACCCTCACCTCTCCATGCCCGGTTGCACGTGGAGCATGCCGGCTCTCGAGCCCAGGGGCGTCCTGCTCGAACCTGCTGAGCAGCAGCAGGTTGGGCGGACCTCTGCCTGTATGTGCCCTCTCTGCTTGGTTGTGGCTTGTCTTCTCCTGAAAGGACAGAGGAGCATTGATTAGTTCACACTCTACCTACAGCGCATTGCAGCCTGGCCAACTCCAGCTGAGGAACACCTCACAGGGCACATCCGAGTCATGGCCCTCGAGCTGCAAGGCACTCAGTCCAAGCAGCCAGGGCTCACCCCCTTGGCCAGCTCCGACATCATTGACAGTTGGCAGTCAGACTCTAGCACTCCTGAGGTGCACGGGGGGATGGCTACACCTTAACACCTCTGCACACTGACCCATGTCAACACAGTACTCACCCTTCCTGAGTATTGAACCGCTTCCGGCACTGCACCCATGTGCGCTGCACCATGTCATGGCTGCTCACCAATGCCGCCACCTCTTCCCATGCCCTCTTTGTGAGGTGCGGTGGCCTCCTCCCCCCATCTCTGGGGACAAGTGTGTCCCTCCTGGCAGCCGCCTCCTCCTCCAACAGGACTGTGAGGCACTCGCCTGACAAATGGGGGGCCAAGTGCCCACCCGACCTGCCCTCCCGCCTGTTGTCTCCACCCACACTCGACTCCATCAAGACAACGCAGAACAGAGGTCCTTCCATGGCAGCCTTTCAATGGCTTCCTGGGCCGTTTTTAAACCAGCTGCGGAGTTGCCATTGGACCCGGCGGCCGAAAGGCTCAGCCCTTCCCAACCAGTGAAGAGTCACGTTTCACGCTGACCAGGCCTTAATTGGCCCGCCAGTGTGAAATCACGGTCGGGGGCCGATCAGGAGCATTGGGCCGTTTCCCAGCCACGCCTGGTTCCGCCGTCCGTGCCCACCCGCCAACCTCAAAATTCTGCCCCAAGTGTTTAGTCACTCTATCCTTAATTATGGACTCTAGCAATTTCTCAACAACAGAAGTTAGGCTAACTGCTCTATAATTTCCTGGTTTACCTCTGTTACCTTTCTTAAATAGTGGAATGACGTGCAAATTTACAAGGAACAGTTCTTGAATCAAGAGAACTTTGGAAGATTATAGTTAGGGCATGTGCAATGTTCTGATCTACTTCCTTAAAAACCTTAAGTTATTAAGGGGAGATGGTGGTGTAGTTGTAATTTCACTGGACTAGTAGGCTCTAGGTTTATGTTCTGGGGGCATGGGTTCAAATCCCACCAGTAGGTAGTGGAAATTGAATTTCAACTAATTAATAATTTTGGGATTGAAAGCTAGTCTCAGTAATGGTGACCATGAAACTATCATCAATTGTCGAAAAACCGATCTGGTTCATTAATGTCCTTACCTGGTCTTGCCCACATGTGACTCAAGACCCACAGTAACGTGGTTGCCTCTTAACTGTCCTCTGAAATGGCCTAGCAAGCCATTTAGTTGTAGCAATTAGGGATGGGAATCAAATAAGATAAAAGCAAAAAACTACGGATGCTGGAAATCTGAAACAAAAACAAAAATTGCTGGAAAAACTCAGCAGGTCTGACAGCATCTGTGGAAAGGAAGACAGAGTTAACGTTTCGAGTCCGTATGACTCTTCATCAGAACTAAAGAGGAAATGGGAATCAAATATTGGCCTTGCCAGTGACGCCCATGTGAAGATTTTAAAGAATCGTTACTGTTATTTAATTTACATTAATTCTGGTGAATTTTTAAATATTCTTTCATGGCTTGTGAGCATCGCTGGCAAAGTCGTCATTTATTGCCCAAACCTAATTGCCCTTGAGAAGATGATGGTGAGCTGCCTTCTTGAACTGCTGCAGTCCATGTAAGCTGAGTATATCCATGGTGCTGTTAGGAAGGAAGTTCCAAGTCTTTGACCCAGTGAAGGAATGGTAATATTGTTCCAGTTCTGGGTGCTGCATTTTAAGAAAGGTGTGAAGACATTGGAGGGAGTGCAGAAACAATTCATGAGAATTGTTCCAGGGGTAAGCATCTTCAGTTATGAAGATAGATTGGAGAAGTTTGGGCTGTTTTCCTTGGAGAAAAGAAGGCTGAGAGGAGATTTAATGGAGATATTCAAAATCATGAGGGGTCTAGACAGAGTATATAGGGAGAAAACTGTTCCCACTTGTGAAAAGATCAAGAATGAGAGGACACAGATTTAAAGTAATTTGCTAAAAAAGCGATATGAGAAAAAACTTTTCCATGCAGCAAATGGTTAAGGTTTGGAATTCACTGCCTAAGAGTGTGGTGACAGCAGGTTTAAAGGCTTTCAAAAGGGAACTAGGCTGTTATTTGAAAAAGAACAATATGCAGGGTTATGGGGGAAAAGCGGGAGAGTGAGACTAAGTGAATTTCTCATTCAGACAGCCAGTGCAAACATGATGGGCTCAATGGCCTCCTTCTGCGCTGTAAAATTTCTGTGATTCTGTGAAGTCAGGATGATGTGTGACTTGGAGGGGAAGTTGCAGGTAGTGCAGTCATGGGATCCATTTTGCTCCTGATCACCCTTCTTCTCTTAATATAATTGTAAAAATGCTTCTTTTGGTATCCCATGCTAGATTATTTCCACCCCCCCCCACCCCCCGCCCGTTTTCACCTTCTTTAACACCCTCGTCCGCACTCATGCTACTCAAGTTACATTTCAACCCCTGCTGCTCCCCCCAATTCCCCCACCACCGGTTCAAATACTGATACATGAAAATGTTATTCAGATAATTTCCATTTGTTACTTCCTACACTTACCTCTCTTTCTTACAGATACAAAACTGCTTTAGAATGCTGTGTTACAACTCCCTCTCACCAAGAACAATGTCTGCCAGCTCTTGAATTAAACTGTCAATCAAACAAAACCATGGTTCTGAGTCTGACACATGACTAACTTCAGTCCTCATTTCAAGAATTTAGAGTGATTCCAACTTCTAGCTTTACCTTATATTCCTGACAAAACAGGGCCTTCTTTGACTTACTGTCAGATTGCCTAGCTTTTATTAATATTTTCATAATTCTTAATTTTTTTTCAATTGTAATTGATCTAGTTTCATGTTAAAGGTCTCAGTTAATCTCGAATGTTCCAGCAGTCTATGCCACCTATACACAGTCTAATGGGAAAATATTCTTTTAATTTCTAGTCTTGTTTGAAGCTTGTGATTTTTATCTTCACTACCCAAGCTAAGCTTACCTCAACCTTATCTTTTTCTTTCATTATTCTGAACACCTATAACTTTCTTTCCAGTCTTTTCCCATATGAAATAAGTTTACCAGTGCCATTTTTTCCTACCAGTGCCATAATCTTGTGAATTTTTCCTGTTTTCTCTTGATGTTGTGGAGCTGCAAAAAGATGAAATAATTACAGTTATGCAAATAATCTGAACACCAAAGCTCATACTACAATCACAGCTAGTAGTAAACAAAATGTCAGGATTACTGAGCCAGAACTAGTACTAATTAAAGGCTTCTAATCATGACCTCAATGTGTTATTCATATAGCTACAGCATTGAAAATTTGCTTATGCTAAGCTTCAAATTCAGGGAAAAATCAATCCAAAGATCATATCATCCTTAGGAAGTGCTCAAACTAACAAATGGGCAGAATCAGAAGTGGTATCCAGGGGTGACACAAAGTACTCAATCTCAACACACTGACCTTCTTTTCAGCTTCTCAATACTGGGCTAAGATACTTAACATTAATGCACTCCACATGAGGCAGGATGTTTCCACCAAAACATTAGATTCTATAATTCTCATCTCTGCCAAAATTATGGTAGATGTGCCAGCAGCTCATTAAAATAATGAAAATTGCAGAGTACTGGTAATCTTGACCCCAAATATTTGGTTTTCTAATTCTCCTGGATAAAACAATATTAATATTTTTCTTAAAGCATGCAAACACCAATTTGCATTTACATAGCACCTTTAACATAATAAATTATTTCAAGGCACTTTAAAGGAGTTTTATCATTGAAAATTTGATACTGAGTCACATAAGGAGATATTAGACAGATATTCAAAAGTTGCTCAAAAGGGTAGCTTTTAAGGAGTGTCTTAAAGGAAGAAAGAAAAATAAGAGAGGTAGAGAGGTTTATGGAGGGAATCCCAGAGCTTAGAGTCTAGCTAGCTGAAGCATTGGCTGCTGGTAGTGGTGTGATGAAAATTAGAGATGCAAAAAATGCCAGTAATTGGAGGAGCTTAGGGATCATGGAAAGTTGTAGGGCTGGAGTAGGTTACAGCAATAGTAAGGAGTGAGACCATAGGATGAATTGAAATCAAGAATGAAAATATTAAAATTGAGGGCTTACTACCAGTGTAGAATACTGAGCACAAAGGTAATGGATGGACAGTTCTTGATACGAGTTAGGATACAGACAGTAGAGTTTTGAATGAATTTAAGATTACAGAGGTGTAAAGTGGGAGTTTTGCCAGCAGAGCATTGGATTTGTCAGGTCTAGAGATAACAAGGACATGGATGAAGGTTATAGCAGTAGATACGCTATGGTAGGGACAGAAACTGGCGATGTTTCTTGAATCATATTTAAAATCATTATGAGAACCCTGGCCAAATATGAAATGCTCAGGGGGAAGTTGAAAAAGAAAAAACAGCAACAAAGAGAGAGTCTGAGAAGAGACTAGCAGTTAGCATAAAAGGAACTCCATAAGTTTTCTATAAGCACATAGATAGTAAATCTAAGTAAGAGAAGGAGTAGGGCCAATTAGGGACCAAAAAGGGAATTTATGCATTGAGGCAGAGGGCATGGCTAAGAATCTAATTGAGTACTTTGGCAGCATCTTCTTGGTAAAGAAAAATGTAAGTTTGTAGTGAAAGAGGAGATAGTTGAGATAGCGGATGGGCTAAACGTTGATAAAGAGGAGATATTAGAAAGGCTGGGTTTAAAGGTGATAACTCACCATGATCAGATCAGATGAATTTGAGGATACTGAGGAGTGTAAGAATGGAAATTGAAGAGGTACTGGCCAAAATCTTCCAATCCTCCTTAGATATACTGGTGCTGCCAGAGGACTGGGAAATTGCAAATGTTATACCTTTGTTCAAAAAAGGGTGTAAGGATAAGCTTATATTTTTGTTACGTTCTTCTATTTGATGTAAATGTAACAATCACATGACAAGGATTGGTGGAACAATAATGTGGGTTCTTTATTTCAAGATAAGACAATATACAGATAGAGTTAAGTGGGAGGCTAAGTATACATGTCTGACTTCTATTCCTACTGCTTGTAGACTGAATATAAGTCATGGAACTACTATATCACATCCTGTCAGGGTGGTAGCGATTGACAGCAGTTTGACATATGCTCCCTGAAAGATACATGTGCCTCATATCACAACAATATGCTCTGGAGTTTAGAAGACTGAGAACAATCCCATAGAACCATACAAGATCCCGAAAGGGCATGATAGGGTAGACACTGAGAGATTATTTCCACTAGTTAGGGAATCTAAAACTTGGGGTCACAGTCTCAGGATAAGAAGCAGATCATTTAGGACTGAGATGAGGAGAAATTGCTTCATTCGAAGAGTTGTGAATACTTGGAATTGTCTACCATAGAGTATTGTAGATTCTCCATCATTGAATACATTTAAGGCTGAGGTAGACGGATTTTTGGTCTCTCAGGGATCAAGGGGTTTGGAAGTGGGCATGAAATTGGAGTTGAAGCCCAAGATCAACCATGATCATATTGAATGTTGGAGCAGACTCGATGGACCATTTGTTGTACTCCTGCTCCTGTTTCTTGTGTTCAACAAGCCAGCTAGTTTAACCTCTGTGGTGGGAAAGCTTTTAAATACAATAATACGGGACAAAATTAACATCTCTTGGATAAATGTGGATTAATTAAGGAAAGCCAGCATGGATTTGTAATGGGCTAATCATGTTTAACTAATTATATTGAGTTTTTAGATGAGGTAACAGGGAGGGTTAATGATGGCAATGCAGTTGGTGTGGTGTATATGGACTTCCAGAACTTGTTTGACGAAGTGCAACACAACAAATTTAAGCCCATGGAATAAAAAGGACAGTGACAGCTGAGTGACTGAGTGGCTGAGTGACAGGATACAGAGAGTAATGGTGAATGGCTGTTTTTCAGACTGAAGGTAAGTATATAGTGGGGTTCTGCAGGGGTCGGTATTAGGACCACTCCTTTTCTTGATCTATTTTAATTACCTAGACTTCGGTGTTCAGGGCACAATTTCAAAATTTGCAGATGATATAAAATTGATAGACTTCAAGGGCAGAATTTTATGTCCCATGGGCGGGTGCATGCCTGACCCGATCGGGCGTAAAATAGCGTGCGATTACATCGAGCGAGCGTCCCGCGTCATCGCGCACTCGCACAATATCTCACTTGGCAGGTGCAAGTGGGTGCCGGAGCCACGCCTGTCTTTAATTAACAGGTCACTTAAGACCATTAACAGTCCAACTGACAATTTTTCGTTGTACATCGCAACGGGCAAAACAAGCAGCCAGACAGCCGGCACTTTCAAAAACCCCATCCAAAGGCGGGATTAAAAAAAGCTCAGCAGCATTGCCAGTGTGAGTAAGTGAGAAGTTTGGTAGGCAGTTTGCTGCTGGTGACTTATTGGTACTTGGAAGTCTCACTTCTGTTCGGGGCTTCGTTCTGAGAATTTCCAGGCTTCATTTCAGGACTCCTTGGCATCTGCAAGGCCCCAGGAGGATTCAGTGTGTGTGGATCCTTCCAGGTATCAGGCAGCCTTCCGCTGCCCTGGTAGTAGGAATTGTGTTCTCCCCTGGTGGCACCTCCTCTGAGGAGAAAGAGAGGGACAGACGGGAGAGGAGGCCAGGTGCTCCAATGCAGCTTCCAGGGGAGGGAGGGACCTGTGGGAGGAGAGGCTCAGGCACAAAGGGCGCAGGGCCAGCAGAAAGTCCAAGGCAGAAGACGCCACAGAAGACGCCACTAACCTGCTGCCAGTATTTACAGGCGGCGATGCAGCTATCTCAATATGTCCGAGGTGCAATGTCAAAGGAGGATCCGCCTCTCGAGGGAGACTATGACCTCCATTTGTCAGATGATTGGGCCTGAGATCAGCTCTGACTGTATGGGTGGACACCCCATGCCAGTGGCTCTGAAGGTCACAGTGACCCTCAATTTCTATGCCTTCGGCACTTTCCAGGGCTCAGTGGGGGATTTGTGTGGAATCTCCCAATCAGCTGTCCATAGTTGTGTGTCAAACTGGTGATGGAAGCTCTGTTCAGGTGGGTATTGACCTTTATTCTTTATCGTACGGATGAGGCCAGCCAGACTGAGCGAGCCAGAGGCTTTGCAGCGTGCGCTGGGTTCCCCGCATCCAGGGTGTCATCGACTGCATGTGGCCATCAAGGTGCCAGCAGATCAGCCGGGAGCCTTCGTCAACAAGAAGGGACTCCACTCCATGAATGTGCTGATAATGTGTGACCACAGGATGCAGATTCTGCAAGTCTGTGCAAGGTACCTTGGCAGCTCCCATGATGCTTACATCCTCAGACACTCCCAGGTGCCAAGGCGCTTCAGTGCTCCAGCCCAACTAGATGGATGGCTGCTGAGTGACAAAGGCTATCTATTGAAGAGGTGGCTCATAATACCTCTCCGCCACCCAAGAACAGAGGCAGAGAAGCGTTAAAATACAAGTCATGCCTCCACAAGGGCAGCGGTAGAGAGGACTATAGGTCTTAAGATGTGCATCCAATGCCTGGACCGTTTAGGGGGAGCATTACAATACCCCCCAGAGTGGGTGTCACTGATGGTGGTTGCATGCTGCACTCTCCACAATCTGGCACTGGCAAGTGGGAACCCACTGGAGGAAGAGGATCTTGATGTAGCTGCACACGCTACAGATGATGAGTCCAATAGTGAGTCAGAAGAGGAGCATGGTGAAGAGAACACTGAGGGCATGGAGGCAGACCATGGTAATCTCCAGGGAGGCAAGGATGCCTTGAACCAACGCTCCTTCAGCTAGGGTACCAAAGATCAACTTCAACCGCATGCCAGGGCTGCTGCCTCCATCCCGGATGTCTGAAAGGACCCTTTCATTTGAACTCAAAGAACACTCAATGCTTGTGCAATAAAGTTCAGAGCCACTTACATCTAGCATTACATACTGGTGTACCCTGCACCAATAAAATAAAAAGATGAAGCATACTCAGGCCATGATGACAAAAACAAAATTTATCTCATTTTGACAATTCCAAAGTATTTAGTAAACTTCTCTGGACTTCATTCCCAGACCAGTATAGATAAAATAAACATAAATGAACATAAAATCACCCATGACCTGTCCCTCTTGTGCTCATGGTGCGTTTAACTTACGCTTGTGAGTGCAACGTCTTGGTCCCTCCCCCCCCCACTCGCTGGCACCAGCATTGGAGACAGCTTGCTGACTCTGCTGACTTGTTAGCCTTGATGACCTTGGCAGTCATCTTTTGGCCAGTGGCATCTCCCCAGTCAACACAGCCTCATCAGATGCGAAGGTTACTGGCAGACAGGCGGAGGAGCTGCTGCCATCATCCAGAGCACCCTGAGAGGAGCCCACAGAGATGACAAGCAGCTTGTGCGCTTACGTGAGGTTGCTCTGGACCTCCCTGCTCACCACTGATGTACAGGCACCTAGCTGGGATACTGGGTGCCTCAGACATCCCCCACACTGTCACTGACCACCTGAGGTCATTGCCTGTGTGAAGGCTTGCAGGTCCAAGTGCAACCCCAGGAACTCCTCATTCTGTCCCTGTAGCTGGTCTCCATGAGACTCGCCACTCTATCAATGGAGGAGGCAGTTGTGTTCGGCCATGAGGGTCAATGCGGTTCTAATGTTCCACATGGACTCCTCCACAACGGAGACCATGGCAAGCATACCCTCATGGATTTCTGCCAGATCCTCCGGCACATCTTGCTGGACATCCAGCATCTGCCGCCTAATCGACGACTCCAGAGGCTCATCATCAACCTTCGACTGAGCATCGTCCTGGCCCCCAGCAGTCCTCTCACTGCTGGCGACCTGGGCACTCTCTGCCTCCGCCTGCACCTCAAGCGACTGTGAAGTGCCCTCACCAATGTGCACCAAGATACTAGCCGCCGAATTAATGCCCACTGAGGTGCTGGTAACTGCGCTGCTGCCTGCTTCAGAGAGCGGGTTGTAATACACGTGCATCAGAAGCTCAGTGATCCTCTGATGTCAGGGGTGGCCCTTTGGGGTCTGCAGAGCAAATGTCTGCTGGCGAACCTAAGGGGGAGAACAAGGTCATGTTATTAGTTAAAGTCATCACACTGTCACTGTGCATGCCAGGTATCCTGGTGAGACAATGGAGATCTGCATCATGGTGCCATCATCTTTCAATGATCATTGAGGACTCCAGCTTCAAGGTTCACATCAGTGAAGACACTACACTAGAATGGTTGCATAATCCGAAACTTTCACTTCTGTGCACTGCACTCTTACCTTCTTCTGATACCCCCGCCTTTCCACACCTGGTTACATGTGGAGTGTGCCAGCTCTCGAGCTCCAGGGCGTCTTGGTCAAACCTGCTGAGCAGCAGCAGGTTGGGCTGCCTTCTGCCTGTACGTGTCCTCTGCCTGGTTATGGCTCGACTTCTCCTGAAAGAATAGAGGAGCATCAATTAGTCCACTCTCTACCTGCAGCGCCATTGCAACCTGGCCAACCCCAGCTGAGGAACAGCTCACAGAGCACATCCAAGTCATGGCCCTCGAGCTACAAGGCACTCAGTCCAAGCAGCCAGGGCTCACCCACCTGGGCATCTCTGGAATACTTGACAATTGGCACTCAGACTCTAGCACCCCTGAGATCCACGGGTGGAAGGCCAGACCTTAACACTTGGGCACACTGACACCATGGCAACATATACTCACCCTTCCTGAGCGAAGCAGGTTACTGAAGTGCTCCCGGCACTGCACCCACATGCGCCGCACCACATCCTGGCTGCTCACCATTGTTGCCACCTTCTGTCAGGCCCCCCTCCTCCCATCTCTGGGACAAGGGCATCCCACCTGGCAGCCACCACCTCCAGGAGGATGGCAAGGCACTCACAATAGTGGAGGGCTGAGTGCCCACCCCCTTGCTCTCCCGCCTGCCGTGTCCAGCTGCACTTGACTCCATTGGGAACGCTGAACACACATGCTTCCATGGCAGCCTTCCAGGGGCTGCCTGGGCTGCTTTTAAACTGGCCAATGGGTCGCCATTGGACCCGGTGGCCGACAGGCCCCCGCCCCCATCTGCCCCTTCCTGGCCACTGCAGAGCCGCGTTTCACACTTGGCGGGCCTTAATTGGTCTGCCAGCGTGAAATCACAGTCGGGGGCCGATCGAGGGCGGTGGACCGTTTCCTGGCCTCTCCCAATGCACAATGACCTCAAAATCCTGGGATTCTGGGCTTTATAAATAGAGGAAAAAAGTAAGGAAATTATGGTGAACCTTTATAAAACACTTGTTTGACCTCAACTGAAGTATTTTTTTACCAATTCTGGGCACCATGTATTAGGAACGATTTGAAGGCATTGGAGAGGATGCAGAAAATATTTACAAGAATGGTTCCCTGTGTTAGGAAATCGAGATAGTTGAAGTAAGTTATATTTGTATTTTTGTAGGTGTTAGGAATGAGTTTAGCTTTAAAGTTTAAATTTGATTTGTATTTCTGTATTTGTATGTTAAGAAAAGTTCAAATTGAGTTTTAGTTTCACTTTAAAAAGGTGCTTGCATTCCTAATGAGAGGTTTATGACTGTTGCAGCTAAGTTAAACAAGCAAGAATAGAGAAACTGAGCTGTTGCCTAGCAACAGGGATCTAGATAAACAGGTCCCCCACAGACACACACAGAAAAACTAAAGAAACAGCAGTTTTGAGTTTAGTTTGAAGCCAGAATTCCAGAGAGACTGGACACTGGGAGAGGAAACTACAGAGTGAGAGCAGATTTCCCAAAAGAACCAAAAGGTCCCAAGGCCAAAAGAGTGAGACAGAAACAAGGGAAAGTCCCAAGCAGACCTTCTGGTCAAAGGAAGAACAGGAACCTGGAAAAGGTCCTGTTAATGAAGTCAAGAGTGAGGTTGCAGCAAAAGGCTCGAAGCTTCGGATTTAAGGAGACAAAAGCTGCAGAAAGCAGATTTAAAGCGAGAACAGGTTGCAAGAGGCAAGAAGGTCTAAAGAGACGGCTGACGGTCTGTAACTCTGCTATAGGCATGTGAAGCAGTGGTGTACTGTTGACAGCTGAGTCGGCGAGAGAGAGTGCATGGAAGACAGCTTGAATGCATGTGGTGACCCAGGGAAGAGGAACATCAAAAGGAGTGTTCGAAATCCTGGAGGTGAACCCTTGCAGAAGGCATCTGAGAGAAAGCGTCGGTTTAGGAGAAGATTCCAAAGTGAGTCCTGGGAGATTGAAGATTGGAAACCCTCATGTGAAAGGCAGAGTTCAGTGAGACTCGTTGGCTCATGGTGTAACAAGCATCTGTTGTTTGGTTTTAGAGTGTGATGACTGTCTGACCACAGGTTGCAATTGGTTTACATGGACTGTGTACTTACTGTGAACATTAGAATATAAGATAGCTTTTGGAACTTGTATTATCCTTACAAATCTGTATATATCTGTAAAAGTATAGTTGTGGGGGAAGGAGTATTGTAATATAGTTCATCTTTTCTTGTTTAATAAATGTTTTATGTTTTTGTTAAAAGTTCATTAGCGGACTCTGGTGATTCTGTTCGGTAGCCCCTCTCCACATATCTAAACAAACAAATAAAAGTTAGAACCTATCAAACTGGGTCCCACCCTGGTATCAGGCTTGTCCAGTGGTAACATCAGCTGGGGATCATGTTATGTGGATGAGAGACTTTAGTTACATGGATAGATTGGAGAAGCTGGTGCTGTCCACCTTGGAGAAGTGAAGGTTAAAAGAAAATTTGATGGAGGTGTTCAAAATCATGAGGTGTCTGGACAGAGTAGATAGTGATAAACTGTTCACCTTGGCAGAAGGGTTGAAAACCAGAGGACACCAGCTTAAAGTGATTGGCAAAAGAACCAAAGGCAACATGAAGAAAACCTTTTTTTATACAGCGAGTGGTTATGACATAGAATGCACTGCCTGAGAGTATGGTGGAGGAAGATTCAATCATTTTCAGAAGGGAATTCGAAAATGATCTGAAGAGAAGATTTGAAAGACTGTGGGGAAAAGATGGGGGAAAGGGACTAGCCAAGTTGCTTTCGCAGAGAGCCAGCACGACATGGTGGGCTGAATGGCTTCCTGTGCTGTAACCATTTTATAATTCTATTAATCTAAGGTTAATAAGATGCCTAAACCAATTCATTTCTTTTCCGTCTTACCTAATTCAAGGTATATTAACAGTTTGACAAACCAAGCCAAATTAATTTCGGAGCATAGTTTGACAAGCTAAGCCAAATTAATACAGGAGCACAGTATGACACTTGCTGGAATGTTCAATTCCTAATTACCAGAGTCAAAGATGATGTTCGGAACAGAGTTGCATTAACTCTCACTACTTTATATAAAAACTACAATAATACAGTTATCACCACTGAAGAGTATATAAAGTGCTTGGATACTACTTATTAACTGAAAAAGTTTAAATCGTGGGCATTGTGTTATAAGTACATTGTTGTATTTTAGCATTATCTCAGAGTTGCTTTATAACTCAATAACAGAATTATATTAAATATCCGGGAGTGCAAAATGACTTTGCAAGGATGAGTTCAAAATTTACACTTAATTCAGCACAGATAAACTTTCAGCCAGCTATCCCTCTGCAATATAAGTTTATATTTACAGTTATGTCCTGCTCAGATCAGTTGTGGTAGCAATGGACAGTTATGCCTTTAACTGGGGTGCTCAAATTTATCTTTAGGGACAGTTGCCCTTTGTGGTCAGTGTCTTCTCTCTTCAGTCAAAACCTGCTATAAACAATATCTGTCTTTGTATTGTTATGTTATTACTTTAACCTCACACTGATCTAGTGCTAGAGTAATTGACAAACTCTTGCAATACACTTAGTGATTTTACAAATGCCAGATTAAGGTTAACACTTCTACACTAAAAAATGGCTCTTTTCAGCTTTCCATCATCCTCCCAAACCTTCTGATTTGGGTCTGTAAAGTATGACTTTATATACCTTGAAAATTCCTTTTAATTTATTTCATTATTCGTGATCTATCAAGGCAACTCATTCTGTCACCCTGTATCCATTCTAAGATGCTATCCACTTATTTTTATTCATTCATGGGACGTGGGTGTCACTGGCTAGGCCAGCATTTATTGTCCTTGTTCAGAGGGCATTTAAGAGTCAACCACATTGCTGTGGGACAGCAGATTTCCTTCCCTAAAGGGGGGAGCCAGATGGGGTTTTTACAATTGGCAATGGTTTTGTGGTGATCATCAGGCTTTTAATTCCAGATTTTTATTGAATTCAAATATCTCCCATGGTGGGATTCAAACCCAGATCCCCAGAGCATTATTTAGGTCTCTGGAATACTAGTCCAGTGACAATATCACTGTGCTACCGCCTCCCCATGATAGATATCAGGAACTATCATAAGTTAAATTTTAATTAGCTTTTCAAGGTGTGATGAAATTCAAATAATTACCTTAATTTGAAGTTGGAGGTTGAGAACTCCAGTTCCTGACATGCCTTGGGAAATGGCCGCACATGCGCATTTAGTTTATTTTTCCTTCTTCAGGCCAGGAACTGGTCCTGCACGCCTGTGCACGAGCAAGGAAGGGCAAACGATGTGAGAAGTGGGTCAGATGACCTGAACTGGAGGGCCATTACCAAGTAAGTGTCCCAGGGAGCAGGATACAGGAGGGGGACAGGGAGAAGTTCCCAAACCATGGAGGGGGACAGGGAAGGTCCCAGCAGGAAGCCCAGGTAAGGGACACAAAACAGGGATCAGGAATAGGTCCTGTTAAGTTAAGCTAAAAGAAAGGAGCAGAGAAATTGACTCTGAGTTAAAGAAAGAGCTGCAGTGAACAGACTAGAAGTGGAGTGGGTTTGAGAGAAGCCCTGAAGATATGAGAAGGTAGCCAAAGGTTGGGGTGACTCCGTGCTGTGGGCCATTGGGGCAAAGCTACCCCTTTGAAGCAGTGGTGTTCTGCTGGGCATAGCTGAAAATATGAAATTGTGCTTAGAAAGTGATGCTTCAGTGTACTTGGACATCCAGGGAAAAGGCGAGATTGAAACCCTGCGAGGTGGGCCATTATTTAAAGTGCCCAAGTGGGAACAACTTTTGGAAATACTTCGAAGGTGAGATCTTCAAATATGGAGATTGGAAACCCTCGTGAGAAAGACAAAGACTGGGATTTTCCGACCCATTCATGGCGGGACCTGCCACAAGAGATCCCACGACCCAGCCAAAATCCATTGACTTTCAGCGGGACCGGATGATCCTGGCAGCAGTGGGGCTGGAAAATCCCACCTGAGGCTTCAGTGAGATTGGTTGGCTCATGATGTGATAAACGTCTTGGTGGGCTAAGAAACCCATGGTACCTGCTTTTGTCACACCTATCATATATTATGAAGTGTTCATTGTGTGTCAGAGAATGAAGACAGGGATTTTAAGCTCTCTGAGAAGAAGGGACAGTAGTTAACCGAATAATCAGTTTTAGGACTAAATAAAGTGATCAATTCAGCAGAGGTGCTGCTGGAAGACTAAATTTAGGTAACTCATTTATTTGCTCTACATTTGAAGAAACAATAGGTGGAATCATTCCAGATTTGCACTAAGTGCGGTAGAGGAATGGAACAACAACATTTTATCTACTGGCCTCAACGGCGGCTTTTCACGCCATATCATCCCAAACCTGTCGCATTAATTATGCTTTCCCAGGATACACACCGTTTTAATGGCGGGTGGGCTCCGATGCACCTGCCACATTGTCATCTTGCTGCTTCCTCACGCCAGGCACCACATTTAAAGTACAGCCATGCTCAGTGCTTCCAACCCAGGACTGCAGCAAAGAAGACATGGCCCCGAAAGGCAAGAAGATTGCAGCCTTCTAGCGCCTTTTGGACACTGTGGGGGCCCGCTGGGATGTCCTCTACTCCCGCTCTGGCTGCAGGAGGGGCAGCAATATTACCACTCCAGCTTGGTAGGTGATGGCAGTGGTGATCTGTGCCAATGCTGCACAGAAGAGGTTGGCCATCCAATGCAAATAGAGGATGAATGATCTCTGTGCAGCCAGGGTATGGCAATCATCTCATCACTCTAAACTCACACACTCAAGCCTATCACACATTCACTGGCATCTCACTCATTGCCAGCTCCAGGGACATTACCACCCATTCTCTCACACATACCCTCATATGTCCATCTGGCTTCATCGCCTCTGGAGACTGCTTCCTCTGCCCTCACCACCTTGAGGTCAGTTGTACAGATCAACATGTGCCCCCACACACACCCTGGGAATACCCTCCTTCCCCAACACAGCTCTGGTCCTGCAGCCTCTCCCCTTGCCTGAGTCCACTTTTCCCCCTTCCCCAAGCAAGCCCTAGCCCTGCAGCCATTGAAATGCCACCCACATATGGCTGATCTGGTACGTAGAGACCTGTCCGTGAGTCCCCCTCAAAGCGATGTGGTGCTGTCTGTGAAGGCTGGCACTAATGACTGCGAGTGCTGTCCGAAGCAAGGTAGGTAAACAAACCTTGAAGTCCCGAGTGAAGTGCAGCCCGGCAAGTGCACGTCTTATATATGCTGTTGTGAGACACGGTGTGTTTTCCCACTGACGTAAGCGGATGATCCACTGGGGGTGGGGGATGAATCCGGTGGGCTGGCCTTATAATTGTATGTTGGTGGTATTACATGTGGTTCCCGATGTCCGATGGCGGGGAACAATCGCTAACTGGTTTCACAGCATCGATTTTTGGCCTTCTTGCCATATTGTTCGCTCATGCCACCGAACACACCCAACACCAGTCGGCATGGAAAATCCCAGCCAATGAGTTTATAGTGCGGTGTTTGGGTGTCTCTGGGAGAGATACGAGTTGGGTGAAGAGCATCAAGTGAATGTTCAGGAAGAAAACTGTTTGCAACTGTGCCAGTCCTGTATGAGAAGCCTTTGTATCAAGCCAGTGGTAACTCTTCACTGCTTTATGTGTCTGTAAAGATATTGCTGGGTTAAGGAACAGTGGGAATTTGAATCGTTTTCTTGTGTTTGTATTGAGATCTTTCCAACCTTTTTGTATGATGTAATATAGTTCATTTTTCTTGTTTAAATAAATATTTTATTCTTTGTATTAAAAGCTCATTAGCAGACACCTGTGAATTTATTCAGTAATTTACCTCCATGGTTTCTTGAAAAAAAGTTTGGATGTATCACTCTGGGATTTGTCTTGTCCAGTATTAACATCAGCTAGGATCGTAACAAAGACCAAACTGTTCACTCTTGTTTTTCCAAATACCTATATTAAAACAAGAACACTGATCTGGCCCCATGACCAGCAAACATCCAAATTTATCCATTGATCTTATCTATATACTTGGCGTGAGTTGCCAGTACTCCACAAGCAGCTCTCCTGAGCAAAGAGATGAATGCCAGGCTCTCCCTGCCTCACCAGCAGTAGCCATTAGGTAAGTCCTGTAGGAGGGATTGAAATTAGCTATGTGGGAAGGAAGATTTCGCAACTCCTATCCAGTCAGAGGAGCACTCTTGCTCAGGACACTTAAAAAAAACAAATTTTGCAGTGGGACATATCCACCTGAAAAGAGACACAATACACAGCCAATTTCTATCTTATGTCTGATAACAATAGTTTTTTAAGAACTCTGCTTCATTGTTCTCTTATCTAGTCAGACAGGGTAATGATATAGGCTTGTAAGCTGGACAAACCTACATTCAATTAGAAATATCTGGTGATTCCCAAAGAGGTTTTTATTTGTTTTGAGTTCTTTAAAAGGAAAATAACCTAATTTTCCTCTGAAGCATTATGGGCTGAATCACTCTTACACTTTTATTGTCATCCAAGATGTCTGAAAGTGTGCTTAAAAATGTCATCCCTCCACACCACACCAAAACACAATCCTGCACCACCTTCATCCAATCCTGCTGAAACTTACCTGATTTACATGGAATATGTGTCTCAGAAACAGACCCAACTCGTTGAAGCACCTCCCACTTATCTACATTGAAATTCATTTGTCAATTACACATCTATTCCATTTATTGGGCAACAATTTGCACTAAACCATAAACTCGAGTCCGGTACTTTCTGTTCCCTTTTAGTTTTGTTTTCAACAGAATAGTTAAATCAAATTAATGATTTATACATTATTGTGTGAAATTGGTTTTTGAATGTTTTGCTAATTGCTATATAACTTTGGGCATTATCAATAAGTAAATTTATTTTACAGGGAACAGATGATGATTTCACACCAAAACAGGATTGAGCAGCTACAAGAACGTCTTTGGCAGAAGTTGAGTGATGAAGATAGCTGGAGGGTAAAAGTAAGGAACTTCTTTAGTACTAGTTTTTCCTCACATTTATACTGTCACAAGTTACATTTTTTCACCTGTCACTTCAGTAATTAATGATTGCTCGCCATTTTAACACACCATCCCGCTCTCATGTCCTTGGCCTGCTGCAATGTTCCAGTGAAGCCCAACACAAACTGGAGGAACAGCACCTCATCTTCCGATTAGGCACCGCACGGCCTTCTAGACTTAGCATTGAGTTCAACAACTTCAGACCATGAGCTCTCTCCTCCATCCTCACTCCCTTTTTTTCATTCCCTTTCTTCTACATTCATTTATTACCCACTTGTTTTATGTTTTATTTTTAACCATTTATCCGTAGTTTTATCCCCTTTTTTCACATTTTCTATCCCCACCCCCCCCCCCCCCCCCCCCACCCCCCCCGCCCCCCCACCACACCACCCTCCATCCCCTACAGGGCCATCTGCCACTTGTTCCATGTTGTTTTTTCTCACAATGCTATCCTTGTTCAGCTATCTTTGCTTTCTTACCTTTCCGCCACTATTAGCACCTTTTTTAGCACTAACCACAACCATTAAGAATCCTTTTGTCCTCTTGTTCATGACATCTTTGTCAATCCCTCCTTTGTCCCCACCTATCACTGGCCTTCTATCCAGCTCTACCTGCGCCCCCCCCCCCTTACACAGTATAAATTTCATCACATTTCCACTTCTTTTCAGCCCTGAAGAAGGGCCGTAAGGACTTGAAATGTTAACTTTGTTTTTTTTCTCTCTCCACAAATGCTGCCAGACCTGCTGAGTTTTTCCAGCATTTTCTGTTTTTGTCTCAGTAAAACATGAATGGGTCAACAAGTGAATCTGACATACTAGATAAATGGTCTTGGCAAACCATCAATGGGAAGATTGCCTTTTTAAATTATTCACACTGTTTCCCAAGGTTATCTCTTTTGCTCAGAAGCTCTATTTTGATTTGAAGAAAAACATCTTGAATTCTTGCACAGAAATTTTTGTGTTGATAGTAACCATGGCAAATGTCGGCCGATTCTGATTTCAATGACAATCACAATTCCTGATTGGTGAAGTTCCCATTCTGAATGCCAAATGTCTCACTCACTGGCATACATTTTCACTAAGGATATT
Source organism: Cetorhinus maximus (assembly GCF_964194155.1). Lineage (NCBI taxonomy): Eukaryota > Metazoa > Chordata > Chondrichthyes > Lamniformes > Cetorhinidae > Cetorhinus > Cetorhinus maximus. Next base: position 47,514,373 of record NC_135897.1, on the reverse strand, counting down.
GGTGTCTGATGTCACACCTGTCTTGGAAGGCTGGTCTTAAGCTTGTAGACCCGCCTTTCATCAAAATGTTCATGTTTACAGGCAGATGTTGGTGTTGAAATGTTTTAAGAGAATGGATCACAATAGTTCTCAATAACGACATCAGAAAATGCTACATTGGCAAATATAAAAGTGTAATGCACAACCCCTTCCCTGTCAGGAAATCTGAAATAATCCACATGTGAAATTAAAAACTTGGCCTTGATCCTATTCATTATTAACTGTACTTTGCATCATATTGAAACGTTCAACTTCCCATCATGAAATGTTCCATTCCTTTGGCACAAGAAAATCCTATACTTATTTGCAGAAGGTAGTCATCAGTTTGAAAGTGAGGTTGAGAATGTGTCTGATACATGCTATTTCCCCTCCACTGATCTTTTAATTGATATCTTAATTGTGAAATTTTCCACCAAAGTGTCAGGATTAAGATTTAAGAGAAAAGTTAAGAACTACAATGATTGAAAACAAATAGATTTTGTTTGCAGTCCATTTAAGGTTGGCAACATCTGTTGAAGTATAGATTTGCTTTATGATTGCCCTCCAAAAATGTTTGCAATTTTTAATTGTGACAGTCTTTCATTGGTACAGAAACTTCATGTGACAATAAGTACCCTTTCAACTCATACACATGTAAAACTATAGCTGCATTGATCTGAAACAACACTTGCACTTGTAATAACTTGATGGAACAGCAGGTTTGGTGAAGAAAAAGCTAAACTTCATTTGGGAGACATGTAGAGGTGCTTGCATGCTAGACGCGATCTCTACGTTGAAAGCCCCGCCCACAGGTTTACTTGCGCAATAAGCTTATTGGTTGAAGCCCCCATAATCGTTTCACATGATGAGTGATTGACAGAAGGGAAGGACAATGCATCTAATTACTACACTCAGCTATTGAACAAAGTTACTTTCCACTAACCAGAAGACAGTTTCACTTTATTTTTAATTGTTAATTGTATTTTAACTGTGCTTAATTGTATGCAGGTGGTGGGCATTAACTAGAGATTCACTTGTACGCATAAACAGAGACTGAAACTGTGGTTGTTAGGTGAATAGGTGCATGCTTTAACTCAATATTTTAATGTTAATAAGAATGCGTCAAGATTGGCTCCAGTTCTATTCTTCACCAACTGGATTATAATAGGAATGTCCCTAACACTGGAATCTGCCACTGCCCATTGGAAACTGGTTTGAAAGATCAGTACTGCTCCACTACTCCCCTCAACCCCACAACTTTGTGTAGTCATACTGTCGATCTATAATGAAGTCATGCATATGTTAAACATTTTTGTAATTGAACATTCAAGATTGGGCTATTGTTTATGACCTCTACCATAAACTCAACTTGCTGCAACTGACTCCATCCTTTCTCTGGCCAGTTACTGAACCAGACTGTGCAAAACATTTACACCCTGTTGAGGTTTAACTGTCATATCCATCACCAAGACAATTGACTTCCACCTCCACAACATTATTCAGTTACATTGGTTCCTCAACCCCAATACCACTGAAAACAGAACTGAAATGACACAATGAATGTGTATAATAAATTATACCTATTGAGATAATATGCAAAGTGATGAACCAAGCAGTGGTACAACTCTAAAGCAAATTTAATGTTGTGAAATATATGAACTAATATTTAAGTACTCAAGGGTGATCTTTGGACATGTGTGTCCCTAGGTTGTCTTTATATCAGTTTGAAAAAAAGGTCAGAGGCAAAAAATAGTAACTTTTTCTTTTCACCTCACCAGACAAGTGGTTTAACTGGAGGGTAATATATTTATTACATTTAAGGCATCTGAATCTTAATGCATCCCAAACAATTCCACTGCAATTATTTTTATTTTCACATGTGTGAAAGAGCACAGCCTGTCAGCATGGAGATTATCTTTCATGCCACATAATAAAATGTCATTCTGACCCAGACAGGGTTTTATTTAATAGTTCACAAAGATTTTAAGGAACTAATGGATCACATAGTATTACTCCTAGGTAAGATTTTTTTCCTTAAATTGAGCATAAATAGACTTCTCGCTATTTGTTGACTAAAGAAGTAAAGTTGTGCCTGCGTGCTGCAATATATAAACAAGTAATATTTGTAACAGATTTTCCCATTCTTGTGCCTGTGATAATGGATTGCCTTGACACAGCCAGTAGAGGAAATCATGCATGGAGGACCATATACCAGTAATGGAACCAATCAATTCTCCATTGGTTACTTTAAATGGATGAACAGTTGGGCAGCTTGCCTCCCTGAAGCACACTAACTCCCACCCAATTTTCTTGTATTTTCTGCACTCGGGAGAAGTCCAAAAGATTAAGGCACAGGAATATCTGATCTAGTGTGCAGAGTTAACATGCGGTAATTGCATAGTGTGCTGTATACACAAATAAATATATCAATGTGTCTCAGCATTAGAAACAGAATAGTAGAATACGCAAACCATATAGAATATATCTGAAATGTTTACATTGACTGGAATATAAATCCCTAGTATCCCTTTGCTCAATATAACTCCTTCACATTGTCTCCTTTCACACAATCTGGCTTTATGTTCACAACCAGTTCACATGCTGATGTAAATATCACAATTGTGATTAAATTACTGTTGCACATGAGCAATGGTAGCTTTATTTGCATCTTAATACATAGCCAACTAATTAATCAGCTGAATAATCAGATTAAATTGGTAAAATTTTACAGTGATTTCTTTTACACAGTTTGAGGACTAAATGAGTATTTCCCCAATGGTTTCTATTTGAAGGTTAAGCTAAGAAGCTGCATTAACATTCTGCAAAGTACATGCTCAGAGAGCTTGCTATGTGCCCTGCCCACTCTACTCTCTCCTGCCTGCAGGCTGCCAGTGCAGCCATTCCTTAGGATGCTAGAATTATGTAGGGAAGAATTTTCTCCCCATCGGAGGAGGGTTGTGCATGAGTGGGCGCGGACATGCGATTAGCCGGTCGCCGCCCGTGATCGGCTGGGCGCCTCCATTTTACGTGGGCGGGCCAATTACGGCCAGCCCAGCGTGACGCTCGCCCAGAAATGCTGAGCACCCCCTGTGAGGGCACGGGGGGTTGCCTGAGTCGGGGCCTGCGTTCTTTCGCGCATGTAAGCGAAAGAGCGCAGAAATCTCCCTTAGGCACAGAACTGCCTCAGGGAGATTAGTTTAAGTTTAAAAAATTTTATTAAAAGAAAAAAAAATATTTTAGGACATGTCCCCTCATGTGATACTGTCACATGAGCTGGGACATGTCTATGAATCTTATTAAAATTTTTTTCAAATCTTTAAAAACCTTCATGGAACCTCATCCCACCCGTGGATGAGGTTCCATGAAAAATGCGAAGGCCGCCTGGGCTCTTTGCCTGCCTGCCAACCTGGAAGTTGGACGGGCAGCTCAGTTTATTGTTTTAATTGATAGTTAACTGGCCTTAATAGGCCTTTGACAGTTTGGCGGACATGCAGCCGACTCGGCTGCACGCCCGCTGAACTGAAAATCTGAATGATGCGCTGTGACGTCGGGACGCACGCCCGACGTCACTGCATGTCATTTTACGCCTCAGCGAGCCAGCCCCCCCACCGCCCCCCCCACTCACCGAGCCGAAGATTCTGCCCATAGAATCTTAGAACACAGAAATAAGCCATTTGGGCCAACAGGTCTTTGCCAGCATTTATGCTCCACATGAGCTGTGGTAGTTCTGATATCAGGTTTGTCTTTTGGGGATGTCAGCATTCTTTTTCTAAGTGCCTACACAAATTATCATGGCCTGAATTTTCCGGTCAGCGACAATGCTGTGCATATGGCCACTGCCCACAAACATTTTCCCAACTTAATACTACTGCGCACTTCTTCTGATCCCGGCTGAGAAAGAAATGGACTGTGCAGCGTCCCCAGGGAACTCCATCAGGGAGAATTAGAGCCAGGGGAAGAGAGGAGCATGAGCTGCCATATTCAGGTAAGTTTAAAGGTCCAGTCTTATAGTGTGGATTAGTGAATGGGTCTTCTTCTTATCGTGTCCACGGACAGTCTATACATGGCCCAGCCAGAACTGGACACATTTTTGCACCTTGTTGTTGAATTCAGCAAGATCTGCAACAGTGCAGGGTTCCTCTAACGATAGGCATTGCAGGAGATGTTGCATAGTCTGTGGCTCAGTTCCACATTCACAAGTTGTCGGGCTGGTTGTATATCCCCATTTGCTTAGTGGCACCTTTGAATGACCTACACCAGTCCTAAGTCTGTTAAGGCACTTCCAGGTTGCCCAGTTGCAATTAGCTCCTGGGGGAAGGCTTTCATCCGGTAGAATTTCCATCGCTGGGGGTTGTTTGAGATTGCGAGCCGGTCTTTCCACAAGGCGATGCGGGCTTCAGATGGGGTTGATTGTAATGGAACAACACTGTTCATGAAGCTCTTCCTTGACTTTAGGCGGCTAGGTGTAGTTGTTTGGCCATGTAGAGGGTGCCTCTCATCTGATGTTTGACGGAGTCGCTCTTTCTTGCTGGCTACCGTTCTTCTTATATCAGGAGGAGTGATACCGGCCAGGATATATAGGCTGTTGGTGTTTGTTGGTTTTAAGCAACTTGTGATAAGTCGGCAGCTTGCATTCAGAACGGCATCCATCTTCTTAGCATGAGTAGATCTTTCCCATGCAAGGCAGGCATATTCAGCAGTGGAATAGCAAAGAGCAAGTGCACTGGTTCGCAATGTTTTCGAGCTTGCTCCCCATTTTGTGTTAGTGAGCTTATTCAGGATGTTGTTTCATGCGCTCACTTTTGCCTTTGTCTTTTCGATGTGGTTCTTGAAGGTGAGGCATCTGTCAAGGGTGACTCCTAAGTAGATAGGGTGCTTGCAATGCATCAGTGTTGCTCTACACCAGGTTACTTTAAGCTGGCATTTGGCTTCACGGTTTCCGAGGTGGAATGCACAAACTTGCGTCTTCGATGGGTTTGCGCGAAGGTGGTTTTCTTCATAGTAGGATGTTAGTCCCTCCAAGGCCTCAGAAAGCGTTTTCTCCACGGTGTTAAAATCAAGTGCTTTGGGCAGTGACACATAAGTCATCAGCATGTATAAAACGGCGTGTGACACCGTCTATAGGTTGGTCATTCATGTAGATGTTGTACAGCAGCGGTGCAAGCACGCTTCCCTGAGGAAGGCCATTCTTCTGAATATGCCACCTGCTGCACTTCCCACCTAGTTCAACATAGAACCGACGATTCTGAAGCATGTTTTCTAACAGCTCTGTTAAGTGAATATCTTTTGTCATCTCTAGGATCTTGCAGAGGAGACGTCTATGGTTCACTGTATCGTATGCTGCTGACAGGCCTACAAAAACAGCATCTGTTACCATCCCTTGCTCAAAACCATCTTTGATATGTTGTGTGAGGTTGAGCAGTTGGCTTGTTGTTGATTTGCCGGGGCGGAAACCTGCTTGCTCTGGAATGATCTTCTCATCTACAGTTGGTGCTATCCTATTGAGAATCAGGCGGTCAAACAGCTTATTGGTGTGGCAAAGCAGTGAAATTGGCCGAAAACTCTTAGGACCTGAGGGATCTTTTCCGGGCTTTAATAGTGCTATTACATGTGCCTTCTGCCAAATATTAGGTAGCTTGTGTGTTGCCAGGCAGTGGTTGAACAATTGTAGGAGCCATTTCTTTGCTTGCTGTCCAGAATGCTTTATCTGCTCCATTGCTATGTTGTCAAGACCAATTGCTTTCCCGTGTTTTAGACTAGATATACCAGTTTCCAGCTCTTCCATGGTGAATGGTCCAGTGAAGCCAGGGTCATCGCTATACTTCTTCCTATCTAGTTGTGCTCTTGGTTGTGTCTTGTTGATTTTTCGATTTAGGAGCAACTGGTGTGCAACTTAGTTTGCAGACACATTTGGATGTTGGGCAGCACTCTTGGGATCGCCACCAAGTTTGCGTATGAGAGACCATGCCTTTTTGCTGTTTTTTGTAAGATCTATTGTCTCTATCAAGGTGTCCCAGGTGTTTTGACGTTCTTGAGATACTTAACATCACCCTCTCACAGGTAGATATTGTTTCCTCTGAGAAGGGGTCTGATTCAAACATTGAGACATAATCCCAGTAGAGTTCAGCATTCTCCTTGGTGAGACCAGAGATGTAGTGTGCTCTACAACCTCGTGGGATCTTCCTTCTAGCTGTTTTCTGGACAGCTTTTGCAAACAGGTTGTAGTGCTCAGGTAATGGTTTAATGCGTTTAACCTTGTGGTCAAGTGCTCGTATGAACCCGTTCCAATCGGCCTTCTTGAAGTTGAAGCGTCTTTTGAATGGTACGACGGTTGGTAACACTGCTGCATTTACCTGGATACCAATAGGACAGTGTTGTGTCTGTGGTATTGGGCCTGTGACAGGCTTCTTGCAGAGGCCAGCGATGTCGTTGCTGACTGGCAAGATCTGGGTTATAACTACACTTCCAGCGGGCATTATGGAAGGAGGCTGGCACTTTAGGGTCGTGGATGAGACTAAGCTGGTTAGCATCCATTCATTCTTCGACTGCTTCTCCATCGTTGTTAGACTCTTTGTACCCCCATTGGGTACTGTGGCTATTAAAGTCTCCAATGATGATCTGTGGTTTACTGTGCAGGTTGGGTACAGGGTTAGAGAAGCTGAAATCTGTGCCAGGTGGCTTGTACACTGAGGTCACTACTACTTTGCTCAGCTCTACAGTTAGAATTTCGATGTCCTCCTCTGTTTTAGAAGTGACTTCTACAACCGAACCAGCTCTAATAAATACAGCACTGCCATATTGTCGATGAGGTCTTTCAATAACCAGGAACATTCCTGGTATTTTTGGGCGGTTGTTCTCACTTCCTCTATGTGTCTCCTGCAGACAGAGGACATCACACTGCAACTTATTGCATAATGTAGCGAGGATGTTTTGTTTAGCTACAGAGAACCCTTCAACGTTAGAAGATATAACAGTCAATGCCGGTCTTGAAAAAGACCTGTGTTTCTGACATCGACGACTTCCATCTTCAGGCATAATGTTGGTACTTGATCAAATCAGCAGTACGAAACTGTTGTATACACTACTTGCTGTGCATGGTGGTAGTAGAATTGGTTGAAACAGGGCCGCGACGTGAACGCTTCTACCTTGGCCCCAGTGAATGGGTGAGGTGGATTGTATGGTTGGAGGGTTAGCCAGGTCTGGTAATCGGTTTGGGTCTAGTCGGGGGGGGGGCGGGGAGGGGGGGGTACGGGTTGGGTGGTCAGGTGGCTGAGGAATGGTCAGGAACTGGTTGGTGGGTGGGGGGGTGGGGGGTGGCGTTAGTTTGGTCGGGTTGTGGGAAGTAGTCGTCTAATCCAGAGAGAGTGTGTGTTAATTGGGGTGGTGGGGGCAGGGGGGGGAGTCGGGTGGCCAGGAGGGGTGATTGCGCAGGTTATAGGTAGTTGGGGAGTAGTCAGGCGGTTGAGGGGGTAATTGGGAGGGGGCGAGTCGGTTATGGAGTTACCCAGGCATTAGACCAGGTCTAACACCTCCGAGGTAACTATCAAGGAACTCATGGGGTAGAATCTTTGACTCGACGAGTAGGGGTGGGGCCCACTCACCGAGGCGTAAAATGACGCGGGGTGACGTCAGACATGTGTCCCAACATCACCGCGCCTCATTTGGATTTTCAGTTCGGTGGGCGTGCCCGCTGAACTGTCAAAGGCCTATTAAGGCCTAAATGGCCTAAAACAATCAATTAAATCATTGACCTGAGCTGCCCGTCCAACCTTAAGGTTGGCGGGCGGGCGAAGAGCCCAGGCGGCCTTCGCAGTTTTCATGGAACCTCATCCATGCGTGGGATGAGGTTTCATGAATGTTTTTAAAGTGTTGGAAAATTTTTTATTAACATTAATGGACATGTCCCAGCTCATGTGACAGTATCACATGACGGGACATGTCCTTAAAATTTTTTTCTCCCTTCATTCAACGTTTTATACGTGAAAATAATCTCCCTGAGGCACCCTGACTCAGCCTACACCCCCAGCCTGCATAGGGAGCGCTCAGCGCTTCCAGGCGTGCGTCATGCTGGGTGGGCCTTAATTGGTCTGCCCATGTAAAATGGCGGCGCCCAGATGATCGGGGGCACCGATCGGCTACGCGCCCACCCGCACCCGCCCCTTCCCAATCTCCCCAACAGGGAGAAAATTCTCCCTATGCACACTTGCCCCGAGTGTCCACTGTAGCTCAGAGCCAGAGAGATTCGCACAGGATCCTGAGCAGCAAGTAAATTGTCCATCAGAAATTTAAACTTCCCAGGCAATTCCCATGTAGCTTCGCACGTCAGGACTTCCGCAGAGTCCTGATGCGCATCTTCTCTCATGCGTCCAGTTTCAGAAGATCCGAAGATGGAAGGTTTGGGCCAATGTGTTTAAAAACACTGTCTTGTGACTATTGTTGGTTCACATATTATTTTGCAGACACCTGCTTTTGTTAGCAAAAGTTGCTATGTAGGTTGAAGGCTTTAGCTTACTGGCTAGCCAATCAAAGTGCTTTCTTTATACATCCTGCGCATATCGTAATATGTGCATTCCTGGTTCAACTTTGTTTAACATTGGCATCTTGTAGCAATACCATAACACTCAACACAAAATCTAAGGAGCAGATATAGTAAGTTATAGCAGATAGAGGGCATTATGAATAATTGTTTAATTTTATATACATTGCTGTAGGCATTTTACTTCAAAGGTTCCCTCTTTGCACTTTTACTGGAGACTGCTTCTGCCAGGAATGTACATTGGACATCTACATATTGCATAATGTTCCATCCTATGTTGCCCAATTTGTTTGGAGGGGGCTGCAGGCCAGAAAGTGTGTTTTTTTTTAAATATTCTTTCATGGGATTTGTTGCCCATCCCTAATTGCTTTGAACTGAGTAGCTTGCTATGCCATTTCAGAGAGTTTAAGAGTCAACCACATTGCTATGAGTCTGGAGTCATATGTAGGTTAGACTTGGGTAAGGATGGCTGATTATTTTCCCTAAAGGGCATTAGTGAGCCAGATGGGTTTTTACAACAATTGATGACAATTGTCATGGTCAGCATTACTGAGGCTAGCTTTATTTTCCAGATTTATTAATTTAATTTCCACTAACTGCTGTGCTGGGATTTGAACCCATGTCCCCAGGGCCTTGGCCTTGTCCTGTGCATTGCTAGTCCAGTGATATTAGCACCATGTCACCGTCTCCCCTCAGCTGACTAAGACCCAGTGCATCTAAGTCCCAATTCATGGCCTTCTGCTGCATTTCTGCCCGCAAATCTTTGAATGTTTAGTTTTTAAAGTTAATTCCCTGAAAGTGAAAATAGGAAACCAAGAACACCTCTGAGTATGCAGCCATTCCTGTGGTTGGCCTGCTGCCGTTTGCTGATATAGCACTGGTAGTTACTGAGCAGCTCTGTCTTTGCGAGGGGAGGTGGAAGTGCTCATGCTGTAGCTCAGATTTTAGCTCAGGCTGATGGTGAGACCACTTGATTTGATCATAGCTTGAGATGTGTTGCAGAGTTTGAAGCAGCTACTGTCTGCACGGTGTTGTTACTCAAATCAGGAACATAAGATTGGTTCAAGTCATACTATAATGGCAATAGTTATGGTTATTGTAGTCTTGTTCAGGATTGTGTATTAGACTGCAGCATAGATCAAGCCTGTTGTTTGTTATTTCATAACATTTTACTTTGGAGATACATAGTAGGTTGGATAAGGAACTAACGCAGCAGCCACATTTTAGGAAAATATTTTTGCCAGAATTATAATTGCATGTTTTGATACAGTGTGATAATGTAAAATATTTTTGGTGTTATGTGGTCCGAGCATAAGTAATTAAGACAGAAATTGCTGGAAATACTTAGCAGGTCTTGTGATCTTTCATCAGAGCTAAGAAAAGTTAGAAATGTAATAGATTGCGAGCAAGTGAAAGCGGGAGTTGAGGGAGAGGGATAGGAAAAGACCAAAAGGGGTTGTCTGTGATGGGGTGGAGGGCAGGAGAAATTAAATGACAAAAGAGTGTATGTAAGGGAATGGTAATTAAGTTTTGGGGAAAATGCTTTGCGTGATATAATCAGTCAACAAGAAAAAAAGAAAATAGCCATTTAGAAAGGAGAAAACATAATTTAGAAAGGATAAAACAGTGAGGAAGAAAATTAAATGATTAACAGCTCCACGCTGTAACAAAGTAGTCAACAGCATATGGTGGAACCAACACATTTTATTATAAAGATGCACAAATTCAAAGGTTCACTAGCTGAAATGCATCATGTTAAGAGCTTACCTTGTTATTGAGCCTTTCTGCAGTGCACAGTGTGAAGGCTTTTCTTCTGGGTGTTTCAACCCTACTATTCCAGTTGTTATTACCTTCGCCACAGAAGGTGGACGGAGGTAATATTTTTGCCCTTGTTTGTTAGTCTGCTTGTCAGTAAACTATCTCTCAAAAACTAATGGATGAATTTTAGTGAAACTTGATACACAGATAGGGTATAGTCCAAGGAAGAACTGATTAGTTTTTGGCGAAGTTGCAGATCTGAATCTGCATCCATATCCTGGAATTTTTAAAGGACCCATTAACATGTGAGAGAGGGCAAATTGACTTGTTTTTAGAATTTTGTGAGTTGTTTTATTTAGAATGTTGTTGATTGTTTTAGAATGTTTTGGATTGTCTCAGTTTCTGTGGCGCAATTTGTCACAGCTGTCAAAGTATGAGCGTTCTCAGAGCAGGTTATTGGATGTGGATTGGTCTGAAGCCTCCTCAATAAGGTAGAAGCTCTTTATAAAAAGATTTCTTTTTTCAGCTTTGTAGTTACATAGCGCCAACCTGGCAAAGATAAGCCTTAAGGAAGGGCAGCAAAACTAATAACGTTGAGTTAACACAGCATGGCGGAGGTATGCACTCTACTGAGTGCTGTCATCACTTGTTACAAGCTGTAGCTATTTAGAACCAAAATGCTAACTAACAAAACTGCCTGTAAGCAGTTATAAGTCTATAAAAAATAGGAACAGCAGTAGGCCATTCAGCCTGCTCTGCCTTTCACTAAGATGATGGCTAATCTGAACTTGGCCTTAACTCCATTTTTCTGCCTGTACCCCATAACCCTTGACTCTTCTCTAGTTCAAGGATCTGTCAATCTTATCTTTAATTATATTCAGTGGCTCAATCTCTACAGGTCTCTAGGGTAGGGAATTCCAAAGACTCAAGACCCTCTGAGAGAAGAAATTCCGCCTCATCTCCGTCTTAAATGGGTGACCACTTATTCTGAAACTATGCCCATTAGTTCTAGATTTGGGGGAGATGGTGGTGTTGTGGTAATGTCACTGGATGAGTAATCCAGAGTCCCAGGCAAATGTTTGTGGGACACAGGTTCAAATCTCACCACAGCATCTAGTGGAATTTAACTTCAATTAAGATAAAATCTGAAATTGAAAGCTAATCTTTGTAATGTGACCATGAAATTTTGCCGATTGTCTTAAAAACAGATCTGGTTCCCTAATGTCCTATAGGGAGTGAAATCTGCCTTCCCAACCCAGCCTGGCCTACTCAAGACTCCAGACCCACAGCAACGTGGTTGACTCATTACTGCCCTCTGAAAGGGCCTATCAAACTCCTCGATTCAAGGGCAATTAGGGATGGGCAACAAATGCTGACCTTGCCAGCGGTGTTCACATCCCTTGAAAGAATAAAATTTTTAAACATTCCCCCATGATGGAAAACATTCTCTCAGCATCTACCTTGTCAAGCCCCCTAAGAACCTTATATGTTTCAATAATATCGCCTCGTTTCCTTCTAACCTCCATGAATTTGGGCCCAACCTGCTCAACATTTCCTCATCCCAGGAATCAACCTAGTGAACCTTCTCTGAACTGTCTCTAATGCAAGTATATCCCTCCTTATGTAAGGGGACCAAAACCCTGTGTAATATTCTTAAGTGTGATCTCACCAATGTCCTCTACAGTTGTAGCAAGGCTTCCCTACTTTTATGCTTCAACCCCCTTGCAACAAAGATCAACATCCATTTGCCTTATTAATTACTTGCTGTACCTTCATGCTAACCTTTTGTATTTCATGTACAAGGACACCCAGATCCCTTTGGAATGCAGCATTGTGCAGACTCTCTCCATTTAATTAATATTTTGTTTTTCTATTCTTCCTGCCAAGTGAATAAACTCACATTTTCCAGCACTGTATTCCGTCAATCAACTTTTGCCCACTCACTTAACCTCTCTCTATCCCTTTGCAGACTCGTTGTATCCTCCTCACAACTTGCTTTCCCATCTATTTTTGTATCATCAGCAAATTTGGCTGCAATAATTTTCCTTCTTCAAAGTCATTAATATGGATTGTAAATAGTTGAGGCCCCAGCAATGATCCCTGTGGTCTCCACTAGTTACAGTTGGTCAACCTGAAAATTATCCATTCATCCTGACTCTCTGTTTGCTGTCAGTTAATCAATCTTCTGTGCATCCTAATATATTACCTCCAACACCATGAGCCCTTATCTTGTGCAGTAACTTTTTATATGGCACCTTATCGAATGCCTTTTGCAAATCCAAATACACTACATCTACTGGTTCCCCTTAGTCCATCTTGCTCATTACACTTTCAGAGCATTCTAATAAATGTGTCAAATACAATTTCCCTTTCACAAAACCATGTTGTCTCTGCTTGACTGTACTATGATTTTCTAAATATCCTGCTACTTCAGTAAGAGGTCTGTCACTTTGGAATATATAGGTAAAATTTTTTGTTTGAAAATCATTCAACACAGTAGGAATCTTAGTAGATTAATATTTTTATTCATTTATAACTAATGTTGGGCAGAAGAATTTTCCGCTCTCACCAGTGTCGGGAATCGTAGCAGGCAGGGACACAAAATTTGGCGCGATGGCAAAAGTCAATTTTCTGCTGGCGGGAAATTAGTTTGGAATTTTGTTCTCCCGACTTTGATGGCAGGTTAAAGGTGTGTGGAGTTTCCTGCTGATCTATGTCGGGAACTGCATTTGCATCTCATGAACGCTCATGAAAAGGCCAACTCATCAGAATCACATTCCCCCTCCAAATTAAGCGCCCCACCAGCGGATAATTTTGTTTTCCTTTTATTCATTCATGGGATGTGGGCTTTGTGGGCTGAACCAGCATTTATTGCCCATCCCTAGTTGCCCTTGAGAATGTGGCGGTGAGCTGCCATCTTGAACCACAGCAGTTCATGTGTTGTAGTACATCCACAGTGCTGTTAGGAAGGGAGTTCCAGGATTTTGACCCAGTGACAGTGAAGGAATGACAATATATTTCCAAGTCAGGATGGTGAGTGACTTGGAGGGGATCTTCCAGGTGGTGGTGTTCCCATCTATCTGCTGCCCTTGTCCTTCTAGGTGGTAGTAGTCTTGGGTTTGGAAGGTGCTGTCTAAGGAGCCTTGGTGAATTCCTGCAGTGCATTTTGTAAATGGTACACACTGCTGCTACTGTGCATCAGTGATGGAGGGAGGGAATGTGTGTGGATGTGGTGCCAATCAAGTGGCTGCTTTTTCCTGGACGATGTCAAGTTTCTTGAGTGTTGTGGGAGCTGCACTCATCCAGGCAAGTGGAGGGTATTCTATCACATTCCTGACTTGTGCCTTGTAGATGGTGGACAGGCTTTGGGGAGTCAGGAGGTGAGTTACTCACTGCATGATTCCTAGCCTCTGACCTGCTCTTGTGGCCACAGTATTTACATGGCTAGTCCAGTTCAGCTTCTGGTCAATAGTAACCCCCAGGATGTTGATAGTGGGGGATTCAGTGATGGTAATGCCATAGAACGTCAAGTGGCGATGGTTAGATTCTCTCTTGTTGGGGATGGTCATTGCCTGGCATTTGCGTGGTGTGAATGTTACTTGCCACTTGTCAGCTCAAGCCTGGACATTGTCCAGGTCTTGCTGTAGTTGGACATGGAGCGGTCTGTTTCCTGACTGCATATAAGTGGTGTGCACCTGGTGAGTTTCAGTTCATCAATGACTTTGAGGTATGTAGACTCTGCTTTTGCCTACCTTTAAGAGCGTTGCTGTAAGATTTTGGGTGCTTGTGTCAGAAGCTGCGCCAAGGCTGAGCATGGGAAGCAAGGCCAGCGGGGAGGGGAAGATGGAAGCAGGACTGGTGGCGGTGGAACACAGGAGAGAAGTAGGAAGACAGAGGCAGGACTAGATGGGTGGTGGAAAATGGGAGGGAAGCAGGAAGACGGAGGCAGGATTGCGGGGTGCGGGGCTCAAGGAACAGAGTGGAATCATGAATGACTGTCAAGAGTTAGAAGACAGTCCAAGGAGGAATCAGAGACTGTCCTGGAGCTGAGACCACGCGATCAGGGGCACATGGAACAGACTGTCCATGTGCAGGCCATGTTAGAGGGCTCTGAATGGCATGGATGTCTTGGTCTCACCCTTGGGTGAGGGAAAGCTTCTCTGGGCGGTGATGGTTGGTGCATAGTATGGTGTGCAGTACGTGGTCAGTCACCTAAGGAGTTTAGAGGCTTGGTACTGTGAGGCAAATGGCACAGCCAGAGTCCGGGGAGGCATCTGTATCCTGTAAGTCGGGAACTGAAAAGTCATGGGGGGCTTTTGGATGCTCTCACCGGGTGTCCAGAAAAGTCATGGTGGATCTGGCATCAAGAAGGTGGGGGAGGGGCCAGGTCGACAAAGGGCATGGGGACTTCATCATTAAAGGGCTTGGGAGGAGGACAGGAATATCAACATGAATACTGATGGGCTCAAGGGTAACAGGGGGAGTCTGGATAGTGATAGGAGGAAGGGGAATTAGGAGGCAGTGAGGATGGATGAGAATGGGGGGGGAAGTTGGAAGCTGGTCTCCCACATGAATGTTAGCAGCACCATTTTCGGCTTTACCTTCCAGTGACACAATTCGTAAATCAAGCTAGAAAAAAATCAGTCAGGGAGGGGTCTCAGGGCATGTGGGAGGAGTTCAGCACAGCAAATCTTGGTCCCTTGAAGGGGCACCCTATAACTGTCTTGCTCAAACCATGGAGAGCATGGTTCAAGCGCTGGACTCGTGGGTTTCATGCGCATTCAATGAGCTTGTCTCCTTTTTTAATGGTGTGCATTCAGGCGACAATCCATTAATTTTAGGTGCTGCACTGAATATCATCTTAATTGGCATCTGATCCTCACAGAAGCATGTCAGAATGGATGCAGGCTCCAAGAACCAATGGCCACGTCTGCTGCGCAGAGGCAGCATAGGCCCTACAAGCCTCCATCTTCCTAGTACATTGGAAATGTCATTCAGGGCACCATGCTTGCAGACAGGGCATAAGTGCAAGGGCTGGGTATCCATAATTGTTGTAAAGGCCACTGCAGGACAGCCAACACAAGGCGGACTGTGGCTCATAGGACCAGGGTCTTTTGACCCTAATGAACGCCCTCGTTGTGAATGCACATTCATGTCTGAGAGGAAAGATCAGCTAACTGTCGTCCTCCAGGATGATATCACCCTGTAAGAGGTGCCCTTGGTATACGATGTGCAGACTGAGGGAAAGTCATGGGCTGGAGAATGCATAGCTGCCTTGTATATGGAGGAAGACAAATCAAAGGGAACTACCATTGATTGCTCAATTGTATCTGTTCACAGAAACAAGCAGGAGTTGAGAATGCAGGCTGCAAGCAACATCGTCTTCTTGATAGTTTTGATGTGAATGAGGAGAAGAAGGGCCTGTCGCTGTTTGGCACAGCTCAGGAAAGGCCGCCGTTCTGAGGAACAAGAGCCAGCGAGCCCCAGGAAGACCCAGATGCTGATGAGGAGGAACAAAATCCACAAAGACGTTTGGTGCAATCTGGGGTCTATAGAAGATGCAGCTTATACATGAAGATGCGCGAAAGACAGTGCCACAGATGCCTTCGTTTCTCTAGGGATGTGGTAGCTCATATTTGTCACATTCTCCATGAGGAACCCATGCTGCACGGACTTGGAGGGCATACAGTGCCGGTTGCTCTTAATGTTACTGCCACACTGAACTTTTTTGCCAGCAGATTCTTCCAGAGTGCACTGGAGACCTCTGTGGAATCTCACAATTGGCAACACATAAATGCGTAAGGGAGATGACCCATACCCTTTTCAATAAAGGTCACCAACACATGCAGTTCTGCATGGATGAAGCAAGCCAGGCTGCCAGAGCTGTGATCTCAGAATTTCCACAAGCGCACAGCACCATCGACTCACACATTGGCCTTGAGAGCTCCCTGACAGCAGCCTGAGAGATTCACTAATAGAAAAGGATTTCACTCTCTAAACACCTAGTTAATCTGTGATCACAAAAAGCAGATCGTCGTGTTTGTGCTAGGTACCCAGGGAGCTCTAACAACTCTTACATCTTGAGTTACTCCCAGGTGCCACAGATCTTTGATGGCCTTCAACGCATAGCAGGTTGGCTCCTCGGTAATAAGGGGTAACCCCTAAAGACATGGCTGATAACACCCATTCGTCACCCACAGAATGCATCTGAGGAAAGATATAATGCTGCACATTCAGCCACGGGGTCTTAAAGATGCGTTTCACATGTTTGGACCAATCAGGCGGGGCCCTCCAATACTCACCACAGAGGGTGTCACATGTCATCATTGTTTGCTGCGCCAACCTAGCGCTGCAAAGGGAGGATGTTTTTCCACAGAGAGACATGGAGGAATGACAAGTCTCCTTGGACGAGGAAGATATTGATGGGAATGAATTTGAAGAGGGCAACGATTCAGACAAGCCACATGAGGATGCAATTGCATGGGTACAACATGGAAGATATGCCCGTGACAACTTCCCAGCTACAGGATTCCAGGAGGAATAAGGTGAAGACAACTTGATACGAGCACAGTTCTCTTTATGCTTCGATGCAGGGTAGACAATAAGACCTTAATTGTCGTCTTCAACATCTCACGAAGGGTCATCAATCCCAAAATGATAACAGAGGAAGCAAAAATCACCTCCTGTAATGATGGGGTCACCCTCGCAAGGTGCAGTAGCCTAGGGAGCATGTGGCTTCTTTGTAATGGGATAAGCACTCCACTAGCGCACATCCTTAAGCAACTGCACATAGTGCAGTCCTTTCAACTATAGCGCAAAAAAGTCAGTGGCCATGTTAGCTTTCAAGAGGCTGAAACGTGATTGCACACATGGCTGCACACAGATGGTCGGTGTGACAGCAGCTTAGCAAGGTTGCTCTAAGAGGAAAAATATCCAACAATACTTATCGCTTGACCGTCTGAAGACGGAGCTACATCTGGACAGCACTATCTCTCCAAACACCAGCTCTCATGCATGATTAATGCAGAGGCCGCATCTTGATACTGATCCCCAAGATGCCACCGGAAATCGGGATGCCATGGTCTGTCACTTGATAGCATGGATGCAAAGCCCAGTGTTATGTTAGCATTGTACTCATAGAGTGGTTCTGCAGGACCATCGTGTGATTATTGACAAACACTTATTACCCTGCATTTGTCGGAAGGCTGCCTAGTTTACGTCCTACATTGCCTTGGCATTTGGGAGACATGTGACCCCAGTCTGTTTTGACACAGCCTTCAATAATAACTTAGTCCCTTCATAGATACTGATGAACACTCAGGAGATGTGTTGGAACATCATTTTCATACCATTAGTCCTCGACATTGTCCATTTCACGTAGGTCAGCCCTTTCTACGAAGCCTGAGTCACTGATTTCACAGTCATGTAATGAATTCCATATCAATTGGCGTTTTGTGATCTCACAGAGGGAGTCCATCAAGCAACGCTAGGCAACCGTTCAGGAGCAAAGTAAAATCCTTACAGGTATTTGGACAGCTTCATCAGGATGCACACCTCTGACATCACACACTCATTCCCATCTAGCAGACATTTCAAATGTCACCGAGTGGAGCCAATTTCCATCGCTCAGGGTCAGGCATGGGGAGAGTGGGAACTAATGATGGAATGATGTTCAAACTTAAAAGCAGAGACGGAATGATGCTGCAGGGAGGCATGAAAGACTATAATGCTTGATGATGAATAATACTTTTAACAAAACCTCATAGTCATAAAATAAAGGCCATTGCAAAGTGCACTTGGGTGAAAGGACTCCAACATGGGTCTCAACGAATGATTATAACAGGCATAAAGAACAGACTTTAGTGCGACATCAGGATAATGACTAACCTTGATGAACAATTCTCATGAGGCCACATAATGTGTGCCTCAGATGCCAGGGTTATATGTGTATTGTCCAGCCATCATTTTCATAAAGGAAGTGCCTTTGTTCATGTCATTGATGTGAATGAAATTGAGTGAGACGTCATGCAACTGAGAGACAAGATGGGAGATAATTGGGACGGCAGCGTGCCTTTGCTACCCTTGAATGAATACAAGACCTTACATCAAACCGATTAGCCATTCAATCCCTCAGAATTTGAGGGATAACAGTAAAATGTATTTATAATAGTACAGATTTTATACAGTCCAAAAAGACCCTTGCCACCTTAGTGCATTCAAAACTTATTAGTTTTTCTTACCCTACCACTACATCTAGGTGGAACCCTGACAGCAGCAGAGGTGGAGGCAACTGGCTGACTGCTATGCCCTGTTGCCTAAGATGACTTTGGTGGTCGTCCTCTAGAGGCCCAAGGCCCGGAGGGCCCTGGCCTGCTAAGGGTCTCCTGCTCAGGGACAGCTGCACCCACCTCAGCTTGACCTGCTGGAGTTGATGTGGTCGCGGATAGAGGGGATTTGGAGCTCCAGGACAACCTTGGAGATTCCTGGGTGGATGTCCCCGGGGTTGCTGGTGCTCCTTCTCCTTTTGGGTGCCCGAGGCCCCTCCCTGACTCCTTGAAGAGAAGGGACACCTGGAGGGAGGTCAGGTGCCCCGACTCCTCTCGCCTAGCCACTGCTGGAATACACCTAGTGGCTAGAGCATTGGAGTGCAGGTCTGAGCGCAAATCCAATTATAAACTGTGCATTCTCCTGGACCTGGGTCTCCAAGGCAGCCGCCACTCTTCCCATAGAGACTTTGATGTGCTTGCATGCCAGAGCCATGACATCAGACAGAACGTAGACAGGTTCCTCCATCCTTCGTTCCAAACTGTTGGCAGCCTGACAACTGACAACCCTGCCTGATGTTCGTAGCCTGCCTTTCCATTTCCAACATTTCTCTTTGGGCTGATTGCAGAGGCTCATCATCAGACTCAGATTCTGCAGGGCCCTGATCTCCAGCAGTCCTCTGAGTGTCAGAGACCTCGGCTGTCGCTGCCTCCACCTGCTGTGGACGTGCGTCCTTGAGGTGATTACTAGATAGTGACCACTGAGCCTACTCTGGAACTAGCACCCATCTGCACTGGTGGAGGGTGCAGGTGAATGCAGTGACAGATCTTCATCATATGGACGCTCTCATGAGGCTATGCCCCTTTAATTTTGAAAACATGGTTTTCAAACTTTGAACTGACTGGAAATTTTGCAATTTGAAATGAACCAAAACAAACTACTTAAAAATGTAAGACCATCTTCTAAGGTGAAAGTGAAAAACAAACAAATCACCCTCAGGAGAGTGCGATGAGAGAGTCATTTTCTATAATTCAGAAACCCTTTGAAACTCGTCACTGTCTAAGGAACAGACATTAAAATGCAAAGTGCTGGATATTGAAACAATGGCTACCACAGACAGACCCACCCAAAACCCCTTGGTGTGTGAAGTATTTCATGCCAGGCTGCAGCCACTGCAGAGAGATTGCAGGAAAGTTTTCAGCAGAGGAAGGTGGTGGCACAGTGGTATTGTCACTGGACTAGTAGTTCAGGGTAATGGGGAGGCGGTGGCATAGTATTGTCACTTGACCAGTAATCTAGGGTAATGGTCTGGGGACCGAGGTTCGAATCCCACACGGCAGATGGTGAAATTTGAATTTAATAAAAATCTGGATGGTGACCATGAAACCATTGCTAATTGTTGTAAAAACCCATCTGATTCACTAATGTCCTTTAGGGAAGGAAATCTGCCTCCTTACCTGGTCTGGCCTACATGTGACTCCAGACCCACAGCAATGCCCTCTGAAAGGCACTCAGTTCTCAAGGGCAATTAGGGATAGACAATAAATGCTGGTACAGCCAGCGACACCCACATCCCATGAGCGAATAATAAAAAAAAGCAGGCTGAAAGCTGGGCTCTCTCTCTTGGAACAAGTGTAGTACCCGGTTCAGAAGCCAACTTTACTAGAAATCTACCAGTGAACCGAGATCTCATAAGAATTGTACTGTTTACATCTGACTGCTAATCCAAATCAACAACAACATTTAAAAATCTACATCTAAAGGACAAACGAAGGACACTTAACCATATATCTTTAACTTTTTCCTTGATTGGAGTCTAATTTACCTTATTTCTGGTACCTGTGTATGTGTGATGTCATGTTTTTATTAATTTTCCCTCAGATTTAGTGGTTAATAAATTTGCTCTTTTTTTGACTCAAGAAAACCTTGTTTGATTGGCTCCTTATTGCTCACAGCTTAAATAGTTAAATACATTTGGATTCGGAAAAGGCATATCCTTGTCAAAAAGAAACTTAAACCTTTGTTGTGACTAACCAAGGGTTGAATAGAAGGGAGCCAGTTCACCCCTTCTAACCTGGTTATTAAAATTCTCTGTTATGACGTGGCAGGTGATATGTGCCAGTTGGACCAAATCCACAAGGGAAACTTGGTCACGCTATTACAACAGTTTTGCAATTTGTATTTATTACGAGAAGATTTGCGCATTGATTTCAGAAGTAATGAGTCTGCTAACACCTTTAGAGATTTTAAAAACTAAATTAAAACATTTATTAACAGAAGAAAAGATTTCAAGCACATACATAAAATTAGTTACTTAATGTTATAACAAATCCCAAAATCTCTAATTAAACTGACTCCCAACTACACACCCCCTTTTAAGGAAACAGTCCAACATAGATATTATTTAAATAACAAGCCAACAAATTTACCACTACACCCACTCAACAGTGGAATTCCAAAGGCTTTTCTCCAACTTTAGCTACTGGGCACAGCAGACTTTCGCAAACATGGCTGGAGGCTTTCCCGAGGCTGTGTTACACACTCCTTTTAGTTCTTATATGGCCCCACAACATCACCTTCCATTCTTTATATACGTTTCTCTCTCTTTAATCTGTAAATTCCATTTTTCTATATGTCTTTGGAAATGTACTTTTCTCATAATATAAAAATCATGGTGGTGAGTGGCTTAAGAACATGAGAACATAAGAAATAGTAGGAGGAGTAGACCATTCGGCCCCTCAAGCCTGCCCAGCTATTCAATAAGATCATGGCTGATCTGCCCCAGGCCTCAACTCCTCTTTCATGCCAGCTCCACAAAGCCCTCATCTCCCCAGTGTTTCAAAAATCTATCTACCTCCTCTTTAAATACTTTCAGTGATCTAGCCTCCACAACTCTCTGAGGTAGAGTGGAGGGGAACTTGCAGGTGGTGGTGTTCACATGTATCTGCTGCCTTGTCCTTCTAGACGGTAGCAGTCATGGGTTTGGTGGAGAGTATTCCATCACACTCATGACTTGTGCTTTGTAGATGGTGGACAGGTTTTTGGGAGTCAGGAGGTGAGTTACTCGCTGCAGGGTTCCTAGCCTCTGACCTGCTCTTGTAGCCACAGTATTTGTGTTGCTAGTCCAGTTCAGTTTCTGGTCAATGGTAACCCCCCAAGATGTTGATAATGGGGGTTTCAGCGATGGTAATGTCATTGAATGTCAAGGGGCGATGGTTAAATTCTCTTTTGTTGGAGATGGTCATTGCCTGGCATTTGTGTGGCACGAATGTTACTTGCCACTTGTCAGCCCAAGTCTGGATATTGTCCAGGTCTTACTGCATTTGGACCTGGACTGCTTCAGTGTCTGAGGAGTCGCGAATGGTGCTGAACATTGTGTAATTATCAGGGAACATCCCCACTCCTGACCTTATGATGGAAGGCAGGTCATTGATAAAGCAGCTGAAGGTGGTTGGGCTTAGGACTTTGGATACTACAGACGAAAGAGCAGTTCAGAAGCATGCATGCTTGCTGTGTGTGCTAAGCCCTCCACAGTAAGGGATGAAAACCCTGTTTGGGCAGGATCTAACTTGAGAGGGTGATCTTAAAGTGGCTATCAGACATGGAGGGCTGATGTCCCATCTGCTGATAGTGTGTGATGTCCCTGTTGACTCTAACCCTTAGGCTGTCTGATGCCCTTATGAGAGTGTGAGTTTGGAGTGAGGAGAAGGTTCACTTAACCTGGCAAAGCACGTCTGGTCAGTCATCCTTTCCCTGCACTACAGGATGGACCTCTTTTGTTTCCCAAGGGCGCTGACCTCCCTGGTGACCTTCTCCCAGGCCAGCATGGTCAGATGGGTGGACCTCCTTTCAGAAAGAGGATCCCCCATTTTTCCTGTACAGACTGGTGGAGAATCCCCAGGGTGGCCTCACTGAAGTATGGAGCAGATGGTTTTGAACATTTGGCTGGCATGCTTCAGCACACGCATGACTTGCAGTGAGTGAATGTCTGTGCATGTTTAAATATGGCACTGGGACCTTCGAACCCACTGGGTAATGGCAGGGCAAACAAGTCACTGTCTGCCCTGCCATGAGATTCAATGAGTCTCACTGGTGCATAATTAATGAGCTGAATACCAGAAGATCTGGTGTGAAGATCCACCCCCACTGCCAAGCAGGAATCATGCTGATTGTAGCTATAGCCATAATATTGTTTGGTTTAAAAGAAAGCTAAAACCTGCTCTTGTAACAGTAACAAAAGTAAACATTCAAGAAGGAAAACAGAGTATGCGCTGATTTGAATTGATTTTCTCCCGTTGAGTAAATTTTACGTTCTTAGCATGAAAAACGCAGTGACTAATATTTGTAAAGGGAAGGCTATATTGACATGATGCTGAGCAGTAAGCATTGTGTATTGCTTGTTCTACAGATAGAAGCAGAGCTATCCAAGCAACAGGCCCATCACTGCACAGAGCTTAAAGAATTAGCACTACGGATGAAGGAAGAAGCAAAATTTGAAATGGATACTGAGAGACAAAAACAGCAAGACCTAATAAATAAATACAAAGAAGAACACAGGACACTACAGGCAAAGGTTTCTGATTGATCTTGATCAAAATGGCTTCTAAAATGCTATGATCTTACAATTGTGTGCATTTGTGTATATTTAAATAACAGATTAGTGAATATAAGCAACCATGTATTCAACATATGCAAGAAAATACAACAGGTATTCATGGTCTCATTATTCATATGACATTTTTAAAAAAATAACATTTCATCAAATGTTTTATTTTCCTCCAATATTCTTTGGCATTGGGGTTTCTTACTGGACCAAGTAATTTACGGAACTGCCTTCATATGAAATCTAAAGATTGCTCCTATTGTCAAAGTTGACTTTGATCCATAAAAATCATCAAGTCACTCCAGCTTGCAAATGTAAAATGATAATTAATGGTGACCTGAACCAAACTGTGCTGCCATATGTTGTGAAATAGATTTTGTTGTTGATAAATGGCTGGTAATCCTTAAAAAGTTGTTTATTTTACAGTGTGTATAATCACATAGATTTTACTTTAGTTTGTAGAACTTTTAACTCGGCGGACAGGTGCACGCCCAGCCTGACCAAGCGTAAAATGACGCCTGATGACGTCGGGCAAGCATCCCGACGTCATCGTGCACTCGCGCGATATTTCGGTCGGCAGGCGCGCGCCGGAGTCGGCAGCACACCCGACAATTAAATGGCCTGCTAATGCCATTAAAAAGGTAATTAAAAGAAAATTTTCCCTGCCCATCCAACCTTACAGTTGGTGGGTAGGCGAAAAGGCCAAGCAGTCTTTGCATTTTTTTGGAAACCTCATCCATGGGCGGGATGAGGTTTCCAACTGCAAATAAAAATAAAATTAAAAATTAAAAAATTTAATTAATAACATGTCCCTGCTCATGTGACAGCGTCAGTGATCTGGTTGTCTCAGTTCATGAATCACAAAAGATTAGTGTGCAAGTATAGCAGGTAATTAGGAAAGCTAATAGAATGTTATCATTTATTATGGGGGGATTTGATTACAAAAGTAGGGAGGTTATGCTTCAGTTGTACAGGGCATTGGTGAGACCACATCTGAGTATTGTGTACAGTACTGGTCTCCTTATTTAAAGAAAGATGTAAGTATGTTAGAAGCAGTTCAGAGACTAATACCAGGAATGGACGGATTGTTTTATGAGGAAAGGCTGGGCAGGTTAGGCTTGTATCCACTGGAATTTAGAAGAGTAAGAGGCGACTTAACTGAAACCTTTAAGATCCTGAGGGGTCTTGACAGGGTGGATGTGGAGAAGATGTTTCCTCTTGTGGGAGAATCTAGAACTAGGGGTCACTGTTTAAAAATAAGGGGTCGTTCATTTAAGACAGAGATGAGGAGGAATTTTTTCACTGAGGGTCGTGAGTCTTTGGAACTCTCTTCCTCAAAAGGTGGTGGATGCAGAGTCTTTGAATATTTTTAAGGCAGAGCTAGATAGATTCTTGATTAACAAGGGATCAAAGGTTATCAGGGGTAGGCTGGGGTAATGTGGGGTTGAGGTAACATTTAGATCAGCCATGATCTTATTGAATGACAGAGCAAACTCGAGGGGCCAAGTGGCCTACTCCTGCTTCTAATTCATATGTTAACATGTAAGGCTGAAAATACAGATTTCCCAACCTGTAGAATGGCTTCCTGTTGTCCCTGATGGAGGTTGAATCTGTATTCCTCAAAGTTCTATGGAAATCTGTATACAGAATGTTGGATTCAATCTTCAGATTTGGAATTAGTTGCATAATTCCATGATCTTTGATTGCAAAGTCAAACCCTTAGAAAGTCTAGTTACCACTACTAATAAATACAATTGTCTACTGTAACGCTGTTTTTTAAACTGTGGGTGCAGGCAACTACAAATGAAAGAAAGAAAGAAAGATCTGCATTTATATGGCAGCTTTGATGACCTCAGATCTCCCAAAACACTTTATGCCCTGTAAAGTACTTTGCAATGTAAGAAATGCTCAATAAAGTTGCCAATGCTGATCTAATCAACCCATGAATTGATTAAATGTCATATTAAATCAGAGCACATGAAGTAATCTAATCATACAATGGATAACAGTAGTTAAAATGACAAAAGGCCAAAGCCACTGTTTCAAGTGAAGGACAAGAGCATCATTCCAGTTGTGACAAAATATGGATAATCCCAATATGTACTAAACATCAAACAACTCATTATGTGTTCAGATTTTAAGACATAGTTTGGAACATTGGACCATAAGAAAGCATGGAATATGCAAAAGCCTTCAGACTCATCAAGCTCATTCTCTTCACAATTAATGTCCATTTTTAAAAATTATGGACTCTATCCAATCCACTCCCTTAGCATAACTGCCATTTCCAGGTTTCCCTAATATTTTAGGAGCTCTACAGTAGCAGCAGAGGTTGGAAGTCATACTTTAAGAAGGATGTAAGCGTGCTTTGCAAATATGTTAAAAATAACAAATAAATGGCAAAATAATTTCAATAGTAAAAGTCTAGCTTTTCCTTTCTGTTACCATATAGTGCTCATTTTGAGATAAAGTTCAACACTATTCTTATGACCATGATGCCAACCAGGAGGTAGAACCACTTGTCCTTAATTTAATTGAAAAACACAGCTGTTGGATCATCAGCATTTCAGAATTCATAATGAAAATTATTGTAACCATCTTTCTAATAATTTTGCAAATTTGTGGATATTAAGATCCAAATATTGGAAAATAGGTATTCAAACTCGCCTCAACCAGCTTTCTATGTGGATTAAGTTTTTGGATGTTTTTTGTTAGATACCTGACTTAATCAGTGATGCCACCAAAGCATTACAGTTGGAAGTGAGCAGAATGAAGAAAAAGCTTCAAGAGACCCAGTGCCAGCTAAAGGAGAGAGAGTGTTCCAAAGATGGTGAAATCTATAATCTGGAAAAGGTAATCTCACAACTAGAGATGCAGTTAAAACAAGAACAGGACAAAGTGGAATCCATGACTGAGGAACTGAGGACTGAAATACAGCAGAAATCAATAGAGATAAGAGAAACACAGCAGGAGGTACAGCAGCTAAAAGATGAGCTGGACCAGGCCAAAAAAGAGGTACATATCCATATGCTTATTACAAAGGCATAGCTCTTTAACATTTTTAAGAGAACTTGAAATTCCTCTATTTAGTTCCCTGATGCTTCAACAAGTTTATGCATTAAGTAATTGAGCTGTATGGACCAGGAAGGTTGCAGGTTTGAGCTCATGTGTGTTTGGTTCCTATTGCTAATCAATGGAAGTACCTGTGTGTAGACATCATATGAGGACGTAATGATGTCTTTATTCATAACACAAAAGCTCTTTACTCCTTCACGTCTCTTTAGTTCTTCATAAGCCTTCACAAAATGCATGTGCCTATACCCTAAGCATTTGGTAATGCAGTAAAAGAATTTGGTTTGATATTGGTTGAGAAATATGCTTTGCGGCACAATTGTTCAGGAAGGGGAGGTTGGAATTTGGGGCAGAACCTAGGGGCAGAATTTTTCGCTGAGCGGGCCGGCACATGCCCAACCCTCTCAGGCGTAAATTAGTGCGTGATGACGTCGGGCAAGCGTCCTGACATCATCATGCACTCGCATGATATTTCTGTCGGCGGGTGCGCGCTAAACTCGGGAGCGTACCCGCCGTCAATTAAGAGGGCAATTAAGAAAGATTTTTTGTTGCCTGTCCAATGTTATGGTTGGCGGGCAGGCAAATAGGCCAGGTGGCCTTTGCATTTTTTAGGAAACCTCAAACCATGGGCAGGTATAGGTTTCCGTGATAAAATAAAAATAAATTTCTGTGGACAGCATTTTTATTACCTATATTTTCAGGTGACTGATTATGAAGCTTGGACACCTTTTTCCAGTTTTTGTGACCTTTATTTTAGGTTGTTCCGGTGTTCAGCTCTCCGTGGCAGCTCTCTGCCTTCAGGGAGCTTTCTATGAGCAGTTCCCGCACTCGCGTGGACTTCAGCGTTCGCCCTCCTCCCACAACCGCGCGCCCCCCCCCCACCCCAGCAGCGCTGAGCCTTTCAGCGTGAATTTGCGGTCGGGGGACAATTGCGCTCAGTGGTCCATTCTCTGGCTGATCCCTGACCCGCCGACTGCGCCTGCCCGCCGAACTGAAAATTCTGCCCTAGGTCCAGCTCTATTAGAAATTCCAACACTTTCAAGTGTAGGTATATAATATCAATGGTTGGACATATTATTATCCTTTGTAACTGAGGGAATTATTTCATTTGGTAAATCATCATCATTTGTGCCTTTAGCAACACTGGACAGCAAATATACCTACTCCACAAAAGCAAAATATTGTGACTGCTGGAAATCTGAAATAAAAACAGAAAATGCTGGAAATACTCAGCAGGTCTGGAAATATCTATGGAGAGATAATGGTCTAAATTTTACCATCCCTGTGATGAAGGCCACAGACCTGATACTTCAACTCTGTTTCTCTCTCCACAAATGCTGCTAGAAATGCCTGTAAGTCCTTTGTGTCCAATATTGCTGGAACCATGGCCATAAATTTACATTGATCAAGCGGGTGCACACCCAACCCAAACGCACATGAAATTGCGTGAAATTACGGCGTCCATGTGTCCCGACGTCATCGCGCAAGTGAGCAATATTGAGGTAGCGGGCACGCGCGGGAGTCAAAGCTGCACCAGCCAACAATTAAAGGGCCAATTAAGGTCATTAAAAACCCTATTGCCCATGATTTTACATTGCCCGTGTGATTTCGTGCTCGTCGCACAGGCAAAACGGGCAGGTGGACAGCCCGTTTTTAATGAAACCTCATCCAAGGGCGGGATGAAATGTCTGGGGTGAAATATACTTTAAAAAATATCTGGGGTCTGATGTTTTTTGAGTTCTGCTGTCAGGTGCTTTAATGTGTTGCATAGATACAGTTTGGTACATTTTTTTTCCTGTCATTTAATCTGTCCAGGTCTGCAGTTCCCTGAAGCAGCTCTGCAGCAGCTGTCTTGCCTTCAGGGAGCTCGCTGGAAGCATCCACACGCACCCTCATTTTTGTCAGCACCTGCCCTCTTCCTGCCCCCCCTAGGCAGTGCTGAGCCTTTCTCAGCTCGCCAGCCAGCATGAAATTGCGTTCGGGAGCTGGTCGCGGGTGGAAGCGCATTTCACATCCACTTCCGACTCGGCGCGCGTGCCAAGTGTAAAATTCAGGACCATGAGTGCCGACAGAATTTCAGCACTTAAAATTAAAACAGAAAATGCTGGAAATACAAGAAGTCAGACAGCAGATGTGAAGAGAGAAAAACAGACTTAATAGGCTGAATTTTAACAACTTTCGGCAGACGTGTTAGGAAGCAGAAAGGTTGGCAAAATAGCGTGTGTGAGGATTAGGTGGTGTGCCCAATTTCTTCCCGATGTGATGCCATTTTACCAGTGACTGTGGTTGGGGGGGGGGGGGGGGGGGGGGGGCAGGCTCTGAGGAGGCTACCTTTTTGGGCACTCTTTGGCTCACAGAGGGGCCCCCTGTGGCAGTGGCTACCTCAATCCCGCTCGGAATGGCACTGCCTATCCTCAGTGCTCAGTGATGAGCCTCCTCCTCACCAGGGTCTGGGCCGTGGCATCCCGAGAGCCCACTTACTTGTCTTTGAGCATTCATAGCCATCGATGCGCCTTGATCCTCTGTATGTGCAGCCCCCAATGCAATGGCCACTGGCAACTGGGGTGCTGCTGAGGCTGCCGGCCCCCTAATTGGGATGGCAGCACTTGTGGACTGGCGGCCACCCTTAATAAAATGGTAGCTATATAATTGGCTGCTGCTGGCAAAATGCGGCCTTGGTCCCACCAGCTGTCAAAGCAGTGTCGGGAACCCCCTCCCCTCCTCAAACCCTGGGTTTTGACTCAGGTCGCAGGACTTCTGTCGCCTCCATAGAATTCTGGCCAATGTTTCAGGTCGACGACCTTCATCAGTTGATGAATTCTGAAATGTTAACCCTGTTTCTGCCACCACAGTTGCTGCCTGACCTGCTGAGCATTTCCAGCATTTCATGCAGTGTTCAGGCCCATTAGTCAGTGGGCATGCCTTCATACTCACGAGCCAAACTACAAGGGCAACATTTTCCCCCCATTAGGGGGGATGTGCGGGAGCAGGCATGGGAGGGCGGGTTCCTGATCAGCGCCCCCAGTCGGGGGTGCGCTGCCATTTTACATGGACGGGCCAATTAAGGCCAGCCCAGCATGATGTCCGGCAGGAAGCACTATGCGCTCTCTGTGCGGGCGGGGGGAGGGGGGGATTCCCTCTGCCGGGAGTGCGCTCTTTCGCACATGCGCGTGAAAGAACACACAGGTCTCCCTGAGGTAAAGTGCTGCCTTAGGGAGATCGGCTCAGAATTGAAACGGTAAATAAAGATGAGATAAAAATTTTGCTGCCATGTCCCCTCATGTGACAGTGTCACATGAGTTGGGACAACATGTCCATAACTTTTATTTTAACATATTCTGGAATTTTTAAATCCCTCATGAAACCTCATCCCGCCCATGGATGAGGTTTCATGCTTTTTCAGAAGCCCGCCAAGACTCCCGGCCTGCCCACCAACCTTA